>NC_083410.1:87514186-88139930 GCF_020745735.1 Hemiscyllium ocellatum
GACCAGATATCCCAACCCAATCTAGTCCCACCTGCTGGCACGCACCCCATATCCTTCCAAACCCTTCCTATTCACATACCCATCCAGATGCCTTTTAAATGTTTCAATTGTACCAACCTCCACCACTTCTGGCAGCTTATTCCATACGTGTACCACCCTCTGTGTGGAAAAGTTGCCCCTTGGGTCTCTTTATATCTTTCCCCTCTCACCCTAAACCTATGCCCTCTAGTTCTTGACTTCCCCACCCCAGGAAAAGACTTTGTTGATTAAGCCTATCCATGCCCCTCATGATTTTATAAACCTCTATAAGGTCATCCCATAGCCTCTGGCACTCTAGGGAAAATAACCTCCGACCCTCCAGGGTACAACATCATCCCTGTGCCTAAGAAGGCTCATGCAGCATGTCTCAATGACACCCGCCCGATGGCCCTAACCTCAATGGTCATTAAGTGCTGGTTATGGCATTTATTAACTCCAGACTCCCCACTACTCTTGACGCACTCCAATTTGTCTGTTGCACAATCAGAGCCATGTCAGATGCCTTATCACTTGCCCTTCACTCCTCCCCAGAACATCTTGACACCAAGAACAGGTACGCAAGAATCCTACTCATCGACTACAGTTCAGTCTTCGAAACTGTTATCCCCCTGAGACTGATTACTAAACTAAGTGATTTCTGACTAAGGCCCACTCTCTGCAACTGAATCCTCCGTTTCCTGACCCACAGGTCACAATCAGTGAAGATTGGGGATAATATTTCATCCTCACTAACATTCAACACTGGAGCCCCCCTCACCCCCCCAGGGGTGTGTACTCAGCCCTCCTACTGTACTCACTGTACTCATGACTGTGTTGAAAATACCAGACTAATGCCCTTACAAGTTTGCTGATGACACCACTATAGTTGGTCAAATGTTAGATGCCTATGAAATAGACTACTGACAGGAGGTGGAAGACCTGGAAAAATGGTGCACTGAGAACAACCCAGCTCTTAATGCTGGCAAAACCAAGGAGGTCATTGACTTTCGGCATGATGTTACTCATGGCCGCCTCGGCATATTTAACTGCACAGGTAGAAAGAGTGGAGAGTGTCAAGCTCCTGGGCGTGGTCATCAACAGCAAGCTTTCTTGGGCTCTTCGTGTGGATGTACTGGTTACAAAGGCCCAACAACGTCTTCTCTTCCTCAGCCAGCTGAGAAAATTTGGCATGACGGCAGAATCCTTGGCAACCTTTATAGGTGTGTCATCGAGAGCATTCTGTCTGGATTCATCACTACCCAGTATGGCAACTGTACCATTCAAGATCGGAGACTGTTACAAAGAGTGGTGAACTCTCCCTGGACGGTCACAAAGACCAACCTCCCATCTATAGAATCCATCTACTAGGCCCGTTGTCAAGGAAAGGCCACCAGCATTCTCAAAGATCCATCCCACCCTGGTAATGCTTTTCTACAGTCTCTACCATCGGGTAGAAAGTACAGATGCCTGAACACGTACCAGCTGGTTTCGAAACAGTTTCTACCCTTCTGTTGTTAGGATACTGAATGGTCTCTTAAACTCTTAGCTTTCATTTGTACCTGTGATTTTGTTTTGCCGCTGTTTACGTATTTACTTAGCTCTGCTATTTTTAACTATGTGATCTGCCTGTATTGCTCACAAGACCAGCTTTTTACTGTGTCTCAGTACACATGACAATACATTCAATTCAAAACAGCCCCAGCCCATTCAACCTGTCCCTATAGCTCAAATCTTCCAACCCTAGCAACATACTTGTAGGTCTTTTCTGAACCCTGTCAGGTTTCACACCATCCTTCCAACATGACCTCCCAACTCCTGTACTCAATACTCTGCCCAATAAAGGAAAGCATACCAAGTGCCTCCTTCACTATCTTATCTACCTGTGACTCCACTTTCAAGGAGCTATGAACCTGCACTCCAAGGTCTCTTTGTTCAGCAACACTCCCCAGGACCTTCTCTGCATTGAAGTTTTATCTGCTATAATAACTTCAAAGTTTGGCTCTGCTGGTTAATTTGTTAAAAACAACACTTTAACACTATTAATTAACACTTATTACAGAGCACATTGCATACACAGTCCTTATAAGCCTAGCTCCCAGATGCAATTGCAGGGTAAGTCCCCACATGTCTTTGCAGATTCCCCACTGTGTCCAAGATTGAACTAGCAAGTCACATGACCCCTCTCAGCTCCGCTATAAAGGGGCCAACTACTACATCCCACCTCTTAAGTCCCATATAACACATCAAATAATTAAAAGATAAAATAATCAAAACAGTAATGGAAAGAATACTTTTACATTATTCCATCAATATCTCAATATCTGTCAGGTGGCTTTATCTTCTTGCACTGTGATGTTACTTAACTGACTGAGATCCTTCTAATGAGGTAGTTACTGTTGGATTTGTTTCACAAGGAATTGCTACTGGTACTATTGTTTCATCTTCCTCTGTTGCCTAGGGGATAACAGTCTAGCCTTTTTTGGATAATCTGACAGTTCAGTCCACAGGCAACCCATAACCCTTCCTGCTGACATCATTGGATCAGATCGTAACTTTGACTTTGACATCTTGAGATGGCTCTTGCCCACAGAAGAGGTGCAGATACTTGGCCTATTTTGACTACAATGCCTCCTGGAGTCTAGTTTGGTCTGCTACCAAGGTTCTTGGAGAACACTGAATTGCCTATCTCAAACTCTTCTGCACTTTTAAATGAATAGTGGTTCCTCTGTCGTTCCCAATCTCCCAGTTAAGTTTGGGAACATTAGACTTAACCTAGTCCTCAACTAAAGATGCATGGGCAGTTCAACTGGAAGGACCTTAGTGGTCATATGTAGGGTGATCCTACGATGATTTAAAAAAAACCCTTTCAACTTTGTGTTTAAAGCCAAGGTAGTTGCTTCTTCAAGCCAGCCTTGAAAGCTTTCACTGCTTTTACAGATGGTCCATTGGGTGAACGACAGCACAGTGTTGTTCTGATATAGTCCTAGAGATGTACAGCACAGAAACAGACCCTTTGGTCCACCCATCCATGCCAACCAGATATCCCAACCCAATCTAATCCCACCTGCCGGCACCCGGCCCATATCCCTCCAAACCTTTCCTATTCATTTACCCACCCAAATGCCTTTTAAACGTTACAATTCTACTAGCCTCCATTTCTTCCTGTGGCAGCTCATTCCACACACGTACCACCCTCTGTGAGAAAAAAGTTGCCCCTTAGGTCTCTTTTAAATCTTTCCCCTCTCACCCTAAACCTATGCCCTCTAGTTCTGGACTGTACAACCCCAGGGAAAAGACCATGTCTATTTATCCTATCCATGCCCCTCATAATTTTGTAAACTCTATAAGGTTACCCCCTAGCCTCCAACCCTCCAGGGAAAACAGCCCCAGCCTGTTCAGCCTCTCCCTGTAGCTCAAATCTTCCAACCTTGGCAGCATCCTTGTAAATCTTTTCTGAACCCTTTCAAGTTTCACAATATCCTTCCGGTAGGAAGGATACCAGAATTGCACACAACATTCCAACAGTGGCCTAACCAATGTCCTGTACAGCTGCAACATGACTTCCCAATTCCTGAACTCAATACTCTGACCAATAAAGGAAAGCAAACCAAACGTCATCTTCAATATCCTATCTACCTGTGACTCCACTACCTATGAACCTGCACTCCAAGATTTCTTTATTCAGCAACACTTCCTAGGACCTTACCACTAAGTGTATAAGTTGTGCTGAGATTTGTTTTCCCAAAATGCAGCACCTTGCATTTATCTAAATTAAACTCCATCTGCCACTTCTCAACCCATTGGTCCATCTGGTCAAGATCTTGTTGTAATCTGAGGTAACCCTCTTCGCTGTCCACTACACCTCCAATTTTGGTGTCATTTTCAAACTTACTATACCTCTTATGCTCGCATCCAAATCATTTATATAAATCACGAAAAGTAGAGGACCCAGCACCGATCCTTGTGGCACTCCACTTGTCACAAGCCTTCAGTCTGAAAGACAACCCTCCATCACTACCCTCTGTCTTCTACCTTTGAGCCAGTTCTGTATCCAAATAGCTAGTTCTACCTGTATTCCATGAGATCTAACCTTGCTAACCAGTCTCTCATGGGGAACCTTGTGAAACACCTTACTGAAGTCCACATAGATCACATCTACCACTCTGCCCTCATCAATCCTCTTTGTTACTTCTTCAAAAAACTCAAGTTTGTGAGACATGATTTCCCACACACACAACCATGTTGACTATCCCTAATCAGTCTTTGCCTTTCCAAATACATGTACATCCTGTCCCTCAGAATTCCCTCCAACGACTTGCCCACCACTGAGGTCAGGCTCACTGGTCTATTGCTCCCTGGCTTGTCCTTACCACCTTTCCTAAACAGTGCACCTTGTTACTAACCTCCAGTTTTCCGGCACCTCACCTGTGACTATCGATGATACAAATATTTCAGTACGAGGCTGAACAATCACTTCCCTAGCTTCCCACAGAGTTCTAAGGTTACCTGATCAGGTCCTGGGGACTTATCCACCTTTATGCATTTCAAGACATCCAACACTTCCTCCTCTGTAATATGGACATTTTGCAAGATGTCACTATCTATTTCCCTACATTTTTCATGTCCTTTTCCACAGTAAATACTGATGCAAAATACTCATTTAATATTTCCCCTGTTTTCTGCGGCTCCACACAAAGGCCGCTTTGCTGATCTTTGAGGGGCCCTATTCTCTTCCATGTTACCCTTTTGTCCTTAAGGAGAATCCAAAGGGTTTTTACAAATTCATTAGCTCTGTTTGCCAAAGCTATCTCATGTCCCCTTTTTGCCCTCCTGATTTCTCTCTCAAGTATACTTCTACTGCCTTTATACTCGTCTAAGGATTCACTCGATCCATCCTGTCTATACCTGACATATGCTTCCTTCTTTTTCTTAACCATACCCTCAATTTCTTTGGTCATCCTGCATTCCCTATACCTACCAGCCTTTCCTTTCACTCTAACAAGAATATACTTTCTGTGGACTCATTATCTAATTTCTGAAGGCTTCCCATTTTCCAGCCATCCCTTTACCTGTGAACCTTTGCCCCCAATCAGCTTTTGTAACCTCTTGCCTAATACTGTCAAAATTGGGCTTTCTCCAATTTAGAACTTCAACTTTTAGATCTAGTCTATCCTTTTCCATCAATATTTTAAAACTAATAGAATTATGGTCACTGGCTCCAAAGTGCGCTCTCACTGACACCTCAGTCACCTGCCCTGCCTTATTTCCCAAGATTAGGTCAAGTTATGCACCTTCTCTAGTATGTAGATCCACATACTGAATCAGAAAAATTTCTTGTACACAGTTAACAAATTCATCCCCATCTAAACCCTTAACACTATGGCTGTCCCAGTCTATAGTTATGAAACTACACCCTGGCAAAATTTGTTGTGTTGTCTGAAATGAAAGCCTCTGGTACCCTGCGAAACACTGGTGTGGTTTTTCACTTATGGCGTACAAAATCGTGGACCACCATCCACTTTTGAATGGGCATCCACTAACAACAAAAACATTGTGCTCATAAACAGACCAACATAGTCATGTGGATCCTAACCGACTGTCGACCAGGCCATTTCAATGGACGTAGTGGAGTTATGGCAGATATCTTCTGAATATGGCACTGATCACAATGCTTTACCATTCCTTCAATTCCTACATCAATATCAGGCCACCGAACATAGCTTCTTATTTACATCTCCATTTTTTGACATGGCTGGATGAGCACTCTTCCAGCAATAATTCTGTCCTGGTCTAAGAATGACAACACTCAATCACCGGGGATGATACCATTTTCTCAACTCGGCTTATTTTTCCTGATCTGCTAAGGTTTAATTTCTTAAAAGTCTTCTATTCTGCCAACTGTACAATACTGTTGCTTTCACCTTTGATAACTGTGGATCTCTGTCAGCCCAGTACTTGTTGAACCGATAAAGGCAAGATGTATAGAAAATTCTTGGCCATCCTCCTCCAATATTGTGAAGCGTGTATCCATCTCTGGCAAGGGAAAACTACTCAGGGCATCTGCGTTGGCAATATACATCCCAGGGTGGTGATCAGTGGCATACTGATAAGCCAACATGAACAACATCTAATGCTGTATCTGACCCGAAGCAATGTCCTCTCTTTCTGGACTCTCCCACCCCAAAGAAAAGTCCCTTTCTATTTACCCTATCCATGCCCCTCTATAAAGTCACTCCTCCGCCTCCAACATTCCAGGGAAAACAGCCCCAGCCTATTCAGCCTCTCTCTATAGCTCAAACCCTCCAACTCTGGCATTGCCCTTGTAAATCTTTTCTGAACCCTGTCAGGTTTCACAAAATACTTCCTACAGCAGAGAGACCAGAATTGTACACACTATTCCAGACAATAGCACCATCTTACTGCTCTTAAAAAAAACACTGCTCCAAGGTAAGTCTGTACCCATGTTTTATGTTTTAAAAATTTAATCAAGAGACAGATCTCAGTAAAACAAAAATGAAAAAAAAAATGCAGTCTACTCACTACTGGGTGTAGTAAGGTTACACTTAAAAACTGTGCACTCAGCTTCTGCTGTGCTGGGAGCTCTCCCACACAGGTTCCTCCAAGGTCAGCTGTGAATTTTGCTGTTTATTAATTTTTCTTAGATGCACTCTGATGTCCAGAGACTTGAAGTCAAACAACAAAGGCAGTAACTGTGCAGATTCACTGCTGTCAGTCAGCAGTGTAGGTTTGTGTCTCTGCCTTTGTCTCTTCCTCCTTTTTAAAGTGCCATTGTTTTTATCTTTTCCCCCTCAAATGTTCCAAATCAATGCAACAATTTATAAAACAGTAATTCTGCTGCTCAAATTCAAGGAAATCAGCTCCCACACCTAAAATACCTCAAAAAAAAAGGAGCTGCTGTTAAAGTCACATGTTTTTCCTCCATTTGGATTACCCAGAATTCTTCTGTAACCATCTCCAGAAAAGATTTGAATTCGGATTTATTCTTAAGGGCCAGCACCTCCTTGATTGCTTTCATCTTGTCCTCTATGGGGTGCAACTTCTGTGTATCCACTCAATAATGAAGGTAAACTGCTTCTTTAGCCTGGAAGGTGCACTTCTGCTTTGAGATGCACTGCTGTTTCCTGGAATCATCTTAATATTACTAAATTTTACAAGTGTTTTTCTTCAGTAGGTGTTACTAATATGTCTTCCAAGTACACCATAACACCCAGCAAGTTTTGCAGTAAAACTGTCCTTTGCTCTTTAGAATATAGCACACTCTAAAATTCCTAAAAGCAAGCAGGTATTGTAGTACAGCACTTTATGGTTGTTTAAGGTGCTGCATCTCTTTGAGGCATTGTCCGGCTTCAACTGCTGGTAGACATGACTCATGTCTGGCGAAAGTGAAGTCTGCAGATGCTGGAGATCAGAGTCAAGATTAGAGTGGTGCTGGAAAAGCACCGGTCAGGCAGCATCCGAGGAGCAGGAAAAACAACATTTTGAGCGAAAGCCCTTTATCAGGAATCAGGAATGGCTTTTGCCCGAAATGACATTTTGCCTGCTCCTCGGATGCTGCCTGACCTGCTGTGCATTTCCAGTACTACTCTAATCATGACTCACTTGGGGAACATTTGACCTCCCAGCCTGTTTCCATGTAGATCTCCAATATTTGGAGTCGCATACTTAGCCAGATCCGCAGCCTGGTTCACCATCCACTTGTAATCTCTACAGATATAAATCCAGTTTCACTCCTGGCACAATGAATATTCTACAGGTCAGAAAACTAGCTTGGATTTTTAAAGGGCAGATCTTGCCTGAGTATCTGATGTATTTTGAAGGCAGAAATTACTGCAGATGCTGGAATCTGTACTGAAAATAACAAATGCTGGAGATCGCAGTGGTTCATACATCATCCACAAAGAAGGCAAGATGATGTTGCGTGTCCAGATGAGTCCCGAGCTGAAGTGAAGAGTGGAGGGGGCAGCATTTATGCTGTAGTTTGGGTTGGTTAGGGAGAGGTGTAGAGTGGTGGGAGAGGAAAAACATTGATTCTTTCAAGTTTGGCAATTAGACACATCATTGTTCTGCCAACCTCAAATTCTGATCACTTCATCTGAACTATCAACATCTTTTATTCCCCTCCCCCACATACAAGTTCTTATAGATATAACTGGATAATGCTGTGGCCATTGATTTTAATGTAAGTAAATCTCAGATTTCACTTGGGACACAAAAAAAGGTGCTTTCAAAATGGTGCAAAACTATGAACAGTGACGGCCTTTCAAGAGTAAAATTAGAAAACATGTAATAAGTGGTAGGTGTTTGAGCTCTTCCACAAATGGTAGTAGATGCTTCGTTAGTTTTGATCTTGAGATTGACACCTTGATACACAATCCCTTGGACTGCTGGGACCTATTTTGATTTCTTTCCAAGTCTGATGGGACAAAGCCCTCTTAATTCTGATAAAACTGAAAAAGTTTAGGCTAAAAAATTGGAGACTTTTCTATAAAAGCTCTCCTGGCTGAGAAATTCCACAAACTAGATGTCACTTCTGCTAAGATCACCTGAAGTGACTTGATTCTCCTTCTAGGAGTAGGAATTCTTCCTGACAGTCAACAGCAATCATGTGCTTTCTTGAGGTTGTCACTTAACAAATTATTTTGTAAAACATTACATCCATAGATCTCTCTTTGTCGTCATTTTTTCAAATACAATATTGATTTTGAAATAAAAATCCCAAAATACAACACAATTGTGAACCTTTCATCACAATGTAATTCATTGGAATGGGTGCGGCCAGATCAACTGGAGTGTTATTAGCTAATTGAAGTGCACAGAAGCTGAAGCCCTTTCCATTTATACTTTTTCATAAGATTAAAAACGAATGTTAATAACTTTTTATAGTATTTAAAACTTTTGTGGGTAAGATGATACTGGAGTGGGATGTTGGCAGTGATCAGTGAAGAAAAATGGGGCCAAGGGTGGATATTTCTTGACTGATTGAAAATTTACATGTTGTCCTGTTGAAGCAAGAAATTAAAAATGGATCTGAGTATGTCCAAATAAGGACATGAAAAATGAATGAACTTCTGATGTGTATTTCACACTTTCTCTTTGTACTCAGCAGTTAGTGCACAAAGAGATTATTATTATGTTATTTTATATATTTCTGACCCCAAAATAGACACATTTTACCCATCAGCACTGGAGTTCAGTAAATCTAATTTGTTTAAAAGCAGAACCAGTTTTGAAGTATACACACATTCCATGCACTTCGGCTAAGAATTTTGACTTAAATATTATGGAGAAAATGTCATTTGTCCTGCACCTATGGATCTTAAAAATCATCATGTCCTTAGAAAAATAGCATTCTATTCAAGAATTGTAAATGTGTTTGTCTTTGCAGTTCTGTGGGGGAGATAAGCCTTACATAGCACCAGCAGATCTGGAGCAGCAACACCTGAACTTGAAAGCAGCTTCTATCAAGCAGTTTCGATCTGTCAAGAAAATGGGTGGGGAAGAATTCTGTCAGCGCTATCAAGAACAGCTTGAGCAAGAAATGGATGAGAACTATGCAAACTTTGTAAAGCACAATGACAGCAAAAATATTTTTTATGCTGCTCGCACACCTGCCACACTCTTTGCTGTGATGTTTACCATGTACATAATCTCAGGAGTGACTGGATTCATTGGCTTGAACTCGATAGCTTCTTTATGCAACCTTGTGATGGGAATGGCTCTAATATCCCTCTGCACCTGGGCTTACACAAAGTATTCTGGTGAATTCAGAGAATTTGGAACAATCATTGATCAAGTGGCTGAAACTATATGGGAACAGGTGAGTACAATTCCTCCATAGCCCCCTCCTTTATTGCCATTATGATGTACAGTTTAATGTGGAGGACAGTCCCTAGTTTAAATAATATGTTGATCATTATTGTATGACTTTTGAAATTGATTGCAATCTTAGCTAATTCACAGTTTATGCAGTTCTTTCTAAAAGCATTGCTTTAAATTATTTAGGTGAATGGGTCAAACTACATAATCTTTCAATATGTAGCTGAATAACAAGCATGTATTAACTCTTCAACCCTATTTAACATCTGTCGGCAATGTCCTTCCCATCAGTCCTTTGCTTCTTTCCTAAATATCTGTCTGACAAAATTAATGGCAATTTAAAAAAACAATCTTTGAATTGCATTTGCCAGATTTAATAATAGATAACTATTTCTAGTCACCCTATTTGGATATGTTATTACACATTTCCAGGGCAGGTGGGAGTTGAACTTGTACCTTCTGGCTCAGAGGCAAGGACACTACTGCTATGTCACAAGAGTCGTCTTCAGAATAGACAAACCTGGATAAAGGTTCTTCTTCACTCTGTTTTTAATCATCTCACCTTCCATTGCTGCATCACTTAATGAAATAATAGTTGCAGCTTAGATGACCCATAGTATCTGCAACTTACTTCCCTTTTGAAGTTCTCTGCCTAAACTTTACTGCCCCGTTTTCCCATGACCATCATGACATGTTTATGTCCACTGACTGGGAAGGAAGAGCCTTAGTTTAACATTTGATCTGGAGGATTGGAAGAGTGATTGGAAAGTGCAACATTTCTTCAGTACTTCTCTGGTGTGCGAACCCAGATCATGGGGTTAAGTTTCTGGTGGAGGACTGAAACTCACCACCTCGTCACTGTTGTGACTGACTGACTGAGCTAAGGTTATTATATTCCATACAGCCAGAGTGTGATCAGGATAATTAAAATAGAAAACTGATTTTTCACCTTGAAGTACTGGAGTTCATTGGCTCTTTTTTTTTGTCTGTTCATCTTTTTTGCCAGTATTTGGAAAGACGCAAGCTTAATGGAATTTCTCTACCTGAAAATGATCCTTAACTGAATTAGTCTAAAGTTTTAGTTGTGTACATTATTCTAATATTAAAATAGAATGTTTTAATGCAACATTTGCATTGATTAAAATAACCGTGATTTGGCATGCATTTACTTTTAATGTAGCTGATTTTTTTTTCCATAAAAGTCCTTTTACAAATTTATTTTCCTTTTTTGTTCTGCTTGTTGAGAGTCTCAAATATGAAATATAGCTGCTTTGAGCAGTCAAATCACATAGCATTCATTTGATTGTAATTATAGACTCTGTAGCATAGATGAGTAAGCACATGACTGAGGATGTGAGCCTGCATAAGAAAACTGAAGGAGACGAATGATCAGATTTTTAGAGATGGAGGGACATTGGTCATCTACGTGACATCCTGTGCTATGGTTCAGCTTTGGTATTTGCCTGTGATCTTTCAAGTGCAAGTTCCCAATCACTGCTGTGAACCACATGTGGCAAATTTTTCACAGCATTTTGCTCTGGGTTTGCTCCTAGTTGGTTCCAGAGTGATATTAGTGAGTTATGAGCAGAACACGTCAAGATTGTGCAAATTGTACAGTAACAACACTCAGCTGATTTTGGGAGACATATTCAACAAACCATGAGGTCCTAATTCAGTTTTTCAAACCAATTTTTGTTTCCCTTTTACACATTACTTAATTTCCTCAATGTGAATGAAGGTGGGATGATTTTAAACCAATAACAAGATTATCCAATTATGTTACGGGGAAATGAGAGAAGGATTCAAAAGTAGTTTGTTTGACAGTTGAGACACGTGCATCAAACTTGGGAAAGAGCTTTGAAACTCAGTGATAATTGAGCTTGTATTTATCCAATATCCCAATATAGATCATTTAATAATAATCCCTGACTTAGAGGATAGCTCAAAGTATCTGCTGCTGCATTCTATATTCTGATGGCTGTTATTCTATGTTTCTTCTGAAGTATTCTTTGATTCCTAGTCTTTCCCTGTTGGTACTGATTACTACATGCATTGATTGCTTATTTTCTTCCTTTTCCTCCTTTATGCAATCCAGAGGAGTCCAAAGAAGGTGAAAACCTTGTTTTGACTTATTACCACAAACATAATTTTTTTTTTGACGTATTGTAGTCTTCCCAGTTCATAACTAAATTGGCAAATTGAGTGTTTTGGAGATCACTAATTAACAACTCCTTGTTTTAGGTATTATGCAAGCTGTTCACTTCAGCTCGAAGTAGAGTGGTACATCGTTCTATTACATCACTGAGACTCTCATCAAACAACAACAACAAGAAGAAAAACTAGCTGTTGTGCTTTAATCATGTGGTCTTTTTGGAGGGTGTGGGAATGTGGACATTTACACACTTGTCAGGGTCATGTTGTGTAACAAATTATCAAATGTTCACAGCAAATTCAATAATGTAAAGTGCAAAACTGCTCATTTAAGTGACTGTTAAGAAGGCAGGCAGATCCATGTGAAGAAGAATAGTGGTAAATGTCTTATCATTTCAGATCATTTAATTTTGAGATTTTTTAAAAAATATATATAAATCATGTAGTATCCATTGTATTATATACCAGAATAATGCAGGCTGCTGTGCCCAGCAATTTTTCCACTTAACAAGTTTTTTTCCCTTTCAATGCAGAGTTGAATTTAATTTCACATTCCATCTTTCCTCATAATTCCTTTCAATCCAACGTTCTTGTAGTTATTTTGCAACTAGTTAATGGGAAAATATTTAACAGATGTGGTTTTACTTTTTTTTTGTTGATAGCGTGTTTTTGGTTACCCCATTTTAAGTCTCCCTTTCTTTCTTTTAACATTCCCATATTACAGGTGTTGAAGCCACTGAGTGACAATTTGATGGAGGACAACATAAGACAGACTGTAGCAAACTCCATCAAAGCAGGTTTGACTGAACAGGGCTCCCAACATACCAAATTAAAGACAAACTGACAATCCTTGTCTGGTTCTATTGGTGTCAAATGCTTGCTATAGGTTATGGACTTTGAATCAATTTAAAATTAATCTGCGTAGATTTTGAAGTGAAAGGCCCAACTTCACTGGACACTGCCAAAAAGGTCTGAAGAACGAAGAAGGAAATATTCATGGAGATGATTTTTTCAGTGGGTAGGTAGTTACATTGCTAAACAAGATCTAAGAGGTTTGTAATATTTGTAACTTGAATGTTGACGTAAGAACACTAGTCAAATTTCCTTTTCAGGTCTTGTGAAAGGCTGGTTTGCACTGTAGTATACTGTACAGATAAATCAATGGGATCATTGAGGTAGCCAAGCATAGTTAAGCTTGATGAGCCAATTCATTTTTTTGTTAATGCTTTTGCTCGTATTACCAGTATTATACATTGCATGAATCCAAACTACACAAGCCATTGGATTAATTTTGAGGACAAGATTACTGTTAGATGGGGTAATTTGAAGCTTGCCTTGCCTTTTTCCTGAAAGCAGCCCTAGAACAGTTGTATGAACAGTGACAGTCGAACTGCTGGGAAGTTTAACCGTTTCACTACTGCCACTTTAGTCCATCCAATATGCCTTTTTCATTTTTTTGTGGGGGGAAGGGGGGAGTAAACCACCCAAAAAGAACCGTTTCCTGTAGCTACCAGTTAGCATTGTCTGTACAGTGCATTTATTTTTTTTAAATTTAATTTTCTATCAAATCATAGAGGTGGGGCATGTATATTAAATATAAATATATAAATACCAAATTTTGTATCAAAGTTTTTGTAGTTAATGGCAAAATCTGGTACAGTGGTAGGCTCTGTGCAGTTTATGTAAAGGAATGTTATTTGTGATTGATGTAAACATAAGTGCACCAAATTTGAGGTTTTGATATATTTGTGATATTACCTGCCTTGAGCATTGCAGTCCCACCCCTTATGGCAAAGCAATGGGAATGTTATTTCGTGGAATTCGGTTGTCTTCTGTTGCATTTTAAAGTTATTTCCTGTAATTTATTTTTCAATACACAATTAAAGTACTCTATGAAGTTCCCTGTTTCTGATTGATTTCACTGAAAATGTAATGAATCTACATGATACACTGTAAAAGAGATTAAATGTCAAGGGAGTAGTATTTAGTCTTCACATGTTTCTAAAGTTAGTTTTTAAATTAAGTTTAGCTGACTAAATGTGCCTAAACTATTGTTAGATGCAGTTAACTATGAAAATATTGTGTTACTGTTAAATATTTGCGCGCACACTAAACAATTTTCACATAACTGATATTCCATATCATGGCTAAATGGAATTTTAAACTATTAGAAAACCTAACTTCCCTGTTAACAGAACAATTGAGAATTGCATAGTAATGTCTGTAATAACTACCAGTTAGGGCTGTATATGGTTTAACTCAGACCAACATTTAAAAGACTGAAGTACATCTGCAATAAATTTATACAATGTTATTGCAGCTATTTCAATCTTTTGAGTGCTAGCTTTACAGCCTCCCTATTATTCCACATCAGTATTGAGTTCTACACAGCAGCCAAAAAAGAATACCTCTGACAGTATAGTGTCCCCTTGGTTTTGGACTGAAGAATTAGTGGGATTGGACCATAGAACTCCTTTTGTGGAAGTAAGGCTTCTAACTGTTCCTCCAATAATTGCTGTACTGAAATCCATGAATGAGCTCCCTGTCTATACTTTAAAATGTGATTGTAAATGGGAGACAACTTGTACATTTGACAAGCAGTAACTTGTAGTCAAGTGTAAAAGCAACAAGAAATTCTGGAACTTTTTGGGTTAGTCAGCATGTTTGGAGGGACAAGTTAATTTTAAAGTTCATAACCTTTCTTCAAAATTGGCAAAGTGTTATCTCTGGTATTGAGATAGGGAAACATTGGGGGGGGGCACAAACATGTAATCCAGTAGAAAGTAGGCGGGATTAAGTGACTAGGAATAATGCTACAAGGCAAAAGGGCATGATAATGGTACAAGTGAAATACAAAATGGAGGAGGTCAACATGACAGTAGTGATAAATGTGTTGCTGGAAAAGCACAGCAGGTCAAGCAGCATCCAAAGAGCAGGGGAACCAACGTTTCGGACATAAACCCTTCTTCAGGAATGAGGAGGGTGTGCCAAGCAGGCTAAGATAAAAGGTAGGGGGGCTGGGCGTTGGGAATGCAATAGGTTGAAGGAGGTTAAGGTGGGGGTGGGGGCGGAGAGGTCAGGAAGAAGATTGCAGGTCAAGAAGGTGATGCTGAGTCCGAGGGTTGGGATGGAGATAAGGTGGGGAGAGGGGAAATTAGGAAGCTGGAGAAATCTGCATTCATCCCTTGTGGTTGGAGGGTTCCTAGGTGGAAGATGAGGCGTTCTTCCTTCAGGCGCCATGTTGCCAATACCGAACAACCCAGATGGCCGTCCCCTTCAAAGACCGCAATTTCCCCTCAGACATGGTTGACTATGCTCTCCACCGTATCTCCTCCACTTCCCGCTCTTCCGCCCTTGAACACTATCCCTCCAATCGCCACCAGGACAGAACCCCACTGGTCCTCAACTACCACCCCACCAACCTCCAGATACATCGCATCATCCTTCATCATTTCCGCCACCTCCAAACTGACCCCATCACCAAGGATATATTTCCCTCCCCTCCCCTATCAGCGTTCCAAAAAGACCACTCGCTCCGCGGCTCCCTTGTCAGGTCCACACCCCCCACCAACCCAATCTCCACTCCCGGCACCTTTCCCTGTATCGGCAAGAAATGCAAAACTTGCACCCACACCTCCCTCCTCACTTCCCTCCAAGGCCCCAAGAGATTCTTCCATATCCGTCACAAATTCACCTGCACCTCCACACACATCATTTAATTTACTGCACCCGATGTGGCCTCCTGTACATTGGGGAGACAGGCCGCCTACTTGCGGAATGTTTCAGAGAACACCTCTGGGACACCCGCACCAACCAACCCAACTGCCCCGTAGCTGAACACTTTAACTCCCCCTCCCACTCCGCCAAGGACATGCAGGTCCTTGGCTGCCTCCATCGCCAGACCATGGCAATATGGCGCCTGGAGGAAGAGCGCCTCATTCACAAGGGATGAATGCAGATTTCTCCAGCTTCCTCCTTTCCCCTCCCCCCACCTTGTCTCAGTCCCAACCCTCGGACTCAGCACCGCCTTCTTGACCTGCAATCTTTTTCCCGACCCCTCAGCCTCCACCCCCTCTCCGGCCTATCACCCTCACCTTAACTTACTTCCAACAATCGCATTCCCAACGCCCCTCCCCCAAGTCCCTCCTCCCTACCTTTTATCTTAGCCTGCTTGGCACAGCCTCCTCATTCCTGAAGAAGGGCTTATGCCCGAAACGTCGATTCTCCTGCTCCTTGGATGCTGCCTGACCTGCTGAACCTTTCCAGCAGCACATTTTTCAGCTCTGATCTCCAGCATCTGCAATCTTCATGTTCTCCAGGGCAGTAGCAATATCAAAGCTGCTTTCTGGAGAGCAGCAATTATGATCTGAAATTGTTAGAATTGATATTGAGTTTGAAGATTGTAAAGTGCCTGATTTAAAAGATAAAGTATTGTTCCCTGAACTTGCATTGTCTTTCATTTGAACAGTATTGGAGGCCAAGGCCAGTGGGATCAAGAATTAAAATAGCAGGTGACCAAATCTCTGGGTCAAGCTTGCAGATTGAATGGAGCTGTACTGCAAAGTGATTACCTAATTTGTTCGATCATCTCAATGTAGAAGAAACCACATTGCTACAAAATTGTTCTGGTCCAGAAGTAAGTCTTTGGGCCCACTGTGTCTGCACTGGCTCTGTGCGATTTTAATTCTTGGCAACGTTTTCACTGCTTCCTGTGACTCCTTCTGTTATTTCCATTTAGATAATTATCTAATGCTAAACACTGATACAGCAGAGAAACAGGCTCTTGAGCCCACAAGTCTATGCTGACTAACAAACAATACTACACTAATCCCATTTCCCCTGCTTGGCCATTGCCCACTATGCCCTGGCATTTAAATACTCACCCCAGATGTTTCTTAAATGTTGAGAGTACCCTCTCAGGCAGCATGTTCCATATACCTATCACCCCTGGTGAAATTTCTTTTCCCCAGTCTCCTTGAAACCACTTTCTCCCCACCTTAAACTTGTACCCTCTGGTTTTTTGACATATCTGTCATGGGGGAGATTTTCACGATCTGCTTTTTTTGTGCCTCACACATTTTTTTTTACCTCAGTCAGATGTCTCCTCAGCCTCCTCTGCTTCAAGTAAAACAAACCCAGCCTATCCAGTGTCTCCTTATAACTGAGATTTTTCATCTCAAGCAATATGCTGGTGAATGTCCTTTGCACCCTCTCCAGTGCAATCACATCCTACTACCCGCTTGAATGCCTCCATCATACTTCTAGGCAATGCATTCCAGGCCCTAACTATTTGCGGTGTTAAAAAATCTTCCTTTTCCTCTTTAATTGCTTTTTTTAAAACAGAACACTTTTAAAACTCTACTGTCTGGTTCTTGATCCTGTTTAGAGCAGGAACAGTTTTTCCCTTTCTACTTTTTCCAGATCTCTTATGATATTGAAAAGTTCTATGATATCACTTGGGAATGTTTTCTTTGGAGAGGGAATAAAATGTACAAATTTGAAACCAGTAAATTGCTGTTTCACCTCTTAAGTGGTGATTGTGTCTCTCAGATGGCAGGAGATAAAAGGGCACTGTTACGTTTGTTTGCACAGTAAAGTGGATAGAATGATGTCATTGATTTGAAGAGTGAGCTAAGGCTTCATTAAGTTAATGACCTTTTGGCTACTGAAAAGGAAAATGTTTGCCAGTGGAGTAAATGCCACTGAAAGCTGCTGGGATGGAAGGTGACACGAAGGAAATCCTCATCACTTGAGGGAAGAGGAAACATTGTCTGAAGCACTGTTGGCTTGGTACCTGCCATTTCCCTGTCATAAATTGTCTTGACATAAATTGTAATGGACTTGCATTTGTTTTTGCTTATCTTTTCCCTTTTACATAATAGAAGCTTTACAATCTTATAACAACAAAGTGTAGAACTTGTTATGGGATTTGATAGGAGTGTTTTTGCAACTAATGCATCCTATGTAGTGCCAGTGTAAAGATGGTACAGAATATTTTGATATTAAAGACACTGGGGAAGATTTGCTGCAGCTCATGTGATAATACCTTCACATCTTTGGTTTACAAATTTAAGGGAAAAGGTGAGGGAACATAAACAAAAAAGTTGCATAAAAATGGCAAAATAAGGTACTGATCCTGGCAAGTAGGAAAAATGCGACGAAAAGCCAAGGGTAAACTGAGATATGAAGGGTGCAAAGAAAATCACAAAACAGAACAATTACGCCAGCAATGTAGTTATTTTGAATAATTACATTTAATTCATATTTATACTAGAGACAGCTATCAGAAGGTTGTAAATACATAGGAAGCCAACATTGAATCAAGGACAGATTTATGAAAATGACATTAATGAAGAGAATAATGACTCAGTGACAAATCCCTAGGACCACAAGGTATCCATCCCAGGGCTTTAAAGAAAGTATATGAGAATTAAAGAAGTTGCCTACTATAATCTTTCATAGTTCCCAATTGAAGAATTGTACCCTTGATGTCTACTCCTGAATGAGAGTTTCATATTCCTGAGGGTTACAACAATTTGAGCTGTCTTTGCAAGTCAAGCACTGGTCTTTCTGAGAATTTTTTTTTAAAGGGAAGAGCCATTTACATCAATAGGAATAGACTTCACCTGTGGAACTTTGGTCAAGTATCAGCAGTGAAAAGGTGACTTGACGTAACATAACTGTAATAGTATCCAAACTGACAGTGAGTGCCTTTAATGTGGAGGTGTACCCAACATTTCAACAAAAAAGCAGGAGAGGCATTGTGAACAGCTATGGTCTTTTTCCTAGCATGGGGGAATTCTAAAACTCGAGGGCATAGGTTTAAGGTAGAGAGGGGAAAGATTTGTTTAAATTGTTTAACAAAGACTTGAAGAATAATATAGACTGATTAGGAAAAGGTGGTGATGTGGCCTTGTGGTGAGAGAAGGGATCAGTGCTGTAATGAGCAAGGAAATCAAGATGTAGAATCAATCTGGGTAGAAAAAAAGAAATAGTAAAGGGAAAAAGACTTGGCAGGAGTAACTTATAGGTCCCCAAACAGTGGTTCTGCAGTGAGGTACAGTATAAACCAAGAAATCTTTACAGACTTGCAAGAAGGGTAGTGCAATAATCATGGGTGATTTTAACATGCGCATAAAATGACAGAATCAAATTGGCCAGAGTTGCCTGGAGACAGAATTCATTGAATGTATTAGAGACATACTGTTTCTTGGAGCAGTATGTTGTGGAACCAACCAGGGAACAGGTTACCCAGGATCTGGTGTTGTTTGATGAGGAGAGATTAATTGATGACATAGTTAAGGATCCTGTAGGGAGTAGTGACCATCGTATGTTGGATTCAAAATGCAGTTTGGGACTCCACTTTCTCACACCCAAAGTAGTGTTCTGGAATTTTAAAAAAAATTATATAGGCATGAGGACAGATTTTGCCTGAGTAGTTTGGGCAGGAATGTTAAATGGTAAGACAGCTGATGAGCAATGACATGTTTATGGACCTACCCGATTCCTTACAACTAAAATATATCTGAGAGAAAGATAGATAGTAAGGAGGGTAAAAAATATCAATGGCTAAACAAAGAGATCAAGGACAATATAAAAGTCAAAAACTAAGGTATACCATATTGCAAAGGCCAGTGGTGGAATGGAAGATTGGGAAACTTTCAAACATAAACAGGGATACTAAAAAAAAATAATAAAAAGCAGTAAGATAAATTTTGGAAGAAAACTCTCAAAATATCAAAGGATAGCAAAAGTTTTTTCCAATGTGTAAAAGAGTTGCCAATGTGAATGTTGGTCCCTGGAAGATGAAACCAGAATGTTAATGGTGGGGAATAAGGTGATGGTAGAGGTGCTGAATCGATACTTTATCCTCCACTGTGAAAACTGAGGCAATAGTACCATCCCTCTTGGAACAGGGAAGTCAGGGGCAATAGATTCGGATGAACTTAGAACAATCAACACTGATTGAGGACAGACAAGTTCCCCGGGCCTGTGGCCTCCATCAAAGGGTAGTAAAGAAAGTTGCAGCAGAGATAATAGATCCATTGGTTACAAGATTCCCCAGACACAGGAAAGGTTCCAGTGGATTGGAAAATGGCTAATTTATTGCCCTTATTCAAAAAGCAAGGGAGACAAAATGCAAAATTACAAATCTTTTAGTTTAACATCTGTTGTTGGGGGAAGTGTTAGAATAGATTATCAAGGAAGCAGCATTGGGACATTTGGAAAGTCAAAATGCTATGTCAACAGTCAGCTTTGTTTTATGAAGGGAAAATAATGTTTAACTAATTTGTTAGAGTTCTTCAAAGAAGTGACAAGTGGGTAATGGGGATGCTGTAGATGTAATATGTCTGGACTTCCAGAAGGTGCTACACAAAAGAGGTTAATTCACAAGGCTGGATCATATGGGGTTTGGGGTAATTTATAAGCTTGGATAGATTACTGTCTTCTGTCCATCAGCCAGTCAGGATAATTTTTTTTTCTGAATGGCAAGATGTGACTAGTGGGGTGCCACAGTGTTCAGTCCTTGGACCCCATTATTTAGAATCCACATTAATGATGTGAATACAGGGATAGAAGGCTGAACAGCCAAATTTGCTAATGACAGAAAACTAGGAGGGATGGTAATGAGGAACTAACCTTACAAATAGATATAGATGAGTGGGAGAGGGCCAAAATGTGCCAGATGGAGTTTAATTGGATAAGAGCAAGTTCATACATTTGAGTTGATAAAATGGGAAGGCAAGCTATTATCTTAATGGGAGACACTTTGGGGTGCTCTGGTGCACAAGAATCTAAGTGTACTTGTTCATAAGTCTCAAACCAGCATGCAAGTACAGCCAATAACAAAGAAAGTGAATGGAATGTTGGCTTTTACAGCTAAGAAAATAGCACATAAAGGTAAGGAGGTATTGTTGCAAACGTAGAAGGTATTGGTGAGACTGCATTTGGAGTACTGCGCAGAGTTTTGGTCTCCTTATTTGAGGAAAGATGTGATATTGGAAGCGGTTCAGAGGAGGTTCACTAAATTGATCCCAGAGGTGAGGGGTTTGTTGTATGAAAAATTAAGTTTAGGCTTATACTCTGGAATTTAGAATGACAGGAGATCAAATTGAGATTCAGGATTATAAATTAGACAAAGTGGATGCTTCCTCTTGTGGGGCATTCTAGGACAAGAACTTATAGTCCTAGGATAAAAGGTAGCAAATTTAAGAGTTAAATCTGGAATGATGCTGGGACAGTGAGTAAATTTGAGGAGTTAGGCAGATTTCTAATTGGTGATGGGTTGAAGGGATATGGAGAGAAGGCAGGAAAATGGGAGTGAGGAGCATTTTCGCCATGATTGAAGAATGGAGCAGACTCTTGGGCCAAATGGCCTAATTCTACACTCCTATCTTATGAACTTATAATTACACAGAGGGTGGTGTGTGTATGGAACAAGCCAACAAAGGAAGTGACAGTGATGAGTACAATTATGTTTTAAAAAGCATCTGGATGGGTACATGAATAGGAAGGGTTTTGAGGGATATGGGTCAAATGCTAGCAAAGGGACTAAGTCAGATTGGGACAGCTGGTAGGCATGGACCAAAAGGCCCCGTATGAATTGAAAAATTATGCATGTTACTTCACTATTTAAGATGGAGGGGGCAAACCAATTAATTTAATGTAAGTTACTACTGTCTTTAACAAAGAATTGGATAGCTGAAGACCTTAATCTCTCAGCTCTTCAGAGATGCCCTGGACTGAATTGTAAAGGATGTTATTCCCATTGAACATGATTTAACTTTGAAGTGGCTGAAGTAGCAGACAAGGATGTGTAGGGATATTATATGAGCTTCCTGAAGGCATTTTATAAAGGCAACTGCAAGAAACTTAGTTAAAAATAAATCCCACAGATCCAAAAGCAAATATTGACCCGATTAGCAAATTGGCTGAGTGGCAAAACACAGTCATTGAGGTGTACAGCATAAAAACAGACCCTTCGGTTCAGCTTTTCCACACTGGGTTGGGATATCTGGTCAATCTAGTCCCACCTACCAGCACCTAGCCACTATCCCTCCAAATGCCTTTTAAATATTTCAATTGTACCAGCCTCCACCACTTCCTCTGGCAGCTCATTCCATACATTTTCCACCCTCCGTGTGAAAAAGTTGCCCCTTTGGTCTCTATTATATCTTTCCCCTCTCACCCTAAACCTATGCCTGCTAGTTCTGGACTCCCCCCACCCCAGGGAAAAGACTTTGTCTATTTATCCTATCCATGCCCCTCATAATTATATAAACCTCTAAAGGTCACTCCTCAGCCTCTGACACTACAGGGAAAACAGCCCTAGCCTGTTCAGTCTCTCCCTATAGCTCAAATCTTCCAATGCTGGCAACATCCTTGTAAATCTTTTCTGAACCCTTTCAAGTTTCACAACATCTTTCTGATAGGAAGGAGACCAGGATTGCACACAATATTCCAGTGGCCTAACATGACCACATGACCTCCCAACACCTGTACTCCATACTCTGACCAATGGGAAAGCATACCAAATGCCATCTTCACTATCCTATCTAACTGTGACTCCTTTGAGGAGTTATGAATGTACACTCCAAGGTCTCTTAATGGGAATATTGCTGAATAAAGTGTTTAAGTCCTACTAAGATCTGCTTTCTCAAAATGTAGTACCTCACATTTATCTAAATTAAACTCCATCTGCCACTTCTCAGCCCATTGGCCCACCTGAACAAGATCCCATTGTAATCTGAGTATCCTGCTTTGCTGTCCACTACACCTCCAATTTTAGTGTCATCTGCAAGCTTACCAACTATAACTTACGTTCACATCCAAATCATTTATATAAATGATGAGGAGTAGTGAACCCAATACCGATCCGTGGGGCACTCCACTGGTCACAGGCCTCCAGTCTGAAAAACAACCCTCCACCACCTGATCTATGCTTGTATGTGACTTCAGTCTGACATCAATGGAGTCACTTCATCTGAAATGTCTTGGCATGCCACTCAATTGTATTAAATACTCAGCAGCAGAGCAATCATGTTGGCTTTAAAATGTATACAATATCAAGAAAGCAACAGGTATCTGAAGGGAGAGTAGTCAAGATTGAGGGAACTCTGAATAGAGGTGAGAAAAGATTGAAATGGTATGGTCACCTGTTGTGCAGAAAGGTAATATGTTGAGGTGAGTGATGAACATTCCTGTTTACTTTATTACTGGAAATCCAAAGACCAAATGGAATGCTGTGGTTGTAATATTTTCTTTTAAAAATATTAATTCTTCGAAAGAAGAAATGGATGATTAGTCAGTGTTCTCCATTTTTAGCCAAATCAGCATTGAGACAATTCCCAAGTAAAATGGGAAAAGCCAAAGGAAATAATGTTGGCCTGATCAGTAACACCCAAATCAAGAAAGGTATTTTGCAAAGTTTTTTTCAGGAAAAAACATTGGATAAATAAGATATGAAGATCACTACACAAACTGCATATAGAACTGGCCCTCTTCTCTTATATCAACACCTATCAAATGGCAAGTAACTAACTACAGACCTTCCTAATTGAGACCACAAGACTTGGTGCCTTCATTTCTGAAAACTTAAAATATGTATGACTACAGACTTAAAGGATATTAATATCAAACTTTAATGAAGATAATGGTATCCATACAAAGTATTTCACTAAAATTACAGATGAGTTCAAAATTCTGTACTTAATAGTTGCAAATAAAAACCTAGTAATCCCCTGTTTAACAAAAGAAACTAATAACAGTGGTTTACAAAACCACTTGGCAATGAAAGAAAGATCCAAAATTGACAAAGCTAGGAGATACACAAACAAGGTCCTTATCCTTATATAATGTGAAGTGTTTGTTTTGAACTAAAGAAATGCAATCCGCTGCCCATCCAGGTCCTCTGGTCTTTCACTTCCTTCAAATAAGGTCAGCAACTAGGTTAAAAAGAAATTGAAACAAATGTTAATAAAATGCATGATATACAATCTGCTGTGCACACTTAATGCTTTCAAAAATTCCTATAACGAGAAATGAAGGAACCTGAATGGCCTTCAATTATTTAAGTTCCCCAAGCATAGCAGAACCACAATATTTAATGTGAATAACCAATCAATTACCACTTTCGGGCTGATAAGTAACTGTCCATTTTATACAGGGACATTTTAAATGGCAAGACTGTAGCTCAGGCTAACGGTTCTAAGTTTTTGTGTTGGTGTCAGTGGACTCCAGAACAAAACAACTTGAACTATTAATAAATTATGTTCACAAACTGCTACTGCATCCTATCTGATAAAAATAATGGTAGATTATCACAGCCTTATCTGTTTGTTGAATACCCAGCCAAAGTTTACTATAATCAGAGCTCACCATTCATTGGCATTTCATCAATCTGTGTAGAATAGTATTGTTCAATATCTCGCAGTATACGAATGTCATCATTCTTAACGAAGTTGATAGCCACACCTTTCCGGCCATATCGACCCGATCGACCAATCCTGATAACACAAGGGCATATCAAAAATACTGTAAAGGGATTTACTGGGGTGAATCCTCTCATCTTCAACAGCTCCAAGTATTAACAGAGGAACAAATCAATGGCATTCAAAATAATTTGCCACATCACCTTGAACCAATTATAAGAGATACTCACTCGGTTCAGAATTTACAACACAGTCCTCACCCTCTGATATGTGAAGTTGGCTCCATCTTGCTTCCACCCCCATCCCCATCGTCTTAACTGGTCTGCAGTCCTTTGCACCACATAGGAATTGTAGCTACAAAGAAATCTGTGCCCATATCCCTTGTCAATTATGAAGACTGGATTTGAAAATGTGTCCAGATACTATTTAAAATAGTTTAGCCACCTCTTGCAATTATTTTGTCAAATAATGAAAATGTTTGCAGATCATTTTACTCTCCCATTTACTATAACTTGGCTTCAATCCTAAGTTCCATACTACACAAGAGAACAGGGTGGAATGGGGGATACATTGATTTTCATTGGTAGCAATGAAGAAAGGGAATTAAGATCTGTCATTTTACTGAGGAATGAGGAATCGGACAGAAACCAAAATATAAGGAAGCACACAAAAAGAAAATCAGATCAAAAAGTTCCGGAGGTTCCAGAGTGCATATATTATAAATTTAAAACATGACAGCTTACCTGTGGATATACAACTCTCTGTTATTTGGTAAATCATAGTTTATGATTAATGAGACCTGAGGGACATCCAATCCTCGTGCCCAAACATCTGTTGAAATGAGCACTCGACTGTAAAACAAGTGCAGGAACAGTTTATCTTTAGATCAGTAGTAGAAGAAATAATAATAAGACAGACATCCGGTTTCAACCACGACTCACCTTGCCCCAGAACGGAATTCCTTCATGATGGACTCCCTCTCCTTTTGTGGCATGTCACCATGCATTGATGACACTGTGAAATTGGCCTCTCTCATTTTTTCAGTGAGCCAGTCCACCTATAGATGGAAGAATAATATTGGAAGGTATTTACTGTTAACTTCCCCATTGAGGACAATTTTTTTTCACCATAATGGATCGTTTTAATTAAAAATATGTTGCTCAGAATCTGAAATTAACAAAGTTCTGTTAAATGGTACAGCAGAACTTTTCACTTGGAGGCAGACAAAGCAATGCCTTACGAACTCCAGAGCTTGTTCTATGAATTAAGTCATTAAAATTTTGAAGGAACCTACAACTTAGTTAACTCCAGTTATGTTATTGTCTATTTTCTTTACTGCACTCTTTAGTTAGACAAGCCTACGGCATTTTAAAAAACCTTTCAGCCCATCAAGTCTGTACCAATCAAAAACAGCCACCAAACTATTCACATCCCATTTTCCAGCACTTGGCCCATACTGTTGTATGTTTTTGCATCAAAAATGTGCAAATTAAATACTTAAATGTTTTGAGGGTTTCTGAGTCTACCACCCTTACAGGCTGCAGTTCCATATTCCCACCACCCTCCTGGTTAAAACTTTTCTCATCATCATGTGCCCTCTTAACCACCTGCCCTTTGGCTTAAAACTATATCTTTCGTCATTAATCACACCACCAAGGGGAACATTTCTTCCTGTCTACCAAATTAATACGACAACACTTTATATGCTTCTCAGTCACGATCAAACCTCTTCTCTTCCCCCCCCCCACCATCTTCTCTGCTCAAAATAAAACCACTACAACTCTCCAGCTCAGAAAACATCCTAGTAAATTTACCTGGACCCTCTCCAGGGCAATCACATCCTTACTATAAATGTAGATTACAAAACTGAAATACTTTAATTGTGGCTTAACCAACATTTTATATAGATCCAGAATAATCTCCTTGCACTTCAACTATAAGCTGCTGCTATTAAAGGCAAGTATCCCATATGCTTCCTTAACCACTTTATCCACCTGTCTTTCTACCTTAAGGTACCAGTGAAACATGTTCTCCACGACACTACAGTCCTCGGTGGTTTCTAGAGTCCTACCTTTAATTGTATGTCATCCTGCCCACATGCATCACCTCATCTGGACTGAACTCCATTTTCCACTGATCAGCCCATCTAAAACCTCTTGTAATCCAAGGTTATCTTCCTCACTATTTATCACCAGACCAATTTTTGTATCAAAGTTTAAATCATTCATAGAGACCACAAACAGCAATGATCCCTGTGGAGTTCCACAGGAGACACTTCCAGTTACAACACCCCTTGACCATCACCTTCTCCTTCTTGCCACTCAACCAATTCTGGATCCAATTATCCAAATTCCCTTGGATCCCATGGGTTTCTACTTTCACTACGTTTCCAAGGCGGGACCACATCCTGCTTGCAATGCATATTTTCTATAAACTATAAAATGTTTCATGATTGTTTTCAAGACATTCTCATCTTAGCTTACTTATTAGTAACCTGTGAGCTTATAGTGTTATATGTATAGCACATTTCTTTGTGACATGGGTGTGATTCCAAGACACCTATTGTTTCACATTATTTTCAAATTGGAAAAGCACTTACTGAACATATTCAGAATTAACTTACTTTTCTCATCCTTTTCTACATAATGTTCACGTCTCTGTTTAAATATCCAATCCTAGTATTTAGTCCAATCTCATTCTCTTCAATCTTCTGAGGTGTACCCACAGACATTAGATGTTTGGCAAAGGTCATCTCACATACCTTGTTGACATTCAAGTTAACGCAACAAAATGCATCATACCTGGAACCCTCTGCTCAACATCCTACCCCAGCTTACTATCTTAACAAACATCACTCCCTGAACATGTGCTGGCCAAAAATACACAACTGGTTGAAACCATGAGTGCTTTCCTCATCACTCCAAAATGACTTATTCAACACAACTCCTGCTTATCTTTCATCTCAGAACCCCACATAAGCAATCTTCCTCAGCCAGTCCGGATGAAGGGTCCCAACCTGAAATGTCGACCTTCCTGTTCCTCCGGTGCTGCCTGACCTGCTGTGCCTTTCCAGCTCCACGGTTTATCGAATCAACCTTCCTCAACAAGTTCTTTCAACAAAAATCTTTTTGATCAAGGAATGGGAAAAGTTGTAAGTTGCAAGTTTCTTGTGACAAACACCATGTGTCAAATGGCAAACCGCCACACCAAGTGTGTTCCTCACGAGACAGAAGCAGGACAGGCCATTATCTTTATGCAGTCAACCTCCACCAGCCTTAACATAAACCCCTTAAGCACAGGTGGAGACACACAAACAGCACTGCACATTACAATGGAATGTGCACTGTATAGACGAAGTGGCAAACTAGTCACCAAAAGAGGCTGGCACTTGCTTTCAGGGATTTGCAATCACTAATTAAACACTCAGGAGTCCTCAAACTTGTTACTAACTGGAAGAAATTCTGATGCAGTGTGGAAATAGCTGTTAATTTTCATCCCAAATCAGATAATCTTACCTCAAGAAAACATAAAAGCTAGTCACCTCAGTCCTGATCTAATACTTTAGCAAACAATGCTTTTATGTTAAAATCTCAACCACTCCATTATACTGAAAAATAAGTTTGTGCTAATGCGGTCTCGCACTCACAATGAAGCACGTACACCCACTCCTTGTTATACATAGATCCACACACTCACATGGTTGGCCCCAGGCTCTATTTTATTCCATCTCAGACTTGCCCAGTCTGATCACATGATCCATTGTGGTTAATAGTTGTGTGGTAGTTTTATGTTATCCACAAGAAGTCCATGTCTTTTCCCCTCCGTGGTAAACACTGATTTGGCATAGTTTATATTTTGAATTTGTTTTTTAAAAAAATGTAATCAAAGACTAACTAATTGAGCCAATACTGTTTTGCACAACAAGATCAGTAGATTTAGAACGTAGCTCAATGTTCGGTTTCTTCAAAAGGAGGATTGATTATTAGCTCAAACTCCCAACTATTTAAATGTAGTTCCTTCCACACAAGTTAAGATGATGGGTGGATAAGAAATGTTTTCCGTACCTTCCGTTTTGTATTGCAGAATATAACAGCTTGAGTAATGGTCAGTGTGTCGTACAAGTCACACAATGTATCAAATTTCCACTCCTCCCTTTCAACTGCTACAAAGAACTGTTTGATTCCTTCCAAGGTCAACTCATCACTGTAAACAAGAACAAAAAGTGAAACTGCAAGACTGTGCTTTACTGGCTTCAGTTCCATCACTGGTCCTCAAGTTCTTTATGTCCCAATGTAAACCGTGTCCAAGCAGGGCATTAATTCTTCTTTCAGCCCAAGTCTAAGCTAATGTAAAACATAAAACTGCCTTTTGAACATATCACTGTAAATTTGCATATGAAGGGTGAACTAGAAACAGATCTGTCAGAACTTAAAATGGAGCTTGATTCTCGACTATACCAAATTTGGTGCGGCTTGCTGCCTAGGTGGGCATATGACTAAGTTACACAGACCAAGATAGAACCAACATTTCTTGTTGCTAGGCTGTGTGGGACTGACAAGTAGCCATAACCATTTCTGAAGCCCAGAGCAGAGACAACACAACAATTTTTAACATTTAGTAAGGTATAATTTCTCAAACTTGGAACATAACTAATGCAAGACTCTGTATTCTAAAGACACAAGAGCCACTGGAAACAAATTTGGAAGCCAAAAAATGTTGAATGCAAATAACATCCTGATTGGATGTTTATAAATGACAAGCAATTCATAAGTTAAGTAAAAACATTAGCTCAGTTGGCAGAAAATCCCATTTCAGGACTTCAGCTCAAAAACTATTGAGCATACAGCAGTGGAGTACTGAATCAGTGCACTGAGGAGAAGTGCTGTCACTTGGTGCACTGGAAGACTCTGCTGGTCTCCAAGACAGCTGTTTAGAAGCTGGAGAAGCAGCGGGATACAGAAATATACAGACTGTACTTCAAGCTTACATATTTAATTTCTATTCAGACGTGGACATTTAAAGCTGACATCAAAGGACTTGCCTCCCATGTCAATTAGGGATTTCTGTTTGGTGCTGTAAGGCAAAAATGGTTTTTAAAGCCCCATGAGAAAATAAGAAATGTATGCAATGAGTTACATTAACCATGTAATAATTTGCAAAAATTAAATAGTAGCATAGTAAACAGAAATTTCTAGATGGGCCTAATTTATGCAGCTCATAGTGAACACTGTAGCAGTATATTTCAATTCAGTAAAAGAACAAAGAAAGCTAAGTTAAACTCAATGGTGCCTTTATTAATACAGAAACAACAAACAACATACCGTTTGACAAGGATTCTGATCGGATCAGTCATGAACTTATTGGTCATTTCCAGGATTTCATGAGGCAGTGTTGCACTGATCAGAATTACTTGTGTGGCTGGGGGTAAATACCTGTACACATCATAGATCTGCTCCTTAAAACCTAAATTCAAGAGACAAAGTTAACAATTGTTGCCAGACACACTATACAAACACCTCAGAGTGGCTTTAAGATAATACTTTAAATCAACTCATCTTTCATGTATAATTCAACACAAAATAAAATTCTGGATTAAATAAACAAATGGACATTTTATCTTACAAACAAACATTTCAAAATATTTACTTAAAACAATTTAAGCGCATCAAAAAAAACTTAGTACACAAAATATACACACAATATTCAGAATAAGTGGAAGAACCAAACATTAGTTCTTATATAATGTGATATATGTTTAATACATAGGCAAATTGAATAACCATCTTATTTACTGCAATCCTTTGGGCAAAATATGGCAGAGAAAAGGATAACAAGTTAACGAAGGGATACGAACATAGGAACAGGCCATTTGACCCACTGAGCTAGTTCCACATAAAATTAGATATGGAATTTCAACACCTAAATTCCATCTACCCATTTTTGCACTACATATCTCGATACCACTATTCCTTGTAAGCCGCACAAAGTTACCATGAGTGTGACATATTACATGTGCGCAGCCATGCTAAAGAGTGTTTAAAAAAATAGGCATTCAAATCATCAGGCCACAAATGATCATTAAAAGGCCACAAAATCAGGAGTGTGTCCAAGATATGGATGAAGCATGTAATTGTGCAAATTTAGTTCACATTAGAATCTGGATAGCAGGGAAAAGAGAAGCTCTATCTTTTTTTTTGAAAAATCAACCTCCAGTCATTTATCTATCATCTTTAACCTTTATCATCATCCAAGCTAGGGAACTGCATTTTTCGACATAAAACTTTAGCATTGTAAAACAATTAATTAATTCATTAATAAAATACATTTACTTTGACTACAGTTTGTGGAAACTTGTGAAATGCGCTGACGTTCCAGAAAAACATATCCAGTAAGTGTTTCCACTTACACAACTTTGGTTCAGAATTGAACTAGAGGCCTAAGTTACAGGCATTGGAGGAAGAGGTACAGTACCTGGATACTTTGTTCCAGAAGGCAGTAACACCCCTTAGATTAGGTGAAACTTAGTCAGCCAATGGACAGAGACAGGAGTGTGCACCTTAGAGTCAGACAGGCACAAGGTAATTGTTACTTATGGGGATGAGGATCAGCAGATTAATCATGCAGCACACTGAAGGATGTCATTCAAATGGCTGGAGTTACGAGCAATGTGGAGTGAGGGAGCAGTATAGTCAGGGGAATAGATTCATAGTTGTGTCGCCTATCTCATTAAGAATATTGCTTCCTAACTGGAGCAGTATTTTATGTGAAAGGGGAAGATACAGTTGCTGTGGTTCATTAGGAGCCACCATAGATAAAAATAAGAATGAAGTCCTGTTAAGATGATCAGAGGCAATGAAATACATGTTAAAATGCAGAACAAAAGGTGGCATCTCTGCATTGTTACCTAAGACATATGCTAATTGGAAAATGGTCAAGCAGATTACAGAGTTAAACACATATTTCAGAGTAGAGTTGGAAGAAGAGATTTTGATTCATGGGAACTGGCATTAATAGTCATAGGAGATTGAGCTATTCTTTTGGGATGGGCTCCAACCGAACCATGCTGGCATAATATCCTGGCTAACTGTATAACTGATGTGGTTGAAAGGAAAACTATAGCGATGTGGGTAAAAACAAGGAGAGTGAGCAAGAGATTTAATACAAATCAGCAAATGGGGTCATTTCAGGAAACGGAAATGAAAGGTTAAAAATGAATGGCAAAAACAGAGATAAATTATCAACATTGAGCTATCATTACAGAGGCATGGCACTAAGGTAATCAAAGGTAGGAAATAAATATTCCAGGTGCACAAAGTTTGGAGAGATGTGTAGAATGGCAAAATAACAGGGATAGCAGAGATAGTAAAGCATAACATACAGAGGTTCAGGTCTCAGAAGACCATGAAGTAGAATAAATTTAGGTACATACCAGAAACAGTAAGAGTAAGAAAACACAAGAAACAGGCTATAGGCCTTCTAACAGTAGTTGCAACATTAGACAGTATTAACCAAGAAATTATTCACAAAAACAATGAGATAATTGTGGGAGACTTTCATCTTCATATAGATTGGGACAATCCTACTGACAAGAATACTCTAGATAATAATGTTGCAGAATGTTTTAATGACAGTTTCTCAGAACCAACCAGGAACAAAGCAACTTCAGATCTAGTATTGTGTAATGAGGCCTGGTTGATTAATAATACCATTGAATTTGAAGGTAAGTTAGAAAGTGATATACTCCAAATGCAAACAATCTTAAAGCTAATCCCATATAGCAGAGAACAATTTTTTTAAAAAAAATTCAATGTCAACAAAAGTATACTCAATTTTAAAAAATCAAAAACTCAGCTCCACTGACCCACCTGTGACTCATTTAAGAATAGTTATGTCAAAACAGCTGGTAATATTGTAAAAACAAAGTAATAGGTCAGAGAATTGAGAGTATATAATAGAATGCATATAATACCTACAGTATGGAAACAGGCCATTCGACCAACAAATCCATACCTACTCTCTGAAGAGCTCCCCACCCAGACTAACCTCATCCCACCCAATCTCTGTAACCCTGCACCTTCCTCGACCATGGCCAATCCACCCAACCTACCCACCCCCAGACACAATGGGCAATTTAGCACAGCCAATCTACCTAACCTGCACATCTTTGGACTGTGGGAAGAAACTCTCACAGATATGGGGAGAATGTGCAAACTCCACGCAGACAGTTGCCAAACGATGGAATCAAACCTGGGTCCCTGCCGCTGTGAGGCAGCAGTGCTAACCACTGAGCCAAGTGTTTCAGAAATCAGCAAAGGGTTACCAACAGAATTAATAAAAAAGGGTAAAGTTAGAATGAAAGAATAAACTACCCAGAAATATAAAAAAAACTGTAAAAGCTTACACAAGTATAAGAAAAGGATGAGCTTCTAAATTAAACATTAGTTCCTAAGCAAAGATGAGTGAAGAAAAGGCAGAGGCACGGACCAAATACTTGTGGATATCTCTGCAGCAGGAGATACATGTTTCAATCCAGAAATAGACAATAGCCTATGGGCTAAAGAAAAATAAGGAAATGAATGAAAAACAGAGATACACGAGAGAAGCTGCATTAGGACTCTATTCAAAAAAGCTACAAAATTCTGCAGCACTCCTGACCTATGAAGGGAAGAAGAAGAAGAAGAACACCTCTACAGAGTATTGCCAATAACGGGTATCTCACAATTACATCTGCAGATGCCTAACAGACAATGTGATGAGGACATGCCATGACCTAACTCACTAGCCATGACACCTTAACATCAAAAAACTCGAAACTGACAGCCAGACTTCTCTGACCACTCAGATCCATGACAGCCCATAAACCAACAGCCACGCTCAGACAACAACTCACCCTTACTCATCATGTGCAAGACGAACTTAATTTACAGGATTCCATGCAGAGACTGCACGAATTGCTGGATAGGACAAATAGGTAGACAACTAGCAATCTGGATCCACGAACACTAACTAGCCACTAAACACCACAACCAGCTGTCCATGGTAGCCATACACACAGATGACAAGAACCACAAATTTGACTGTAAGAACACAAATGATCATAGGACAAGCAAACAGGACAGCCAGAGAATTTCTAGATGCATGGCACTCAGCCACGGACTCCATCAGTGAGCACACTGACCGAGACCCAATATACTGGCCACGACAACGAATAACTGGAACCAGCAACCAGAAGCAGCAGAAACTGAACCAAATAATCTCCAGAAGAGACAGTACAGCAGTGCTTCACAGGAGGCTCCAAAGTATTGAAGATGTCAGTGAAGACGAAATGCCTGTAAATCAACTTCCCAACTCGGCGAACATACACACAACCACAATAACAGACAGGAAAGAGAGTGTGGACATAAATGAGGTACTCTCAAACCAGCAAGCAGTGATTGTGAAGCATCACAAGGGGCAGGGCTGAGACCTCAGCTTGTACAATCTACATTAATGACTTAAATGAAGGGGCAGAGAGTAAATGCATCTACCTTTTAAGCGTAAGTTAAGGAGAGAAAACAAAGACTGCAAAGAGAGATATAGACAGGTTACATAAGTGGCAACCAAATTACAATGAAGGAAAGCGTGAATCTATTTACTTTATTTATAAGAATAGAAATACAGACTTTTACAAAGAAGCACAAAACCTATAAAGGTTGATGTTTAAAGAGAATTGGGTATGCTCATGTAAAGTACACAGGAAGTTAGCATGTTCATAAGCAATTATGAAGGTAAATAGTATGTTGGTATTTATGCTTAGGGGACTAGAGTACAGGAGTTACACAGGGTTTTGGTGAAACCAAATCTAAAGTGCCATGTATAGTTTAGTCTTGACATTTGCAAAAAGATATCTTTGGATTGGAGGTAGTATAGACAAGGTTCACCAGTTTAGTCTACATGATGCAGGGGATGCTCTCTGATGAGAAGCTGTAAAAAACTATAATCTCTAAAGTTTAAAAGAATGAGGGATGATCTCATTAATACATGCAAAAACCTGAAGGGGCTTGATTGGGCAGATGTTGAGATGATTTCTGTTGATCAGGGAATTAAACACATGGGAAACAAAGGGACTGATCATTTAAGACTGAAACAAGGAGAATTTCTTTCACTCAAAGAGTCATGAATATTTGGTGTTCTCGGCCCCGGGAGATTGCATTGTTTCTATCACAGAATACAGTTTAAGGCTGGGCTAGATGGACTTTTGGGGTCAAAGGGAATCAAGGAATATGGACATGAAGTAAAGAACGAAGAAGAAAAAAAGACTGCAGATGCTGGAAACCAGATTCTAGATTAGAGTGGTGCTGGAAAAGCACAGCAGTTCAGGCAGCATCCGAGGAGCAGGAAAATCGATATTTCGGACAAAAGCCTTCATCAGGAATAGAGGCAAAGTGCCTGCAGAGTGGAGAGATAAATGAGAGAAGGGTGGGGTGGGGAGAAAGTAGCATAGTGTACAATAGGTGGGGATGGAGGCGATAGGTCAGGGAGGAGGGTGGGGGAAGGTAGCAAAGGGTACAATGGGTGAATGGGGGTGGGGATGAAGGTGATAGGTCAGAGAGAAGGGTGGAGTGGATAGGTGGAAAGGAAGATAGGCAGGTAGAACAAGTCATGGGGACAATGTTGAGCTGGAAGTTTGGAGCTGGGGTGAGATGGGGGAAGGGGAAAATGAGGTCAGGACATTGTTGAAGAGTTTCAGGGCAGAGGAAATGACCTGGGAGTTGCAGTGGGATAGGGACTCCCTGAGATTCTTGTAGAGAGAGGAGGAAAACTTCTTCAAGGCAGGCATCCTTGCAAGAAGGTTTGCAGTTGGGTTAAAATCAACCAGGTAAAAACAAAGGCTGCAGATGCTGGAAACCAGGTTCTAGATTAGAGTGGTGCTGGAAAAGCACAGCAGTTCAGACAGCACCCAAGGAGCAGAAAGTGAAATCGAAGCCAAAAAGCAATGATATTGACCTCTTCTCATTCATTTTTGGAATATGAACGTTGCAGGCTGGTCAGCATTTATTGCCCATCCCTAGTTGCCCTAGAGAAGGTGGTGGTGAGTTGCCTTCTTGAACTGTACTCCACCTGCTGTGGTTGACCCACAATGCCATGAGGGAGGGAATTCCAGAATCTTGCTCCAGTGACAGTGAAGAAATGGCAACACATTTCCAAGTCAGGAATGACAGTGGCTTGGAGGGGAACTTGCAGGTGATAAGTACTCATATTCCCATGTACTTAAGAGTCATAGAGATGTACTTGCTGCCCTTGTCCTCTTACATCTAAGTGGTCAAAAGGTTCTTTTATGATTTCTGCAGTGCATCTTGTTCATAGTACACACTGCTGCTACTGAACATCAGTGGAGAAGGGAGTTCACGTTTGTAGATGTGATGTCAATCAAGCAGACTGCTTTGTCCTGGATGGTGTCAAGCTGCACCTATCTGGGCACATGAGGAGTATCGCATCTCACTCCTGACTTATACCTTGTAAATGATGGGACAGGGTTTGGGGAGACAGGTGGTGAGTTATTTACCATCGTATTCCTACCCTCCAACCTGCTCTTGTAGCCAGTGTGTTTTAGGTGGAGAGTTCAGTTGAATTTCTAGTCAAAGGTAACTCCAGCGATGTTGATAGTGGGGGATTCAGTGACAGTAATACCAAAGAATTTCAAAAGGGGTGATGCTTAAATTTTCTCTTCTTGGAGTTGGTCATTGTCTTGGCATTTGTGTGGCACAATTATTACTCAAATGCCAAGCAGTGGCAGAGAAGGCTCGTTGGGTCATATTCTTTACTACAAATGCATTGAGTTCCTGTGAAAGCTTAGAGGGAACTTTACTTGGCACCCAGCCTAACTCCTCAGAAAACAAAACAAAAACTATCAAACCTTTCCAGTATGCGGTGTGTGAAGGGAATCCTGATCATGCTCCCTAATAACGTTGTTCTAATATGAAGACATGCCTGCTGTTTGGACTTGCTGCATCTGAGAAAGTATTTTATCTTCTTTGACCAAACTGAAACCCTTTATACTTTATGCATTGGTTAGATCTTGGCTTCTATACTCAAAAGAAATTACAAGCCAAGCTATTCCAACTGATGCTAGAATTAAGGATCAGGTACCTTTGTTCAGCATCTCATCTGCTTCATCAAGAACCAACATTTTGATGGCACGTGTCCTCAAACTTCGCCTTCGGATCATATCTGTAAAAACACAAACCATGGTCAGGATCACTTTCCACGGACTGGCAAATCATGAATGAAGACACAACAATCAAAAGTTTTGCGTATATGCTCTGGATAAAATTATAGGAAATTAAAACAAAGAACTGTGGATACCAGAAATATGAAATAAACAAAAACAAAAATTGCTGGAGAAACTCAGGTCTGGCAGCACCTCTGAAGAGAAAACAGCTAACGTTGAGTCCAGAAATGTTCCATTACAAGACACACAACAATCATCATGTTACTCAGATTTTGGCAGATATTTGCTTACTGAAAACATGGGGGCAGTTGAGAACAATATTTATTGACCTATAAATTAGCAAGATCAACTGCTTGGAGAGGACTTACATCCGTTGTAGAATGGTACAGCATGAAGACCCTTTGGTCAAATCAGTCTATGCCGAACAGAATGCCAAACTAAACTATTCCCACCTGCCTGTTCCTGGCTCATATCCCTCCAAATGTCTTTTAAACTACTTGCTCAGGAAATTCATTCCACATGTGAACCACTAAAACAAAATTTGCCCTTAGTGCCTTTTTAAAATCTCTCTCCTCTCCCCTTAAAAATGTGCTCCCTCTTCTTGAAATCCCCCATCTTAGAGGGAAGACAACTACCATTAACTTTATCCATACCCTTCATGATTTTATAAACTTCTATAAGCTCACCTCGCAACCAGTGGAAAAAGTCCCAGCCTTTCTTTATAACTCAAACCTTCCATACCTGACAACATTCTGATAAATCTCTTCTGAATCTTCTCCAGCTTAATATCCTTCCTATAATTAAGCGACCAGAATTGGACACAGTCTGCCAGAAGAAGCCTCACCAATGTCCTGTATAATCTCAACATGACATCCCAATCCTCATACCCAAAGGATTGAGCATTTTTTCCTTTTCCTGGGAATCGTTGAAATAAATGGGTGATAATAAGAAACCACAAACCTCAACATGTAGATATGAAATTTAAATGGGACAGCTAATACTGCTGACAAAATGCTTTCATGTAATGACCATACTGACGGATCTACACATGCAATATGACATGTTTGATAAATATGAAATCATTAAGTTCTATTAATCACCACATGTAGGTAATGTGCTACATTTAGTAGTGGTTTCTCCAGTTTCCTCATTTCCCCTCCCCCCACCTTGTCTCAGCCGATTCCCTCGAACTCAGCACCGCTTTCCTAACCTGCAATTTTCTTCCTGACCTCTCCGCCCCCACCCCACTCCGGCCTATCACCCTCACCTTGACCTCCTTCCACCTATCACATCTCCATCGCCCCTCCCCCAAGTCCATCCTCCCTACCTTTTATCTTAGCCTGCTGGACATACTTTCCTCATTCCTGATGAAGGGCTTATGCCCGAAACGTCGAATTTCCTGTTCCTTGGATGTTGCCTGACCTGCTGCGCTTTAACCAGCAACACATTTTCAGCAATGTGCTACATTTGACTAATGGTACTGTTAGCCATAGCTTAGCGATGTTCTTTACACATAACGAGGTTGTTGAAGCTTCACTCCAGAAATTCAAGACCAAATCTTTAGACTGACATTAAACTTCCATATATACTAAAATACCCAATTCTGAAGATGTGATCTTTGGATGAGATATTTAACTCTCTAGTGGATACAAAAAAATAGACTTATGGTTGTTTATTCAGTGATCTGCAGATCTATAAGACCTGAATAAGATCAGGACTGTTTACTTGGTGTACTGGTTAATATTTTGCTGGTCTGTGCCCATTAATTAGGAGAATGGGAGGACTGCAGATGCTGGAGAGTGTGGTACTGGAAAAGCACAGATCAGGCAGCATCCAAGGAGCAAGAGAATCAACTTTTCGGGCACAAGCCCTTCATCAGGCATAATGTCCGAAATGTTGATTTTCCTGCTCCTCGGATGCTACCTGGCCTGTTGAGTTTTTCCAGCACCACACTCAACTCTGCTCCCATTAATATCTGAAAAGACTCAGTAATTCAGCATAAGTTTGACAGACTGAATGATCCAATTCTATAATCACAAAATTCCATTTTTACTTATAGAATGAACATAAGTGACAAAATTAATTAGCTCTTTTACTCTATGATTTATAAAATTTTCAAATTGTATTACCTGTTTATGAACATTTTATTAGACCATCTTGATCAAGAGAATTGAACATTTAGCAGTGTTTTTTTTTTAAAAGAAGGGCAAAACAAGTTCTCACCAAATACACGCCCTGGAGTACCAGCAACTACATGCTGTCCATAGTCCAACTTCCGAATGTCTTCTCCAACATTGGTACCTCCAATACAAGCATGGCATTGTACATTCATATAGTCACCAAGAGCAAGGAGGACCTGATGTGTAGACACAAGATACTCAGACACCACAATAAAATGGCACCAAACATTGCACTCAATTCTAAAGCTAGGAACTTAGCATATGGAGATTCAGTGGGACTAGCAGATAATACAGATATGTCCCCCACCTGTATTTTTAGATTCCTCTTTCAAACTTTCTGTAAAGTCTGCTATGACAAAGCTTGCAATATGGTGGATGAGAAGCAAAAGATCTTATGACTCTATTGAAAAGACATGCTCAACAGTTTTTCCTATATCCCACCCTACATTCATTCTTCCAGAAAAGAAATTGGGTCAATTATCTCTCTGTAGCCTGTGGGACTTTGCTATGCATGAAATGGCCACCACACTTCCTTAAAAATAGTAACTACATTTAAAGGAGAGAGAGTTAATTAATTGGCCATGGAGCATTTTGCAATATCTTTAGATTCTGAAATTTATTATAATGACATAAATTTTTATAATATTCAAAGTCAAAATGTTGCAAAAGACCAGAATACTTTGATTTCACACTGAAATACATAGTACAATAACAACAGTATATAAATGTCAAAAAGACAATTTATTTAGACTAATGCTTCCACCTACATAACGTACAGTTAAACATCAGAAGTAGGATTACTATAAACAGACATCCTACATTTTCACTTGCATTTCACTTTTTCATCCCAACACTATTGGGATGTAGGATTCAATTTATGCATGGTGCAACAGGAAATCCCATCAGTTCTCACCAAAGATTCAAATCGGATTACCATAGTTAAGTGAATACTTTTGACCAGTGCAGACTTGATGGACTAAAGGGCCTTTTAATGTGCTGTAGGACTCTATCATTTATGTGAGCACTTCCCAGAAAGGTCCACTGATTTGCAATCAGAAGTTACTCTTGCAGCACTCAGGAGGACCAACATCAATTTTAATATCCAATTTCTGCCCAAGTGGAGTTCAGCTGTAATCTATCAAGTTACACAATGCATTCTTCAATACACCACGAGAGAAGTTGTAACTTAGTAGAACAAAAAAGAAAATCACAATACAATCAGGAATGTACCCTTGAATTAATATCACAACAACTGTAGTCTTGTATTTATCTCAGAAAAGATATATTGTGACATAACTATAGCAAAGGCCAGAACCACTGATTTGCACAACAGGAGGTTAAATTCCATTTTTATTGTGGGGTATTCTGGAATCATACCTTCCAATTCAACTTACAGTTAGGGCCACTGGTTCATTACTACTTAACAAATCAACCTAACCTTTATTATAGGTCAATCCAGTATACTTACAAAGGTTTTGGAGACGGAGGACCCTTTTTATGAAAGTTACAAACTCAAATTGAAAATGATTCTTCAGCAGGTTGTGAACTAGCATTTGTCACCCAGTTCTAATGATAAAGACAGACTTGTAACATGTATAATTCTTACCTTCTGTATCTGCCCTGCAAGTTCCCGTGTTGGTGCCAATATTAAAGCTTGGGTCTCACGAACCTAAATTTTAAAAAATCCATTAAAAACAAGATTATGACATTCTATTGTGAATTGCCAGCTGAACATTGCATGGCTTCAGAACTGATTAAAACAACTTTATATAACATTCTCTTCAGTACTGAAAACAATGGTATAAGCAAAGAAATAAAGCAGAAAGTTTTGAATATAAGTCAATTTCTGAGGAAATAACCAGATTCATCTGTTAGTAAGTTCTACCTGAATGTCCAAGCACTGTAATACTGACACGCAGAATGTTGCAGTCTTCCCTGTACCAGACTGGGATCTAGAGTAAAAAAGTAAATTGTAAATCACAATGAAACCGTTTACAAACATTATGCTTGTCTCCATCCATTAAGATCAAGACAACCACCTGGAAAGGTGGACCATTGGAAGCCTCCTCTCAACAGAGGCAGACAAAGACTAATGATATTCATCACCACCTCCAATGTGCCAATTCAGCTTTCAGCTGATAGAGGGGAAAAAAAATTTAGGGCCAGGAATTCTGACTTGAGATTAGGTTAATAGTCTACCAACAGCAGTGATCCCCGTGCTTCTGTAATGGTTTGGACATTTGGACAAACTACAGCATGCAGTGGGTCAAAATCCTGCAACTCCCTCCCTAATGGCATTGTGGGTTTACTATAGCACAGGACTATAGCAAGGGAAGGGCAATAAATCAGGGTGAGAGTAGCAGCCTATTGTGGGAGTACTACGGTAGTAGCCTGGTGCAGGAGCTGGGATAGTGTCCCAGCATGGTGCACAGCAGTAGTCTGCTGCAGTCAGCCTTTGGATAGACTGTGATGTTTGTCTTTTCAAACTTTGCTTCTTGTTTCTTTCTGACCTATGGTCATACTGTATATAGCGGAAATGTAACTTTTTCTTCATTTCTATTCTGTATCTAAGGATTGTGCCTTGGTACTTTTATATCTAAGATGGCGCTGTAAGTGGAAACTTATAAACTTTTCACCGTATCCATTTGAGTGTGTGACAATAGAACTAATTCAAGTATTGGCCAGTTAGGGATGCCCATGTCCCACAAATGAATTTTAAAAAGGGCAAAATGTTGGAGAAGTATCACTAGCATTATCTTCAAGATGCTCAGACTCTGGTGTTAAGATAGACAATTCAATAGCAGAATCCATTAACAAGCCAACTAAGCTCAGTATAGAAACAGTGATCACTCAAAAACAACACTGCTGTGCAGGATACATTGTTCACTTGTTTAACACCAGACTTTCAAAACTACTGTTCTTCTCAGAACCTGGCCACACTCAGATTCCCAGGAAACCTTTCAGCGATATTCAAGAGGTGAAACATCCATGCCAACTGAAGGGAGCCATTGGCTCATGACTGACCAAAGTGAAGAAGGTTCATTCAGGGAGGCACCAAATACCTCAAAAGATTTCATCAAGAACATGCTGAGGTAAAATTGAGACATTGAATTGAGCACCAACACCCCATAATCCAAATCTTCAAGTACCACCTGTTCATATATGACAGTGTATACAGAACACACTTTGCATTTCTCAGCCACTTAAGAACCCAGTGAACCAGAGCAGAAGCAAGCAATTCCTGATCATAAAAGACTGCCCCCTAAGATGACAATATGAAACATGCAATGCTAGACCTTAAAAACGCTAAACTTACTGAGCAATGACGTCTCTCCCTTTGATTATTTGCTTGATGGCTCTTTGCTGAATTGCTGATGGTTTTTCAAAGCCTACAGGAAGTAAAATATGTATCAGTTCCATGTATCAGTTCTAAATTTAAATTCTGTAATAAGTTAGACTGTGGGAAAAAGCTAGAGTAAAGGGTCACATGTGTAGCTCCTCATTTTGCATCCTGGTATAATTGCTATTAAATAGTACCAGTATAGTATCTTGAACATCAAAATGCAATTGTATCTTGAACACCAAAATGGTCCCCACGCATGCAGAGGCATAGCCCAATACAGGCTAATTTACACGCTAATGGCAGCCAATATTTGACAACCATCACCATGTATTGGCCAGGTAACAATTTATGGTCATTTATGGCCACTGAAGGACTTTTTCCTTTTTTAAAAGCACATACAAAAATTAAGAATCAGCATACAAATTGTTTGAATAAAAGCTAAAGTTCACACAACAAAAGTTGAAAACTTAATTCCAGGGCATATCTGATTTTCAAATCAGAATCAGGTGTTGCATTCACGGTCGACAACAGTACTGTAGATCGTAACTAATGACAAGCAGTTTGAGGAATACAATTGCTACACAAATCACAAAACAACATTTATTAAGACAGTAATTTTTATCATTCCTCATCCTTCAGTGTTACCCATTTGCAACAAATAACAGGAATTCTACAAGGTTTCTCTAGCAGTATCTCCTAAAACTAACCTCTACACCTAGAAAAGTACTTTCAGATGCAGTGTTCCCCTAAATCCCACATGATCCTGCCTTGAAGCATTTGTTGCCATTCATTCATCACAAGTTCAAATTCCTAAAACACTAACAATAGTATCTTCACACTGCATAGTCTAAAGCAACGGCACATGCTTTCAAGCTATGCCACATTTTCAATCTGCTCTGCAACCAGATCCCCAATGATCAACAAGGTCAGCAAATTTCTGTCTATTTGTTACCATATCTCAATGTTTCAATTGTTGTTCAACTATTAACTTGTTATTTGTTCCTGAATGCCAGTGTAGTCCACAAAAAAAGCACCAAGCTATTTCAACTGTAAGTGAAGGCCACAAAACGAAGGAGCAAATTAGACCATTTGGCCAAACAAAACTGCTCTGCCATTTGATCTTGGCTGGTACATTTCTCAACGTCATTCTCCCGCGTTCTCCCTGTAACCTTCGATTTCCTTAGCAATCAAGAACCTACACATATCACTGCCTAAAAGACACTCAATGACTAGGCCTCCACTGTCTTCTGCAGCAATGAGTTTCACAGATTCTCCATCCTCTGCCCGAAGGAGTTCTTCCTCATCTCAGTTCTAAAGAGTCATCCTTGACCACAGCCTTATATGGTATCAGAAGTATATCTCTGCTCTGCCCTCTCAAAATGAAGATTAACATTGTATTTGCCTTCCTACCCATCAAATGAACCTGCACGTTAATCTTAAAAAAAAATCCTGAACCAGGACTCCCTTTGTGCATCAGATGTCCGAAGCCTTTTCCACGTAGAAAACTATCTACACTTCTTCCTACAAAAGTGCATAACCTTCCAACTTACGAATAAAGTGCACTTTCCAACATCGTATTCCATCTGTCACTTCTTGCTCACTCTCCTAGCCTGTCCAAGCCCTTCTGCAGCCTCTTGCTTCTTCAACAATACCTGTCCCTCCGCCTATCTTTGTGTTATTAGCAAATTTAGTCACAATGCCCTCAGCTCCTTTGTCCAGCTCGTTAATGTAGAACATGAATAGTTGAGGCCTCAACACTGATTCCTGTGGAACTCCACTAATCATCAGTTGCCGTCCTGAAAAAGAATGGTTCACCCCAACTCTGCCTTCTATGAGTTAGCCAAGCCTCTGTCCATAACGCCATGGGTTCTTGTATTATTTAGCAGCCTCTTGTGTGACAGCTTGCCAAAGACCGTCTGGAAATCCAAATAGATCATATTCACTGGATTTCCTTTGTCCAAAGTACCCATTACTTTTTCAAAGAATTCTAACAGATTTATCAGGAATGACCTCCCCTTGTCAAAGCCAGGCTGAGTCAGCCACGTTTTACTATATACTTGTGAGTACCATGCAGTCTCATCCTTAATAACAGACTCCAAAATTTTACCAATGACCAAGATCAGGCAACCAGCCTACAATTTCCCGTCTTTTGCCTCTCTCCATTCTTAAATGGGGATGTCACAATAGGCATTTTCCAGTCGCCTGGGACCCACCCTGACTCCAGTAATTCCTTAAAGATCAACACCAATACTTCCATTATTTCCTCAGCTATCTCGTTCAGAACTTTGGGGTGTAGTTCATCTGGTCAGGGTGATTTATCCATCTTTCAGCTTCCCCAGCACCTTCACAATAGTGATGGCCACTCACCTCTGCCCCTAATTCTCTTAAGTTCTGGTATGCTACTGGTGTTTACCACCATGAAGACCGATTCAAAATACATATTCAGTTCCTCCCCCATTTCTTTGTTTCCATTACTACTTCTCCAGCCTCATTTTCCAGCAGTTTAATGTCAATTCTTGCTTCTCTCTTCTTACCTTTGTATATCTAAAAACTCTTTCAATCTTCTACATTACTAGCTGGTTTACCCTCATTTTATTTTCTTCCACAGCTTATTGCTTTTTCGAGTTGTCTTAGAAGATTCCTAATCCTCTGGCTTCCTACTAACCTTCATCACACTATGAGCTTTTTCATTTGTTTTTATGCGGTCCCTGACTTCCCTTATCAGCCATGGTTGCTTCAGCCTTCCCTTTAATGTGTTTCTTCTTCCTTGGGATAGATTTATGTTGCGCCTCCTGAGTTAGCCCCAGAAACTCCTGTCATTGCTGGTCCACTGCCCTCCCTGATATTTCCCCTTCCAATCAACTCTGGCCAGCTCTTCTTTGTACTTACCTTTACTCAATCGTAAGTCTGTTACAACTGATTTCAGCTTCTCCTACAATTCTATCACTGTACCCTTACAGTTTCTTCACCTTAAGCTCCCTAACCAAGTCTACCTCATTACACATCACCAAATATTAAACTGTTTCTCTCTCTCTCCACAGATGCTGCCAGACCTGCTGAGTTTTACCAACACTTTCTGACTTTACGAAATTAAGCTGCTTTTGCCCAAAGAGAAAGAGGATAGAGACAAAAAGAACCTGGATGTTCCTGATTTTGAAATGGCTAAATAATAAAACAATAAAGTTCAAGGCTGAGCTAAGAAGCCAGCATTTATAAAAACAGAAACTGCAGGTGAAAATCAGGTGGTCTGGCAGTGGCTGTGGAGAGAAAACAGATTTAACATTTTGATTCAGTGACCCTTCTTCAGAACTTAAGTCAACAGTTACAAGTTTTGTAGAAATGTTGCACAGTCAGCCGCAAACAAACTGAAGGATCCTCATTTAGAGTCTCCCAGCACAGATGCAGGCCCAACTTGTCCATATCGACAAGGTTTCCTAAACTGAACTAGTCCATTTGCCTGCATTGGGCCCATATTCCTCTAAACTATTCCTATCCATGTACCTGTCTTAATGTCTTTTAAATGTCGTAATTGCACCTCCCTCTGCCACTTCCTCTGGCAGCAGGTTCCATATTTATTGCAGATTGCAGAATAGCTAGCAAACTAAGGAAACGTCAAAGAGAATTCTAGACAGCTTTGGCATTCTTGTTTTGGTTCCAGCCGAAGAGGTAAATGAACCCTCAAGATTGCAGAATTAGGCAGTAAAAAGGGAGACTGTTTTAAACAAAACAGACTTTGCTGTACATAATAAGACAAGACAAGCATACTACCATAATACTATAGTTTGTCAAGATGTGTAAGCAAGAGTTTACACATCTTGACAAACTTTAGTATTATGGTAGTGTGCTTGCCTTGTCTTATTATGTACAGCAAAGTCTGTTTTGTTTAAAAGCCTTCTATCTTGCAGTGTAATTCTAACAGTAAATCATTAGGTGTTTAAATTTCTCATTAAATGTTACTGCTCTCTATGAAGCTCTTAACATGTATCTTCTGGCAAGTTAAGGATGATTCTAAAGGTAAGAGACATGACAGGCAGCAAAATGCAAAGTGACTGAGTGTAGCCCTCAGCAGAAAGCCATATCCACCCAGAGTCTTCAGGAACTATTACCGTAAGTGTTCACATGGTACAAAACCAGTGTATGAAAAGTGAATCATGGAGATATGGCCTCATGTCAGGAAAAGCATCAGTACAGTCAGACTTGCATTGCCTTTAGAAATTAAGGTCACACACACTTGATTTTTATGCTAGATATTCCAGACATTATATAAGCAGCATGTCATAATCTTCTGTGCATTTCTGCATATGGAGTGTCACTGAGTGTTTATCAGAACAGCAGAATGATTTTATATCATTGTTGCCAGAGAAAACCAGAAACATGGAGCTCCTGGATTCAACAGCAGTTAGTCATTTAGCCTATGGAGCCTGTCCTATCATTCAATAAGAAAAGTTTCACCTCATCTTTGCCTTAAATGAGATACTTGTTATTACAAAACTCAGCACCCAGTGAGGGCAAACCTCCACTCAATATCTGCTGTGTCAGGGCCTCTCCTAATTTTAGGTTTCAATAAGATTATCTCTAATTCCTCTAAACTCCAATGCATATAGACTCAACTTGCTCAACAGTTTTTCCAAAGACAATCTTTCCATCCCACTTCAGTTTTGCCCACATTCTTTTAAATCCTTCCTATTCATCTACCTGTTCAAATGTCTTTTAAATGTTATAACTCTACCACTTCCTCTGGCAGTTCATTCCGTATACAGGTAAGTACCACATTTTGAAAATGTTATCCCTCAGGTCCCTCTTAAATCTTTCTCCTCTCACCTTAAAATTATGTCCTCTAGTTTTGCATTCCCCTACCCTACAGAAAACACCTTTGATATGCATCACCCCATAACTTGCTACGCTCCAGAGAAACAAGTCCCAGCCTCTCCAGTCTCTACCTATAACTCAGATCCTCCAGTGGTAGTAACATCCTTAAAATCTTTTCTGCACCCTTTCCAACATAACAACATCCTTCCTACTAGTCAACATGGACCACAGGATCTGTTTCTGTGCTGTATGACTATGAGCATTTTAATTATAAAACTATGTGTCCCACATAACGATAGGTAGTTACACTTCAACAGTATTGAATTACTTTATGGTTGTTGGCTAGATGGCTAATTTGTGATGTAGTGATATACACAGCAGAGGTTCAACTCCTGTCCCAGCTGAGGTTATCATGAAGGTCCCACCTTTTCAACTGTGCCTCTCACCTGAGGGGTGGTCACACATGTTAAACTACCATAGTCATCTCTCTCTAATGAGAGAACACAGCCCTGCAGTCCTCTGGGACTATGATTACTTACAGTCAGCAACAGGTACGTGTGTCAGATTTGAGTTTAAATCTTAAATTAACATATGAATAAAATGTGGGCAAAGGGACAGATCATGCTTTAAGTTGATCCTAAAACACCTTAAGTGACTTGGGTCCTACTGAAGCATCAACCTCAGTGTAAAGGTAAGCCAGCTACTTGTGGAGCACAAATGCGCCTGTCACTGTCTTTGTTATTTAGTCTTTTATAAGCATAGCGTTTCCAAGTCTATTTTGCAGCCAGAGTACTTTTTAAATGTCATCCAAAGGTCCATACCTAGCAAGGTTCCACACAATGAGATAACGACTAAACCAGTTTTTAAATGCTGTTGGTTGATATAGTTATGGGTCACAGCGTAGCTGATAGTCCCATAGGGTTTTTATATTCCCATCGGTTTACAAGTGATGATACCTTTAAACAATGCTGCACCCAGTCCACACTGCTCCAGACCTTCAGCCTGGATTTTGTGATCCTCATTCCGGGAGTGGGGCTGGAGCCACTGGCTCCGAAGCGAGAGCACTGTCCACTCAATACACGCAGACAAGGAGAAGGAGATGGGTTTGCGGCCCGGGCCTATAATATAAGCGCTCTGGCCCAGAGGTGTGAACAGGCTGCACACCATCAAGGCCACAGTCTGAGGCCCTGCACTCCTAGCCTGCCGGGGCCCTGGTTTCAATCACCTCAGCATCATGGCATCGCGGGCCGCTCCACCGAGAAGCCACCGTGAGGCTGCCTGCCAGTCTAGGCCGCACTCACCGTACGCGTAGATCCCCCGCAGTAAGTCCTCCCGCAAGCCCATGGTGTCGAACGTGGGAGTGACATCGACCTCCTCACTTGTCTCGAACTCCACCTTGGAGATGTCTTCCTCCTTCAGGATGCGCTTCCTCCCGGAACTCGCCATGATCAGGTCCTCGGCCACACAAACACCGTCCAACGACACGCATGCGCCAACACCACCACACCACGCGTGACCTTGCTACTGCACGTCATCACGTAATCGTCAGCGTTGAGTCGTCATTGGGCACGTGTCATTGATTTGATTGACAGCTAAACCTGAAGGATTTAAATTAAGATATTCCTGTACAGTATGTTATATTTAAATCCCCATGATATCCAACTCTAATTATCCATTTTGACACCCTCTATACTGTCATTGTGCTGACAGACTTTATGTGGGAAGATGTAACATTGCATTCATCTTGGATTACTCAGCATTGGGAAACCCAAAGTTATCTGTATCCCTTCCATAGATACCTCCTTTATGCAATTGATTCTAACCTTCATGCCAGCCATTGGTTCAGGTTGAACTAAAGTGTTCACAGCTTCCATGTTATGACTGCCGCTAACTGAACATCAGACTTTAAATCGTCTCCACTGCTTATGAAAAGTTGCCATTCCCCCTCCCCACTACCAAGCCAATTTAGTCATAGTCATAGAGAGGGTCACCCATCTATAGTTCCTTGGCTTGTCTTTACCGCCCTTCTTAAACAGTGGCACCACGTTTGCCAACCTCCAGTCTTCCGGCACCTCACCTGTGACTATCAATGGTACAAATATCTCAGCAAGAGGCCCAGCAATCATTTCTCTAGCTTCACACAGAGTTCTTGAGTACACCTGGTCAGGTCCTGGGGATTTATCCACTCTTAACCATTTCAAGACATCCAGCACTTCCTCCTCTGTAATTATAGAGTCTTAGAAATGTACAGCATGGAAACAGACCCTTCGGTCCAAATCCCACACTGAACAGATATCCCAACCCCATTTAGTCCCACCAGCCAGCACTCGGCCCATATCCTTCCAAACCTTTCCTATTCATATACCCATCCAGATGCCTTTAATGTTGCAATTGTACTCGCCTCCACCACTTCCTCTGGCAGTTCATTCTATACACGTTTCACCCTCTGCGTGAAAAAGTTGCCCCTTAGATCTCTTTTATATCTTTTCCCTCTCACCCTAAACCTATGCCCTCTAGTTCTGGACTCCCCCACCCCAGGGAAAAGACCTTGTCTATTTATCCTATCCATGCCACTCATTATTTTATAAACCTCTCTAAGATCACCCTTCCCCACCCCCCCCACCCCCTCCCCAGCCTCTGATGTACCAGGGAAAACAGCCCCAGCCTATTCAACCTCTCCCTATAGCTCAAATGCTCCAACCCTGGCAACATCCTTGTAAATCTTTTCTGAACCCTTTCAAGTTTCACAGCATCTTTCTGATAGGAAGGAGACCAGAAGTGCACGCAATATTCTAAAAATGGCCTAACCAATGTCCTGTATAGCTGCAACATGACCTCCCAATTCCTGTACTCGGTACTCTGACCAATAAAGGAAAGCATATCAAACGCCGCCTTCACTATCCTATCTACCTGCACTCCAAGGTCTCTTTGTTCAGCAACACTCCCTAGGACCTTACCATCAAGTGTATAAGTCCTGCTAAGATTTGCTTTCCCAAAATGCAGCACTTCACATTTATCTAAATTAAACTCCACATACCACTTCTCAGCCCATTGGTCCATCTGATCAAGATCCTGTTGTAATCCGAGGTAATCTTCTTCACTACACCTTCAATTTTGGTGTCATGTGCAAATTGACTAAGTATACCTCTATACATCCAAATCATTTATATAAATGACGAAAAGTAGTGGACCCAGCACCGATCCTTGTGGTCTCCAATCTGAAAAACAACCCTCCACCACCATCCTCTTATCTTCTATCTTTGAGCCAGTTCTGTATCCAAATGGCTAGTTCTTCCTGTATTACATGAGATCTAATCTTGCTAACCAGTCTCCCATGGGGAACCTTGACGAATGCCTCACCGAAGTCCATATAGATCACGTCTACCGCTCTGCTCTCATCAATCCTCTTTGTTACTTCTTCAAAAAGCTCTATCAAGTTTGTGAGACATGATTTACCACGCACAAAGCCATGTTAACTATCCCTAATCAGTCCTTGTGTTTCCAAATACATGTACATCCTGTCCCTCAGGTTTCCCTCTAATAACTTGCCCACCGCTGATGTCAGGCTCAGTGGTCCATAGTTCCCTGGCTTGTCCTTACCTCCTTTCTTAAACAGTGGCACCATGTTAGCCAACCTCCAGTCTTCCGGCACCTCACTGTGAATATCTACGATAAAAATATCTCAGCAAGAGGCCCAGCAATCACTTCTTGAGCTTCCCACAGAGTTCTAGGGTACACCTAATCAGGTCCTGGGGATTTATCCACTTTTATGCGCTTCAAGACAACCAACACTTCCTCCTCTGTAATGTGGACATTTTTTCAAGATGTCACCATCCATTTCCCTACATTCTATATCTTCCAAGTCCTTTCCCACAGTGAATACTTATGCAAAATACTCGTTTAGTATGTCTCCCATCTCATGCAGGTCCACACAAAGGCTGCCTTGTTGATCTTTGAGGGCTGAAAATGTATTGCTGGAAAAGCACAGCAGGTCATGCAGCATCCAATTAGCAGGAGAATCGATGTTACGGGCATGAGCCCTTCTTCAGGAAGAAGAGCTCATGCCCGAAACATCGATTCTCCTGTTCCTTGAATGCTGCCTGACCTGCTGTGCTTTTCCAGCAACACATTTTCAGCTCTGATCTCCTAGCATCTGCAGTCCTCACTTTTTCCTAGTTGATCTTTGAGGGGCACTATTCTCTCCCCAGTTAGCCTTTTGTCCTTAATGTATTTGTAAAAACCCTTTGGATTCTCCTTAACTCTATTTGCCAAAGCTATCTCATGTCCCCTTTTTGCTCTCCTGATTTCCCTGACATATGCTTCCTTCTTTTTCTTAACCAAACCCTCAATTTCTTGAGTCATCCAGCATTCCTAATGCTACCAGTCTTTCCTTTCACCCTAACAGGAATATACTGTCTCTAAATCTTGTTATCTCATTTCTGAAGGCTTCCCATTTTCCAGCCATCCCTTTACCTGTGAACATCTGCCTCCAATCAGCTTTTGAAAGTTCTAGTGTTGCTGGAAAAGCGCAGCAGGTCAGGCAGCATCCAAGGAACAAGAGATTCGATGTTTCGGGCATAAGCCCTTCTTCAGGAATCAGGCTTATGCCCGAAACGTTGAATCTCCTGTTCCTTGGATGTTGCCTGACCTGCTGCGCTTTTCCAGCAACACATTTTCAGCTCTGATCTCCAGCATCTGCAGACCTCACTCTCCTTTTGAAAGTTCTTGCCTAATACAGTCAAAATTGGCCTTTCTCCAATTTAGAACTTTTAGATCTGGTCTAACTTTTTCCATCACCTATTTTAAAACTAATAGAATGATGGTCACTTGGCCCCAAGGTGCTCCCCCACTGACACCTCTGTCACCTGCCCTGCCTTATTTCCCAAGAGTGGGTCAATTTTTTGCACCTTCTGTTATAGGTACATCCACATGCTGAATCAGAAAATTTTCTTGTACATACTTAACAAGTTCCTCTCCATCTAAATCCTAAACACAATGGCAGTCCCAGTCTATGTTTTGAAAGTTAAAATCCCTTATAATAACCACCCTATTATTCTTACAGATAACTGAGATCTCCTTACAAGTTTGTTTCTCAATTTCCCTCTGACTATTAAGGGGTCCATAATACAATCCCAATAAGGTGATCATCCCTTTCTTATTCCTCAGTTCCACCCAATAACTTTCCAGTATGTATTTCCAGGAATGTTCTCCCTCAGTACAGCTGTAATGCTATCTCTTATCAAAAACGCCACTCCCCTCCTCCCTTGCCTCCTTTTCTGTCCTTCCTGTAGCACTTATAGCTAGCAGCTGCCAGTCCTGTCCATCGCTAAGCCATATTTCTGTAATTGCAATGATATCCCAGTCCCATGTTCCTAACCATGCCCTGAGTTAATCTGTTTTCCCTGTTTGGCCCCTTGCATTGAAATAAATGCAGTTTAATTTACCAGTCCGACCTTGCAGTCTGCTTTATACCTGCCTGCCTTGACTGTTTGACTGGCCTTTGTTCTCAACTGTACCAGACTCAGATTGATCTCTTTCCTCAGTATCTTCCTGGGTCCCACCTCTCCCCCACCGCGACCCCCCTCCCCTTTACTAGCTTAAATCCTCCCGAGCAGTCTAGCAAATCTCCATGCCAGTATATTAGGCCACTTCCAATTTAGGAGCAATTCATCCTTCTTGTACAGGTCACTTCTACCCCAAAAGAGCTTCCAATGATCCAAAAGTGTGAATGCATCTCCCATACACCAGCTCCTCGTCCATGCATTTATCTGCTCTATCCCCCTAATCCTGCCCTCACTAGCTCATAGCTCCAGGAGTAATCCAGATATTACTACTCTCGATGACATCCTTTTTAAATTCCTGTCTCTCCCTTCAGAATCTCAGCCTTTTCCCTTCCTATATCGTGGGTTCCAATATGTACAATGACCTCCTGATGGCCCCTGTTCCCCTTGAGAACATTCTGCACCTTTCTGAGACATCCTTGACCCTGGCACCAGGGAAGCAACACACCGTTTTGATTTGCAGCGGAAACCCTTTCAAATCCAGATTTGATATTCCAGAATGATCTCACATTGCCCATCCTCTGAAATTTAAACTGTTTACAGTTTTCCAAACATGCAAAGTCTTGTTTGTTCCAAACCCTTAATCTTGTTTGATCTCATTGCCCTCCTGTTGCAAGGTTTGAAATTTTAAAATTATAATCTTCTTTATTGAAATATTCCATGACATCACCCTTCCAATCAATTGGAAACCCTGTATCCAATAAAACTATGCTCAAAAGTTGATCCTCTGACTCCAACCTCTGAATCTCTCCCCCACCCCTCTCCTCACCAACAGCTGCAATGTTTTCAGCAGCTAGGGTTCTCTTCACTGAAAATCCCTTCCCAATTATCTCCACCTGTCCATGTCTACTAAGAAATTGGTTACCCCTTCCTAATGTCACAACAAGGAGGTTTTACGTTATAATGTATTAAGATTGATATTTTGATTTGTAAGCGTGTTCAATTTTGGAATAGGCAGAGACAGTTGCAGCTTTGGTTTTATGTAGGTTTCAACTCACCCAGAGTTGAGGGAGCAAAATATATAGATGTAAGCCAGACCTGCACCTTGGGCAAAGACAATTAGATGTGAATATATGAGGTGTGGTTGGTAAATTTGCAGATTACACCAAAATTGGTGTAGTGGACAGTGTAGAAAGTGACTTCAGAGTACAACAGGACCTTGATCAGGTGGGCTGAGGAGTGGCAGATGGAGTTTGATCTAGATAAATGTGAGGTGCTACATTTGGTAGGGCAAATCAGGACAGGTCTTATACACTTAATGGTAAGGTCCTGGGGAGTGTTGCCGAACAAAGGGACCTTGGAGTGCAGGTTCATAGTTTCTTGAAAGTAGAGTTGCAGGTAGATAGGATACTGAAGGTGGTGTTTGGTATGCTTTCCTTATTGGTCAGAGTATTGAGTACAGGAGTTGGGAGGTCATGTTGTGGCTGTACAGGACATTGGTTAGGCCACGTTTGGAATACTGTGTGCAATTCTGGTCTCCTTGCTACAGGAAAAATGTTGTTAAACTTGAAAGAGTTCAGAAAAGATTTACAAGGATGTTGCCAGGGTTGGCGGATTTAAACTATAGGGAGAGGCTGAGAAGTGAACTTATAGAGGTTTATAAAATCATGAGGGGCGTGGATAGGATGAATAATCTATTCCCTGGGGTAGGGGGTCCAAAACTAGAGAGCTTAGATTAAGGTGAGGGGGATAGATTTAAAAGGGACCTAAGGGGCAACTTTTTCATGCAGAGGGTGGTGCATGTTTAGAATGAATTGACAGAGCAAGTGATGGAGGTTAGTACAATTACAACATTTCAAAAGCATCTGAATGGGTATATGAATAAGAAGGATTCAGAGGGAGAGGCCAAATGTTAGCAAATGAGACGAGACTAATTTAGGATATCTGGTTGGTATGAACGAGTTGGACCAAAGGGTCTGTTTCTGTGCTGTACATCTCTATGATCCTATGACAATTGTAACCTTATTGTGAGAATACTGTGGGAGCTCATGCTCAGTTGAAGAAAGAGTTGTGAGGGGGAAAAGAGACTAGACGATCTGCCTACCTTGGAGTTGGAAGATGACATCTACAGGAAACTAATTGGGCAAAAATAGTTCAGCTTGGGAATAAGCAAAGTGAACAGCTTGTTAAGTACTGTAAAGCAATTGTTGGACTAAAAAGGTTTACAGAAAGTGAAAGGAGACAGGATGAAAGCAACCTGTATTAAAGTAAATCCTGGGGGTGCTGGAAATGTGAAATGAAAACAGAGCGTTGGAGAAACTCAGTGAGTTAACCTGAAGAAGTTAACTGTCTCCTTTCCATAGATGCTGTCAGATCTGCTAAGTTTTGCCAGCACTTTCTGCTTTGATTAAACCACCTTGTATCTGTCCAAAAAACAACAAATGGAACTGGGACGTTCTGATTTTTAAATTGCTAAATATGAAAGCAATGAGGTTCAAGGTTGAACTCAGAAGTCACCACTTATGGTATTTTATAGAAATGTTATACAGTCACCAAACCACAAGCAAACTTAAGGATCCTCATTGCATCTCATAATTTGGAGAATAGCTGGCACATTAAGCAGAAGAGAAAGAGAATTCCAGAGAGCTTTGGCATTCTTGGTTTGGTCCAGATGAAGAAGTGAATGAACCCTCAAGACTGTGAAATCAAGCAGTAAAATGGGAGACTGAATAAGAACTGTTGATTAAAAGTCTTGACAAACTACAGTGTTACGCTACTTGCTTTGCTTTTATTATCTCACAGTAAAGTCTGTATTGTTTAAAAACATTACATCTTTTGGTGTAGTTCTTCCAGTTACTCACTGGATGCTCAAATTTCTGTTTAGTTACTTCTCTCAATAGAACTCTTAACACTAATAGCCTCTTCTTGCAATAAAAAATAGATTTATACTGTACATTATCTTATTGGAATGCAGAGTATAGGAGCTTGGGTTTCTATAAGGATTTGAATTGATCTGATTTATTATTATCATGTGAATTGAGAATACAGTGAAAAGTAGTGTTTTGCGTGCTATGCAGGCAAAAACATACCTTTCATAAGTCCATTAGAGTAATAGAATACAATGCAAAAAAAAGTAGAACGATTATGTTAGATGAGTCCAGTCTGAACTGAAATTTGTATCAATTTAAGATGATTAATTTAGGTGCAGAAAATATTCAGGAGAATGTGTCCAGAATTATGAACTTTTGTTATAACAATAGATTGAAGAAGTTGGAACTGTTTCCTTGGAGAACAAAAGTCGAGAGGAGGTTTGTAAAAAGGTACAAACACAGAATTCCAGGAAACTCAGCCATTGCTTTAAACAAAACTGTATTCATATTCATGAGGGGCCTGGACAAAGTGAATAGGAAGAAAATATTGGGTGGCACCATGGCTCAAGTGGTTAGCACTGCTGCCTCACAGCACCAGGGTCCCAGGTTGGATTCCAGCCTCAGGCAACTGTCTGTGTTGGGTTTGCACATTCTCCCTGTGTCTGCATGGGTTTCCTCCCACAGTCCAAAGATGTACAGATCAGGTGAATTGGCCATGCTCAATTGCTCATAATGTTAGGCGCATTAGTCAGCGAGAAATGGGTCTGGGTGGGTCTCGGTGTGGACTGGTTGGGCTGAAGGGCCTGTTTCCGCACTGTAGGGAATCTAATCTAAAATACTCCAAGTGGCGAAAGTACAGTGGTGCCTCGGAATCCGAATTTAGTTTGTTCCAGGAGGCTGTTCGGATTGCGAAAAGTTCGGATTCCAAAACTATTTTCCCCATAGGAAATAATGGAAAAAGTAAATTAATCTGTTTCTGGACCCAATAAAAAACATTTCCAAGACAGTTTTAACTGCAAATACACATGGTTAAAGGTAAAATAAGATGAGTAAATTACCTAAATATCAAGTAATAATAATAAGAAAATAACTTCATTTACCTTAGTGAGGAGTGCTAATGGTGCATGTGGAAGCTGGAGAGGAGGAAGGAGGGAGAGGGTTTACTGCTTGGAAGGTGAGTCACCTTCCATAATAACATCAGGTAACTAGGCTTCTGCTGTTTGCTCTCCTTGCCTCTTCATTGTCGTAACACTAAGACCACTTGTAGAGGGCTCACTGGACTGGATTTCTTTAGAGGTAAAAACAATGACCGCAGATGCTGGAAACCAGAGTTTAGATTAGAGTGGTGCTGGAAAAGCACAGCAGTTGATTTAGAGTGGTGCTGGAAAGCTTTCTTTAGAGAACCACCTTTCCAAAATTATCTGGTGTTGGCGACTTTTCTGAATTTTTCTGAAGTGGTTAATCACATTGTCATTGAACATGTTTATACTCCTGTTGACCACTGCCTTGTTAGCATGCCACTTTCCAACAATGGCCTGTGTTTTAGACCACAGGAAGCACAGTTCCTTAATTTCAGCACTGGAAATGTTTCTTCCTTTTCCTCCTATGAAGAAATTTACTCTGCCATTTCTTCTTGCTGTGTCTTGTGGAGGTGCTGAAGTTATTCTGTGGTGAATTCATTTTTGTGATCCTCCACTAACTCCTCCATAATCCTCTTCACTCATCTCCAAGCCCATGGACTTGCCCAGAAACACAAGAATAGGCAGAACAGGTGGTTCTTTGAAGCCTTCAAAGTCTCTCCCTGCAACACATTCAGGCCAGAGTTTCTTCCAGGCAGAAATCATTGTCCTCAGAGACACTTCCACCCATGCTTTGTCTATGACTCTTAAGAAATGGAGGATATTATAATGATCTTTCCAAAGGTCTGAGGGTCAGTTCAGTCTCGTTTGTCACCTCAAAGCATCTGTGGAACATAGCCTTAATGTACAGTTTTTTGAAATTTGAGATAACTTGCTGGTCCATAGGTGGATGAGAGGAGTGGTATGGGGGGGGGGGGGGCAAGAACTTCACCTAGATGAAGCTATATTCGTTCACCAAATCTTCTTCCAAGCCTGGAGGATGAGCAGGAGCGTTGTCCATCACAAGAAGAGCCTCAGGGGTAGATTCTTTTCCTCAAGATAAGCCTTCACAGAAGGGGCAAACTCCTCATGAATCCCTTCAGTGAAGAACTGCCTGGTAACCCATGTTTTCATGTTTACCCTCCACATAACATTAAGCTTGCTCTTCATAACATTGTTATTTTTGAACACACATGGATTTTCGGAGTGGTACACAAGCAAAGGCTTTATCTTGCAGTCTCCACTAGCATTACCACACAACAAGAGAGTAAGCCTGTTTTTCATTGGCTTATGGCCTGGTAAAGACTTCTCTTCCTTAGTTATTTAGGTCCTCCTTGGCATCCTTTTTTCCAGAAGAGGCCTATCTCATCACAATTAAATGCCTGTTGTGCCACATACCCCTCAGTGTTCACAAACTCACTAAATTTTTTCACAACATTTGCCGCTGCATCCACATTCGAACTAGCAGCCTCTTGATGTGTAACAACACTGTGGATCCCAGTTCTCTTCTTAAAGTTTTCAAACCACCCCCTACTAGCCTTAAACTCATCATTATCAGCACTACTTCCAGGCACGTCTTTTTAAAGATCAGCATACAGGAGCCTGGCTTTCTCACAAATTATGCCCTCAGAGATGGGATCACAACCAACTGTTTTTCGTTTATCCACACTAAGAGGAGTTTTTCCACCTCCTCTATAAACTTTGATCTCTTAGAGGTCACAGTCGTAACACCTTTTGCCACATCAGCTGCTTTTATCACTTCTTTATTTTTCAGAATCGTACACACGGTCGATTTTGGCATCTCAAACATGGCAGCGAGATCAGACACATGCGTACCGCTCTCATGCTTAGCGATAAGTTCTATCTTCAACTCAATTGTCGTTCTCACAGACTTCCTCTTACTTTTATTTGCTACACTGCTCTTCTTGGGTGCCATGGTGAATGCACAAGGGTGATCATTTAAAAGACCAGCACAAATCAAGGTGAAAACACGAGGTAAACTAGTGAAGGACGCACGAGAGATGCTTTCACGACTACTTCCAGGGACAAACTGAACAAACAATGTGCGACCCAAATGGTACGTGGTGTTCAGATTCTGAAAATGTGTTTGGATTTTAGGGCAAAGTTTTCTCAAAATAATTGTTCGGATTCCGAGTTGTTCGAACAATAGGGCGTTCGGATTTCGGGGTCACCGCTGTATTAGGAAGTGGAGAGTGCAGATGTAAAAAGATTTGCAAAATTAGAAAAGGTGACATTAAAAAAAAACTGCCTGTCAATGTGGTAGAGGCAATGTCAAAAGTTTTATTCAAAATGGAATTAGACCGCCACTCACAAAGGAAGAATGTTGTGAGAGACAATGGGCCAAATGGCCTCCTTCGGTACTGTAACACTTTCTTGTGATGTTCCTCCAAGCCAGCAGGGGCTGCAATCAGTAAAGCACAGTTTTAAGGACGATGGTTTGCAAACCCTGCCCAGCTTCCTGTGCTGGAGGTGAAGTGGGAGAGGAGAGGTTGGTTTATACTTGCTGGAGTTCAGAGGTGAGAACCTCGGTCTGATTGAATGGTGAAGAGTAACACTCGCTTGCTACATTGTAACAAGGTGGTGAAGTATCACGGCGATACCGATCAACACACGAGATACAATGGAGCCATGAAGATCACTGAGTCTTATTCAGTGAGGCATGATCGAGAGGTTTGGGAAGAAGGTAAAGTGAAGTGAGAGCAAGGGCAAGAAAGAAAAAGCGGTAAGTGGCTCTCATAGGAACCTTTAAAACACGAATATTTACAACAGTTAAGTTATTCAAGGGCTCACTTGAAGAGTTGCCTCGGTTCCCATGGTGAAGCGTTGTCTGTCCCTCCCTCGCCGTTCTGAAAAAAAGGTTTTATTTCTCCCTGTAGCCGGGAGGCATGTCCTTCAAAACCTTCATTTAAAATAAACTTTTCAGGTGTTGTATTTAATGATCATCCCACCTCATAAATTTCCCGCGTGCCTCGTCCGTTTTTATCAGCGGACAATGAAATGCTCTCCAGTCCAAGCAAAAACAAAATGTACAATTTGCTCGTATGTCTAACTTTTTTTTGGGGGTTGCTCCAATCAAACAGGAATTTGAGAAGGGCACCGTCTCCAGCTATGCTGAAACGTGTTTCTGAGTTCATCTTTGAATTTTGCTGGGCGCGTTGCCAAAATTCTTTAACGTAAAGTTCTGTCTACCAGAATTTCTTTCACATTAAGGCTTGAAATTTAGCTTTCTCGCCGTTACCGATCCTAAGGTAAAAAAATAAGCAGAATTCGACCTGCTATTGTTGAGAGGGGGAAAAAACAATGTTGTATTCCTGTCTTGAGTCATTTTTATTTCAAATATATATTTTTCTCATCAAACCATTTGTAAATCCATACAAATGCTCTAACTCAGTTCTGTATAGTCTTTGTTTTTAGAAAACAAACATTGAAATTTTGACATTTCTCCGACCTATCCGGAGTCGCACCTTTTTATTTCAAAAATATACTTTTATTCATGAAGGTACATTTTTATCTATATACAGTCACAAACACAGTTCTGTCCGGGACATTAGCATATCAAGGAAACAAACATTCGAATTTGACTCTTCAAACAAACCAAAGGCATATCTTTCTTGAACCAGGCTATACTTGCATGCATTTCAAGCACCAGGAGAGTCCGATAACTGAAGGGACCCCCATTTAACTTCAGCCTGGAATCGTACTTTTTTTATTTTAAAAATACACGTTATTCAGAAAAGATCTATGAATATACATAGTCACAAATGCAGTTCGGTTCTGTACAGTGGAGTATATCAAGGAAACAAACAAACATTGGAGTTTGACTCTATTCAAACATCAGTTCACTTTAAAAGCCAGTTCAAAGTTGGATTTTTGTTTTGTTTCATGTTATTTACTATCCTGAATACCACTTTTGGCTGGAGGTGACACCATAAAGCTTTATAGTATTTTGTATAACAGTACCAGTGTGAATGCATCATTAAGGGTTTGAGGAATTAATATAATTAGGAGTAAAAGATTCTTTCAGTTTTTTTTCCCCATTTAAGTAGCAGAAGGTATTTGATAGTATGACAGTTTTGCGAAAAACCAAGGAGAAAATTCACTTGAAGCTCTATTGAGAATTTTAGTTTAGATGACAAAATTTTGCTAAATGCCCACGTGCTTATGGGTCTTCAGATAATGCACAGCCTGGAGTGCAAAATGTAATGAAGTCTCCATATGCCAAAGTCTGTAAAATAATTCCCATTATACATGAATAGGCTTGTTTCTGTACTGACATGTTGGGAAAATACCAAATTCCACAGGAATTCTTTTTAACTTTAATTTCAAACTAGCAATGATCTGCTAAAGAAAAAGTCCAGTTTTTCCATAGCTATCTTTAAAAGGTAAATAATATTAGAATATGAAAATTAGTTTGGTCCAAAAAAGGCAATAGTTATTTATTTTTCCTTGATTTATGTTCTCCCTTCCACCGTCTCCTTTTCTGTTCAGTCTGCACAGCCAATGAGTTGGACTGTACAAACAATATATCTTGAACTACAGTTCGATTTGGAAACACTTGTGCGTTTTATTTCTTAGTCTCTTTAGTTTTCATTTCCAAATGATGTCTCTAGTATTAAAATAATTTGGAGATTTTCAGAAAAAGTACAAGACTCTGAATTCCATGGAAAGAAAATAATGTAATGTCCAGCATGATAAATAATATTATATTCTAGAGAACATGTGAGAATCTTGATCCATACATCTAAAACATTAGAGTTTCCAATATATATCTGAACTCTGATTTGAATGCTTTTAAACAAGGTATTTATTTATATAGTTTATAAGATAACTTCTGATAATGTGATGGATGAATGGACTCAAACTGTAATAGTTTATGGTAATGGCTCAATCATCAAATATTTAAAGAATCAAATTGAAAGCCACTCAATTCAACTGATAAACGTTTCAATTTTTGTAATAACTTTCATGATTTATAATGTAACTTAAAACAAGATGGTACCACAATATTATTAACTGTTTCATATCAGGAAAGTTACTACTATACCTGTGTTTAGTGGTCATCCTAGAGATTAAATTGCACCACAGACTAACTTCTCTCTATAGTCATAACTTCCCCTCCAGTCCTACAGTCCTCTAAATGGCAACTTGTGGAGCCCTGTTTCACTTGTTTGATCATTACTGATCACTCTCAAACTTTGCTTAATTGCATGCCACCTTTCAAGTCAATTGGCTGTCCATGTTTCCAGCGCACAAATTGAATTATTTTTTAATAACTTTAGGCCTGGGCATCTAAAGGAGGGGAAAGGCGGTCTCATGGAGATAGAGAATTGCAGATGCTAGAAATCAGAATCAATAAAATGTCGAGTAGGTCAAGCAGCATCAGAAGAACAGGGGAGTTGACATTTCGCTAAGATCCATCATCAACACCCAATGTGGTGGTCTGCTGGTGTGGAAGTCTTGGCCTTATGTAGGGATGGTCTTCATCTTGAGCGTCCAGATATTCCAGCAGCCCAGCAAACAGCCTTGTCCAGGAGTGACAGTCTCGGCCCAGCATGATGGCCTTCTTTGGATGTTTCTGGCCCAATAGTCCACCGGACTGGCATAGAGGTCTTGTCCTGGCTGTGTCTTCAGGGTATTCCACTATTCATTAATTGCTTTCCACAAGCCCAGCAGCCGTTAACCAAACTGTGATGAACTTTATCTTGATATCTCGTTTTAACAATAATTATATATGACTTCTGTCATTGATGTCAATGCTGTGGTGGGGTGACTTATAAACATTTTCACTGTATTTTTCATGTAAAAATACACGTGACAATAAATTTCTATTCTATTCAATACTAACTTTAATACCCAAACATTCTACAAAATGTATGCATTAAAATACACACCTTAGTCAATGACCTAGTGTTGCTAATTGCCATTAATGTGATGAATGAAGTTTTTTCTTTGAGCATAGGTGCCTTGGTGTTGAAATTTGTTCTAGACAGTGGTGTGAAACAGGCTGTATCGGATGGGCTGCTAGTTATATTCTGTGTCTGTCAGTCAGTTTTATTTATATTGGTCACATAGTGCCTGCTTTGCCCCAGTATCTGATGTAAGTTTCTACCCCATAAATCATTTTATTAATTTATAGGATGTGAGCATCACTAGTCTCCAGATCTGTAATTGTCATTGAGAAGAGGTGATGAGCTGCTTGTTTGAAATGCTGTCGTCCATGTGATGTAGATATATCCATAGTGCTGTTTGTATGAGAATTCCAGGACTTAGTTGATCCAGGGACAGCGAGGGAATGGCTAATTTGTGGCTTGGAGGCAAACCTGCGAGTGGTGTTGTTCTCATGTATCTGGCATACTTGTCTTTCTATGTGGTAGAGATCATGGATTTAGGAGATGCTGAGAAAATGGTCTGGGTGAGCTGTTGCAGATGACGCCTGTTGCTACCACTGTGTGTCAGTGGCGCAAGATGTGAATACTTGAGGTGCTGGACGAGATGTCAGTCATGTGGGCTGCTTTGTATGTGATGGTGTTAGTTGAGCTTATTGAATGTTCATGGAGCTATCTAGTCAGGCAAGTATCCATCGCACCTCCTAACTTATTCCATTTAGGTGTTGGGCAGACTTTGAGGAGTCAGGAGGTGAGTTATTCAGCGCAGAATTCCCAGTCTCTGATCTGGTTGGTGTGTTAGCTGAATACTTGAGTCATCAGTTATCCAATATGTTGGATCCTAATCCTAATGTTCTTGTATTGCATAATTAGACAACTAATCTTTGGTTGGCTATAGAGTCATAGAGATGTACAACATGGAAACAGACCCTTTGGTCCAATTCGTCCATGCCGACCAGATATTCCAACGCAATCTAGTCCCACCTGCCAGCACCTGGCCCATATCCCTCCAAACCCTTCCTATTCATATACGATCCTGCTGATTATCTACCCAAAATATCTCTCTTTCTCACTTCATTCAGAAATATTTTGTTTTAATTGTTGCCAGTGACTATCTGCTATTTTGCTGTCACTAAACACCATTCTATGAAAAACAGATAAAAGATAAAAATAAACTCTGCTCCTTTAGAATCATACAATTTGGAAGAAGACCATATATAACTGATGTAGATTTTCATATAATAAGGTAAAACGTGATAGCAATACCAAGTCCTATGGGACTTAAATCCACCTTGCCTCCCCTCAGAAAAACATCCATTCACCACTTCTTGTATTTCAAACCACTTTTGCACCAAACTTACTTTTGAAATCTGCAGGTATAAAACCTGATATGGGAACTTATGTAAAATGGACAGGGTTTGATCACCTAAGCTGTTCCTTAACCATAACATTAGGTATTCAAATGCACTAGAGTCAATGGAGGCTGTGTGAAATGGTTTTCCCTCATATCACTCATTTTGTACCAATGTCTGGGACAAATCCTTAACCCCATTTGTACAGCATCTATGGATTACCATCATCAGATGGTCCATAAGATAACTCATTCAGGTTCGTCAGACACATTTACATGTAATCATTCTGTGCTGATATCCTTTATTAACCTGTGGTTCTCCACCACTGATTTCAAGTTTGCATTCTGGCCACTCAGACAGACTAAAACAAACTATGCGTATCCTTACTAACCCCTTTGACTAGTTGATACCAAACTAAATTTCAATTCCCATCACCTATTTTTGCCTTTAAAAAATTGCTGCCCCTCTGTCACTGAGATCTCAGTCCTTGATTATTAAAAACAAAAATGCCCACCTTCCAAAACATGCCACTTGTTCAAAATGCAGCAACTAATACAGTAGTATCTGTCCTGTGTGAAGTTCTATTGACTAGTCATTGACTAACTTCCCTTTGACCCCTCTACATATTAACATCAAATGACTAATTCGTACCATTTTCCTTCATGGCCTTGCTGCCCCTATCTGTAAAAAGCCTCCAAGTTTTATATTCCCTCCTGCTGCATCCTTCAGCTCCTTCAGTTCTCTTTTCTGCAATTAACTTATCTAGATGTGGTTTATTTAATGGCATTGCCTCCAATATTTGCCTGTGGTCCTCCATGTGTCCACCAGTCTCACCTTTAAAAGTTTTCTCAAAACCCATCATTTTGGTCATGTCTTGCTGATCTGTTTCTCTATTGCATGTAGTACTTTTCTTTTCAACCTCTGTGAATTTTTTTGGTACTTTTTCAAATGTAGATATATTTTGTTAATGGACTGTTAAATCATATGCAAATTTTCTGATTCTGTGATATTGATAGTTACACTTCATTACAAAAACAAACTGTGAATTTCTTGCTTAAATTGGTGAGTGTGCCCATGCTGAAGTGGTGCTGGGAAATGAACAGCATTGCTGGTTCTACTTAGCTCTTTAGTAGTCAGCAACAGCAGGATCCTGAAATGACTCGGCTGCTTGCTGCCTGCAGGGCAAATGAAATACTTCCCCACACTTCAGCCTGGAGTCGTGGGGTTTTCCGAAGCCTGATGTCGCCAGTTGAAGTCAGTAGCACTTGTTCTTCCAAAGCCATCTCTAACTAGGTGTCCCTTGGTCTCAAGAAACCACACTGTGATCAATTGCTTAGCCAGCTTCTCCAATCAGTTGAGTATGGAAATTAGGCTCCTTTGCTTGGGTCATATGTTACTTTGGATAACCAGCTCATTTCCAGAAAGTTTGGAAGTGAATGAGTCTTCTGAGGAGATTTCTGACCTGTGCGAGTAAGCTTGTATCAAAGGCTGGAAATCAAAGATCTCTTTCCTGGGTCCAATCCACTAGACCATTACCATATGTTCTTGTGTTTGAAGGAAAAATACAATTGGTTAGCAAACATTCACTGGAAAATATTTTAATTTCTTTTATTTTTATACATGTGAAATGAAAAATTGATTAAAGGAAAAACCTGGGTAAATATTTGTGCTGATCCTCAAATCCACCAATGGATAATTCTCTTGTGTAGATCAGGTGTGCGCCAGTTTTGGAACACCTCCTGTAGACTCTAGGTTCTGGTATTCCCTCCCTAAACTACCTGATTAACACTACTCCATAAAAATTAAAACTTTGACCAAACGTTTTGTTACCTGTGCTATTGTCTCCTCTGGCTTAATATCAATTTTCTGATTTCTAGGAGCCTTCAAAAGGATGTAATGTTTCACTGTTAAAAGTGCTGTATAAATGCAGTTTTCTTTTGTTCCCTGTTCGAACCTATTTCCCTGACCCTAGCTGAATGTTTGACCCAAGGTGTGTTGCAGAATGGAAAATTAAACTAGAACTCTGCTCATAGTTATTACTATCCAGTGATCCACCATTTGATCTAAGCATTGGTTGAGCTTGGGATTTGGCCTAGACCAGAGAGTTTTCTGACACTTGTTATCAAGGTATAATTATCTACCAGTCTCTGTGATCGGAAATTCTGCTGAGGATATTAGTGAGAATATCACTTGATTGCAAGCAAAACATAAAAAAATGCTTGACACATGCAAACTGAAATGACAAGTTGAAAACTAAGTTGGATTCCTGTGGAATTATTACAAAGTAGATTTCACAAAGTACTAGAAACAAACAAATATTTGAATATATCTTTGGGATGTCTGAGTGTGTTACAGCAAGTGGAGTACATCCATGTTTTAATGGATTTTGGAAGAGCAGTTAATTTATCTGATAATAAATTAAATATCCAGGTAATTTTTTTTAAGAAATAAAAATAGTTGAGATAAGTATTAATCTGGACATGAAACAAAACATATTGCTTTTTGTTTGAACATAGAATTTCTAACTGAGAAAGCAGATTAGTTTAGCATCTCATCTGGAAGGGTACACCTCCAACAGTGTGCCACTCCCTCAACATAGAACAGTCTAGATTTTGACATCTGCTTCAGGCTATTTTTATCTTTCTACCTTTTAAGAGTTTGATCTACATTTAATAGTGCCATGTAACATCCATTTCCTAGTCAAACCAAAAATGAAATGGATATGTTGTGACAAAAATGTTGTACTTTTACCTCTCAGCTTTTTAAAAATGTGCTACTGTGTCTAAACCTTTTTATTAGCAATTGCAGATATGAGAGGTAATATAATACACTAGTGTTCAATGTATCACATTAATATAGGAAGTAATTGAAACAAAATATATTGAAAGTGAATTTAAAAAGACATATCATTCATAAAATGAATGTAGAGAAGTGGTTTTTGATTCCTGTGCATATTTCTTGAAATCGTTTGATATTAATGATCAGAATATATAGTGGAGGGGAAAGTGAAACATTTTAAACAGACCAACACAGGAAAGGATGTCATAGGAGCCAGCATCCCAGCAATGAAACACCATAATCATCTTAACTGCAGAATGCTACTGTTGTGGAAGTTAAATCGACTCTATTCAAATGCTAGCAAGAGCAAAGAAAAAGCTTTATTGTAACCTCTGCAGAGGGCCCAATACAGTTGGCAAGATGCCACATGTAAAGGGCTGAACAGCTTTTACATACTCTTTTTATACTACGTTTCGCGTATCCTTATCACACGCTCAAGGACAAGAACTGAGAACATTCGGCGGTTGATATGATTGCTTATGTTTTCCCTGACTCTTACTGAATCTGACTGTTTTGCAAGACTTGCAAGGCCAAGCTGTCTGCTTGCAGTATCCAGCAAAGCCAGGCTGTCTACTTAAAATTTTAGCAAAGTGTTCGTTTTAGCAAAGTGTTAGATTTTAGCGAAGTATTCTCTTTCAGATTTCACAGTAAATGTTAATTTTCCATTACACTACATATCAAGTTTCCTTTTACCATAAGTTTGAGAGTTTTAAATTACTGTTTTGGTAGCACAGCATCGTGCAAATTAATTTGCAGAACTGACAAACAGTACTGTACTAAGAGTAAAGGTGAAAGAATTATAATCTCCAAATCTTGTATTTTTACTTATTTTGTCTCAGCAAAATCTTGTCCAATTTTAATTAAATTATTGTTCTGTTATCTACAGGTGGCCAGAATGACTTTAAAAAACAGCTTCTTGATTCTTGCTTCATAGTTCTTCACATGACAGACACCTTTTGTCACATCAGCATGTTCTCTGATTGATCCTATTTTGTAGTGCCAGGCTGCGATATTGTTTCAGGCAGAGCTGATCTATTAATACTAGTATAATCTCACAAATAAAGGTAGTGTGATCTGATGTCCTGGGATTGCTTCCTTCTCAGCTGCCTCTTTGCCGAATCATTGAGGCATTTGGAATCTAATCATGGTGTATCTTTACATACAAATTGATATGTAGCAAGTCCTTACAGTGATTAAGATCAAGGCCACTGTGCTTTAAGGAGAGTTAAAGAAATCACAATTAAAGCTAAATGACTCAACAAGCTACTTGGTAAGTTAATTGCTGCTTATTGACCTATGAAAAGCCAGGCCAGAAGCAAGTGGTAGTTCTAAAGAAAAGAACCATATCAGCAGATCTGCTGTTCAGCCACATAAACATATTCAACGCCTTCTGTTTGTTTCTTAGAGTTTAGTGAGAAAGGTTAATGAGTTTGATTCGGTGGCGTTGTGCCTCAGAGAGAGAGACCAGAACAGAGCCAATAACATTTTGATGAATGTATAGAAAAATCACTGAATAGAAATGCTTGCCAATTTGTCAGTTCAATAAGAAAGTTGAGGTTGAAGATAGAGGTGATTCTTCACTGGGGTTGAGTGTACTTTTAGGATATTGTTGGGGAAATATGGGTTGAATATTTTTCCTGTTTATGATGAAATCTTTTCAATATACCTTTTATATAAATAGCTATTTTAATTTCCCTTCTTTTAGAGCCTTCACTGATTTTTTTTTCATATTGTTATTCTTTTATCAGTTTTGGTTTGGAGCTACAAGTTGAGAACTGAGCTGAAAATGACCAGTTGACTGTGGGCAGAAGAGTGATAGAGCTGTACAGCTTGGAAACAGACCCTTCAATCCAACGTGTCGAGGCTAACCAGATATCCTAAATTAATCTAGTCCCGTTTGCCAGCATTTGGCCCATATCCCTTTTAAACCCTTCATATTCATATACCAATCCAGATGCCTTTTAAATGTTGTAATTCTACCAGCCTCCACCACTTCCTTGGGGCAGTTCATCCCACACACAATTAAAAAGAAACAGTAGAAGTAAGCTGTTGTTTGTTTGTGAGGCCAGGCTAAGTTAATTGTGGATTAACCAAAAGGTTCTACAGATGATAGGGGAGAGCAGTTTGTTTAAGCAGATAGCTGCTGCAGGTCAATACCTGTGATTGGTTCCAGTAAGTCTGAGAGAGACCTTGTGCTGTACCAAATAGCAGATGCTAAATAGTAACTGGGACATCATGGGAAGGCAGTCAGTCTGACAGAGGCCAGAGTTTTCAATTGCTTTTTGGATTGTGTTAGCTGGAGAAAAAATTGGCTGTTGTTGCAGCATGAAGATTTGAAAGCTCTCTGCCTAACCTAGAGTTATCAGCTATTGGTAGTTTGGAGAATAGAAGCTAAGTCATGAGTATTACCACTTGGCGTCATGTTGCAATGATAACAACCTCTCTCTCAATGCCGGGAAAACAAAAGAACTGATCATTGACTTCAGGAAGAAAGGAGGAGGTCACATCTCTAACTACATCGAAAGTGCAGAGGATGGAGAGTGTCAAGTTCCTTGGAGTGACAATAACAGGCAATCTGTTCTGGACCTCCTATGTAGATGTAATGGTCAAGACTACACAGCAATGCCTCCTCTTTGTCAGGTGGCTTAGGAAATTTGGCATTCAATAACGACCCTTATCAACTTTCACAGATGCACCATAGAAAGCATTCTATTTGGGTGCATAATGGCATGGTAAGGCAACTCTCTGCCCAGGACCTAAGAAACCACAAAGTTGTATGCACAAGCCCAGACTATCACAGAAGCCAACTTCCCATCCATGGACTCCACTTACACTTTTCACTACCACAGAAAGGCTGCCAACATCATCAAAGACCTCCCACCCCAGTAATGCTCTCTTTAAACCTTTAGGCAGTAGATACAGAAGCTTGGACACATGCACCAAAAGATTCAAGAACAGCTTCTTCCCTGCTGTTATTAGACTCCTGAATAGACCTCTCTAATGTAAAATAATGCCATTCTTGCTAATATTGATCTCGCTTTGTGCACCTCCTGTGCAGCAGTAGCTTTGTATACCTCGCTCTATCTAAGCACACTATTATCTGCGTGTTGTTGCTTGCTATGATCTGCCTGTACCGCTCGCAAAACAAAGCTTTTCACTGTACTTAGGTACATGTAACTACTATGAATCAAATCAAATTAAGTTCCTGTGAGTGAGCTGAAAAGCTGATCAACATCAAGAAACAATAGTCAATGTTTTTGGAACAACACATTGTGAAAAACCACTTAAGTAATCTGGCCAATTTTGTTAATTTCTTTTATTTATTACTTAGTCGTGTCTGTCTTTTTTTTGTGTGATTGGGTTGTAAAGTAATGTTATTGGGTTTAAACATACATATCATTTAGAATACTTTGTTGTTTAATGTTGTTGTACTGAAGTTACTGCATTGCTAAATCTTTTGTTTAAGGTACTAACCAGTGTTGAGAATTGGTTATCCAAAAATGTCTGGTTCGGAACTATTGGGTTTAATTTTGAGGGTCTTCGAAGGCTTTAATTTTAACCATGGTGTGAATACAGAGGTAGAAAGGCTAACTTAGTTTGGCTTTCTTTGTATTGTAATACTTTTGTGTAATAAATTTAGTTTCTTTTTTCAAAATATGTTGGCAGCCTTGTGAGAGCTTACCCAATGGTTGACCATCACAGTAACCAATTTGCAAAAGTAAAAGTTGTGAAGGCAGATTTCGTGTCTGAAATCTAATTTATCCATTGCCGTCAGCTGGGATCATAACATTGGGGATTTGAGTTGTTTAACTCAGTGTTACTTTGTGTGTAGATCTAGCACTGAATTAGGATGGAGAGCTTGCTGTTTTTTGAGTTATTATTTTGTTTGTAAAGAAACTAAATTATTTTCCTTCTGCAAGCACAGACTCATTTTTGTTTCACTCTTGTCTACTTTAATAAGGCAGGTTTGGAATAGGAATCAAAATGCTATCTTTTTAAAGTTGTGTATAATGAAATATCAGCAGTGTTGAATAGTTTTAAGATATTGCCAAAGATTTTCTGAAAAATTTATTTTTGTATAATCAATGTTCGTGCAGATACAGCATCTTCAGTGTATTTTATTCGGATTGTGGTTTTACTTTGTTCCATGGCCTTTAAAGTTTTAAATCTGAAGCCAAACATATCATTAGAACTGTTGGCTTGGAAGTTTTTTGGATCTCCTCCCACATCGATGCAAGTAATTTTGAATTCACAGATGCAAAGAATTTCCTGTTCTACCTGGTAACCTGGTCTTCCCACACACTCCTATCCCTGTTTGGAAAACTTATTTGTTTTCTGGAAAAAGAATAATCTTTGATTTAGGGATGGCTGTCATTCTTGTAATATTCCTTTTACTCACTGGAATATAATTCCGACACTTGTCGTCTTTTAAACTCTCATCAACTCTTTAATGTTCCCTTGCAGCTGGACGGTGCTATGGGATGGATGAAGCAGAGCAGAACAAATATGTGTTACAGCTTAAGGATGTGTTTGACAGCTGTGACACTACAGGGACGGGTTACCTGGACAGGGAGGAGCTCAGTGATTTGTGCCAAAAACTCCACCTGGAAGCTCAGATCCCTCTTCTACTGCAGACACTTTTGGGCAGCAACTATCATGGCCGGGTAAGTCCTACCTGTGGATATGTGGAAGTAACATTTTTTTCCTGCATTTAAATATGTGCACATGTTGCCACATGTTCCTACAGCTGCTGAGTGTGTGATGAAACCTTTATGACTTGCATGCAAAATCCAACTTCACAGTATAAATTTCTAGAACAGAGGTGCTCTATGCTTATGGTATGAATGGAGAGGTATAGAGTTGAAGAGTCCATTAGCACAGAAGGAGAGTTTTGATCCATCATCATTAAAACATCAAGCTTCCAATTCTGTGTCCATCATACCTGTTGAAGTACTTCCTTTTTATGTATAGAGGTCAGTTTTGTTTCAATCACAATTTCTACTGAATGTGCTGTCTGCCATCTTTCAGGTAGTCTAAACAAGATTGTAACAAATGCAAGTTTTCAAAAAAAAATTTCCCCTCTAGTTTTTTTTTTATTCATTCACAAGATGAGGGTGTTGCAGGCTAGACCAGCATTTATTGCCCATCCTTAAATGCCCACAGGGCAGTTAGAGTTATCCACATTGCTCTGGTCTGGAGTCACACGTAGGTAGGGATGGTAATTTCCTTTCCTAAAGGACATTAGTGACCCACATGGGTTTTTCTGACAATTGACAATGGATTCATGGTCATCATTAAACTCTTTTAATTCCAGATATTTATTGAAATCAAATTCCACCATCTGCCGTGGTGGGGTTTGAACCCAGGTTCCCAGAACATTACCAGAGCCTGTGGATTAACAGTCCAGCAATAATACCACTAGGCCTTTGCCTCAGTCATCTTAAATCTGTGCCATCTGGTTACAGATTCTCCTTTCAGAGGAGACCATTTCTCCTCATTAACAAATTCTTCTTTGGCACTCACTCAAGATCAAGGGTGATGCTTCCATTGTGGTGGTTGAACAGTTCAATCATTGAACCTCAGACACTGCCACGGGTGGGAGGATGGTATGTTATGGATTCTGCATGCCGTTTCTGCTTGGTTTCTACTCAGCTTGAAGTAGTTGGTACCTTCATGGATATTTCTTCGCCTGTATGTGTGTTCTAGGGCAACTGAACTCCCATATGTTAGTGGGAGTATTACATTTGTTTAGGGAGGCTTTCAGGATGCCTGTGTCGCGTTTCCTCTGCAGTCTGACTGATCACTACCATTGCGGAGCTTAAAGTTGAGAAATTGTTGAGAGTCCTGTGTTGGGCACGTGGGCAGCTTGGCTCATCATCACAGCTGGCCATGCGTGACCAGTGCCGGGATATAGGCCTGGGAGAGGACACTCACGTTAGTATATCTATCCTGCCAGTGGATTTGTGAGACTTTGTAAGACAGCTCTAGTGATAACCCTCCAGGAATTTGATGTGAATATTGTACGCGGTCAGTGTTTCTGATGTGTACAGAAGGGTGTGGGAGCTACTCTGAAGACCATGAGCTTGGATTTGAGGTCTCAGACTTTAAGTATATTCTGTTCCTCAGACGTCTGAAGGTTGCACTGGCACATTAGAGATAATGACAGATTTCATCATCAGCGTCTGCCCGTACCAAGAGGGAAGAGGCTTCCGTGGTTTAGGAAATGACCTACATTGTCCACGGGCTCATGTGGAATTTGGTGATCGAAGAGTTGTGTGGCAGGAGCAGGCTGGTAGAGAATCTTTTGTTTTCCAGATGTTTAGTCTGAGGCCCATTTCTCTCATACATCTCCACGAATGTCACTGTGCATACTGGGTTTCAATGTACATAATGATTCTGCATGTTGTTCCTTAAATCTTTAAAAGCTAGTTGGCTAATTGACAAAAGAAAAATTAAAGGGTCAGTAGGATATTGACTGTTATCTCAAAAGGTTACATTACAGCTGTACAGAACTCTGATTAGACCCCCCACTAGGAGTACTACATTCAGTTCTGGATATAACACTTAATCATCAGAATGAAGCCCTCACTAAGAAAGTTAAATAATGAGAATATTTATGCTTAGACGCAACTTAGATTCCCTTGATGATAGAAACCTAAGGGGTGATCTAATTGAGGTGTTTAACATGAATAAACAATTGATTGGGACTGAAGCTATGTTGTAGGAAAAGGGTAGGTCCATAACACTGGTCTATAACCATAGCATTTGAGTTAGGCTGATGTCAGGAAGCAATTTTTTAACATACAAACCAGTGTGAGCTCTCTTCTGTTAAAAACTGTTTGATTACTCGAAAGGTTCAGACCTGAGATTATATTTAAAATAAGGAATTATGGGGTATAGCAGCAAAGTATGAGGAGATTCAGTTAAGCCAGGCTCCAGGGGTCTAATGCCTCCTATTATTCACACATGGGCACCAAATACCCTCCTCCACTTGTTCAAACAGCCACCATTCGTCCGTGAGTCTTAACTGTAACTGTTGGCACGGTATTTGGACAGCACATACACGAATGACTTCGTGCAATTTAAACTAATTGACATTGATATTTTTGATCAATAAATGACTCTATTGTCACCATATTGTGCAACTACCAGGATGACAAAAGGCAATGTGCTACAGTCACCACGTGCTGTGTCTCAAATTATTCCTGTCATTGAGTCATAGAGATGTACAGCACGGAAACAGATCCTTTGGTCCAACTCATCCATGCCGAATAGACGTCTCTACCCCATCTAGTACCAACTGCCAGCACCCGGCCCATATCCCTCCAAACCCTTCCTATTCATATACCCATCCAGATGTCTTTTAAATGTTGCAAATGTACCAGCCTCCACCACTTCCTCTGGCAGCTCATTCCACATACGCACCACCCCCCGCGTGAAAAAGTTGCCCTTAGGTTTCTTTTATATCTTTCCCCTCTCTCCCTAAACCTATGCCCTCTAGTTCTGGACTACCCCACCCCCGGGAAGAGACTTTGTCTATTTATCCTATCCATGCCCCTCATGATTTTATAAACCTCTGTAAGGTCACCCCCACACACACCTCCCCCTCCCCCCCCCCCCCCCCCCCCCCCCCCCTTCTCACGATGCTCCAGGGAAAACAGCCCCAGCCTATGCAACCTCTCTCTATAGCTCAAATCCTCCAACCCTGGCAACATCCTTGTAAATCATTTCTGAACCCTTTCAAGTTTCACAACATCCTTCCGATAGGAAGGAGACAGAATTGCACGCAATTTTCCAAAAGTGGCCTAACCACTGTCCTGTACAGCTGCAACATGACCTCCCAACTCCTGTGCTCAATACTCTGTCCTGATTCCGAAAGGGTTTATTTCAGAAAATAACATTAAGGCAGTCAGCAGAGAGACTGATTTTTGTTGAGGGATGGAGGTAAAATACCTGCACAGGGTAAAGAAAGATCAGTTGATGTTTGATCCAGAGACATGCTGTTGAGATGTTAGGAAGGAATGAGAAGGGATCCTGTTGTGACATTTAAAAATAAAGAAAAAGTTTAATATTTAGAAGTTCCAAACTTGTGGAAATCATTGGTAAGTGTTGACACACGACAATACATCAAATCTTGATGCTGGCAATAACTCGCTCTTGTGATCATGTGCTCGGTGCCATTCTGTAGATCACTGATCTAAGACAAGTAAATAAGGATGGAATCTGATCATTTCTGTATATAGTGATGTCAGTAGTTCATTGATCATTATATTCTTCCAAGAAGTAACTGATACTATTGAAAATTTTAGGTAAACTTTGAGGACTTTAAAGAAGGATTTGTTGCTGTGTTATCTACCAGTTTTGACCTCGGTAACTCAGAAGATGAGAGCAGTTATTTAGACCCAGGTAATTATACCTCCATTATATTTGTTTTAATTTAATTTACCTCAAGATAATACTGGATCTGTTTTTCCATCATTTAACATAGAGAAACCTTGTAATAATTTATTGGTGTAGCATGCATAAGTGTCCGGAAACTGAACACACAAGAAGCTAAAGTGTAGGAGAAGACCAAACTCCTCCGTTTGAGGCGATCATGGCTGATGTTGGCTTAAACTCCACTTTCCCACCTACTCACACTGATTCCTTAAGAAGTGAAAAATCTGACTACCTTGGCCATAAATATATCCAAGGATAGTGCATTCAGAACTCTGATGTCAAGACTATCAAAGATTCAGAGCACTTTTGAGTGAAGAAATTCTCCTGGTCTCAGTCCTGAATGATTAGACTCCTTACCCTGTAATGGTTTCCACCCTTGTTCAAGATACCTCAGCCAGGAGACAATAATGTCTCAGTACTTAAGACAGCAGAAATTCATTCAAATGAAAAATAAAGATACTAAGGGGAGGATGAGGCAACTGTGGCTGACGAAGGAGTCAAGGGCAGCAAAAAACAAGAAGAAGATTAGTTGGAAGACAGAGGATTGGGAAGCCTTTTTAAAAACCAATCGAGGACAACTGAAAAAGTAATAAGGGGGATGAAGATGAAATATGAGGATAAACTAGTTAGTAATACAAAATAAGATTGCAAAAATTTTTGTTTTCGATATATAAAGGGTAAAAGAGAGGCAGGAGTGGACATTGTTATCCATTAATACATCTTCATCAACAGTCCAAAGAAATGGAGAAGAGCTGAATGGGTACTTTGCATCATTCTTCATGGTGGAAGACATCAGTATGATACCTGAACTTAGAGAGTTAGGGGACAGAGGTGAGTGTTGTGGCCACCAGTAAGAGAAGGAGCTGGAAAAACTGAAAGATCCGAAGGTGGATGAATCTCCCAGACTAGATGGACTACACTGCAGACTTAACTGCTGTGCTCTCCAGCACCACTAATCCAGAATCTGGTTTCCAGCATCTGCAGTCGTTGCTTTTACCTCGTTGATTTTAACCCTACTGCAAATCCTCTTGCAAGGATGCCTGCTTTGAAGAAGTTTTCCTCCTCTTTCTACAAGAATCTCAGGGAGTCCCTCTCCCACTGCAACTCCCAGGTCATTTCCCACTCTATGCTACTTTCTCCCCACCCCCACCCTCCTCTAGCTTATCTCTCCACGCTGCAGGCTCACTGCCTTTATTCCTGATGAAGGGCTTTTGCCCGAAACGTCGATTTTGCTGCACTTTGGATGCTGCCTGAACTGCTGTGCTTTTCCAGCACCACTAATCCAGATTCTGAAGGAGATATCTGAGGAGATTGTGCAGGCATTGGTGGTAATCTTTCTGGAATCACTGGAGTCAGGGAGAGTCCCAGAGGACTGGAAAATAGCTGATGCTACGTTTCTGCTGAAGAAAGGAGGGAGGTAGAAGATGGGAAACTGTAGGCCGAATACCTTGCCCTCAGTCATTATTAAGATTTTAGAGTCTATTATAAAGGTTGAGGTGCAGAGTATTTCAAAGTGTTTGGTAAAATAGGGCTGAGTCAGCATAACTTCATCAAGAGAAAGTCATGCCTGACAAATTTGTTAGAATTTTTTGAGGAGGTAACAAGCAAGTTAGGCAAAGGAGAGCATGTAGATGTAATCTTTTTGGATTTCCAGAGGGCCTTTAACAAGTTGCCACACAGGAGGCTGCTAAATAAGACAAGAGCCCATGGTCTTCGGGACAAGATACTGGCATGGATAGGGGATTGGCTGACTGGCAGAAGGCAGACAGTAGGGATAAAAATGTCTTTACAGGATGGCAGCCAGTGACTAGTTGAATTCCAGAGGGCTCAGTTTTGGAATCATAACTATTTGCGTTCTATGTTAACAATATAGACAAAGGAACTGAGGGCATTGTTGCTAAGTTTGTGGATGATGCAAAGATATGTGGAGGGACCGGTAGTGATGAAGAAGCGGGGAGGCTGCAGAAGGACTTGGACAGGTTAGAACAGTGGGCAAGAAGTAACAGATGAAATGCGATGTGGGAAAGTGAGAGGTTTGGTAGGAAGAATAGAAGCATAGACTATTTTCTAAATGGGGAAATATTACAGAAATCTGAAGCACAAAGAAACTTAGGAGTTCCAGCTCAGAATTCTCTTAAGGTTGATATGCAGGTTTAGTTGGTTGTTGGGAAGGCAAGCGCAATGTTAGCATTGTTTTTGAGAGGGCTAGGAAACAAGAGCAGAGATGTACTGCTTGAGGCTGTATTAGTTGCTGATCAGGCTGCTTTTGAAATATTGTGAGCAGTTTTGGATCCCATATATAGGGAAGGATGTGCTGGCCTTAGAGAGGATCTAGAGGAGGCTTGGAAGAAGGGCAAGAGAAGGAGAGGTTGAGGACTTTGGGTCTGTCTCATTGGAGTTTAGAAGGAAGAGGGGGTATCTCATTGAATCTCACAGAATACTGACAGAACAGAGTAGAGTTGACATTGGGAAGATGTTTCCACTAGTTGGAGAGAATAGGACCTAAGGATACCGCTCAGTGAAGGGATGACCTTTAGAACTGAGAAGACGAGGAATTTCTTCAGCTAGAAGGTGGTAAATCTGTGGAACCCGTTGCCGAAAAGTGCTGTGGGGTCTTTAAGTTAGATAGGTAGATTCATGAATGGTTTGGGGATCAAGAGTTCTGGAAAAAGCAGGAGAATGGGTTTGAGAAACATATCAGCCATGATCGAATGGTGGGGCAAACTTAACGGACTGAATGCCCCCTTATGTTTTTTTGGGCTCACATTCTTCTCAAATCCAAAGAATATTGATCCGCTTTACTTAGCCTCTCAAAATAAAATCTGCTTTTCTATTTTTTTTATTTATACATTAATGGGATGAGGGCGTCACTGGCCAGGCTGGCATTTATTGTCCATCCTGTATTGCTCAGAGGTCAGTAAAGAGTCAACCGCATTTGCTGTGACTCTGGAGTCACAGTAGGCCAGGCCAGGTAAGGTTGACATTTTCCTTCTCTAAAGGGTATTAGTTAACCAAATGGGATTATCCAACAATCGACAGTGGATTCATGGTCATCTTATAAAGAATTGAATAAGTTCTCACTTCCTCTCATTGTACTCCATCTGTCACTTTGTTGCAAATTCATTACCTGTTACCTGTTCATGATCTGTTGACACCTTTACAGCTTGTCTACCCAGCTAACTTTCAAACTTTCAGCAAATGTAGGTATATTAATCTCTGTCTCTTCATCCAAGACTTGAATGTAAATTAGAAACTGTGACGGCACGATGGCTCAGTGGTTAGCACTGCTGCCTCACAGCAGCAGGGATCCAGGTTTGATTCCAGACTTGGGTGACTGTCTGTCTGTGTGGAGTAACACAGTAAGGAGAGAGAATGAAAATGGATTGTTAAGGGCAAAGACTGGAGATGCTCCCTTTTGATGTTTCCTTCCTCATCATCATGAAAACCACCACTGATGGTGAAGCAAATTGGAGAAATGTCCATTCAGTGAGACTTGACAATTCTACAAATTTTGCATTTGCTAGGGGTGCAAGACATTAACTAAACAGCCATAATCTTGGGTTCAACTTTAACAACTGAAGGGCTCTATAAAAAGGTTTTTGTAGTGATTGTAATGAGGTTAGCTAGGTGTAACTCATCTTATGAGTTCCCTGATTGGGGCTGTTAATCTGGTCCAATCAGGGAGCCCTGGCTGACAGGAGTGTCAGAAATTCTAGCACTCTGACAGCTGACTTTGAAGAGGCAGTCAAGGACTTTTCACACGTAAATAAAGGGTGACTTGGTGACTGAGTACTGGTCTCTGGAGTTATTTCAGTGGTGGGAAGAGTAAGACATGTTCCTGAAGAAACTCTCTTTCAACAGTCATCTTTGAGTTCGGATAAGCATTTCTTACATCTTGCCTTTGTTTTAGAAGCTTGACTCTTTCAATCCTGCCATTGAAGACTGGGCCGACTACGTGGAAAGAATACATTTTGGTTTCTCGGCAAATGACATTGTGGCCGATGAAAAGCAACAAGTAATTCTCCTGACAGCCTGTGGAGCTACAGCCTTTTCTGTTATCGGGAGCCTAATTTTCCCAGAGACATAAGATACTAAAACCTTCCAAGAATTGACAGACATAGTTAAGGAATATTATGACTCCTAGCTGCCTCTAATTCTAAGATGCTATTTGTTTTACTCAGCATTTTGAGAACCAGGGAATCCGTAACAGGACTTTTGACTAGGTTAAAATGGCTGGCAGGAACATATCACTGTGGTTTAATCCTCAATGAAATGCTCAAGAGACCATTTGGGACGTGGATTAATGATGTAACTATGCAAAATTGCCTACTAGCTAAAGCCCAACTGAACTTCAAATAGGCACCACAAAAGATGTTCTCATTGGAAAATACAACAAGTACAGCATATGAGTTGCAGGGTTTTCTGATTTGAAGGGGTACCTTTGCAAGTCCAAATAAGCTTGGGAAGCATCATTTGAGCGTAGGCAATTGCATAACCTCACTCAGAATATATCCTGAACAGAAGGACTCTAGGTTGGCCCACAGCAAAACTCCAAAACAATGCCCAAGCCTCGGGCATTACAATTTTCTTCAGGATCCAGGCTGGCAAGCCATTGTAGTTGCTGTCAGCATGTAGACTCGAGACAGCAAAAGAATCCCACTAAATTAAGTAAGATGACTCATAAGCTGGTATCCAAGCAAAGTCATACCCTGAAAAGTCCACCAACATCTGTTTTGTAACCATTAAATTGCTTAGCAACATCCAAATCAGAGCCAATCAAAGTAAATGTCTGGTTAAATGGTCATCCAGCTCTAATTGAGGTCAATACTGGCATGCTGATTCGGTGATCGCAGAGCTGTTCTTTAACAAAATTTGTCTGGACTTCAGCCCTTAGGTTTGTGCAAGACCTCAGCTAGGCTGAGAACCTATACCAGGGAGCCTTTACAGATTAAGGGTACAATTTCAGTTCTAGTTTCTTGAGAGAAGCAGCTAGTTCAGTTACCAGTGATTGTAGTAAAAGACTTAGGCCCAAGTTTGATAAAGCGAAATTGGTTGTGAGAGATTCACCGAGATTGGTTCATTGTTTTTCAATGTAAAAATGGCTGTCTGGGCTAAGACTCTATATATTCTGAAGTCTTCCAGAAAGGTCTAGGGACTATCAGAAGAGCCAAGGCTGCCCTGTTGACCAGGAAGTAATTCCACAATTCTGCAAGGCCCTCTCACTGTCATTTGTCTTACAGGCAAAAGTGGAGGCAGAAATCAAAAGGCTGGAAAGCAAAGGAATCATCAAACTAGTACAGTTTACAGAATGGGTAGCACCGATTGTGAAGCCTGATGGAGGGTTCACCTTTGTGGGATTATAAACCAATTCTATGCTGCTTTTTACAGATGGATAAGTGCTCAGTCCCTCACATAGAGGATTTATATGCAAAGCTGGCAGATGGGACTATCCTTCACGAAGCTGGACATGAGCCATGTATACTTGCAATTGTAGTTAGATGACGATTCCCAGAAGTAAGCTACAATTAATGTCCATAAAGGCTTGTACCAGTATCCGAGGCTGCTATTTGGGAAATTGTCAAGCTGTGCACTTTTTCAGCGGATGATGGAGAACGTTTTGCAAGGGCTACCTCAGGTCACCATTTATCTAATCATGTTCAAATAACAGGGAAAGCAAACAAGGGACAAGGACATTGTCCTAAGGCATTTTTCCAAGGCTGGCATAGAAGGAAAAATTGTGTGTTCCAGGCACCCCAGGCTACAGAGTGGACAAGACTGGATTATTCCCATTGAAAGATAAAGTGAGAGTGATCAAAGGTGCCCCAGGTCCCATGTTAATACCGGAGCTTCGGTCTTTCCTTGGGCTGATTAATTATTATGGAAAGTTCATACATAATCTGGCCTCCATCCTGGCATCTTTGCATCAACCCTTTAAAAAAGGATCAGTCTTGGAAATGGCTGCATAAACAAGCCCTAGCTTTCAGTGAAATAAAGAAACTGCTTTCAGCCTCTAAGGTCTTGGCACACTATGATTCCAAGGAAGACTGTTATTGACATATGACGTCTGCTTGTACATCAGTGCAGTGTTAGCTTGGTCTGCTTAATGCCCTGGTCTCAGAGAGGACATGGTAGTGCCACCCATAGCTTTGGGCCACGTTTAACAGTGGGCTTTGATACGGAGTTCTTATAATTACAAGTTAGCACACTGAAACAGGCAGTCCTGGCTGACAGATCAAAAGAGGGTTTTCAGAGATACTGGCACTCTTGAGAACTGACTCTGAAGAGATAGTACTAGAGTTAAGGACTTTTCAGCTGTTAATAAAGGGTGACTTGGTGAGGAATAACTGCCTCAAAAAGAATTTTCTTCATCTTCCAGTTATATTCTACTTTCTGCCACTGATTAGTTTAGTTTCATACTTCTTTTGGGATAAGTGATAAACTTCTTGCTTCTTTCACTCAAGAAAATTTTGTAATTGACTTTTTCATTTTGTTCTACTTAGCTATATTTTTAATTGAATTGTAATAAAGCTGCATATGGAAAAGAATTCAATTCTTTGTGGCCAACTGACAGGTGTTCAAAAAAAGGGGAGCCATTTCCCACCTGGCTGCACCCCTCCTTTTCCATTTGATATGTTTGCCAAAGCTTCTACAACCTGTTTGATATTCTTGACTAAAATATCCTTGTTAGTGATTTTATCAATATTTAATGGTTTCTGGGAGTCTAATCCCTGCATGAGCTTGGCACGGGTTGGCATAAGGTTGGCATAGCACCCATCGGGCTAAGTGATAGCATCCAAGCCAACCTCTACTTCAAGCTGTTAAGGAGTACGCTGAACTTACTTTTCAATGAAGCATGGGTCTTGAAGTTTTGAAAATGCTATCCTTTAGATGACCCATTATAACTGGTTCCAGTGATTCCAATGTAAAAATCCCCTTGGCATTTATACAATACTGAACAGATCCCTAAAACAGATGGCATGGGCTTCAAATTATTTCAGACACCATAATCCATTCAAAATGTCAGCTGCATTTGCAGGCAGTAAGTGAACTGTTAAATATTACATGTGTATCATTTTGGGACTTCTATGAGGCATAAGTTACTTCTCTTTAACCTCAATCAAAGAGGAATGATTTTGAAAGTGAACAGTTCACATTTGATTTAAAGCTTTGCGTCATTATTGTTCAGGGCATATAATGCTACTTGCGTATAGCAAAGGTATGTTCACCTTGTATTCCATCAATAGTTGCACAGTTTACTGAATGATTACCAATTTGGGAGTAAACTTTCAGACAATGTGGCAAATTATAGCAAGTTGCACTTACCTACATCTTTAATGTAGATAATGCAGTGGAGGCACAAGAGGAAAAATAATCAATGCTGAGCCAAAGGAGGAGCAATTAGTGGTGAGAACATTAGGTGAGGCTAGAGGATCAGAAACTCGGCTGGGGTTTGAATAGCTTATCACAGTTTTGAGCAGTCTGATCCACCGTGATTTTGAGAATGAAAAGATGGGGTGTTGATGGTCAGAATCTAGGGTTTGTGGTGGGAGGATGGGGGAAGCTCTAAAACAATCTTTTTGATTTTTCTCAATCTTTGGTAAAGGGCATGTGTTCTCCTGAGACTGAAAATCAGATTCTCAACCTGACTGAGGTAATGGAGAAGTACTGCTAGGCTGCACTTTGTACTTTTTCATCATATCGATGGAGGCTGATGCCATGACTGGTTGATGCTGTCAAGGTGACTGAAATAACTCCACAGAGACGGGTATCCTGTCCCCCATTCCCCTTTATTTACACATAGAGAGTCCCTGACACTGATCCAACTTCCTCAGAGCCACCAGACATAATGTCTCACCAATGTCTTCATTTTGAAAACCCCTGGAAGATTCTGGTGGAGTTCAGCCAGTATCTGGTGACCACCTTTGCTCGGGACAATCACTCTCTTGCTCCCTATAATAATGTCATCCTCTACGTTGGCCCTTTGATTTCCCCCATCACCACTAGCTGTTTCAGTTTTGTCAGGACTGATCTTTCTGCCTCCAAAGTCTGATTATTGTCAGCTGTGACTGGGAGTGTACCCAGAAAATGTAAAACCATTATGGACTCTTGAAGTGGTGGCACCATTGGTGGTGTATCTGCCAGCGGGAGGCAGCTCAATGCATTTGCATTTGCTACTTGACCTCCTGTACAGTATTCCAACTTGTAATTATACACATTTAGTATTTGAGCCCATCGTTGAATTCAGCTGAAGCTACGGGCAGCACTGCCTTGTTCTCTTTAAGTAGATGAAGCAGGGGTTTGTGGTTGGTTATTATGTATGTTGAAGTATTGGGTACTTCTTGACTCCAAATAAGACTGTCAAAGGTTCCTTCTCTACCTGGATGTATTTATGCTCCATTAGCCACAGTCCTAGATGCATACACTATTGGAATTTGCTTTTCATCAGGCCACCTATGAACCAATATGACCTCAATGCTGAATGGGGAGGCATTGCATGTCGAAGCAGACCTTTCTTGGGATTGTAATGTGCTTAGAGGTTGATAGCTGTTTCATCACTTCCCTGAAAGCTATGGCATCACTATGCAACAATTTCCAAGGCTGGCCCTTTTTTAAACGAGTTGATGCAAAGGTGCCAGGATTGGGGCCAGGTTATATATGAACTTCCCATAATAATTCACCAGCCCAGGAAAAGACCTAAGCTCCAGTACATTCATGGAACCGGGGCACCTTTGATTACCCTTACTTAATCTTTCAACAAGTATAAACCTGTTCTGTCAATTTTGCGGCCACAAGTAAGTCACTTGGGGTGCCTGAAACACACATTTTTCCTGTCTAAGATGTTTGCCTATCTGGGAGAATCATCTAAGGATTATGTGCAAGTTCTCTACGTGGTCCTTTTGGTTTTCCTTGTTATTAACATGCCTCCTGGATATATGGCGACCTGGGGTAGACCATGTAAAATGTTCCCTATTGTCTGATGAAACGTTGTACCAGCTGCCAATACCCCAAATGGTGGCCTTGTATATTGGTACAAACACATGGATATTAATTGGAGTGTACTTCTGAGATTCATCATCTAATGACAATTGCAAGTAAGTATGGCTCATGTCCAGCATTGTGAATGTTAGCCTCCCCTGCCAGCTTTGCATATAAATCCTCTGTGAAGGATAGGGTATTTATCCAGTTGTGAAAAGCAGATTACCATTTAGTTACAATCCCCATAAAGGCGAACCAACCTATTGGGCTTCAAAATAGGTATGACCAGTGTTGTCCATTCACAAATAGGACGGTTTGATTCTTTTGATTTCCAGCCTTTTGATTTATAGAGTCATAGAGATGTACAGCATGGAAACAGAGTCTGCGGTCCAACTCTTCCAGGCCGACCAGATATCCCAACCCAACCTAGTCCCACCTGCCAGCACCCGGCCCATATCCCTCCAAACCCTTCCTGTTCATATACCAATCCAAATGCCTTTTAAATGTTGCAATTGTACTAACCTTCACCATTTCCTCTGGCATCTCATTCCACACACGCACCACCCTCTGCATGAAAAAGTTGCCCCTTAGGTCTCTTTTATATGTTTCCCCTCTCACCCTAAGCCTATGCCCTCTAGTTCTGAACTTCCCCGTTCCAGAGAAAAGACCTTGTCTATTTACCCTATTCATACCCCTCATGATTTTATAAACCGCTATAAGGTCACCCCTCACCTCCGACGCTCCGGGGAAAACAGCCCCAGCCTGTTCAGCCTCTCCCTACAGCTTAAATCCTCCAACACTGGCAAAATCCTTGTAAATCTTTTCTGAACCCTTTCAAGTTTCACAACATCCTTCCGATAGGAAAGAGACCAGAATTTGCAGGCAATATTCCAAAGTGTCCTAACCAATGTCCTGTACAGCTGCAACATGACCTCCCAACTCCTATAATCAATGCTCTGACTAATAATGGAAAGCATACCAAACACCACATTCACTATCCTATGTAACTGTGATTTTACTTTTAAGGAGCTCCAAGGTCTCTTTGTTCAGCACCTTTCCTGAGGACCTTACCATTAAGTGTATAAGTCCTGCTAAGATTTGCTTTCCAAAAATGCAGCACCTCTCATTTACCTGAATTAAACTCTATCTGCCACTCCTCAGTCCATTGGCTCATCTGATCAAGATCCCGTTGTAATCTGAAGTAACCTTTTTTGCTGTCCGCTACATCTCCAATTTTGATGTCATCTGCAAACTTACTAACTATATCTCTTAAGTTCACATCCAAATCATCTATATAAAATGATGGAAAGTACGGACCCAGCACCAATCCTTGTGGCACTCCACTGGTCACAGGCCTCCAGTCTGAAAAACAATCCTCCACCAGCCTCTGTTTTCTACCTTCGAGCCAATTCTGTATCCAAATGGCTAGTTCTCCCTGTATTCCGTGAGATCCATCCTTGCTAACCAGTCTCCCATGGGGAACCTTGTCAAACTCCTTACCGCTCTGCCCTCATCAATCCTCTGTTACTTCTTCAAAAAAAAACTCCAAGTTTGTGAGACATGATTTCCCACATTTTTTCATATGTAAATCACAAAACTTTTTTTTAAAAGTTACATTCTTAGGTTAACTCTAACAATTGGTGTCAGCCCAGACAGGATGTTAAGACATTGCAGGTGTTAGCCCCCTGTGTTCTGTGGTCTGCATTATGTTCAGACTGATTCTAATCTAAAAAGTGAGTTAACAGAGTCTCTTACATGGAAGTTTTGTGATTTACATATGAAAGAAGTGAAACTACCATGGTCATTCTAACAGATGAGAAACTCAACAAACAATCAAGGTATTTTTCAATGTATAATTTCAGTTACATCACACTATAAACTTTTGCTATAAATTCTGTGTCTTACGATCTTATACTCCACAACCATCTGATGAAGGAGCAGCACTCCGAAAACTAGTGCTTCCAATTAAACCTGTTGGACTATAACCTGGTGTTGTGTGATTTTTAACTCCAGTCTTCCAGCACCTCACCTGTGACTATCAATGGTACAAATCTCTCAGCAAGAGGCCCAGCAATCATTTCTGCTTCTAATTTGCCTATAAGACAATTGGCAGTGGGTGGGTCTTGCAGTGTCATGGAATTGCTTCCTGGTCAACATGTAAGATGGCCTTGGCTCCTTTGTTAGTCCGTAGACTTTCCTGAAAATCCTCCAGGTATTTAATTAGGACTTCAATTAGGAAGCTATTTTGCATTTGAAAAATATTGAGTCATTCTAAGTGGATCTTTCCCAACTAATTTCACCCCATCAAACTTGAGTCTGAGCCTTTTACAAAAATCAGTGATAACTGAACCAGCTGTTTCTCCTAATAGACCAGAACTAAAGTTTTACTCTTAATCTGTAATGGTTCCCTGATAGAGGTTCCCAGTCTAGCTGATGTCTTGCACAAACATAAGGGTTGGAGTCCAGAGTGAATTTTGTTAAAGATTTGTTCTGCAATCACTGATATGGCCACTCTGGTATTGACCTCCATTAGAACCAGGTGACTATTTGACCAGAAGTTTATTTTGATTGATTGATTCTAGTTTGGATGTTGCTAAGCAATTTAACTGTTCCAAACCAGATGTAGGTAGACTGTCCAGGCTGTGCGCTCTCCTGGATACTGGCCTATGAGTTCTTTTGCTCAGTTTAGGTCTTGAGGCATTTTTGCTGTCTTGAGTCTGCATACCAGCAGTAACTCCAATGGCTTGCTGTTCAGGAACCTGAAGAAAGTTTGGCTTTGTTTGGGATTTTACTGTTGGCTGATCTATAGTTCCTCTGTTCAGGATATGTCCTGAGTGAGGCTATGCAATTGCCTTCACTCAAGTGGTATCCCCCAAGCTCAGTCGGACTGGACAGGGTGTCCACTTCGTCAGCATACCCTGTAACTTCTATGTTTTACTAGCCTCTTTTTTCCAATGATAAAGCCAACTGTTTGAAGTCCAGTTGGGCTTCAGCTCATTGGTGCTTATGCATGGCTACATCCTTAATCTCAAGTCTCATGTAATCTCTTGGCATCTCATTAAGGGTTGAACCAAAGTCACATGCCTCTATCAGTCCTCTTAAACTTGTCAAAAATCTCGACAAGGATTTCCTTGGTTCTCGAATTGCCCAGTTTTAAAGCGATGTTGCCTCAGAATTAGAGGAGGCTCAGAGTCATAATATTCCTGAATTGAATCCATCAACTCTAGAAAGCATCTAGGGCCTCAGGGAAAGTTAGGCTCCTAATAACTGAAAATGTAGCAGGTCTGTAAACTGTCAGAGAATTACTCATTTCTTTTCATCTGTCCCAAAGTAATTTGCTCAAAAAATATTGAAAATGTGTTGCTGGTTAAAGCACAGCAGGTCAGGCAGCATCCAAGGAACAGGAAATTCGACGTTTCAGGCCAGAGCCCTTCATCCTCATTCCTGATGAAGGGCTCTGGCCCGAAACGTCGAATTTCCTGTTCCTTGGACGCTGCCTGACCTGCTGTGCTTTAACCAGCAACACATTTTCAGCTCTGATCTCCAGCATCTGCAGACCTCACTTTTTGCTCAAAAGATATTGCATTGTTTCCACGTACTGGGCCCAATCTTTCAGCAGGATTGAATGTGTCAAGTTCCCCAAGTAATGACATGATGCCAGAAATGCTTACTCCCAACTCAAAGGCAACTGTTGCAAGTGAGTTTCTTCGGGCGCATGCTTTTCCCTTGTCGCTGCTGAAATAACTCCACAGATGCCAATATTTTGGAACTCAAGTCACACTTTATTTATATGTGGAGAGTCTTTGACACTGATCTTGCTCCCTCAGAACCAGTTCTGAGCAAACAGGATGTCTGGCACTCATCTGTCAGTCAGGGCTCCCTGATTGGGACTGTTAATCTAGCCAAATCTGGGAATTCATAACAAGGTCAGCCAGGCTGACCTCCTATATTACAATCATGATAGCGGCCACTGATGCGGGAAAGATATGGAAGGGTAAGGTGAACAAAAATGGTTTTGGTGGGTGGAAGTATTGGATAAATGAGAATAGTTTCAAATGAAGACAATTTTACCAAGTTAGGCAATTGAAAAGATGTAATGGAGGAAAATGGTGTAGTTGATTGTCAAAAGGCTTTAGTGAGCACAAGGAAAGATCATGTGCCATCAGGACTATTTAGTGTCGCAAGAGGGGTGAGATCTTGATTTCTACAGAGAGTTGCTGGAAAAATGTCAGGATGTGGCATGTGTTCAGAGACTTGGGAGTGGAAAGGAAAGTTGGCAATGGAACAAGTGTTTGCAATGATGAAGGCTTTGAAATTTGTTTGGTTTTACCTTTCAAGAAACCAGTCATAGAAAATTTACAGTGTAGAATGAGGCTAGTTGCCTGTTGTGTCTGTGCAGGGCAAGAAAAATCTATCCAGTCCAGTCTTACTTTCCATTTCATGAACAATTGTTTATGGCACTTTCATTACCTATCCATAAATTTTTAAAATGGAATTTGAAGATTTTGAAATGAAAGGGGAATTGTTTAAGGGAACAATTTCAAATGTCAGGCAGCATGGGGACCAGGAAGTGGGGGAGGGGGCATTTGATGGTCAGTGGGATTCTTTAGGATTGCGCTTAAGGAGCTGTGAATAGTTTGTATGAATAAAGTAACAGTGGAGAGCCCGTGAGAAGGGAAAGTGACGCTATCGTGCAGAGCTTTGTGGTTAGTTAGGGAGAAACTTATTCCCCTTTGTCCAAGGAAAACAGCAAATACTGTTGGATGTATGTGCTGTCTGTTCAGTACTCAATGAGCACCTTAAGGATGGGTGGGGGCAGGGAGGGGGGGAGGTGGTGAGGAGCCTTAATTTCACATAAGATGAATTGAAGCTAAGGGACGTAAATGCAGTTTTGAAGGCAAGTGATAAAATATGTATAAATTAAAGCATTTTCTCAATTCACCATAATTACGTACACAAATTATTGCCTATTGGTTGTTCCTTTGTCATGTTCCAGTTTAAAACCGTGGATACATATGCAGTTATTACCAATCAGTAACAGTTATGAAAATGACTTGTCAAATGTTTAATTGTAAGCTATTAACACAGGACATTTCTAAAACAAAACTGAGCCTATTTTTATTATCTTTAAACTTTAGCACCGTTCAGCCTATCCTGCTAATGTGCTGTGTCTGATTTTTGATATATGTTTACACATTTTTCAGATGTGATTGAATCTGACACATTTTATATTTCCTGTGATGTCTTTGGTCAGTTCTGAATATTTATAGATAGCATTTATTTGAAGTAGAATACATAAACCTATTAAAATGGTATTTGACTATTGTTTAAGGCTGCCCATCAGCTTTAATCAATAAAATTATTTTATAGGCTATTTATTGTTCCTGTGATATGTTAGTGGACAAAGTTACTGCATGGAGGGAACAGACTCCAGGAGAGCAGAAGGTGTCAACTTCAGTCTTGCAGTCTTTATTCAAAATGTGATCTCTACTCATACTGTAATGTGATGCTGTATCTGGCTTCAGAGCTCCTGGCTGGGTTGCAATTAGCATCTAATTTTGCATGTTTGTTTTTATTGTCAGCTGTGGCTTGGTAGGTAGAACTCTTGCCACCTACAGAATGAAGTGAATTGTCACTTGCAACAAGTTTGCATGTACGTTCTTGAGAATGAGGACACCAGTTTATCTGTTAGTTTTATATTTTTAAGCTCTAATTTGGGCATTTACCTTACCTTACAAACACAGACTTTTTAACAGGCATGTTCCAAAAATCAGTCCTTCAAAATTAGCCTTGCTTACGATCATATTTGCCAGAGGAGTAGCCTCTAAAATATAAGTTCTGCACAAACCGGATAGACCAAATGGACTATTCCTGTCTGTCATTGTTCGCAAAAAGACCTACAAGGGTCCACTGCGCTCTCACAGAAATTAAGAAGTAAAGAAATCTCTAATCATCAAACTGGCAATTCGTGTATTTGGCAACTCCTAGCTAATTTTTAGGGGTCAGAGGATTTATAACTAACTAACATTGTACTGGAGTGTTGACTCATTTTACTATCAAATTCTAAAGATTTGTTGAGAATGAAAAATGGAAATGTTGTTGTAGATTACTTTGTTTAATGGTCCAGTTTTTTTTGTACTCTAGCCTGATTAGGTGGTTAAAGTGCAACTCAACTCCTTTGAGTTTTAAACTCAACACTTTGCCTCTGTTCAAATAAATAAGCTTCTCAGAAGACATTTTTAAGGGACAAGGGCGATTTCAACAAAGATTTCTGCGTGTCTGAGTTTGTATGTTCATTGATTTCAGCTACCCCGGAGCAGGTCGAACCAAAGTACGTCAGAGGAGCCAAACGATATGGCCGCCGATCTATACCCGAATTTCTGGATTCCAAAGTGGAAACTACATATGATTTGGAGGAGTCACTTTGTTTTAGGACAACAAAGGATGAACTGGTCACACAAAGCACCAGCAGAAGTATTTTAAAACGCTCGGCATCTCTTGAGAGTGTAGAGGTTTGTCCATCTTACTGTTCTGTTCAAGTCCTTGTTGACCTTCCATCTTGCCTTTTGGTAAATGTCTGTACCCCAACCTGACTAAACATTCATCCTATGTGCTCATTGAATTACACCAGTTTTTGATCCTCAAACTTTAAGTTCTTGTCCTTGTTCCTACAGAGTTCACGTTGCTCCAGTGATTGAGTCTGGTTTATTAGTAATGAGAAAATAAGGAAATGGAGGGTGAATTGTACAGATATATTTGTGTCTGTCATCCCAGATATAGCTGTAAAACAATAGATGAAAGAGAGGAAGTTTAAATAATTCCAATCACTAGGGAAAAGGATACTGGGGGAAAAAAAAGAATGAAATGGGCCATTCGGTCCAACTCATCCGTGCCAACCAAACATCTCAATCTGACTTAGTTCTATGTGCAAGCATTTGGCCCATATCCCTCTGAAGTTATTCTACACACCTTAAACCTACGCCGTCTAGTTTGGACTCTCCTACCCTGGAGAAAAGACCTTGGCTATTCATCTTATCCATGCCCCTCAGGGTTTTATAAACTTCTGTAAGGTCATCCTTCAGCCTCTGACACTCTAAGGAAAATAGCCCTAGCCTATTCAGCCTCTCCCTATAACTCGAACCTTCCAGTCCTGGGAATATCCTTGTAAATCCCTTCTGCACCCTCTCAAGTTTGCACTGTGTACAGTTCTGATTTCCATATCCCTCAGTTAAACCTTAGTTAAGGGCAGCATGGTGGCTCAGTGGTTAGCAACTGCTGCCTCACAGCACCAGGGACCCAGGTTCAATTATGCCTCAGGCAACTGTCTGTGTGGAATTTGCACATTCTCCCCATGTCTGTGTGGGTTTCCACCGGGTGTTGGTTTCCTCACACAATCCAAAGATGTGCAGGCCATGTGAATTGGCCATGCCAAATTGCCCATAGTGTTAGTTGCATTAGTCAGGGTAAATATAGGGTAGGGGAATGGGTCTGGGTGTGTTATTCTTCGGAGGGTTGGTGTGGACTTGTTGGGCCGAAGGACCTGTTTCCATACTGCTGGGAACCTAGAATCAAAACCACACATGAACAGTGTCCACAGTTCTGGTTTCCATATCCCTCTGTTAGATCCACATGTGGGAGCACTGTATCAGTTCTGGTCTCCATATCCCTCAATTAGATCAAACTTGGAGCAAACTGATCTCTACATACCTTGGAGCCAGGTCCAGAACTCAAGAGGCTATCAGCATTAGACAGTCACTGACAAATCAAATTGGAAATTCAGGAGAAAACTTGACACCCAGAGAGTGGGAAGAATGTGGGATATATTCTGATGTGGAGCAGTCAAGGGATAAACAGAAAACGAGAAAGGATTGAGATGAAACACTGGCGTTGAAGTGGAGAGTGAGGATGTGAGGACGTTCATATGGAGGAGGAAAAGGAAAACAGCTGATGGGCCAAAGGCCTGGTTTTTTTCCTATGAATACTTTCCAAGACCTTCGTGGACAAATGAGTTTCAGTTGCTCCCTATTTTTACTTGTTTGTTGAAGAAGTTTCAGGATTTGACCCAGCAATACTGAAGGAAGGGCAATACATTTCCATCCTTGGTTTGGTGGGGAAATTGTTGGGGGTGGTGTTCCCATTTATCTGCTGCCCTTGTCCTTCTAGATGGAAGTGGTCATGAGGTTTGTAACTTGCTGTCGAAGGATCATTGATGAATTACTGCTCCTGAACCTTGATGGTGGAGGGAGTGACTGTTTGTTTGTGAACACAGTGCCAATCAAAGTGGGGTGTTTTGTTCTGGATGGTGTCAAGCTGCTGGAGTATTGTTGGAGCTGCACTCATCCAGGCAAGTGGTGAATGGTGACTGGTGCTGAACAATGTGCAATCACTGGCGAACATCCCCACTTCTGATCTTATGATAGAGGGAAGGTCAGTACTGTGCTGCATTGTCAGAGGGTCAGTATTGAGGGAGAATTGCATTGGCAGAGGGTCAGTACTGAGGGAGAGCCGCATTGTTAGAGGGTCAGTACTGAGGGAGTCCTGCAACCCTCGTGAGGTTTTTATATTGGAGAGGAGTGCCTGATGTTGATTACAGATTGCGAGACAGTGACTGGTATCGTATTGCTGCTGAATCTGTATACCATCAAAAATGTGAACAGATGGTGACCAATACCTCCCCTTCATCATGCCCTGACTCCCAAAATAATCTGGCTCTACCTCAGAGCATTACCTTACCTCAGCTTGATGGACTTCATCTACTGTCTTAAAGAAAGTAGCAGTTGTCATGGTGAATATATTGTTAATTTTCCACAATTCTCTAGGTTGTAGAAATATCCAGGAGAATAGCAAATGTAACTTGTTTACTCAACACAGAAAAGGGAAACTTAACAGGAAACTACAGGCCAGTTAGCCTAACATCTATCATAGGGAAGTTGCTGGAATTCATTATTAAGGAGGTTATAGCAAGACACTTAGAAAAATCGCTGCACAATTAGAAGGAGAATCATGTTTGTCTAAACTATTAATTTTTTGTTGATGAATAACAACCGACATGAATGAAAGGAACCTGTAAATGTAGTGTACTTGGATTTCAAAGAGGCTTTCAATAAGGTGCCGCATCAATGATCAGTAGAAAATCATAGCAGAATCATAGCAGATGGAATATGTTTGTCCTACATATCTGCTTTATGGACAGCATGAAAAACTGGAAATATTCAACTCTTTGTACGCTTTCTAAATTATAGGGTTTTGCCATGGAGCAATGTGGGCTATAAGCCACATTCTGATTATGTAAATTCAAGCAACTTTGGAAAAATAACCAAGCAAATCTTTTAGGGAGATAAGAAATAGGATTTATTACCTTTTAAATGCTGAGAACCTAATTGGAAAATATTTTGGGGCCCTGTATTGTTGATTTCAAAATCTTAGGGAGCCTGAGGGGGTGAAAAAAAACTCCAAAGCTTGCATTAGAATCTAATTCCTCTCTCTCCTGCAATTTTCACTCAGTTCAAATATTTGGCAACCTGATAATTTTTCAAAGTTAAGTACCTTAACTACCTTGCAAACCCTGAAAAGCCGAACAGTCATCCACTCTCCAAAGACCGAGAACAGCTTGACCTCCATTTGAAAACAAAACATTATTTTTAAACTTTACTTCTGTGTCTTCTTCCAAAGATAAAGCAGTATAGTGTTTCTGAATGCGTAATCTCTGTACTCCTGAACAGTTGCTTGTGTAACATGTAGAAAAATGTCTGCTCCCTGACAAAGTGAATTGAGTGAGTAAGTAGTGCTGGCCATTCAGTGATTGCAAGTCAAAGTTAGGCTCAATTCAGGTGAGAAACTCATGAATGTAGACACTGAGGGTTGGTGGAATTATACATTTTTGTTTTATTTTTAAAGATAGAAAATATTGAATTTTAGATATTTTCTGCTTTGGTTCTTGTTTAATGAAATAATATGTGATATGCAATTGAATTAGAAGCTCATGAAAGTAGACGTTGAGGGTTTCAGCATGATTTGCATAGTCACACTTTGAGCAAGTGCACAATTTGCATTGTACTTGTCCTGCCACCTCAGCACGTGCAGTCAAAAATTTGTCATGTTCCCCAATTGTAAGCTTGAATTTATGAGGCTGATTTTCTGTTACAGAGCCTCAAGTCTGATGAAGAGCTAGAGCACCATCAGGAATCTTTGCAAGAAACCTTTGAAGGACAAGGTAAATTGTTCATATTTTTTATCCAGTGTTAGTATCTGACTTTTTTTTATCCTGCAGTTTTCACTTAAATACTGACATAAATGCAGTACAATGTCCTATGGAGCTTGATTCAGCATAGAATGAGAACTAGGCCATTCAACCCCTTGAGTCTGTTCTGTATAGGAGCAGAGAGTCATACTGCATAGAAATAGATCCTTCAGTCCAGCGAGTCCATGCCAAACATAAGCCCAAACTAAGCTAGTCCCAAATGCCTGCTCCTGGCCCATATCCCACCAAATCTTTCCTGTTCATGTACTTAGTGTCTCTTAAACATTGTAACCATGCCTGCATCCACCACTTCCTCAGGAAGTTCATTCCACCTACGACCCACCTCTGTGTAAATTTGCCCATGGTGACTTTCACCTTAAATATATGTCCCCAATCTTGAAATCCCCCATCCAAGGGAAAAGACACCTACTATTAACCCTATATATCTCATGTGATTTTATAAACATCCATAAGATCACCCCTCAACCTCCTATGTTTCAGTGAGAAAAGTCCCAGCCTATTCAGTCTTTCTTTGTAACTCAATCCTTCTAAACCTAGCAACATCCTGACAAACCTCTTCTGAACCGTCTCCAGTTTAATAATATCCTTCCTCTAACAGGGTAACCAGAACTGGACACAGTATTCCAGAACAGGCCTCACCAATGTCCTGTACAACCTCAACATGACTCCCCAATTCCTATACTCAAAGGACTGAGCAATGAAGGCAAGCATGCTAAACGCCTTTTAAACCACCCTATCTGTATGTGATGCAAACTTCAAAGAATTATGTACCTTAACCTCTAGGTCCCCCTGTTCTACAACACTACCTAAGGCCCCACCATTAATTGTATAATTCCTGCCTCTGTGTGTTGTACCAAAATGCAACACATATTTATCCAAATTGAGCTCCATCTGCCCTTTTTCAGCCCATTGACCCATAGAATCATGATTGGGCAAAATTTGATACCAAGGCAAAGAATGACTTATTAGTAAATGGTCCAAAAGCTTAGTCAGAGGTAAGTTTTATGGAGTATCTGAAGGGGAAAGGTCAAGAGGCGGAGAGTTTCTGGGACCAGACGATTGAAGACGTAGCTGCAAACGTTGGTGTGATGCAAGTAGTGGATGCAAGAGTTTGAGGATCGCAAAGTTATTGTAGGACTGGCAGAAGACACAGGGTTGAGGAGTGGGTAGACCATGGAGGAATTTGATTATGTGGATGAGAATTTAGGTGTTGCAGAATCAGGAGCCAGTGTAGTATACCAAGCCTAGGTAATGGGTGAAAGGGACGAGATGTGTGTTGGGATCATTTTATTTGCAGCAGTTATGATTGCCATTGGCACTTTAGGAAGAATATTTTTGCGGTCAATTCAAATTCTGTTTTCTTTATTTCACTAATTTTATAGGATTTTGTTTACTCAAATTTTCTGTAAACTAATACGTATTGCAACAAAAAAATCTTGAGTATCAAATTAATCCTGGCTGTCTCTTGTGCCTTGACAATATAATACAGCTGTTAGTGAGAGTAAAAGATGTAAACTATTTCCCCAAGTTCCATAGTGGTGACAAAGCTGGGTCCTGTTGATTACTAGAAGGCAAGCTGAATAGACAGCTAATTTTTATAATAGCTTTGTAACTCTGTTTCGTAATATATTAATCTTGCCCAGTTACTAGGCAACTAAGCTAAGACACTGAGAATTGTATTCGTTCTTTATCAACTATTGGTATCAACATCTCGTGATGTGGCTTACAATTAAAATATCCCTCAAGCTAATGTAAATTTACTTTAAATAAAAAGACAAATAAGTAGATTACAGAATTGTACTTGCTTTGTTCTGTGATTCTAGATTTGTACAGAACCCATCTTACTACAAGTTATTTTTCACAGCCGTTTCAGAGCTGGTTTGTATTTCCACTTGTCTCTTCACCCTTTCTTGTGATAGTTCAGCTTGTTTTCAGGGCTCTGCTAATCTTCTGATAATGGAGGGTAGACAGAACAGTATCCTAGAGAGACTTGTGGCATTGCCCAAACCCTGTCCCACCTGCTACTGGGTGATTTGGCAAAACTGGATTTGTTATTTGTGGAGAATTTTAGATAATAACTGTTCAGCAGTTAACATTGAGTTACACCATGCTGTACATTGACAATGCTGCAGAACCCAGCCCTAACATCTTAAAGAACTAAATCATGAGGACAGGTGCATTGACTTTGGGTTGTATTCTCTTGAGTTCAGAAGGTTGAGGAATGATTCAATGTTTAAGGTGATGAAGGGTTTCGATAACACAGATATAGAGAAGCTTTATCTTTTTTGAATATCAAAAACAGTGGTGCATAAACCTTAAAATCAGAGCTAGGTCATTTAGAGGTCAAATCAGTAAGTGTTTTGTCAGAAACAAGATAGTATAACTCCCTTTACTCCTAAAAGGCTTGTTGATGTGAAGTTGATTGGGATTTCAAACCTGCGATAGATTTCTGTTGGATAAGGGTCAAAGGGGTATAGAGTAGAGGAACAGCCATGACCCAATTCAGTGGCACAACAGGGGCACAACAGCTGCTCCTGTTCCTATGATTCTTCCCTTTCACTAAATAACATCATTGTTTTGCTCCTGTGTAGTGTGGTGGAGGTAATATCAAGATGCAGAAGACTAGGGTCAGGAAGGAGGGAATTGTCGATGTGATAAACCTCTAAATATTTTCATCAATATAAAAATATACTTCTAAGTATTGAAATATGAAATGCACATGAAGTGTCCTGATGTTCTGATTAAAGCTAATTTTCAGATGTTAAAACTTAAGAGTCTGAGGAAAATAGGCTTTCCATTGTTTCACAAAATACAACACTCACTTTTGAAGGGGTTCAAATTTATCAGTCAGGATTACTAAAGCATGCAGAAGCAAAATATTGAGGTTGCTGGAAACTGAAATAAATACAGGGGTTGTTAGATCTCCTTTCACAATTGCTGACTTGTTGAATATTTCCAAAATTTCTGTTCTTATTTTATGTTAACATGTTCAGGTTAGATGTTTCATATTAGAGATTGGGTTCTCTATAACTGTTGGTTGTTGTAAAAACCTATCTGGTTCACTAATATCCTTTTAGGATAGGAAATCCACTGTCCATACCTGGTTTGGTCTCCATGTGACTCCAGATCCACTGTAATGTGCTTGACTCTTAATTGCCCTCCAAAATGGCCTGGTATCTAATCTCTGGGGGCTAGTGTCAAATTTAGGGATTGAAAATGTCTCTTACACTAGTCAAGCAAGGACCTGACAATGACATATTCTCAGTATTGTACCTTTATAGAAAATCTCCCAGAAAACACCATGATCATCTCTGATTGACTGGCAGTACAGATTCAGCAGAATTGACAGCATAGTGTATGCAATCTGGAGGGGGATTCTTAACACTGACTCTGGACTCCATGAAATTTTATGAGCAAGGAAAACCCTCTTCTGATTACCATGTACTGCCCCTAACACCCTTGTCCCTCCATCTTCATCAAGCATCTGTACATAACAGTATCAAAAGAAATGACCACCACATCATCCTTGTGGGGATGAAGTTTCATCTTCACGTTGACATTCTCCTCCATTGTATTGTGCAGCGCTATCACTGTGTTAAATGGGATAGATTTTGAATATGTCTAGCTGTTCAAAATTGGGAATGATGACTCATGTGGGCCATCAGCAGCAGCAGAATCATGTTCAAACACAGACTGCAACCTCATGGCCCAGCATATTCCCCCACCCCATCAAGCCAGGGAATTGACCCTGGTTCAGTGGAGTGCAGGAGGGCATGCCAGGAGCAGCATCAAGCTAAAAAACTGGTGAAGCTACAAAGTAGAATAGTTGCATGCCAAACAGCATAAACAGCAAGTGAAAGAACTAAACAATTCCACAACTTTGGATCAGATCAAAGTTCCATAGGCCTGCCACATGTAGTCATAAATGATGGTGGGTAAATAAACAACTCATTGACTATGACGTTTCCATAAATTACCAATTCAACTCATTCCATATGACATCAACAAATAGCTGAAATACCGGATACTGAAAAAGCTATGAGCCCTGAGAGCTTCTAGTAAAAGTAACTGAAGAGTTTGGCTCCAGAACTTGCTGTGCCCCTATCCCTAGCCAAACTCTTCCAGTTCAGCAACAGCAACGGCATCTACCCAACATTGTGGAAAATTACTCAGTTATGTGTTGTCCATATCCAACCCAGCCAAATGTCGCCCCATCAGTCTACTCTTGATTGTCAGCACAGTGATGGATAGTGTCATTAACAGTGTTACCAAGCAGCACATGCTTAGCAATAACCTGCTCACTGAAGCTCAGTTCAGATTCTGCCAGGGTTACTCAGCTCCTGACATTATTGGAACTTTGGTCCAAAAAATGGACAAAATCTGAATTCCAGAGATTAGGTGAGACTGACTACCCTTGACAGCAAGGCTTTGTTTGACTGAGCATGGCATCAATGAGCCGTACAAAGGTTAAAGTCAATGGGCACCGGAACAAAAACTCCCCACTGGCTGGAGTTCTATCTCGCACAAAGCAAGATGATTGTGGTTGCTAAAAGTCAAGTCATCTCAGTTCCAGGATGTCTCTGCAGAAGTTATTCAGGGTAGTATTCTAGGCCCAACCATTTCGCCTGCTTCCTCAGCCATAAGGTCACAAATGAGGTTGTTTGCTGATGATTACAATATATTCAGCACCATTCACAATTCCTCAGATATGAAGATGATCCAGACTCAAATGCAGCAAAACTTGGACAATATCCAGGTTTGGGCTGATAAATGGCAAGTAATATTCATGCCATACAATGTCAAGCAATGACCATCCCAACAAGAAAGAATCAAATCATTGTCTTTCAACATTCAATGGCATTGCTATTGATGAAATCTGCACTGTCAACATCTTGGGGGTTACTGCTGACCAGCAACTGAACTGGATGTTGGCTTTTATAGCTAAAGGAATAGAACATAAAAGGAAGGAAGTATTATTGCAACTATGCAAGGCATTGGTGAGATCACACCTGGAATATCGTGCACAGTTTTGGTCCCCTTGTTTGAGAAAAGATGTAATGGCATTGGAGGCTGTTCAGAGTAGGTTCACTAGATTGATTCCAAAGATGAGGGGTTTGTCGTATGAAGAAAGATTGAACAGTTTAAGCCTATACCCTCTTGAGTTTAGAAAAAAACGGGAGATTAAATTGAGGTATTCAAGTTAATGAAAGGTGTGACTAAAATAAATGTGGATGCTTCTTGTTGTGGGGCATTCTGGGATGAGAGGTAGCAAATTTAATATAGTTGAGGAAAAACTATTTGTCCCAAAAGGTGTGGAATCTGTGGAATTTGCTATCCCAAAGTGCAGTGGATGCTGGGACAGTGAGTAAATTTAAGGATGAGTTAGACAGACCTTTAATTGGTAATGGGATGAAGAATTATGGGGAGAAGGCACAAAAATGGGGGCGAGTAGCACATCCACCATATTCAAATGGTGAAGCAGACTCAATGGGCCCAATGGCCTAATTCTGCTCCTATACCTTATGAACCGAACATATCAAGACTGGCTACAAAAGCAGATCAGAGGCTAGTAACACTGCAGCAAATAACTCATTTCCTGATTCCTGAAACTTGTCTATCATTTACAAAACGCAAGTCAAGAATCTGATGAAATACTGTCAGTTGTCTGGATGGATGCAGCTCTAACAACACTCAAGAAGTTTGACATCATCCATGACTAAGCAGCCCATTTGATTGGCACCACATTGCAAACATCCATTCCTCCCCGCCACTAATGCTGAGTAATGGGGGCAGTGTGTATCATTTAGATTAGAGCGGTGCTGGAAAAGCACAGCAGATCAGGCAGCATCGGAGAAGGGCTTTTGCCCGAAACGTCGATTTCCCTGCTCCTCGGATGCTGCCTGACCTGCTGCGCTTTTCCAGCACCGCTCTAATCTAGACTCTGATTTCCAGCATCTGCAGTCCTCACTTTTGCCTAGTGTGTATCATTTATCTGATGCCCTACAGAAATTCACCAAGGTATCTTAGATTGCAGATACTTAAGAACAGTACCATGTGCAAGTTCCCCTCCAAGCTATTCACCACTGAGACTTGAGAGTATATTGCTGTCATTTCAGATTCATGAGGTCAAAATCCCGAGACACACTTTCTGATAGCATTGTGTGTGTTCCTGAATGAAATAAACTGCAGTGATTCAAGAAGGCAACTCACTACCACTATCCCAGGAGCATAGGCAATAATTGTTGGATTAGCCAGTGAAGCCAACTTTCCATGAACAAATTTAAAATTAAATAGTCTTCTGGACTTGATTCTTCCAGCGTTCTCTGGGTTGTTCCGCAGCCCCGCAATCTGATTTCAACTAAAACTCTGCTGTCTACGTACTAACTTGTATCAAATCCTGCTCACTCAACATCCCTGTGTTTACTGACCTAAACTGGCAATGTCTTTATTTTAAAATTCTCATCCTTGTGTTTAAATTTATCCATGACCCACCCCCTCCCTATCTCTGTAACCTCTGTCAGTTCTGCAACCCTCAGAGATTTCTACACTCCAAGTTTGGCCTGTTTGCATCCTCCCTCCCCTTTGCTCCACCTAAGGACGTTTGAGAAGCAAGTTAAACAGCAACAAAATATTACTCTAGATTTCCACAGGGTTGTACACTATGAATTAGACTTGGAACATACACATAACCATAGGGATAGGTGGGTGCCAGGGATTGTCACTCATGAATACAGTAGTTCTTTTTTGTTTTGTGACCCTTGTGATTCTGTTGCAGTTGTGCCCTTGTTTTGGAAGGATACTGTTTATAGTGTTAGAGTTAAAGGAAAATCTTTTGTCAACTCAATGATCACGTGGAATGTAGTGTGTTTTTTTCAAAATGGTGGAATGTTTTTGTTTTATTTTGAAGGATAGAAAATGTTGAGATTTAGACAATTTTTACTCTGCTTCTTGTTTAATGAAACAACTTGGGATATTTACTAATAACACAGTTGAGTGCAATAGAGAGATAGTTGTGTTAACCTTGTTGAATTTGTTTGGTTTGGAATTCAGCAGGAGTATTGTGTACAATTCTGGGCACCCCATTTTAGGAATGATTTCAAGCCCTTGACGTAGGTTTAGGGGAAATCTGTCAGAATAGTATCAGGGAAGAGGGACTTTTGTTTGGAGATACTAGAGAAGCTGTTAACACCCTAGAGATTGTTATTGACCAGAAACTGAACTGGACTACTCATATACAGTAAATACCAAGGCTACAAGCGCAAGTCAGCAGTTAGGAATTCTGTGGCAAGGAACCCAACTCCTGATTATCCAAAATGTGTCCGTCATCTACAAGGCACAAGTCTGGAGTGCGATGGAATAGACTCTGCTTGTCTAGACTGGTGGGGCACCAATAGTACTTGGAAGTACAAGGAAGCTTGATACCATCCAAGGTAAAGCAATCCAATTTGGTATTCCCTGCAGCACCTTCAACATTCACTCCCTTCATCACCCCTGCACAGTGGCAGTTGTGTGAACCATCTAAAAGATGCAGTGCAACATTTTGTCCAGCCACTTTCAGCAGCACCTTCCATACTCCCCACCCCTACCATCTAGAAGGACAAAGGCAGCAGATGCAGTGTTATGATCCCAGCAAATGTTACAACTGGACATGTTAGGAACCTGGCTTGATGGATCCCAATTTTGTTTGTTTTGGTTTTAAGGCAAATGGTCCCTGACAGTAACATAAACATGCAATGCTGCAGATTTTGTCTTTTAACAAATGGAAGTTTATTATTAAAAAAAAGATAAAACAGAATAATCTAAACTACATATTCAAAAAAACAAATGCAAACATTTTACAAGCTGTAAAAATATAATTCCATTAATCCAAAAGTGCCCCTAATTATAATTTGAACAAAAGAAACAGAACTCCTTTTTGTAAAATACCCAAAACATTCCAGTAAGTTCCTAACAACACCACTTATATAATACTCTCACTGAAAATTGTATATTTAACACCTTAGTATGTTTAAGTCACATAGTTTCAAGCTTTAGCATGGAAATGTGGATAGCTTCTTCCTGGAGTCAGCACGCTCCTGAGGTTCTCTTTTAAGTAACCCTTTCAAGTTTTTATACTTCTGGTCTCGGATGAACACTAACTTTTCACTCCAAGGTAATCTAATTCACTAAGTCTTTCATTCCCTCCTTGGGAGCTCTGCTCTACACAGCCATCCTATGCCAGTCATGATTTGGAGATGCCGGTGTTGGACTGGGGTGTACAAAGTTAAAAATCACACAACACCAGGTTATAGTTCAACAGGTTTAATTGGAAGCACTAGCTTTTGTAGCGCTGCTCCTTGCTCAGAAAGCTTGTGCTTCCAATGAAATCTGTTGGCCTATAATCTGGTGTTGTGTAGTTTTTAACTTAATCCTATGCCAGAGTCTTCACAGAATAACACTGTCCAATGTCAAAAGTGAAAGTAAAAAGTTTCTCAATTATGGGCATTTGCTTTTAAGCTTATTTTTTAAAAATCCAGATTCCAGAGCTCTATGAAATCTTTTTGCCCTGTAATTTACACCATACTAGATCACAAACAATCTAAGCAAATGAAAAGTACATTTGTGCACATAATCCATACAATCTACAGCCAGACTTAAGAAATTGCCAAGGTTGAAAAAATACTTAAAAATAATTATTAACTTTAGACAGACAGACCCACAAGTTACTAACTCAAAACCCGAAATTCAAGTTTACCAGAATTAACATTAAAACTTGTTAGTCCCACATTGTACATCACAACAAGAACACTATTATTTGCATGTTCCCCTATTCATTACATAACAGCCTGACATGGAACAATATAGAAGTCTCTGTTTGGAAGTTTTGGAACTACCTTCCTAACAGCACTTCCTACACCATGGCAACTTCAGTGATTCAAGGAGACGGCATCTCCATCGCATTCTCTCGGACTGTCAGGGGGCCTAGTTAGTGATGTGGATACTAACCCTGCAGCAGAGGTTTGAGGACATATTTATTACAAATGAGCAAAAGTTTGGAGGAACTTTGGAAAAAACACTGTTTCCACTGGCAGCAGGCTTGATAAATTATTGTTGTAGGTTTAAGGCACTATACATGGCAAAAAGGGATAGAAGGGAGATGTGTAATTTTATGTCGAGAGTTTAGTGCTGGAAAAGCACAGCAGGTCAAGCAGCATTGGAGGAGCAGGAGAATCGACGTTTCGGGCAAAAGTCCTTCATTAGGAATGAGGCTGGGAGCCTCAGGATTTTCACTTTTGCCTATGTGTAATTTTAGGCTATAGGCCGTATGGACTGCCAAGAAAGAGGGTGTCGTGGATTCAATAGTAACTTCCTAACAAACATAAGACACACACAATGTTTGAAATAGTAACATATACTGCACAGTGGGTGAGAGGGAACAGGAGACTAATTGGATAGTGCACTCACAATGACTTTGCTTTATGACTTAGCATTGGCATGTCCCAGTTCAACATTCTTTCTCTAAAGTTATCTATGAAAATTGTAAACACTGATAAGTGCAGGGTTTATGTTTAAAATTCCCTATTAGGTCAATTGAACAGATGGAATCCTGATGGCTTTGACAGTCCCAGGAGGTCCTCCACTCCTTATTCTGAAGCTACAGAAAACCACGTTCAAGCCATCTGGGATGAATTGGGAGTAGGGAAGAACGGCTACCTCAGCAAGGAGGAATTGGCGGCAGTCTGCAGCAACATTGGCCTAAAGGACCTCAAAGACAAAGTATGTCTGTTAACTAAACTTAATTTATCTTTACTGTAAATGTGTGTTGTTGACAAATCTTCCACACTATGTACTTTCGGGACCTAGAATATTTTCTGACTATCTTCAATTTCCTTGAGTTGAGTGAGCCGAGAAATTATTCCCACAATCTAATAATAATTTCCTATATTCCTATATTGGTTAGATAATGTGTTCAGAGCTACTGATTTTTTTATTGTTGATTTAGATATGGAGTGAAGGCTGCAGCTGTAATTCACTACACTACTAATCCACTGTCACAGGTTAATGTTCTGAATACAAGTTCAAGTTGCGCCGTTACAAATAGAAAATTTTGAATTCCATTTTTAAAAATCTGCATTTAAATGCCAGTTTGATAATCAACAATGGCACATAGATGCTTTTTTATGACAGCAACTACTTCACAAATGTCCTTTTGGGAGGGAGATTTGTTGTCCTCACCTGGTTTACATGTACTCCAGATCTACAGTAATGTGGTTGACTCTTGTATGCTGTCTGAAATGGCCTAGTAAGGTACTCAACCTGTACAAAATCTAAACAAAGGAGTGAGACTGCACAGATCAGCCAGCACCCCTACCTAACCGCATTTTGGGTGTGGCTACATGTCAAAGACTGCAGTTTCAAGAAGGCAGCTCACCACCACCTTCCCTAGAACATTAAAGGATAGGCATTAAATGCTGAGCTAGCCAGCAATGAATGAATACCAAGAATGAATAAAACAAAATAGCTCTGATCTCAGAAAATTATATGATTCATATAAATTTAATACTTTTGGGTGCTGATGTTTGATTTCCAGTTTAAATCTACAAGTTTGCCTACAACAGAATCGCAACCAAAATTGAATGGAAGCCAGCCATTGAATGCTGAAGTGTTAAAGCATAAGATATTGGAGTAGAATTAGGCCATTCTGCCCATCGAGCCTCCTTCACCATCTGACCGTGGCTGATATATTTCTCAACTCCATTCACCTGCATTTCTCCATAACCCTTGATCCCCTTACTAATCAAGAATCTCTCTAATTCCAAAAGAAAAACAAACAACTGCAATTGCTGGAAATCAGAAACAAAAACCAAAATAGTTGGACAATCTCAGGAGGTCTGGCAGCAACTATGGAGAGAAAGCAGAGTAAACGTTTCTGGTCCAGTGCCCCCCCCCCCAAACCTAATAGGGAATTTTAAACATAAACAGCACTATCTATGTTATGAACATATCTCCCTCTACCATGGTGCTAAGGTCAGTTTGCTTATCCTCTCTACAGTCTCTCTGTCATCCACCAACCAGAGAGCAAGAATCTCAAACCTGTTAGACAAGCTCAAGGGCTGAGGGTCTAACACCACAACCTTCTGGATCCCTCTAGCTGCTTCCCTCATAGTCACATCCACCTGTCTCTGACCACTGACTGAGCTTGAGGTAGTTAATCTAAGGAATGTGACTGTCGCCTGAAGCACAGCGTCCAAGTAACCTGCCCTTCCCTGATGTGTCGCAGTTTTTGAAGTTCAGATTCCAGCTGAACAATTGAGTCAGAGTCTCTTAAGCAATTAACAATTATTACAGATGTGGCCACTACAAACCACAATTGGATTCACCAGCTCCCACATCATGCAGGTACAACACATTGCCTGGCCCTGCATTTCTATTTTATTTACTTAGTTCTTAATTTTTAAAAGGTTTCCTACTGTTAGTTTGTAACCTGTAAATACTTGCTATGTTTTTATTTCAAATATATATTTCAAAATTTATTCATAAATTATTTTGATGACCTGTACAATTGGTCATGCCGTACATACGTAAACATTCCATTTCTTTGCATACAGAGATCGGGTAATCATTTGTATATACAGGTCTGTACATTTAGTATCCATATATTTAGGTGAGGTGTCAGTGGAGCCCATTTACTGCATGGGCCCCCTGTTCTTTGGCAGGCAGACGTTACATGGTGGTCTTTCCCCACCGCGCCTTGGCGAAAGTTGCCCCAAGCTTCAGCACATCCCTCAACACGTAGTCCTGGACCTTGGAATGTGCCAGTCCGCAACACTCAGTCGGGGTCAGCTCCTTCAGCTGGAAGATCAACAGGTCTCGGACAGACCAAAGAGCATCTTTCACTGAGTTGATGATCCTCCAGGCACAGTTCAATCTGAAAGTAACCTATAATCACTTAATTAGTCACTATCACCAATTAATGAAGTTGCTGTTCTCCTGTGAGGTTACTCTTTCTTTTGTGCTGGGTCCCTAATAGAATCCCTAAAGAAAGAGGCCATTTGACCCATAAGGTCTGTACTGACCGTCCGAAGAGCAATCCTCCCAGTCCTCGCTCCCACCCTATCCTGCATTTGCCATTGCTGACACACCATGGGGAGAAAGTGAGGACTGGAGATCAGAGCTGAAAATGTGTTGCTGGAAAAGCGCAGCAGGTCAGGCAGCATCCAAGGAGCAGGAGAGTCGACGTTTCGGGCATGAGCCTGAAGAAGGGCTCATGCCCGAAATGTCGACTCTCCTGCTCCTTGGATGCTGCCTGCCTGTTGCGCTTTTCCAGCAACACATTTTCAGCTCTAACACACCACAGGACAATTTAGCATGACCAATCTACATAACCTGCACATCTTTGAATTGTGGGAGGAGACTGGAGCACTGAGCTGAAATCCGTGTAGACATGGGAAGAACGTGCAAACTCCCTGCAGACAGTGACCAAGGCAGAGGGAGGCAGCAGTGCTAACCATTGAGCATCATTTATACTGTGAGAAAGATCTTACAAACTATGAACCGAAAAAAACAAGCAAAAAGCACCTTAACCCTCTGCACTGAATTGCTGTATTCCCATCAAATTCCCCAAACTATATACTCACTCACACCTTTCTGACCGTGCATAGCTGTTAATGTTATGATTTAGAGATTAAAAATCTTAAAAGCTTAAAAATCGCACAACACCAGGTTATAGTCCAACAGGTTTATTTGGAAGCACTAAGTTTCGGATCGTTGCTCCTTCATCAGGTGGTTGTGGAATATAAGATTGTAAGAGACGGAATTTATAGCAAACGTTTACAGTGCGATGTAACTGAAATTGTATATTGAAAAAGACCTGTGTTGTTTGATAAGTCTCCCATCTTTTAGAATGAACAGAATGTTCAGACTGATTCTAATCTTAAACAAACGAATTGAGAGAATCTTACATGGATTCATGTGGTTTTTGGGCAAAATAAACTGTAATTCTGCAAGTACAAATTCACCCCACAAACATATCTGTCCGTGTGCTTTTGTGGGGAGCAGGGGTGTTGTTATGAGTGTCTGTGTGAGAGTGTATATGTCTGTGAGAGGGTGCGAGAGTATGGGAGTGTATGAGAGAGGGTGTGTGTGTAGTGCAGTGAGGTCACCTGGATTCATGTCACACTACAGGTGACCCCACTGTACTATACACTCCCACCCACACACTCTCACACGCAGATCCTCTCTTATACACAAGCTCTCTCTCATAGGCTCACACATATACACCCACACTCCCACACTCTCACGTGCACACACACCCTTTCATAGACGTATACCCCTTTACACACATATAAGTTTGTGGGGTGAATTTGTACTTGCAGAATTACATTTTATTTTGCTCAAAAACTGCATGAATCCAGTAAAATTTTGTAAATCCAGTTTTTAGATTAGAATCAGTCTGAATATTGTGGCACAAACAGTCTCGCACAGGGCACCTCACACCTTAAATGCATTATCTGGGCTGACATAACACTAATTGTTAAAGTTCACTTGAGAATATAACTTTAAAAAAGTTCTGCAATTTACATATGAAAGAACTGAAACCAACATGTTCATTCTGAGGGATGAGAGACAAAAAAAATCCAGGCCTTTTTCAATATACAATTTCATACATCACACTGTGAATGTTTGCTATAAGTTATGTGTCTAAAGATTTTATATTCCATAACCACCTGATGGAGCAGCGCACTGAAAGCTAGTGCTTCCAAATATACCTGTTTGATTATAACCTGGTGTTGTGTGATTTTTAACTTTGTTAGTGTTATGGTTTTATTGGAATGATGGTGAGTTTAATGGTGCTCATTAAACAGTGGAAACAGGCCCTTCGGCTCAACAAGTCCACACCGACCTGCCGAAGAGCAACCCACCCATACCCATTCCCCTACATTTATACCTTCACCTAACACTACGGGCAATTTAGCATGGCTAATTCTCCTCACCTGTACATTTTTGGACTGTGGGAGGAAACCAGAGCACCTGGAGGAAACCCACGCAGACACGGGGAGAATGTGCAAACACCACACAGTCAGTTGCCTGGGGTGGGAATTGAACCCGGGATCTCTAGCACTGTGAAGCAGCAGTACCTTGCAATAAAGTTAAAAATCACACAACACCAGATGATAGTCCAACAGGTTTATTTGGAAACACTAACTTTTGGAGTGCTGCTCCTTCATTAGGTGGTTGTGGAGTATAAGATTGTTGTGGTTCTGTTCGCCGAGCTGGAAGTTTTTGCTGCAAACGTTTCGTTCCCTGGCTAGGGAACATCATCAGTGCTATTGGAGCGCTGCTTTGATGTTTCTTCCGGTATTTATAGTGGTTTGTTCTTGCCGCTTCCGGGTGTCAGTTTCAGCTGTCGTAGTTTGTATGTGGGGTCCAAGTTGATGTGTCTGTTGATGGATCTTCTTGCCGTTTCCGGGTGTCAGTTTCAGCTGCAGTGGTTTGTATATTGGGTCCAGGTCTATGTGTCTGTTAATGGAGTTTGTGGATGAATGCCATGCCTCTAGGAATTCCCTGGCTGTTCTCTGTCTGGCTTGTCCTATGATGGTAGTGTTTTCCCAGTCAAATTCATGTTCCTGGTTGTCTGAGTGTATGGCTACTAGGGATAGCTGGTCGTGTCGTTTTGTGGCTAGCTGATGTTCGTGGATGCGGATTGTTAGCTGTCTTCCTGTTTGTCCTATATAGTGTTTTGTGCAGTCCTTGCATGGTATTTTGTAAACTACGTTAGTTTGGCTCGTGCTGGCTATTGGGTCCTTTGTTCTAGTGAGTTGTTGTCTGAGTGTGGAAGTTGGCTTGTGTGCTGTTATGAGTCCTAAGGGTCGCAGTAGTCTGGCTGTCAGTTCTGAAACGCTCCTGACGTATGGTAGTGTGGCTAGTCCTTTTGGTTGTGGCATGTCCTCGTTCCGTGGTCTATCTCTTTAGGCATCTGGTGATAAAGTTGCGTGGGTATCCGTTTTTGGCGAATATCTTGTATAGGTGTTCCTCTTCCTCTTTTCGCAGTTCTGGTGTACTGCAGTGTGTTGTGGCTCTTTTGAATAGTGTCCTGATGCAGCTTCATTTGTGTGTGTTGGGGTGGTTGCTTTCATAGTTTAGGACTTGGTCTGTCTGTGTTGGTTTCCTGTGTACCCTTGTGGTGAATTCTCCGTTGGGTGTTCTTTCTACTAACACGTCTAGGAATGGGAGTTGGCTATCCTTTTCCTCTTCTCTCGTGAATCATATTCCTGTGAGTGTGGCGTTGATGATTCGGTGTGTTTTTTCTATGTCTGTGTTTTTGATGATTACTACCAGGGACACCAGCATACAAACTAGCCAAAGAACTACAACAAAAACTGAAACACCTAGTCAGCGGATCCAAACACGCCATACAATCAACACAGGAATTCTTGGACATCATCAGGAATACACACATAGACAAAGAAGAAACCATGGTATCATTCGACGTGACGGCACTGTTCACATCAATTGACAAAACCCTAGCCAGAGAAACAATAGCCAACCTACTGGACATACATAACAGAACACAGGAGGCGGAACCTATCAACAAAGACGGCATACTTAAACTACTAGACCTGTGCCTCACCACACACTTTACATTCAACAATCAGATATACGAACAAATCAACGGAACACCCATGGGATCACCAATCTCGGGACTCATAGCAGAGGCAGTTATGCAAAGGTTAGAACATACAGCCCTACCACAAATCCAACCCAAACTCTGGATCAGATACGTCGATGACACCTTTGTAATCATCAAAAACACAGACATAGAAAAAACACACCGTCAGGAGCGTCTCAGAACTGACAGCCAGACTACTGCGACCCTTAGGACTCATAACAGCCCACAAGCCAACTTCCACACTCAGACAACAACTCACTAGAACAAAGGACCCAATAGCCAGCACGAGCCAAACTAACGTAGTTTACAAAATACCATGCAAGGACTGCACAAAACACTATATAGGACAAACAGGAAGACAGCTAACAATCCGCATCCACGAACATCAGCTAGCCACAAAACGACACGACCAGCTATCCCTAGTAGCCATACACTCAGACAACCAGGAACATGAATTTGACTGGGAAAACACTACCATCATAGGACAAGCCAGACAGAGAACAGCCAGAGAATTCCTAGAAGCATGGCATTCATCCACAAACTCCATTAACAGACACATAGACCTGGACCCAATATACAAACCACTACAGCTGAAACTGACACCCGGAAACGGCAAGAAGATCCATCAACAGACACATCAACCTGGACCCCACATACAAACTACTACAGCTGAAACTGACACCCGGAAGCAGCAAGAACAAACCACTATAAATACCGGAAGAAACATCAAAGCAGCGCTTCTCAGGAGGCTCCAATAGCACTGATGATGTTCCCTAGCCAGGGAACAAAACGTTTGCAGCAAAAACTTCCAGCTCGGCGAACAGAACCACAACAACGGACACCCGAGCTACAAATCTTCAACCAGTATAAGATTGTAAGATACAGAATTTATAGCAAAAGTTTACAGTGTGATGTAACTGAAATTACATATTGAGAAAGACCTGGAGTGTTTGTTAAGTCTCTCATCTTTGAGAATGACCACGTTGGTTTCAGTTCTTTCATATGTAAATCGCAAAACGTTTTTTAGAAGTTACATTCTCAAGTGCACTTTAACAATTGGTGTCATGTCAGCCCAAAAAAGGTATTGAAGGTGTTTACTCCCTGTGAGGCTGTAAACATTTGCTGTAAATTCTGTGTCTTAGAATCTTATTCTCCACAACCACTTGATGAAGGAGCAGTGCTCCGAAAGCTACTGCTTCCAAATAAACCTGTTGGACCTGGTGTTGTGATTTTTAACTTTGTCCACCCCAGTCCAACACCGACATCTCCAAACCTTGCAATAAAGGCAGCACACTGTCATGGAAGAGTTGCATTTATATGTAAATTCACAGTTAAAATCACAGCTGAATGTTACAACTGCCATGTTAACATACTGATATCTTCTCAATGTGGAGATTTATATCCTAGCCATGCTAATTAATTGCTGTTTTGAAAAATAACCCACTCAAATTATTTCTGCATTTCTGTTGGTGATAAATTGTTCTTTGAGATTTTTAAAATTTAGTGTATGAATATTTTTTCCCCTTCCTGTTTCTTTTGCTTTCTGCCTCGTAAACCAACCTTACTCACTTGCTCTTTTTATCTTTGATTTGATTCTAATTCATCCGATGTCTTGCTCAGCCATTCCTCTGTTTCTTCTTTAATACTTATCAAATAAAGAAACTGTTGGTCCCATCATTCACGTGGTTACCCTGTGCCTCCCTGTTGTCCGTTTGCACATTCAACAGCTTACAGGGAATAAACTCCCCCTCCCACTCTGCCGAGGACATGGAGGTCCTGGGCCTCCTTCACCGCCGCTCCCTCACCACCAGACGCCTGGAGGAAGAACGCCTCATATTCCACCTGGGAACACTTCAACCCCACGGCATCAATGTGGACTTCAACGGTTTCCTCATTTCCCTTTCCCCCACCTCACCCTGTTTCCAAACTTCCAGTTCAGCACTGTCCCCATGACTTGTCCGGACTTGTCCTACCTGCCTAGCTCCTTTTCCACCTATCCACTCCGCCCTCTCCTCTCTGACCTATCACCTTCATCCCCTCCCCCACTCACCTATTGTACTCTATGCTACTTTCTCCCCACCCCCACCCTCCTCCAGCTTATCTCTCCACGCTTCAGGCTCTCTGCCTTTATTCCTGATGAAGGGCTTTTGCCCGAAACGTCGATTTCGCTGCTCCTTGGATGCTGCCTGAACTTCTGTGCTCTTCCAGCATCACTAATCCAGAATCTGGTTTCCAGCATCTGCAGCCATTGTTTTTACCTAGGGTAAAAACATTGTCAAACAGACAGATAAGGGGAAGTCAACTAGGAGAAAGTGAGGACTGCAGATGCTGGAGCGCCTCATCTTCCGCCTAGGAACCCTCCAACCACAAGGGATGAACTCAGATTTCTCGAGTTTCCTCGTTTCCCCTCCCCCCACCTTGTCTCAGTCCCAACCCTCGAACTCAGCACTGCCTTCCTAACCTGCAATCTTCTTCCTGACCTCTCCGCCCCCACCCCCACTCCGGCCTATCACCCTCACCTTAACCTCCTCCCACCTATCGCATTTCCAACGCCCCTCCCCCAAGTCCCTCCTCCCTAGCTTTTATCTTAGCCTGCTTGGCACACTCTCCTCATTCCTGAAGAAGGGCTCATGCCCTAAACGTCGATTCTCCTGCTCCTTGGATGCTGCCTGACCTGCTGTGTTTTTCCAGCAACACCGTTTTCAGATAAGGGGAAATGCCTAATTAGCAAAATTCTTGGCACCGCACCAGCAGATTCGGAATCAAAGTTTCGCCTTAACAAAATTATTTCAGTCCCACAATCATTCCTTCTCTTTCTTTTGGCTTGTTGCATTCTCTGTCACCATGTCCTCTCTCCCCGCTCCAGTGAGACACTCTATTCTTTCCAATCTGGCAGTTACACCTACCATTGTTTGACCAGTCTCACATTCTCATCACTTAATCTGCACTAAAAGGAAATTGCATCTTCCCCTTTGGAACAAAGAAGAATGTTTTACCATAGCTTTGAAAAGGTAGTAAGATCTTATCATAAACCTCTAACCAGCATCTTATTAGATACTACACTAGGGCGGCGCGGTAGCACAGTGGTTAGCACTGCTGCTTCACAGTGCCAGAGACCCGGGTTTGCACATTCTCCCTGTGTCTGCATGGGTTTGCTCCGGTTTCCTCCCACAGTCCAACAATGTGCAGGTTAGGTGAATTGGCCATGCTAAATTGCCCGTAGTGTTAGGTGAAGGGGTAAATGTAGGGGAATGTGTCTGGGTGGGTTGCTCTTCAGAGGATCGGTGTGGACTTGTTGGGCCGAAGGGCCTGTTCCTACACAGTAGGGAATCTAATCTAATCTACACAGATATTCCTTTTGTTTACATTCTTGCATTAGTTATATTTAAACAAAACTATGAAAGCATAACTCAAAATCAAAGTAAGTACATTTGAATAACAGGATTAACAGCTTTTAAACATCAAAACATTAACCTAAGTCAATGTTTGCATTTTTGTTGTGTTCTTTTAACTCTGAAAGGAGTGTTGCAGTTATGTCAACAGCCAATTGTCACACTTTGGTTAGCTGTAAGCATAACCCCATCCTTAATTTCATTTTCTGAACTGAAATATGGTAAATTTTTAGTTTTAGTAAATAACATTAAAATGGCTTCTTTGTGTGCTCACATTTCATTTTTGTTTCGATCAAAATCTCTCTTGTCTGTTTCAAGAATGTTTTGGGATGCTTCTCATATTGAAATAAACATGTTTTGTATTCCTGCTTAGCTCTCTTGTTCTCCAAATTGCATGACAGTTCAAAACTTTCATTACTGCTTTTAATTAATAGCGTTGCAGTAATTCATCAATCTTCATTTTTAATTCTGTAATCAATCAATCAACCAGCTGTTTTGGTTCATCTGTGATTCCTTCTCCAAGTATTTTTCATAGAGACTGGTGATATTTTAAGGTTGTCAAGTTTAAACTGAAGACATATCTGTATTGAATTTGCTGCTACAAGTTTATCATTGAAACATTTTAAGTCCTCATTCAAGTGTTTTACTACCTGTGACTTGTACTGAAGTGTTCTTGCCTGTGTGCATTTTTTCTTTTGTAAATTTGCTTTGGATGTAAGAATTTTGATATTCTAACTTTCAGTTTTTCCTTTAATTTCTCATTATCAGGAATAAGCTTCTCATAATTGGCTATTGTAGCTGTGGGGAGTTTGACAAGACCTGTACAACACAGTCATCACCATGTTACCATCTATGCTGGCCAAATGATTACCCAATATATAATCTACTCTTTCAATTGGTAAACCAGTGACAATTCCAGTAGTTACAACTCTGTTTGCAAATCTCTTTGTGACTTAAGTGAAACAACGAACTGTGGATTCTGGAGACTTGAAATAAAAACAAATTGCTGGAGAGATTCAGCAGGTCTGACAATATCTGTAAGATGAAGAAAATAACATTAGTGTTTCAAATCTGGTGATATTTCATCAGAACCAAACTCGAAGTGCTAAATTTGCTTTTGTCCCCACAGTTGCTGCCAGATCTCTGAATCTCTCCAACAATTTCAGTTTTTGTTGAAGGAAACAGGTTCACAAATGCCATGAGTACTTATCATATTAAATATGTTTTCTTTCATCAAGCCATCTGAAGCACAAATCATATCATCAGCCATTATCAATGATCAAACTGCCAGTGTCTCAAAGAGTTACTTTGTTTACAGGTTTTATGGAAGAGTAAGGGAGCACTTCTCCCTTAGAGAAAAGAATCTCAATAATCAAAATCGTTTCATTCAAGGAAGAAGCCACTTGACTATCCTGAAGTGCATTCCTATTCTGTTAGGTTGTATATGAATTTACTTGACTTGTACTATTGCCGATGATTTAAACCCTGTTTTTCTTACCAGTATTCTGTTTTTTTTCTAAATATTCTTTTTGCATTCCCGTGACTATCACCAGTTTACCGTTCTGTATCCAACAATTTGCTTTTACATGTTGTGTCCTGTGACAATAAAGGCATACTAGTTTTCTAACATCATTTTTATTTTCTATATTATTGTTTCTATTAACTGGAATGGATTCTGTCAATCTATGTAACTCAAGTTTCTCTTTAATTCATACTTAATTAAAATCCCATTTCCTGCATCATTTCTCTCTCCTGTCTCTCTGCTTTCTCTTTTTCTCTTTGTGTGATGCTCTTTCTCATTCCTCCTCAGCATTTGAAATTCTAGCCCTAGTCTTCTGTGTTCTAACTCAGTTTTGTGAATGCTACCTTGTCGACATTCAGTTCTACACTTCCCTCAATCTCCTAGGTTCAGTGAACTAGATTGGTGGCCACTAGTTTTAGAATTTCTTGTTTCTTAGCTTTTGATTTAAGTTTATTTTCAACAGCTCAACCACATATTTTAGCTTGTCAGTGAACAATACCGAGAAGTATTATCATTTATCCCACTCTGCCGCAAGACCTACCTACTGCAAAACATGACACTTAGATCAGTATAATCTTTCCTCTGAAATACAAAGTATTTTTCTTATTTCTTTTAATTATGGATCCTACTTCTAATTATATGACTATGGGTTCAATGGTGGATGTAAGCCCCCTAATATATGTTATGATCAAGATTGGAAGACTGCACTGATTACTTTTTAGTCTCATTCCTCTATTTTAAATTTAATCAAGAGTGGTGACATGGTAAATTATGTTTCTGATTTAGTATTAGACACGGCGACAACCAAGTTTCTTTCTTTCATTAATGCATAACTAGTTTGCTGCAAATACAATATAAACAAACATGCAAAGATTATTAGACAGCGCAAATAGAGAAAAGTAATCACAGCGGGCATCACTAACTGGGCACTGCCTTGAAAATGCTTGTGCTATAAACTTAGTTTCGCTTTTATCTGTCCACCTCTTCATCCTGAACATAACAAGGAAAGTGAAGATTCATTCACTTTCAGGACCAGCTCACAAAGTATGGTGCCATCCTCTGGAATTTATTTTGATTTGTACTCCTAACTCTGCATTTAAGGGTAGATTCTGTGGTGATTCTTCCACTAGCTTTTAGCTTAGCAACCTTCCGTGGGCGGCACAGTGGTTAGCACTGCTGCCTCAATTCCCGCCTCTGGTGACTGACTGTGTGGAGTTTGCACATTCCCCCCATGTCTGCGTGGGTTTCCTCCGGATACTCCAGTTTCCTCTCTCAGTGCAAAAATGTGCAGGTTAGGTGAATTGGCCATGCTAAATTGCCCATAGTGTTAGGTGTAGGGGAATGGGTCTGGGTGGGTTGCTCTTCGGCAGCTCGGTGTGAACTTGTTGGGCCGAAGGGCCAGTTTCCACACTGTAAGTAATTTAATCTAATCTAATCTTTAAAGACCTCTGTGGATACTTCAGTACTTTATCCTGCTTTTTTGGGGCATACTCTGCTTTTTGTTTCGCACAGCATCTTATAGCGCTAAATAAAAACCATCAGCAGCCTCTCTTCCCCGAGCACTCCAATCTCCCACCATTGCATAGGCGGTGCCCCCTCCACACTTCATGTCACCTCTGATGAAGAATTATCTAGACTTGAAATGTTAGCTTGCTCTCTCTCCATGGATGCTGCCTGACTGTTGTGATTTCCAGCACTTTTTGTTTTCGATTCAAGCTGACTGTTTGTTTGTTTTACCGCAAGGCTCTGTGATGGCCATTGTAGATTTCTTCCCTTAACTTCAAGCTTGATAAATTCTCTAGCTTTTTGTCCCCCTCATGAGTTTCAACTTGAGTTTAAGTATTCTGTGTAGTTTACAATGAAGTTATTGTTTTGTCTGCTTAGACATAGGCCTATGTCAGATTAATTTCCGTGGCTGTTCTGACTCAGTGTGGCGAAGCCTACACAAGTTCATGTCTATAACAGCCTCTGTCCTTCTCAAAATAAAATGCTTGCTTCTCTCTGCAGAGAAGGGATATAAAAGTATGAAAAAATACCAATAGATTTAAGAACAGCTTCTTCCCTGCTGTTATCAACTTATGAATGGACTTTTAATATATTAGAGTTGATCTTTCTCTGCACCTTCTCTGTAGCTGTAACACTATATTCTACATTCTGTTCTAGTACCCTGATGTACTTATGTAAGGTATGATTTGCCTGGATTGCATGTAATACAGTACTTTTCACTGTATCTCTGTACATGTCATAGTAAATCAAATTGAATCAGAGGCTAAACAAAAAAAGCTGTCTGACCAAAGTTCCATCCTAAATTGCATTCGCTGTGGCAATGTGAAAAGCTGTAGCATGGTTCCAATAGAAATACAAGAAATAACTTTGCACTTAACATAGCTTTTAATTCTGCAACCTAATTACTTAGTTAAAAATGGATAGTTCATTTTGCTTGACTATCATCTCTGACCTTGCAAACAGAGCTGCCTATTAAATGTAATTATCTTCAAGCTTATTTGCATTGCATTTATATCAGGGTTGCTGGTCTCAATCAAATATTTTCATTTTTCTGCAGTCAAATTTGAACCGGATTTTTGGAACATCATATTTTTCAAATCATTCAAACTTCAGTAAACTATTTTTCATAAAGCACCTGTCATAACCGGAGGACCTCCCAAAGCACTTTTACAGCCAAAGAAGTACATTTGAATCATTGTCCAAAAATAAAGAACTGCAGATGCTGGAATTCTGAAACAAAAATAGAAATTACTGGAGAAACTCAGTAGGTCTGGTAGCATCGGTGGAGAGAAAGCAGAGTTAATGTTACAGCCTCCGTGAAGGGTCTGAAGAATGATCACTGGATCCAAAATGTTAATTCCATTTTCTCTGCACAGATGCTACTGGATTTGCTGAGCTTCTCTGTAATTTCTGTTTTTGTTTGCATTATTGTCACTGCTGTAATAGGAAGTATGTTAGCTAACTTGCTCTTTCAAAGAACGATGTGATGAGATTAGAAGTTTTGTAATTGTTGGCCAAGGCTTTCCTTTACCCTCTTCGGTGGGCATAGCGCTACTTTGAAGAAAAGTGAGAATTATGGACAACTAGGCCCAGGCAATAAGTGCTGGTCAACCAGCAATGTCCATATCTTACAAATGAATAGAACAAATTTTCTATCATGTCCGATCTTTATTTTTCCTTGACCAAGACCTGAAATCATTTACTTCTTATAATGTTGTTTGTGGGAGCTTACTGAATGCAAATTGATGACTGTACTTCAGACGTACATCTTTGGCTGTGAAGCTCTTCAAAACATCCTGACATCATAAAACATATTAAGTAAATGCAGAATATTCTTTCTAATTTACCTGATTCTAGCCTGGCCTAACTCCTTGCCACCCCATCACTTATTGGTGTGAAGTCTTGGCTCTGTATGTTTAAGGTGCCATGAACCTTTTTCCACAGGAAGTTGATGATCTATTCAGAAAGTTGGATAAAGACGGTGATGGAAACGTGAGCCGCAATGAGTTTCTTCTTGGCTTATTTCGGCATGGATCTGCTACTTCAGTCCCTTCCACACCCTGCAAGCAGAGATATCGTCTCCATCAGGTTAGGCCACATTAAGTTAATCTTTTTTAAACTATTACTTAATATATAATGTCAAGCTTGGGTCCTCATAATTTTTTTCTTTTCACATGGTGCATCAATTGTTCCTCCAACATGTAGTTGCTAATCTAGGATCTTCATTCTTTCCACTTCATTCATTTCTTGTTGCTTCTTGCATTATTTCCCTGCTATTTTGTTCAGAATAGCTCATTTTCCCCCTTACTGCAACTACATTTGCCCACATCCTGTACTGCCATTGACTCAATGCTCTATCTTCCCTTCTTGCTAACCTTCCCTCGCACTGTCTTCCCTAACTGCTTGGCACCCTATCACTTAGCCTGAGTACTTAGCACTCCACCTCTTCATGGCTGCACGCCATCACCTTTGCATTGCTCACACTCTCCCCTACTTCTCTCTTCTGATCCCTTACCCTCGTCCTATCCACCATCAAGCTGAAACCCTTGCACTCATACACTCATCTAAAACGCTAAGTTCTCTCATTCTTCTGGAGGCCTCCTTGTTTCCCAGTATTATAAGAACATTGAGCTATAAAGGAGGTACTTCTGAAGTTTCCAAAGGCATGAACAGTGTCAATAAAAGGGAATCAGGCAGCATCGAAACAATCCCTCAAGTGGAACAAGAACAGAGGGCCTCAGACTCTGATGGATGAATAACAAGCCAAGGCAGGCAAATTCTGAATTGGTGCTATATCTGATGATTTGGAAAGAAGAGAAATCAACTAATTGAGCAGTGGAACAGTGACAAATTCAACTTGTTTGTAGCAGTTTCTTAAAGAAGAATTCCAGAAGTAAGGAGTGACAAATACAATTCCCAGGTCGTCAATTTTAGTAACTGTTTGCTTGCATGAAGAATCAATTATTTTCTCTTTCAGAACTTTAAGGTGAACAGATGTAGAACAGCAACTCCATCCTTGCTATCAAACACTCTTGGTTTGCAACTGTTTTCCGGTCTTGATGATGGCACTGGTTATGCAACACCGGGACAAATAATCAGCATGTGGCAAGAAGATGGAATTAAAAACAGTCAGGAGATTTTAAAGGTGAGACTGAGCATATTTTGAGAGCAGTAGTGAATGCATCATGTTCTGGCTGAGTTAAATCAAGGTCCAGTTTGCCTTCTCAAGCAGACCGAAAAGATTCCATGGCACTATTCTAAAGAACGGGGCGATCTCCCTGGTATTCTGACCAATTATTTGACTGACATCACCAATCCACAGTATCTGGACATTATCTGAGTACAATAAAGTTTCTGGTTATTTCTTGGATTGCAATGTATGCAAATTGGCTTCTCTATTTCCTATGCTACAACAATCACAGGACTTAGAAACAGTGAAAGGTGCCGTATGATACAAGCGTTTAAAATTTCATTTAAGGAAACCATTTCCCTTTTCTTTCTAGAAAAAGGAAATGATTTCCATTTTCTTTCTAAAAAAAGGAAATGACACTTCTGGTAGTTATCAAATTTATGTATTTTAAATATTTTCAATTGTATTACTTCTGAGCTAAGCTCGCTTTGCGGGTAGTAAGTACTTCCTGTGTCTTTTTTCATATTTCATCTATCCAGAGTTTCTGAACTGTTTTTGAATTGTTTTTTTCATAATTGGGTAATTATTTCTCGCTCCCTACAAAAAAGGGGAAGGACAGAACCAAATTATTCAGAAATCAATAGCTGTACTTGTTTATTATACGAAAATGGAGCTAACTTAGTAAAGAAAGTTGAAAGGTTGTTGGGCATCCAATGCAAAAGGTGTGTCCATGGATCTTGTAAATTAGCCTGTCTATGTAAACAAGGATTTTGGTGGTCTTTCTCATGTTAACTGATCTAATTTGGGACAGAATAGAACTATGATGACATAGAATACGGCAGCATAGAAAGATCTAATCAACTGGTTCTACACTTCCCTTGCACACTGAAAATCTTTCCTTTTCAACAACAAGAAGTTCCCTTTTGAAAGCTAGTACTGACATTTCGTTTAGCTCTGCTTTGGTAAAGAGGTCAGCACGTTAGTTTTATTTCAGTTGGTGTTGAAATTTTGAGACAATGCTGATTTATTTTTAGATAACGATCTGATACAATGTGAGAGGAATAAGTTCTCTTACATAGATGAATAGGTTTATTTAAAGCTATTTTTGAACTATTGCATCAAGGAATAGGAGAAATAAGATGATTTATTTTCAAATGGCTTAATCAATTCAATTTATATCTTGGGATTGCTATAATTCATACAGCTGCACTCCCACATTTGTCTGTTCCTCACCTGAACCCTCACTGTCCCACACCTTTACTCTTTGCAAGTGAGGGAGCAGGGTAGTGAGTGGGTAGGAGGCAATGTGGGCTTGGAAGCTAGGCAGCGAGCAGAGCGCTGAGTGTAAGTTTGCATGTACCAAAGGGCAGAAGGATGCCAACGTTCCTGACACACTTCGATGACTGACAGTAGCTTTGACTTCCTGCCCTAATGTGGTGTCATGAGATATAGTGTTTTTGCATTTGGGCACACATTTGGATTGAGAACTTGGAGGGAGCAGAACAGAGTTAACTTGCAGAAATATTGTTTTTAACACTGCTTGTAAAGTGATATCTTCAGCAATCAGGAAGGATGTTAGAACAGCTAGGGAGACTGTGTTCAAGAGGTGCCGAAACCAAGTGTCACCAACACCACTTTTGTTGCTCTTAATTTTGATTGCAATCTGTTGCAGCTTCTTGCAGTTTCATTGTGTTCAGTCATTTTAGTTATGTACTGTTTATTCATGCAATAAATTGCAGTCGGTAAATTGCAAATGATGACCGGAATAAGACCATAAGATGTAAGAGCAAAAGTAGGCTATCCAGCATCTGCTCTGGCCTTTAATACCTACTCTGACAATCCACTTTCTTGTCTTTTCCCATAATCGTCAATTTTCCTCAATCTGAGTTCTGATGAAGGGACACTGGACTCGAAATATTCCTGATGAAGGGCTTATGCTCGAAACGTCGAATTCTCTATTCCTGAGATGCTGCCTAACCTGCTGTGCTTTGACCAGCAACACATTTGCAGCTGTGATCTCCAGCATCTGCAGACCTCATTTTTTTACTCGAAATATTAACTGTTTTTCTCTCTATAAATGCTGCCAGACCTGCTGAGTTTCTCTAGCATTTCGATTTCTAGAATCCACAGTTCTTGGTGTTTATTTTAATACTCTCAATTCACTTACTGATTAAAAGTCTGTCTATCTCAGCCTTTAATATACTGATTTGACCCACGCTCTCTACCCCTCTGTGATAGAGTTTTACAGATTTCATGGCTTGTTATTTTTTTCCTTTTTTTGACATTTTGTCATTGTATTCAGTGTTCATATCGAAGCATTTGCACTTCAACCTGACATTTTGTTTGTTTTTGTTTGTTTGTTTCTTTCTTTACTTTACTGTTTCCTTTGTCTTTTGTACCATCAAACTGTTTTGCCACGTAATCTCTCCTATTTCCAGCCTTTCCTTTTGTTACAGAAACAGAAATTACCAGAGAAACTTAGCAGATCTGGCAGTATCTGTGGAGAGAATGCAGAGTTAATCCTTTGAGTCCAGTGACACCCTTCCCTGTTGTTCTTTCCATTTTCCCCCCACCGCCAACACTACCCCTAACGCTTGATTAAAATCTACTGTATCTCGATCCTTTTCAAGTTGTGACCAACCTCATTGAATGTTCACTATTTGTCTCCACAAATGCTGCCAGACCTGCTGAGTTCTTCCAGCATTTTCTTTTTTTTATTTCCACGTTAAGCTGTGTCATTTTCTTGCAATATGCTTTATGGCAGATCACAGAAACACTGAATTGCTACAGAATCTTAGAATCATAGAATCCCTACAGTGCCGAAAGAGGCCATTTGGCCCATTAAGTCTGCACTGACTCTCTGAAGAGCATCCCAATTAAATCCAGTCCTCTACCTTATCCCAGTAACCCTGCATTTCCCATGGCTAACCCACCTAGCCGGCACATCTGTAGAAACTATGGGCAATTTGGCATGGCCAATCCACCAAAGCTGCACATCTTTGGACTATGGGAGGAAACTGGAGCACCTGATGGAAACCCAGGGAGACACAGGGAGAATGTGCTAACTCCACACAGACAGTCAACTAAGGCTTGATTCGAACCCGGGTCCCTGTCACTGTGAGGCAGCAATAGTATCCATTGTGTCTGCACTAGCTCTCCAAATGATTAATCCACTTAATTTAATTATTCTGCCTTTTCCATGTAACCCTGTGCATTCTTTGTTTTAAGATCTTATGGAAAGAGGAAAAAAAAACGTCGAACTACTTCACTTGCCATTCTTAGGCTAACTCATTGTAGGATAATATTGGTATCAGAATATAGAAACAAAAATAGACATTGACCCCTCCTGACTATATTTTGGCATTCAGTTAAATCATGAATAATCTGTAAATCTATTTATGCTATTAAATTTATTAACCATGTTTAAATCCATTTACAACCTTGGTTCTGTAGCACTGAAAGATTGTGCATGCCCAAGCATAATCAGTATAATAAAACAAAGAACTGAAGATTTGATTGTGTTTGTGTTTAAAAAAAATCTATCAGATCTTCAGTTTTCAAATTGTCACTTGAGCTAGCATTAACCAACTTTCAGAGGGAATATGTTCTAGATTTCCAATGCCAGTTGTGCAAAGAAGTATTTTTTGAGATAAACTTTTAATGGCCTAAAGACCATAAGACATAGGAGTGGAAGTAAGGCCATTCGGCCCATCGAGTCCACTCCGCCATTCAATCACTGCTGATGGGCATTTCAACTCCACTTACCCACATTCTCCCCGTAGCCCTTAAGTCCTTGTGACATCAAGAATTTATCAATCTCTGCTTTGAAGACATTTAGCATCCCGACCTCCACTGCACTCCGCGGCAATGAATTCCACAGGCCCACCACTCTCTGACTGAAGAAATGTCTCCGCATTTCTGTTCTGAATTGACCCCCTCAAATTCTAAGGCTGTGTCCACAGGTCCTAGTCTCCTCGCCTAACGGAAACAATTTCCTTGCATCCACCCTTTCCAAACCATGTATTATCTTGTAAGTTTCTATTAGATCTCCCCTTAATCTTCTAAACGCCAATGAATACAATCCCAGGATCCTCAGCCATTCCTCGTATGTTAGACCTACCATTCCAGGGATCATCTGTGTGAATCTCCTCTGGGCACACTCCAGTGCCAGTATGTCCTTCCTGAGGTGTGGGGACCAAAACTGGACACAGTATTCCAAATGGGGCCTAACCAAAGCTTTATAAAGTCTCAGAAGCACAACGGTGCTTTTATATTCCAACCCTCTTGAGATAAATGACAACATTGCATTTGCTTTCTTAATCACGGACTCAACCTGCATGTTTCTCATCTTTAGAGAATCCTCGACTAGCACTGCCAGATCCCTTTGTACTTTGGCTTTATGAATTTTCTCACCGTTTAGAAAGTAGTCCATGCTTGTATTCTTTTTGCCAAAGTGCAAGACCTCACATATGCTCACATTGAATTCCATCAGCCATTTCCTGGACCACTCTCCCAAACTGTCTAGATCCTTCTACAGCCTCTCACTTCCTCAGTACTACCTGCCTGTCCACCTAACTTCATATCATCGGCAAACTTCGTTAGAATGCCCCAGTCCCTTCATCCAGATCATTAATATATAAGGTGAACAGCTGCGGTCCCAACACTGAACCCTGCGGGACACTGCTTGTCACAGGCTGCCATTCCGAAAAAGAACCTTTTATCCCAACTCTCTGCCTTCCAGCATCAGTTTGAAGTGGCCTAATGTCTACTTTTGCCTGTCGTTTGTTTCTTATGTATTGAAAGAAACTTTTACTATCATTTCTAATATTACTGGCTAGCCTACCTTCATATTTGATCCTGTCCTTCCTTATTTCTCTCTTTGTTATCCTCAGCTTGTTTTTGTAGCCTTCCCAATCTTCTGATTTCCCAGTGCTCTTGGCCACTTTATAGGATCTCTCTTCTTCTTTAATACATTTCCTGACTTCCTTTGTCAGCCATGGCTGTCTAATCCCTCCCCGGATAATCTTTCTTTTCTTGGGGATGAACCTCTGTACAGTGTCCTCAATTATACCCACAAACTCCTGCCATTTTTGCTCTACTGTCTTCCCCACTAGGCTCTGCTTCCAGTCTATTTTCGACAGTTCCTCTCTCATGCCCTCATCATTACCTTTATTTAACTGTAACACCATTACATCCGATTTTGCCTTCTCTGATTTAACTGTAACGCCATTACATCTGATTTTGCCTTCTCCTTGTTCTGAGTGTCCAGAAGAGAGAGATTTCCCGTTATCGACCCTGACACGTCTTCCTATCATCCTAAACACCTTTCTTAAGCCATCCCTGAAATTTCTATATTCCTGGGAATACAAATCTCGACAACTTGTCCTCACGTTAAATTATTTTAACCTCTGTATTTCTCTGCATGACCTGAACTCACTGTCTGGACTGGAATGCAATCATGTACAAATATCCTTTCCAGTTTGCCATAGTCATGTGACCTCTACCATAAAGAACTCAAGTCATAACAGACATGCGTTCACTTCAAAACACTTCATATTGGACACAGTCTTGTGTTGCACACAGAAAACATGGTATCAGGACTGACACTGAGGAGAGTGTTGCATAGCTACCAATAGAGAGATCCAGCTATGTGCACAGCTGTGCACTGCCACTTAAATAAATTTAAAAAGTCAAGAACAAGGAAGCTAGCCGCAATTAATCACTGGTTATGAGAAAATGGCTGCAGCTTTTCCCTCCTCAGTTCCTGTTCCAATGACAGGGGATTTATACAGAAAAAAAATCAGAAAATTTAAAAGCTTTGAAGTTGAGCTTTGACCCTCAATTAAAAATTATGTATGGACGGTGCATTTCAATATTAGGGACCAAAGTGAAAAAGAATTCATTGATCAATATGTAACAATATCAACTCAACTTGCAGAAATCTATGAATTTGTGAAACGAAAGGATGATCTAATTAAGACAGAATTGTTTTAGGCTGGATGACACCACCAAGAGGATGGATTACTCTGTGGGAATGATTAACATGAATGATGAACTGGAGTTCCAGATCACAGGGCAAGTAAAATGCCATTCTTCTCATCCAGGATAAGTCTAAAGCTTGAACTGATAATTCATTCCTGATGAAGGACTCTGGCCCGAAACGTTGAATTTCCTGTTCCTTGGATGCTGTCTGACCTGCTGTGCTTTAACCAGCAGCACATTTTCAGCTTTGAACTGATAATACTCAACATGCTAAAAGAGTGTAGAGTGTTGAAGCGCACTAAACCACTGATTGTGTAACAGATCATAGAGTAATAAGATGATGTGTTTAGAGGGTTATGATGTCTTTCAGGAGAATGTAATCTTGAAATAGATGTGAACACAAGACCAGATCAGTATTTGCTAAGGAAAGTTCCAGCTGTCCTTGAGACCAGGCTGAAAGACAAGAAAACTGGAATAGACAGGAGTAACCCAGAAAGTAGGCAAAAGTGAGGACTGCAGATGCTGGAAATCAGAGTCTAGATTAGAGTGGTGCTGGAAAAGCTCAGCAGGTCAGGCAGCATCCAAGGAGCAGGAAAACCGAAGTTTCCTGATGAAGGGCTTTTGCCTGAAATGGTGGTTTTCCTGCTCCCTGGATGCTGCCTGACCTGCTGTGCTTTTCCAGCACCACTCTGACCTAGTAATCCAGAAAGTAACAACTCCTATGGATTATTAGCATGGTAACAGTGAGACAACCCATAGAGAAATTGAGCAAGTCTCACACAAACAAGGCAATCCTTGAATGGAGAATGTCACCTACTGAAGGAATGGAAAGTAATCCAGTGCAAAGACCAATGTCACTGTGTGCCCAAACTACACAATCAATTGCAAAAAAGCAACTGAGGCCAGAGGTAATATCAGACATGAGTGAGCAAAATCAGGATGAAATGGTAGAAAGCCAAATTTCATTTTGACAAGTGTGAACCAGTCAGGATACAAATACCTAACAACCTCAACAAAAGCCAACCTAATTGGCAATTTGGGACTAGTATGGAGCAGTTTTCAAGTCGACTCGGTGAAAGTGCATGACCTTGTATACCGTTATAACTGTAGTCACCTTCACCCAACTGCAAAGACTGTGCCTCCTGTACAGGCGGCTGATCAGGAAGAGTGAATGCAACACTTGCTCAGAATGCAGAGCAACCATCAAACCCAGAGCAGCACAGCAACCCATCAACAAAAATGGAACAACAATGGGCCCAACAGTGATAGCAAATCACACAGGAATGATACTCCCCAGGAAAAAACCCATCACTCAGATGATTAGCCAGTGGTGATAATCTGTACATATACCATTTAAGACACCAGCAGGACTCTAGGACAAAATTCCCTTGAATTTTTTCTCAGTCCGAAAACAGAAGTCAGTGTATCAGCACATCATTCGGTGGAACTTTGGAGTGGCTGTGTTACTACACAGCTTAAAAGGGCTCCATGCTTTAGGTAGCCAATTTAAATTCATTTCAGTAATGTGTTGAACATCTGTATCGTTGTTTTGTACACACGATACATATACCTCTTCAAGGCCCCCATATCCTTCCTGAGGACCTGGGGTCAGAAATAAACATGATATTTTGGATGTGGATAGGTTTTTGTAATTGCAGTATAACTGGTAATGCTTTACATGAGTCAGAGGACTTAATGATGTTCTATTAGGTGAGTAATTCTGTTTTGTGCTGATAATGCAAGGGGCAAGTGAAAAAAAGCACTCTGTGCCTTAAATATATGTAAATATAATCTTGTACAAGGAAGACACGCCTTTGGTTTGTTTGTCGGGACAGAGTTTATTTGTTTGTTCCTTCATATGCTACTGCATAGAACCAACAGCTTCGTGACAATGTATGTTTATAAATGTATTTTTATGAATAAAGTATATTTTTGAAATAAAAAGACAACTGAACCAAAATGTACTACTTTCTGTTAAATGTCACACATTTGTGTTTATTTGAAGAGACTACATAGAAATCGAGCAGTTTGTAGTGAGAGCAACGATTGGATACTTCTGATAAACCAATCCAGTGTGTTGTCCTGGTCAATATATTTGGCCCATCATACTTGAGCTGAATCTTTAAAACAGCTAACTAACTAATCTCATCTCGCCCTTTTCCCTGTAACTCTGCAAATTTTTTTCTTTTCAAACATGTATCCAATTTATTTTGAAAGTTGCTGTTAAACGCAGCAAGTTCAGTCCAGATCATTGACCTACAATAGATTAAAAAAAAGTAAAATTCTCATTATCGCTCAAGTACTTTACTGTTAATCTTAAATCTGTCCTCGTGGTTGTGGATATATTCGTTGAGCTGGGAAGTTGATTTGCAGATGTTTCAACCCCTGTGTAAGCAATATCTTCAGTGCTTGGAGCCTCCTGTGAAGTGCTCTTGTACTGTCTATTCTGAAATTTATTTGGTTCCATTTTCTGCTGCTTCTGTTTGCTGGTTCCAGTTGTTCATTGTAGTGGCAGGTATATTGGGCTTAGGTCTATGTGTTTGTTGATGGAGTCCGTAGCCATGTTTCTAGAAATTCTGTGGCTGTCCTATCTTTAGGTTGTCGTATGATTGTTGTGTTCTCCCAGGTGAATTTGTGGTCTTTGTCATCTGTGTGTGTGGCTACTGAGGATAGCTGGTTTGAGTGGTTGCTGTTCTGGTTCAAGACCTGGTTGATGTGTAGTTTTCCTGTACGCTTTTGTTGTGCATTGACCATTCTGTATTCTTTGTAATATCTCATTCAGGAATGGGAGTTGATTGTTGGTTTCCTCCTGTCATAAATCTGATCCCTGTGAGTATGGTGGCGATAATCCAGTATGTGTTCTCGATATCTGTCCTCTTATTGATAGCAAAAGTGTTGTCTACGTATCTGATCCAGAGCTTGGGTTGGATTTATGGTAGGGCTGTTCCAATCTTTGCATTACTGCTTCTGCTATGAGCCCAGAGATGGGTGAGTCCATAGGTATTCCACGTATCTGTTCATATATGTAGCTATTGAATGTGAAGCGTGTTGTGAAGCACAGGTCTGGTAGTTAGAGTATGCAGTCCTTGTTGACAGGTTCCCCGGCATGTTGTCTGTTCTGTTTGTCGAGGAGTTTGGCTGTTGTCTTTGTGGCCAGGGTTTTATCAATTGAGGTAGTGGTGCTGTTACATGGAATGACACCATTGCTTCGTCCTTGGCTATGTTTATGTTCTTGATGTTTTCTAGGAATTCCTGTGATGATTGTATGGTTTGCTTGGATCGCTAATAGGATGTTTTAGTTTTTGTTGGCGTTCTTTTGCCCATTTGTGCGATGGTGTTGCCTGGGGTTGCCTCAATGGGTCTAAGTGGTATGTCTAGTTTGTGTACTTGGGGTACTCTGTAAAATCTTGGGGTGTTATTACTTCCTGGTTTCATACTTTGTAGGTTAATCCAGGTTATTAGTCCGGTTTTTTTTTGTAGGTTCCATAGTGTGTTTATTCTGTTGGTGAGCTGTGGCGTGGGGCCACACTCCCTCTGTAGGTAGGTGTCAGTATCTGCAAGTAGTCTCTCCGCTTTCTGAATGTATTCGGTCTTGTCCATGATAACAGTCATTCTGCCCTTGTGTACTGGTACTATGATTATGTTCTTATCATTTTTGAGTGTTTTTAGGGCTTCTCTCTCTTTGTTGTTGAGGTTGTTCATTAGTCTTTGTTAGTAAGGGTACAATGGTTTGTCTGACTGCTTGCTATGTCACTTCAGTTAGTCTGTTAGTTCTGAGCATACATTCTAGTGCAGCTAGTAAGTCTGTTGATCTTGCATCCCTGTGGTTGAGGTTGAGTCCCTTGGCTAGTACCACCTTTTCTGTATCTGTGAGCTGTTAGTTGGAGAGGTTGCTATGTCCTGTTGTCTGGTAGTACCGTTTTCCTTCTGTATGTGGTTCTGCTCTGTCTTATGATAATGGCCTATTCAGTTGGCACAGTCCATTCCTAATTTGTTTTTGTAATTTACAATTTTTGGCACGCAATTTCTTGTCTGTACTGGTGTAGTCTATTGAGACCATCCTCACATGGTTTTGTCTGACTTGTTTGTTTCTGTGGCTTGTGGGTTGTTGATTGGTGGTCTCCATCTAATCTGACACATGTTTGTAGAATTTGATTCCTTCAGCATCCGTAAAGGAATCAGAGTTGTTCATAGGTAGCGCTTAGGCAGTTAGCACAGGAGCACACATCGGATTATAAACACCATACTCACTGGGATCAGATTTAAGAGTAAGGAGAACATCAACAATCAACTCCCATTCCTGGATGTGATGTTACAAAGAACACAGAATGGTGAGTGCACCACAAAAGTGTACTGGAAAGCAACGCACACCGACCAGGTCCTGAACTACAACAGCAACCACCCAAACACACACACAAGGGAAGCTGCATTAGGATTGTGTTCAAAAGGACTATGACACACTACAGTACTCCTGACCTATGAAGGGAAGAAGAAGATCACCTCTACAGAGTATTTGCCAAAAACGGATATCCCTGTAACTTCATCCATAGATGCCTAACAGACCAACAACGTGATGAGGACATGCCATGACCTAACTCACTAGCCACAGTACCTTACATTGAAAAAAAGTCTTGGAACTGACAGCCAGACTACTCCGCCCACTTGGGTTCATGACAGCCCATTAAACCGACAGCCAGGCACAGACCCAGCTCACCAGGACAAAAGACCTTACACCCATCATGTGCAAGGCTAAAGTAATTTACATGATTCCATTCAGAGACTGCACAAAACACTATATAGAACAAATAGACAGACAACTAGCAATCTGCATACACGGACACCAACTAGCCACTAAACGCCACAACAGCTGTCCCTAGTAGCCATACACACAGATGACAAAGACCGCAAATTCACCTGGGCCAACCTAAACATAGGACAGCCAGAGAATTTCTAGAAGCATGGCACTCAGCCATGGACTCCATTAACAAGTTCATTGACCGAGGCCCAATATACCGGCCATTACAACAGCCAATTGGAACTGGCAACTAGTAGCAACAGAAACTGAACCAAATAAATTCCAGAAGAGAGAATACAGCAGTGCCTCACAGAAGACTCCAAAGCACTGAAGATGTCACCTAGACAGAAGACAAAACATCTGCAAATCAACCGTCCCAGCTCAGCGAACGTACCCACAAGCACAACAACTGGAACCCGAGCTACAACTCTTTACACAAGTCTTGAATCATCAACTTTCCAAACTGTTTGTTTCTTATTTACTGCAGTAATAAACATTGCACAATTTTGAACATATCTATGAAATCTCCCTTTTATCACCTCAGTTTTATGGGTATGCACCTATTTTAAATGCATTATTCTACAAAAGTGTAATTCATATTCTGATGTAGGAATCTTTGCATATGTGCTTTTTCTAGCCCCCCACCCCCCCAAAAAAATTCATTGATTCATTCATTTACTGGTGTAGGTTATGGGAGCAAATTTGCAGCATTCACTGTTTAAAATGCTAATTGTTCCTTTTTGACAGACATTAGACTTTGATGTGGAACAGAAGGTGAACCTTGCAGAACTAACCAAAGCACTTGACAATGAGTTATTGACCAGCAAAAATGGAATTCATCAGGCCGCATTCTCCTGTTACAGAAATGAAATAAATGGCCTTCAGTAAGTGTGTTCCTTTAAATGTCCTTTTAAGTCATAATTATTCTCTGTTTTGATGAGTGTCATCCATGGCTAATCAGTGGCTGGTGGTGGAACGCTTGCTTTGAAATCAGAAGGTCAGAGTTCAAGCCAGGGACTTGAGCACTAAGGGCTGATGTTCCAGTGTAGTACAGAAGGAATGCTGCATTTTCCAAGGTACTGTCTTTCAGCTGGGATATTAAACAGGGATGCCTGCTTCTTGGGTAGATCTAAAAGATTGGAAAACTGTGTTTTGAAGAACAGCAGAGTTCTCCTTGGTGTCCTGGCCAATGTTTATTCCTCAGCCACATTATTAAAACTAATTAACTAATATTATTTATCTATGCACATTGGCAGTTTTACAACAGTGATTACCTTAAAAAATATACGTAATTGGCTGTATAGTGGTTTGGGACTGCCTAAGGTTGTGGAAAACAAAGTAAATGTGGCTTTTTTCCTTCTTAGTTATGAAAATGTTAAACTCTTCTGTGTCCCTATATAACATTAAGCACCTCATAGCTTAAATGCTGCAGTTTCAAACAACCTGTGAACCAGAGGTTGTGGCACTTAAAGATTTAAATAATTTAACTCTCCTTTTAAAGTCAGGTTGCAGCATCTGCAGTCGTTGTTTTTACCTCTTCAGTTAAAAAGATCTATCTTGCTGATCCATCTGCCATCTGGTGACTGTTGAAGGTATTGCTGGATGGTGTAAATATTTTGCATTGCACATTCCATTATTTTGTTAGGAATACATGTGGATTAAGATGTTGACTTTCACTGTGAATAGACAAACTATCTAGAAAACATTAGAACTAACACTGTGTAAAAATATAAATAGCTTCTAAATGCACAAAAAACCCCCCAGAAATTGCTGGAAATGCTCAGCAGGTCTGGCAACATCTGTGAAGAGAAATCAGAGTTAACATTTCAGGTCCAGTGACCCTTCTTCAGAACTGATTGTAGCTGGGCAATTATTGATTTATTTGCTGAAGAGAGGGTGGGGGGAGGGTCTGAGGCGTAAACAGTACCTGGTGATAGAGCCCAAAGAGAGAGGAACAGTTGGATAGACCAAGGAGTGGAGAACAATCTGGCTAGGAGGGTGAATGGCTATTAATGGGGACTGTTAGTGGCTAACAATGGGTTGTGTTAATAGCAGACTATGTGGTAATAAAACCTGGTGTGTGGAGGTAGGGGCAAGGACATGGGGGAGTTCAAGCCCTGAAGTTATTGAACTCAATATTGAGTCCAGAAGGGGGTTCCCAAGTGGAAAATGAGGTGGTGTTCTTCCAGTTTGTGTTGAGCTTCACTGGACCATGGCAGCAAGCCAGATATTGGCCAGAGAACAGGGTGGTTTGTTGAAGTGGCAGGCAACTGGAAGCTCAAGGTCTTTTTAGTGGGTAGAAAGTAGGTGTTCTGTGAAACAGTCTGGATACTGAGGATGGAGGAGATAAATGGGCAGGTGTTACGCCTTTCAGTTGCAGGGGAAAGTGCTGTAGTGGTGTGTTGGGAGTGAAGAAAGAGTGGACTGGGGGTCCTGGAGGGAACAGTCCCTGCAGAAGGTGAACAAGAGAGGGGAGGGGAATATGTGTCTGGATTTGGCATAAACTGGAGGTGGCAGAAATGGTGGTTCATGATCTTCTAGTTGGGGTAAGATGGAGATCATTTGGTCAGTTGCCTTTGCCATTTCCCCTTCTTCCCCTAATCCAATAGACCAAACCTCCAAGACACGCACCCAGTTCTAGTTCTGACCTTGAACATTTTTCTAGTTTCTCTCTCATTTTCCGTCATGTTGAGCTCATTTTGTTCATGAGTCTCATTTGTTCTTTCAACTCAAATCCCACTAAACAACTAACTGTCCAACTCCCCTTCCTGGTTCCCATGTTAGCTGATATTTTTAATGCTCTTCCTCCATGGGTTTTATCACTTTCAAATCTGCCACTGTCACCCTTCCCTCAAAAAAAAAATGAACCCTTTACTCCTACCCTGGCTCCCATCTTTTTAAACAACTACTCTGTCTCCAACCTGCTTTTCCTCTTTAAGGTACTTGACATTGTCTCCCAAATTTGTGCCTTTTGTTCTGGAACTCCCTGTTTGAATCCCCTCAATTATATATCCCCTGCTACTTCCATAATACACAGCTTGGAAGGATTGATAGGGGTGATGGCGAGGTAGATCTGAGTGTTGTCAATGTATGTTTGTAAACTGATCCATGTTTTTGGATGGTGTAGGCAAGAAGCAACATGCAGATGAAAAATAGGAAGGGAGGAGAGTGACAAATTATGTCCTTTATGACTGTGACAGAAGAAAATTCATCCTTTTTTGACACATTTGACATCTTTGATCATGCCATCCTCCTCGATTGCCACTCCATTACCATCCAGCTGGGTGGAAATGTGCTCATTTCCATTCTCATCCATTTAATCACAATTGGAGAATCGCCTGCAATAGTTTCTCCTCCCACTCTTGTACTATGACCTCTGGGGTCCCTCAGGGGTTTATCCTTGGGCACCTCCTATTTTTCATTATATACTTGCCCCTTGGTGACATCATCTGAAAACACACATTAGTTTGTAAATGTACACTGTGAACATTCAGATTTGCCTCACCATCATCCCCCTCTATCCCTCCGCAGCTTCTGAATTGCCTGACATCTGCTCCTAGATGATTAGAAATAGCCCCCATTCAGATATTGGGAACAATGGCAACATTGTCTTTAGCGACTGTTACAAAATCTATGAGCCAGCCACCAACTTCATCTCTCTCCCTGACAACTGTATCATTTAAACCAGATTATTTGCTAATCTGGATATCATATGTAACCACGTGAGCACCCTGCATCATAGCCAAGCCATTGCTAAGACAACCTATTTCCAACTCCATAATGTTTACTAATATCACTGTCATGGCTCATCTGTTACTGAAACTCAGCCATGCCTTTATTTCAAGATTATTGTAATGCACTGGTCTTCAATGTTATACCCGCCATAAGCTTGTGGTCATTCAAAACACTACTGGCCATCTCCTTGTATTAGTTCTTGCTTTTTAATGGATCTGTGCTCAATGACTTTTATGCAATCCAGTTAAAACAATGTCTTGGTTTGAAAGTTCTTATCTTTGTTTTTGGATCCTTCCTTGCCCTTTCTCTCTCTATCTTGGTAAATTTCATTCAGTCCCCAAACACTCTGAGATAGCAGAGTGCGGCATGGTGGCTCAGTGTTTAGCACTGCTGCCTCACAGTGCCAAGGACCCAGGTTGGACTGTGGGAGGAAACCAGAACACCCGGAGGAAACCCATGCAGACACGGGGAAAATGTGCAAATTCCACACAGACAGTTGCCTGAGGCCTTGTTATATTTGGTCTCATTACTTTAACACAAATGTAAATGCATGCAGATATAACAGCCATTTATTAAAACACCACTGACGATTATGAAAGTCCTAGAAGATGATTTGCTTATACTTGTATTTTTTTCCCCACTTCATGCATATTATCAATAAATCATGTTGAAGCAATCATGTGTGGGTGACTATATAATTAATTAATTGTGCCAGTAATAGAGAAATAGTACAGCCAATTAGTTAAACAAAGATACATGATCTCTGAAAAGCATTTTATCCTGCACAGTCCTTTTCAACTGTCCTACTACCATGATTATATTACCTAATTAGCTCAGTACCATTTCTCCAGAGCACTGGCAATCAGATAGACATACACTAAATCATTACAGATATTGCTGAGTGTTTACTTTCAGGCATTGCATCATCCCCTTAATCAGTTGAAATGTAGCACCCTGCCCAGACATGGTGTACAGCTTGCATTCTCAGATTCAACTTCACCATGTTTAGTGGAAAGTCATTTTAAGCTTAAACTGGTCTTTAAGAAGAGGCTGGTCCCACAAGTTGTGCAAGACATTAAAATATCCGTGATAGTATGGACCGTTATTCCTACACTCCTCCAATTCTTCTCAATGTTGTCTGCCATGTAAAACTGTCCTGGTTGGCCCTTGTTTTCCAATACTCCGTTTGCAGATGGATTATTGTTAGCAGCGCAGTTAACTGAAATAACATCAGCATAAGACCTGGGTGTATCATGGTGTTCATAACACTGACCGCTGTAAGGATACAGGTGAGCAGTGATTCCCACCTGCAAAAATGTCCAACCTATTCAATAAGGTGCCACACAAAAGGCTGCTGCGTAAGAAAAGGATGCATGGCATTACGGATAATGTATTAGCATAGATAGAGGATTGGTTAACTAACAGGAAACAAAGAGTGGGCATAAGTGAGTGCTTTTCTGGTTGCTAATCGGTGACTGGTTTTGTGCCTCAGGGATCAGTATTGGGACTGCAATTATTTGTAATTTACATAGACGATTTGGAGTTGGGGACCACGTTTAGTGTGTCAAAATTTGTGGATGACACTAAGATGAGTCATAGAGCAAAGAGTGCAGAGGACTGTGACACTTTGCAGACAGACATAGATAATTTAAGTGAGCGGGCAAAAATCTGGCAGATGGAGTACAATGTTAATAAATATGAATCATCCATTTTGGTAGGAATAACAATAAAAATGTCAATTACTTGAATAGTAGGAAATTGCAGCATGCTGCTGTGCAGAGGGACCTGGGTGTCCGAGTGCATCAATCACAAGGTTGGTCTGCAGGTGCAACAGGTAATTAAGGCAAATGGAATTCTGTCCTTCATTGCTAAAGGAATTGAGTTTAGAAGCAGGAAGGTTATGTTGCAGCTGTATGTGGTGCTGCTGAGACCACACCTGTAGGACCGCTTGTAGTTTTGGTCTCCTTACTTGAGAAAGGGTCTACTGGCCCTAGAGGAGGTGCAGAAGAGGTTCACTAGGTTGATTCTGGAGTTGAGGCGGTTGGCTTATGAGTGGTAGTCTGGGATAACATTCATTGGAATTTAGAAGAATGAGGGGAGATGTTATAGAAATACATTAAATTATGAAGGGAATAGATAAGATAGAAGTAGAGAGGATGTTTCCTCTGGCAGGTGAAACTAAGGACAAGAGGTCATAGCCTCAAAATTAGGGGGAGCAGATTTAGGACCGAATTGAGAAGGAACTACTTCACCCAGAGAGGTGTGAATCTATGGAATTCCCTGCCCAGTGAAGTAATTGAGGCTTCTTCATTGGATGTTTTTAAAGCTGAGATAGATAATTTTTTGAACAGTAAAGAAATGAAGGGTTATGATGAGAGGGTGGGTAAGTGGAGCTGAGGCCACAAAAAAGATCAGCCATGATCTTATTGAATGGCAGAGTGGGCTCGAAGGGCCAGATGGCCTACTCCTGCTCCTGGTTCTTATGTTCTGTAGGTTTGTGGAAAGATTAATTCACTGAGGAGATTTTTCATTCTGTCATGCGTCCCACTCTTCTGATTCAAAGTTTGTAGAAGTCTCACTTTGGACTTTACAATGGTGACTGTTCACAACAGTTACTTGATTGAAATGCTGAAGCTGTTGAAATTTCCCTCTGGTACAGCATCTGTTTCCCCCAAATAACAGTTTAGGCTTTTAATTTATAAACAAGAATGGTGTGCCATGAAAGACCTAATATTTGATGTATATGCAGCAGAGTTTCTGCCTCACTTTGTGCTGGGTTTCCTACCATCATCCTCTTTGACTATTGGTATCCTACAAGCCTGCTTGATCTATTGAGCTAGTGTGATAGAGGAAAGCCATTTACTGGTCCAACTAGAAGAGACCATTGTATGAACAAGAAGTGGTTTGTTTCATGTTAGTAACTTGTACAGATTACATTCGAATTCACGGGTTTATATCATCAATCTCTTTTCTTCCTGCCATCTTCTTGTAATTTACCCCTCTTGTTTTATTCCAGTAATCCCAAACCCCCTAGCAAAAGTAAAATACTGTTGTTGCCGGGAGCCTGAAATCAAAACAGAAAATGCTGGAGAATTTCAGTAGGTCTGTGGAATGAGAAACCAGACGTATCATTTCCAGTCCAATGTGACTGTTCTTCAGAACTGAAGTCATGTTGCCTTCACAACCTCTGAAGGAGTTGGGAGATTTCCGATCATGTTCTCTCCTTGCCCCTTACACACTCCAGGTTACAGGGAAGGTGAGCGATCTGTTGAGAGTGACAATCGTCTGAGGAATTGAATGGCCATCCAACTGCTCCTCATTATATAACATAACTGGTTGAACTGTACAAGTGTGGGTCTTTGGTATCTGAAAAGTATAAAGGGGGTACAGAAGCATTCATGACCATGGCCTTTATCCCAAAATCTCCTCAACAATGTTTGGATCAGGGGAGTCCTTTGACCATTATCTGGTTTTATTCATTTCAGTCTCTGCTGAGTATCCCAAGATATGGGAGATGTGGAAGTTGGACTGGGGTGGACAAGGTCAATAATCAAACAACACCAGGTTATTGTCCAACAGGTTTATTTGAAACTGCGAGCTTTTGGAGCTCTGCTTCTTCCTCAGGCATGGTATGATAGGGAAGTATAAGACCGGGAAGTATAAGACCAAGACAATACTGCCACCTGTTGGCCTCCCATTCCTTTGACCTGACATGAGGTAATGAGGTGGTAGAGACCCCTGTGATGTCTGCCAGGGTCACTGCTAACTTTGTGTGTTGCAGCTTTGGATATTTCTTTTGTCTGATCTTGATTTTTGTTCTGTTTGCCTGATCTTCATTTTTGTTCTGTTTGCCTGAAAGATATTGTACTTGCAGCTCTAAGTATGTCCAGATTTCCACCACCTACTTAGTTTTCTCGCTGCTCTTGAATTCTGAAACTTCTTTATCTCGGGCCTCAGCCTTTTCTACGAGCTTAAGAATCTACATTTGACACGGTATAGCTATTGTCTTAGTTTGTGCGACATTAACCATTAGGTAGCTTCAAATTGTGAAGAAATATCTGACCTGGGAACCCTCCAACCACAAGGTATGAATTCAGATTTCTCCAGTTTCCTCATTTCCCCTCCCCCGACCTTGTCTCAGTCGGTTCCCTCAACTCAGCACCGCCCTCCTAACCTGCAATCCTCTTCCTGACCTCTCCGCCCCCACCCCACTCCAGCCTATCACCCTCACCTTGACCTCCTTCCACCTATCCCACCTCCATCGCCCCTCCCCCAAGTCCCTCCTCCCTACCTTTTATCTTAGCCTGCTTGGCTACTCTCTCTCATTCCTGATGAAGGGCTTATGCTCGAAACGTCGAATTCTCTATTCCTGAGATGCTGCCTGGCCTGCTGTGCTTTGACCAGCAACACATTTGCAGCAAATATCTGAACCAAGTCCAGAATATTCCCAGGTCTTGCCATTGTGAATGGGAGATCCTCCTTGAGTTGCATTCCTGAGAGAATACCTACCCCTTGAACTGATACTAACTTGATGAAGATTGAATTACTTCAGGGTTATCAAAATGTTTGTCAAATTTGTCTCATTACTTTAAGCACCAATGTAAGCACTCGTGCAGTTATTACAATGCAGGATCGAATCTTTATTGTTTCCCGTGAGAGTTCCCCAGTGCAATGATTTGCTCGTCCCCACTTAAACACCATTTTTTTTTATCTTGTGCATATTATCAACAATAATCAAAGTTGCAGTGAAGAAACAATTCCTTAAAATGAAAGAATAACAAATTAGTTGTACCAAAACAAAGCTATATAGTATAATCAATTAATTGTAGTTAAAGATTCACTGTTAGAATGTATGCTTTTTCAATGATCCCATTACAATGGTAATATTGCATTACTTCACTCAGCGCCACTTCCCATAAGCGCTAGGATTTGGCATGTTCCTGATCAATGCTGCCACCACTTTAGATTCCTCCACTGTCACTAGATTATCAGACAGCTCTCTTGGCATCCAGTATTTTGGGAAGATCAAAGCCGTGTTTTTGGTACAGCTAAAGATTTTTATCCCTAGCTACCAACTCTAGCCCTCACCCTGGCAATTACCTGAGACTGAACAATGTTGTTCGCATCTGTGATGTAAAATTAATCCTGAGGTGTTCACCCAAACATATATTTGTGCCAACACCAAGGTTGCCAATTTCCACTTAATTTGTTTGTTCATGGGAGAGGATGTTGCTGGTGAGACTGGCATTTATTGTCCATCTGTAATGGTCCTTGAACTGCTGCTTTGCCTAATGTACTGGTACATCTACAGTGCTGTTAGGAAGTGAGTTCCAGGAATTTGACCCAGCAGCAGTGGAAGAATGATATAGTTCCAAGTTAGGATGGTGTGCGGCTTGGATGCTGTTGTGCTTCCAGGTGGTAGAGATCATGGGTATGGAAAGTGATGTCAGAAGAGGTATGATGTATAATGCCCAACTCCGTGCTGCCTCCTCTTATCTGCTGCTGAAATGTTTGTCTATTCTTTTGTTAGCTCTAAATTTAACTATTCCAACTTGATCCTGGCCAATTGCCCACATTTCACCTTCCGTAAACCTGAGGCCATCTAAAACTCTGTGCCTCTTCCTTCCTCACTCACCAAATTCCATCCATCCATCACATTTATACTTGATGACCTACACTTACTCCTGGTTTAGCAAAAGCTTGAAATTCTTGACTTTCATTTCAGATCCTCTGCAATGGCCTCAGCACTCCCCATCTCTGTTATCTCGTCCAGGCCAACAACCTTCCGAGACATTTGTTCTCCTCTTATTCTAGCCTCTTGAGCATTCCTAATTTTACTTATTTCACAATTACTGACTTTGCTTTCAGGTATCAAAGCCCTAGTCCATGGATTCCCTCTCTAAACTCTGTAATGTGTCTATCTACCCTCCCTCTGTTTAAGATATTCCTTTAAACCAACCTCCTTTACAAAGCGTTTTGTCATCTGTCTTAAATTGCCATATGTTTTATGATACTCCTGTGAAATGTCTTGGGACATTTTAATGCATTAAAACTGCTTTATATAAATACTAGTGATGGTGTTACAAACATTGCTGGGTACTTAGTTTAAGAAATTGCATCCTCCGGTTTATTTTTGGAAATGTTTGTCCTCACTGGACACTTGCACAATACGTGCCGTACAATCCTATTTTTAGCAGAAAACGATTTCAACTCATCACATGGCAATCCTAATTTAATGTACATTGGTCTGACAACATGCTCAAAACATTGAGCTTCTTGGGCCCTTGTCCTCACAGGAATTTATTAGGATCCTTCCATGCATCATTTATTTAGACTCAGAGTCATACATTATGGACAGAGACCTTTTGGTCCAACGGCCTTTGGCCCATATCCCTGTAAACCTTTTCTGTTCTTGTACCTGTCAAAATGTCTTTTAAATGTAACTGTTCCTGCATCCTTCACTCCTCTGGCAGTACATTCCATATGTGTATCACCTCTGTGAGGAAAACGTTGTACAAGCTTCACTTTCTACTTTTACAAAGTAAGTAGGCCTAACACAGATTTCCAGATTAAACACTGTTCTGAGGAAGGGTTACCAAACCTGCAATGTCAACTTCAATTTCTTTTCACAGATGCTGCCAGACCTGCTGAGCTTTTCCAGCAATTTCTGTTTTTGTTACAAATCTACATTTACTTTTCTTTGATTCTCCAACAGGTATAATCAATATATTAATAAGAAACATAATAAACTGTCATGTGTCTATCTACCCTCCTTCTGTTTAAGATATTTACACAGGTTGGTTTAAAGGAATATTAGGCTACCACCTGTGACGTGCATGTCATGAAGGGATCATATAGACAAGACAAAATACTAAACATGTATATAAAATCAAAAATCTAAAAGTAAAGAAAAAGCAAATAACATAATAATCAGTAGGTTTAACAGCATCTTTGGAGAGAGAAAAAGAGTTAATGTTTCAAGTTGAACACGACTCCTTTGAGACAAATGACTTTTTTTTGTTTTCAGAAGAATAGTCATATTTGACTTGAAGCACTAACTTTTATAGAACATAGAACATAGAAAGATACAGCGCAGTACAGGCCCTTCGGCCCTCGATGTTGCGCCGACCGAATCCTACCTAACCTACACTAGCCCAATAACTTCCAAATGCCTATCCAATGCCCGCTTAAATGACCATAAAGAAGGAGAGTTCACCACTGATACGGGCAGGGCATTCCATGAACACTCAACCCGCTGTGTAAAGAATCTACCCCTAACATCTGTCCTATACCTACCACCCCTTAATTTAAAGCTGTGTCCCCTAGTAACACCTGACTCCATTAGCGGTAAAAGGTTCTCAGTGTCGACCCTATCTAAACCCCTAATCATCTTATACACCTCTATCAAATCTCCCCTAAACCTTCTCTTCTCCAATGAGAACAGCCCCAAGTGCCTCAGCCTTTCCTCATAAGATTTTCCTACCATTCCAGGCAACATCCTGGTAAACCTCCTCTGCACTCGTTCCAATGCCTCCACATCCTTCCCTGCTTTTCTAACCCCAAAGCAGAGGCAGTAAACTATACTTTTCTTCTATTGATTCTCACAGGAATCAAAGATACCTTTCCTATATCTGAATTTTATCCCCGAGATGGTGGAGAAATATCATAATAATGACTCTATGACTCTGTGTTCCAGTAGGGAAGCTATTGTCAGTATATGATCAAAATATGTTTTGGTTACATCAAGTAGGAAACATCTCATCCTAAATGACTACTACTAAGTATTCCTACTTGATTTATTTTATTTGTTATAAGAAGTGAACAATGATGTCAAATTGATGTTGACCAAACCTTGTTTTTGCAGAAGACAAATTCAGCAGTTGTACAAGGAGAGAGAAAAGACCAAAGCAGACTTGGACAGAGCAGAGAGGTGTAATGTCGAGCTAGCCAAGGAAGTTGATGACCAAAATGCCACAATGGAATTGATCAATGAAACCAAAATCAAGTCAGTAGGAGACATGGGTTGATTTTTGTTTTTGGTTTACTTTTGTTCCCTAGGTGTGAGCATTTCCCAGGATGCAGGAGGAGAAAATATTGTGGATCGCGGAAATGATATTTATGGGGCATCTTATTGGCAGTGTTGCTATTTATTACCTATCCCATGGTGACCCTTGAGAGGTAATAGTGAGTTGGCGTCTTGAATCACTGCAGTGCGTGTAGCAAAACCACTGCCATAATATTATTAAGTACGGCATCCCAGGATTTGACCAGCAATGGCGAAAAAATTATGATGCGTGGCAAAGATAAGATGGTTTGTAATTTGGAGGTGGTGTTCTAATGCAGTTGCTGCCCATGACTGTTTTAGTGGTGGAGATCATGGATTTGGGTAGACCTGTCCAACACTATCAAAATTTCAGGCTACCTCCATGGTTAACAATGCATTGGTGGGCTTCCTGTAAAATGTTTCTTATCAGCTCTTTGATGGGTTGATGTACTATCTTTCAATGTTCTCATCAATTTGCTCCTCGACCCTATCTTGCTCAAGATGTTTATTCCTTCCCCAAGTTTGTTTCTGTGGGTTTTAGGTACCCTCCAACTGTGTCAACAAGGAAGCTTTTACTACTGATGATAAGTATTTTCCTGCCTGTGTGCCATCCAGAGACATCAGAGCCTAATTTGACCTCATTTCCAAACACACACACCTTTCATCAGTAAAGCTGGATGTCAATCAGGAAGAGGAACCTATGGCAACTTCTTATTCTAAGTTATGGGCACTGAGGCCCTGTTGTCCCTCTAACGTGGGTAAGACAACTAGTTACAGATCAAGAGTCCCTTGAATTCCCAATGTTCCCCCCCAAAACTATCCGTTAACCCCCTCCCACCTCAACTGATCACGGTTTGTTATGTAAATAGCACATACGATTCTGACCACAGACTTGTTTATAATACCTCTCTCACCACAGTGGTTTTAGCAATATCATGATATGAATAACAATTTGGTAAGAGTACTAGGTGACTCTGGAAGCTTATCACAGCCCCAGTCTTATCCCAAAGAAGGAGACAATGAAGAAAGTTCTCAATAGTAATATGTATAATAGGAACAGATTCAACTTTTTAAATACAAAATTAGCAGCAAGCCATTTGCCCCACAACACTGTTATGCTCAGCACAAAACTCCCATTCAGCTTGATTGAATCCTAATAACACGTCATTATTTTCTTTCCTCCCTTTATGTAGTTAGCTCATTTTCCCTTCAAATGAATTGTGATGAAAGGGATAAATTTATATGTATTAAAATCAATATTGGAATTTGGATTTCAAAATAAAGGCAGCGGAGTGTTTATCTTTTGGATGGTTTCTATAATAAAAAAGAAGGGTTGGGAAAATCCTTCTGGAGTAGTGACTAAGTTCAGCATTTGTCAAACTGAAGTGTCTTCAGACCCATATCATGTTAATGCACAGATATTTATACTGTTGGCTTTATGTTCGTAAAATAAATGTGAGGCCATTAGCTTTGCTTTCAGCTCAGAATAATCTAAAGTTAAGAGTTTCTTTTTAGTTCAGTATTCTAGATAACTCTGTTGAGTTTAAAAACAAGTTTAGTTGAAGGAGTTCAGTGCAAGGAACAAGTCATCTCATCAGAAGAGCTTTTAAGTTTGTGAAACTTCCAAACCAGGAGACTTTGATAAGAAATGTGCAAGATATTAGAATGTTTTGGCTTTCAGATTTGTAACAAATTAGTGTTGGCAGATTTGGAAAAGACTCATCAAATTGTCTGCAGCACACAGCAAAGATCAGCTTTAGTAATATGGAGCCCGAAAGTGTTGCAATAGGTGTATAATTTATCTGGATTTGAGTCTCTGCAGCCAATAGTGTTGGGAAAAAGGCTGAAGCTTTGTTTTGTTGTATTTTGAGATCGATCTTAATTGTCTTCTCCATTTATCTTGTTTTTTTTTCAAAATAACATCTTTTGTGTAATAAACTTCTGTTGTTAAAGAAAGATCAGTTTCATGTATATACATCTCACACCATCTGCTGCTAACCTGCCCAGTGACTGTATATGGTAATGAGTTCCAACTTCTGGAGAAGACACGTCTCCCAAATATCATTTGTTATAGCTGACATGTTTGGCAATTTACATTTTGTGATGTGATTGTTGTATTCAGCCATTCTTTTTAATGCAACTCTAGTAAATTGTTTGCTCACCTTACCTGCTTGACCATCTCCCCCTTCGCAGAGCTTTGGATCAAGGATACAAGGAGAAGATAGCAGCCGTTAAATTAGAGATGGGCAAGGAACAGGAGATGATCGTACAGCAGGTGAACACACAGCGAGCTGAACTTGAACATGAGATAGATTCCCTCCGATCCGATGAGATCCATTTCCAAGAAAAGCTGAAACTGGCAATGAAGGTATGTCAAAGAAAAGCCGTGTGTTTCTCCCTTTTGGGGAGGATAAATTTATTCAGTTACTTACTGTTCCTGACTGCTCAGGTGCAGGGTCATCATTCCTGGCTGGAAAGGGTATTTGAGTGAAATGACCACTTGAGAAGGAATACTTAGATAATTCCCACAAAAGTAGACTGTATTCTTCCACCACTTTAACTCAGTTTACATAATGTGAGGTTTTTAGGAATCCTCTATTGCAGCTCCCCCAGTTTATAGCAGCAGAGCGAAATTGATGATTTTCACCCTCTATATCGAGTGGCTGATTAAAGAAGAAATTTTCAAAAACAAGTGGAAGGAATTGTCAGTCTTTAACTTAGTTTGAATGTCTCAGTGATGATTTGTTCTGGAGAGAGTGAAGGAGAGACAGACAGAAATGGATAGTCCCTTTCCCCTGTGTTGCAGAATTGAAAAATACAACAGTACAAAAACAAGATTTGATCAGCTACTGAATTGTTCAGAATGTTGGAGCACTTTCCACTCTTTAAGTCTTTTTAGTTGACACTTATAATCGCAGCAAATTACTAGTTTTGGGCCAGTATGTGTGCTCGATAGGTTAAGCATGGATGGCCTAAATTGGGCTTTGTCATATCAATAGAAGGTGTTGTTACTTTGAAATTGCAAACCATAGCATTTTTTTTTCCAGCTTTTTATGATGTAATATTGGCTTTGCATAAGTGAGGAAAGTTGTACAGTGTCTTAAAATATTCTTTCTATTATTATAATATTAAAATATTCGTTATTGAGTAAGATGCATGCAATTACTGTGGAAATGACCGGTCAAATTTTTTGATAATTGTATAAAATTCCTGATATTTTGTGCCTCCCCTCTCCTCCCTTAAGACTTGGCCTTCTTGTATACAATATCCTATATTGGCAACAAAACAGGTTGTATCACAATCTACGTTCTGCAGTCCTGCCACATCCAGTTGTGAATGGTGAAGAACAATTGGAACAGTTGAGAGGTGGTGGACGCTCCGCAGATTTCCCTATCCTCAACAATGGGGAAGTCCAATTGGGTCCTTGCACAGTGGGCGGTTAAAAGTGAACCACATTGCTATGTGTCTGGAGTCAACATGTAGACCAGACCAAGTAATGGCAGTTTCCTTCCCTAGAGGACATTAGTGAACCAGATGGTTTTTTTGCATAATCGCCAATGGATTCATGGTCCTCATTAGACTCTTAGTTCCAGATTTTTATTGAATTCAAGTACTATCCTTTGCTGTGATAGGAGTTGAACCGGGTCCCAAGAAGATTACCTGGGTCTAGCGGTAGTAACAAGAGGCCATCGCTTCACTTATTACTCAAATTGATTCACTCCACATGATATCAAGAAACGGCTGAAGACAATGGATACTGCAAAGGCTTTGGGCCTTATCAACATTCTGGCAATAGTGCTGAAAACTTGAGCTCCAGAACAAGCTCTGCCTGTAGTCAAGCTGTTCCTATGCAGCTACAACACTTTGCATTTGTTGACAACTCAAAACTAAGTGGAAGTGTGAGTTGTGTTGAAGAAGAAAAGAAGCTTCGGAGTGATTTAGCCAAGTTGAATGAGTGGGCAAATGCATGGTGGATGTAGCATAATGTGTATGTGTGTGAAGTTATCTACTTTGGAAGGAAAAGCGGAATGACAGTATATTAATTAAATGCTGGCAGAATTGGGAAACATTGGTGTACAAGGGGACCTGGGTATCCTTGTAAACCCATTACTGAGAGGAAATATGCAGCAAGCAGTTAAGAACACACACATTGCATGTTGGGATTAACTGCAAGGATGTGTTGAGTGCAGAAGCTAAGATGTCCTGCTGCAATTGTGCAGGGACTTGGTGAGACGACACCTAGAGCATTGTGTGCTGTTTTGGACTCCTTACCCGAGAAAAAATAAACTTGCCAAAGAGAGAATATAACAAAAATTCAGCAGACTGGTTCCTGAGATGGTAGGTTTGTTGTTCGAGATGAGATTGGAGGCTTGTATTCACTAGAGTTTAGAAGAATGAGAGGGGGACATCGTTGAAATGTATAACATTCTGACAGCCTTGGACAAGCTGGATGGGTGGGTCTAGAACAAGGCAATATATTCTCAAGCTGCGGGGTAGACCATGTAGAACTGAGATGAAGAGAAATTTCATCACTCAGAGGGTGGTCAGACTGTGGAATTCTGTATGACGTAACGCTGTGGAGGCCAAATTACTTGAATATATTTAACAAAATAGATTTCTAGACACTGAAGCCAACAAGGAATATGGGCAGAGAACAGGCATTTATCATGAAGGTAGAATATCAGCCGTGATCAGATTGAATGGTGCAACAGGTTCAATGGCATGAATGGCTAACCCTTGCATTGAAACTGGAAGCGACTTTTAGCTACACGTTTCCATTTTGCTAATCATTGAGATTGTGACTGATCATCTTACCTAACTGTGAAAACCTACCTTGTCCCCCACTTGCTTTAGAAATTCTCCAAAGATATCAGTCTCTGATGTATATTAATAACTGATCCAGCATCGATTGGAATTTGTAGGGAAAAGGTCCAAGCGTCTATGCTTAAAACTGTTTCCTAGTTTTACTCTTGAAAGATATGGCTCTCATTTTCCACATAAACCACTTTGTCTTAGACTCTCAAATAAGTTAAAAGACTTTTTTTCTTCTTTCTACCCAATCTGTTGGTCTTAATATATTGAATATTTTGATCTAATTACCCTTAATCATCATAATTTTCAAGGAATACAAACTAGTTACAATTTTTCCTTGTAATTTAACCTTTGGATTCCAAATATTGTTCTGGTCATTCTTCGCTTAACTCTCTTCGGAGCCAAAATATTCTTCCTAAGGTCAGCTGCCCAGTCTATTCACAGCATTCTAGATGTGACCTAACTTGGACTTGATGCAGATGAAGTACAATTCCTAGGCAGTCTGCTGACATCCATACTACGCATATATGTTAATCCAGAAACACTCGTTTGCATGATTCCAACCTCAATACGAAGAATCATAGAATTCCTACAGTGTGGAAAGAGTCCATTCAGCCTATCAAGTCAGCACTAACCATCCAAAACCATCCAACCAGCCAGACAAAGACACCCATCCTATCCCTATAGCCCTGTATTTACATGGCTAATCCACCTAGCCTGCATATTCCTCGATACTACAGGGCAATTTAGCATGGTCAATCCACCTAACCTGCATATCTTTGGACTGTGGGAGGAACTGGAGAACCCAGCGGACACAGGAAGAATGTGCAAATGCTACACAGGTAATCGCCAAAGATTGTAATTGAACCTGGGTGATTAGTGCTGTGAGATAGCAATGGTAAACACTGAGCCACCATGCTGTCCTTTATTGCAGAGGTTATGTATGGTGTCATATGCAAAGTCATATGAAGAGAGTTATTGAGATTTTGAAACCTGGTTCTGCAGTAAGGATGGGGTACAGAGGTACAATCCCAACAATCTTTGTGCTTGTGGCAAATGTGAACAAATTGGATTCCAACCCACTGTCTAAGTCATTAACTAAGATTCTTGCAGGATACCGTTTAGTCACATTCTGCTCATTCTCCCCACTCTCTGTCTCCTGTTACTCGGACACTTTTCTAACCAGGTCAATTATTTGCCATAAATTCCAGGAGCTTCAGCTAACTACCTCCTGTAAAAGACTTTATTAGCATTCCCTGACTACTGCTGCAGCGACCTCTTAAAATAATTAAATCACGACGATCAGTGTGACCTGCCCTTTAGAAGGGATCCACTCTGGTCGCCTCTGATGAAGTAAAACGTTTTAAGATGTTTGATCACTCTATCCTACAATTAGAGACTGTAGCACTTTCCTAGGAGAAAGTGAGGTCTGCTGATGCTGGAGATCAGAGTCGAGAGTGTGTTGCTGGAAAAGCACAGCAGGTCAAGCAGCATCCGAGGAGCAGGAGAATCAACCATTTTGTTTTGGGCCATTTCCTGATTAAGGGCTCCAGCCCGGAATGTCGATTCTCCTGCTCTTCGGATGCTGCATGATCTGCTGTGCTTTTCCAGCAGCACAGTCTCGACTGTAGCAATTTCCTGTCGATGCTGACAGGTTAACTGACCTATAATTCTGTCTTTCGTGTTTCTTCAGTCAAGGAGTGACTTGTGTAATTTAGTAATCTGCAGAAATGTTTCCTGAATAAAGGTAATTTTTTGGAATTGTAATTGACGAATAGACAACAAGAATGTTTTTGAAAACAGTTATTGGGATTGGAGGTGAGTGGAGGGTTTGGGAAGGGAAGTAAGAATGTGAGCTAAGGAGAGAAGTGATAGATGATTAAAATTCTTTTGAGGCAGCACCTCAAATAGGTATTAGTGAATTTAAAACCCATTTTAAATCCTAGCCAGTTTACTGCAGATACAAAAGTGAATGTATAATTAAAGTTGTTTAATTTCAGTGCTGATTGTAAACACAAAAAAGTATAGATTTACATACCTGTATAGCACCTATGACAAGCTTAGGATGTCAAACTTTTACTGTCGAAAGTGTGTTGCTGGGAAAGCAGAGCAGGTCAGGCAGCATCCGAGGAGCAGGAGAATCGACGTTCGGGCATAAGCCCTTCCTATTCATATCCCTTTTAAATATTGTAATTGTACCCACCTCCACTACTTCCTCTGGTAGCGCATTCCATACACTGACTACTCTCATGAAAAAGTTATCCCTCAGTTCATTTTAAAAAATTTTTCCCCTCTCATCTTAAACCTATGCCCTCTAGTTTTGAACTCACCCACCCTAGGGAAAAGACTATTCACCCTATTCATGCCCCTCATGATTTTGTAAATCTTTATAAGATACCACCTCAGTCTCTGATGCTCCAGAGAAAATAGCCCCAGTCTATTTGGCCCATCCCTACAGGTCAAACCCTCCAGCCCTGGCAACATCCTTATAAAACTTTTCTGCATTCCCTCAAGTTTAACAGCATCTTTCCCATAGAAGGGCAACCAGAAATGTACACTGTATTCTAAAAGAGCCCTTGCCAATATCCTGTACATCTGCAACATGATGTCCCAATTCTTACACTCAGTGCACTGACCAATGAAGGCAAGCATGCTAAATGCAGCCTTCACCCTGTCTACTTGCAACTCCACTTTCAAGGCAAAATGCACCTGCACCCTTAGGTCTTTTTTGTTTGGCAACACTCCCCAGGGAAAAAGTGAGGACTGCAGATGCTGGAGATCAGAGCTGAAAATGTTTTGCTGGAAAAGCGCAGCAGGTCAGGCAGCATCAAAGGAGCAGGAGAATCGACGTTTCGGGCATGAGCCCTTCTTCAGGAATCACTCCCCAGGGCCCGACCATTAACTGTATAAGTCCAGCCCTGATTTGCTGTACCAAAATGCAACATCTCACATTTATCTAAATTAAACTCCATCTGCAATCTTGAGCCCATTGTAATCTGAGACAATCGTCTAGACTGTAAACCTATTTTGGTGTCATCTGCAAACCTGCTAATCGTACCTCCTATATTCCCATCCAAATCGTTTATATAAATTAAGAAATGCAGTGGACGTACCAAACTTTGTGGCACACCGCGAGACAGAGAACTCCAGTCTGGTAAGCAACCCATTATCACCATAGAACATAGAACAATACAGTGCAGAACAGGACTTTTTGGCCTTCGATGTTGCATTGACCTGTGAAACCAATCTGAAGCCCAACTAACCTACACTATTCCATTATCATTCATATGTTTATCCAATGACCATTTAAATGCCCTTAATGTTGGCGAGTCCACTGCTGTTGCATTCCACACCCTTACTACTCTCTAAGTAAAGAACCTACCTCTGACAACTGTTCTATATCTATCACCCCTCAATTTAAAACTTATATTCCCTCGTGTTAGCCATCACCATCCGAGGAAACATGTTCTCACTGTCCACCCTATCTAATCCTCTGATCATCTTGTATGTCTCTATTAAGTCAACTCTCAACCTTCTTCTCTCCAATGAAAATAGCCTCAAGTCCCTCAGCCTTTCCTTGGAAGAGCTTCCCTCCATACAGACAACATCCTGGTAAATCTCCACTGTACCCTTTCCAAAGCTTCCACATCCTTTCTAAAATGCGGTGACCAGAACTGTACGCAATGTCCCAAGTGCGGTCGTGCCAGATTTTTGTACAGCTGCAACATGACCTCATGGCTCCAAAACTCAATCCCTCTACCATTAAAAGCTATCACACCATATGCCGCCTTAACAATCCTATCAACCTGGGTGGCAAGTTTCAGGGATCTATGCACATGGACACAGAGATCTCTCTGCTCATCCATACTATCAAGAATGTTACTATAAGCTCAGTACTCTGTATTTCAGTTACTACTTCCAAAGTAAATCATCTCACACTTGCCTTCATTAAACTCCCATTTGCCACGTCTCAGCCAACTCTGCACTTACCTCTGTCCCTCTGTAACCTGCAACATCCTTCCCAATTGTCTGCAACTCCACTGCCTTAGTGTCATACACAAATTTACTAACCCATCTTTCTACGCCCTCATCCAGGTCATTTATAAAAATGACAAATAGCAGTGTCCCCAAAACAGATCTTTGTGGTACACCACTAGTAACTGAACTCCAGGATGAACATTTCCCATCAGTCACCACTCTCTGTCTTCCTTCAGCTAGCTAATTTCTGATCCAAACCGCTAAATCACCCTCAATCCCATATGTATGTATTTTCTATAATAGCCAACCATGGGGAACCTTATCAAGCACTTTATTGAAATCCGTATACACTACATCAACCACTTAACCCTCATCTACCTGTTTGGTCACCTCAAAGAACTCAAAAAGGTTTTTGAGACACAAAACCATGTTGACTATCCCTAATCAAATTATTCCTTTCTAGATGATTATAAATTCTAATTCTTATAATCCTTTTCAACATTATACCCACAACCAAAGTAAGATTCACTGGTCTATAATTACCAGGGTTGTCTCTACTCCCCTTCTTGAACAAGGGGACAACATTTGCTATCCTCCAGTCTTCTGGCACTAGACCTGTAGACAATGATGACATAAAGATCAAAACCAAAGGCTCTGCAATCTCCTCCTCAGCTTCCCAGAGAATCCTGGAATAAATCCTATTCGGCCCAGGGGTCTTATCTATTTTCACACATTCCAGAATTGCTAACCTTAATCCAATCTAGTCGAATAGCCTGTATCTTAACATTCTTCTCGACAACATTGTCTTTTTCCTCTGTGAATACTGATGAAAAATATTGATTTAGCGCATCTCCTATCTCTTTGGACTCCACGCACAACTTCCCACTACTGTCCTTGATAGGCTAATAACCTTACTCTCGTCTTACCTTTATTTCTGACATACCTGTAGAAAGCTTTAGGGTTTTCCTTGATCCTACCTGCCAAAGACTTCTCATGTCCCCTCCTGACTCTTCTTAGCTCTCTCTTTAGGCCCTTTCTGGCTAACCTGTAACTCTGAAGTGCCCTACCTGAGCCTTCATGTCTCATTTTTACATAAGCAGCCTCCTTCCTCTTGACAAGATTCAACTTCTTTAGTAAAGCATGTTTCCCTAGCTTAACCACGTCCTTTCTGCCTGACAGGTCCATACTTATCAAGAACACGCAGTAGCTGTTCCTTGAACAAACTCCACATTTCAATTGTGCCCATCCCCTGCAGTTTCCTTCCCCATCCTATACCTCCTAAATCTTGCCTAATTGCATCATAATTGCCTTTACCCCAGCTATAACACTTGCCCTGCGATATGTACCTACCCCTAAAGTAAACTTAACCAAATTGTGGTCACTATCACAAAAGTGCTCAACCACCTCCAAATGCATGTAGATCCTCAGAATCCCCTCTAACAATTGACCCACCACCGACTTAAGGCTCACAGATCTGTAGTTCCCTGACATTTCTTTGCAGCTTTTCTTAAATAATGATACTACATTAGCTGCCAATCTCTAATCTATCTAATTAATAGTTACTCAATGATAACCTTTTATTTCCAACAGGAAAACAGTCGATTACAGAAAGAATTGGTGGAAACGGTGGAAAAATTGACTGAATCTGAGAAATTGATTTCCAGGTTACAGAAGGACCTTGACTGCATGCTGAAAGCAAAAGCAAGTTTCACACCAATAAGTTTGGAATACATTTGATTCGGGTCAGTGGGTTGGTGGAGGGAGCCAAAATATGGGGTAGGAAAGAGATCCAGTCAAAAAAGGAGGGTGTGTTGAGTAATGAGCCAAGTTATTTGCTTATATCACTGTAACAGTCAGTATTTGCCATCATTCCTACTGTCAACCCTGTGTCCATAGTATCATAACCTTATATGATGCTATACTTCCATGTTGAGAATGGATGATTAAGTGGGGGGAGAAAAATTTGGTGAGATAGAATGCTTAAATATTTAGAATGCACATCAGTTCAGAAATGTCTGAAAATGATGGTCTGTCAATTATGTTTGAGCCTTAAAAGGTACACTATATTCTATCTCCCTCTCGCCCTTTCCCTCCTCTCCCAGCCCACAATGACTGAGAACTAAACACCTTTGGCTTTTCTTTTTGTCCTAAATGTGCTGCATTCCTTTGTTCCCTGTCTCTATTCAGTTTGGAGAATGGGATCATCCGAATGTGGAGATCACTGGCCACGAGCAGAGGTTCATGGGGATTATAATGGAATATGAACAACAGTGCAAGGTGGGTATTGGTCCAAACAAATCTTTTCAGTACATTACGTTGGAAGTACCCCTAGGCTGGCTCTTACTTCAGTTCACTACCCAGTGATGGAGGAAATCTGGGTAGAGACTGATCAAGCTAGAGTTCCACTTTAGCACAGCAGTGGTGTTGTCTGTAAAAGATGCCCAGCAATCATAGGGAGGAAACTGGAGCAAAGGTAAAATTTGATTTGTTTCAGTTTTTTTGTGTTTCTTAATATTCCTAATGTTTGTTGAACTTGCTTATCAACTGCCTTGAATTTAATCTGTGTTTTTAAAATTAATTCTCTGTTTTGATTTCCATCATTCTACCTTGTTAATGAACTGAAGGTTTTAAATATGGAAGGCTAGATTGTGTATCAACTTACAGATCCTGTAGCCTGTGCTGCTGTTACATATCAGTTCATTATCTCTGTATAACTTGATATTTGTTAACTATGTTCACCTCAGTTTTATATTTTTTAAAAATTGAACCAATCTCACTTGCTTTATATGGAGGGAGAGAGTTCTAAATATCCTCTATCTTAAAAAAAAGTTTGCTGACATCATCCCTGAATGATGTTTGCTGACATTTCTCAGTTATGGGGCCAATGTTCTGGACTCCTCTCCCTAAGAAAGTAGATTCTCTTTATTTATCCAATTTAACCATCTTAAGGACTACCTAACTGGGTGAAGACATGAGAAAGTGGTGAGAGTGTGAAACTTGCTACCACGTTTAGTGGTAAATTAACAGACATTTTACGGAAAATGGCTTATATTTATACATTGCCTTTTCAATGCCTCTTCTCAAGGAAAAGGCCTGTTCATTTTAATGCATGGCACCTTTAAATTTATTTTCTCTGACCATGGTATCCTAAAGTGAATGGTCTGCATACTACCTTTGTGTCACACTTAGAGGGAACATTGGTGTTGTTATTTAGCACTTGGGGCTAAAAGGATGAAAGGATATGGGGTAAATCCAGGATCAGACTATTGAGTTGGATGATCAGCCATGAGCAGGCTCGAAAGGCCTATTCCTGCTTCTATTTTCTTTGTTTCAGTTTATTGCAGTAAAATGTCCCAAGATGCTTTATTGAAACATATCATCGTATTTTGTGTGTTTGATAAAACTATGTGAGACATTGAAACGTTTGAAGGAAAACCTGGTCAAAAGGGATATTTTCCTGAATATTTAAAAAGGAGGAGAGAGGTGGGAATGTGGAGGGACTTGGGGAGGGAATTACAGCTGCTAAGGCATGACACTGAGTGGTGAAAGAGTTAATATCAGGGCTGCGCACGAGAGCAGAATTGAAGGAGATCAAAGATCTTTGGAGGGTATCATCACTCGAGGAGGTTATGGAGATAGTGGGGCCAAGTTATGGAAATATCTGCAAATTACGATGAGAATTTGAGTTGTACAGGAGCCAATATAAGTCAGTGAGTACAAGGTAATGGGAGAACAGATCTGGTTATAATTTAGAATATGGCAGCAGAAGTTTAGATAAATTCAGTATATGGAGTTTGGAAAGTTGGGAGGCTGTTCAGGAATATATTGGATAATCCAGTCAGGAGGTAACAGTGGTATGGATGAAGGTTTCAGTGGCATATAAGCTGAAGGTGATAATATAAAGGTGGATATAGGTGATCTTGGTGGTGAGGTATTCAGCCTCAAATCAGATGCAACAAGAGTGGGGCTTTTGATAAGGTGGTCATTATGACTGATTGAAAAGGGTGGGGACAGTAGACTCTTCTCTGAGGAGAGAAAGCCTTGAAAAATATCAAATAACATGGGACCATGGAGCTAAATTGAGCAGTCAGTCTCAAGAATGGGGTGAGGGCAGAGACAGCTTGAAGGAAACTGAGGGAGGAATGGTAGACAGAAGAAGTTTTGCATTAGTGCAGAGGAAAGCTAAGGCAAAGTTTTGCTTCAGAAAAGGAAGGAAGCAGCAAAGGCAGCTAAACAGATGACCTCAGTCTTGCTGACAAAAAAGCTTTGTGCGGGGAAGGTATTTCAGAGTTTGGTGGGTGTATGGAACATGCTGCAAGTTGAGGTGGTGGAAGCTGGCACGTTAGCAACATTTAAGGCGTGAACGAGTGACGAACAGAGGGATAGAAACTGTGTATGGGCAATAAGTAATGGGCCTAAATAAGGCCTAGGAATTAGTGCGGGCTTGGACGGCCTAAGGGTCTGTTCCTGTGTTGTATTGTAATTGTTGAGTGCTCGATAAGTACATGAGGAGAATAGAAATATGTGGTGTTGATGTTGATGTTGGATGTTGATGTTGGTGAGTCTTGTTTAGGTAGTGGCTGTACCTAAAATTTGGCTTGTCAATATGCTTCATTTAAAAAAAACCTTAATACCTAAGATTTTTAAAAAATTGTTACTGTATTTGTAAAACCGAGTAACCATGCTTTGAGGTTTGGACAGATCCTACAGTCAAATGAACATTAAAAGTATTGCTGATCTAGTTGAGCAACAATATAGTTGCTAGTGGAAAATATCCCTTGTCGATGTTACTCTTAAACTCCTCTTTTTGTCTGGACAGGGGAAAGGGTTAAATTGTACTTCATACAAATTCCACAACAAACATTATGTTTTTTTATAAAAGGAGGCTGTGCCTCTACTCACTTTGTCCACTATCTCTCTCTTTATTCTAATGCTTTCCTTTTGGAATTACTAGAGAGTGAAGGTGAGCATTACTCAATTTAATTTTTTTTTAACAATTTATATTTTTTTCTGCATTTTTAAAGTACAACTCAAACTCTCCAAAAATAATCTTGTTTTGTTCATTGCTCCTTGTCCTTTCCCATTTCCAGTAACCCACGTAAAAATTGAAAAGATGACAGAAAGTACCTAAAACACCTATGCCCCTTTGAAGTGATCATCTTCACCCCAGTCTTGTTTTGAAACTGACTAGGTCAATACTCAAATGTTTTGACTTTCCAATTTGACACGTTAACAAAACCTTTCTGCAGACCTTCATCTCAGACTTTGTCTATATATCCTATCCATGCCCCTCATGGTTTTATAAACCTCTAAAATCATGAGGGGCATGGATAGGATATATAGACAAAGCCTTTTCCCTGGGTTGGGGGAGTCCAGAACTAGAGGGCATAGGTTTAGGGTAACAGGGGAAAAATATAAAAGAGACCTAAGGGGCAATTTTTCCACACACACACAGCTGCCAGAGGAAATGGTGGAGGTTAGTACAATTGCAATACTCAAAAGGCATGTGAATGGGTATATGAATATGAGTGGTTTGGAGGGACGTGGGCTGGGTGCTGTCAGGTGGGATTAGGTTAGGTTAGGATATCTGGTCAGCATGGACGAGTTGGACCGAAGGGTCTGTTTCCATGCTGTACATCTCTATTACTCTTTGATTTTACAGTAATGAGTGAAATAACTCCCCAGAGCCTGGTATCCCATCACCAAGTCACCTTTTACTTCCACATGGATATCCTTGACACTGATCTAGTTTCCTCAGAGCCAGCTCTCAGAACGAACAGGCTGACACTCCTAATTTTTATCTGACCAGATTAACAGCCCCAATCATATTCTCTGAGGTCTCCCGGTTGACCTTGTTAGAATCACGACAATGAGTTTTAGCAGATCTTAAACAGTGGTATCTGTTTTACAATTTTGCCAACATTTACTTCAAAATCATGGGAATTCAGTTGATTGTAATACCTTCCAGTTGTTTGAAAAAGCATGCAGAAAGATGGTAAGATAGCTACTATTTTGTACTTTATTAATACTGGTCCTAGTAACCGCTATAGATCTTACAAGAATCCTCACTGGTTTTGTTTAGATGCCCCTTGTACAGACTCAGATTTTAATATTTAATTACCCTGAATAGGCATTGCTAGATCTTGAGTCTGCCCAGTTAATTGTAGAGGGATATGTTTTTCTAAGTTCTTGTTCCTTCTCTTTTCTTTAATGTTTATTGTTGTTGCATTGTGGGTGTTGGAACTTGGAACTTTTATAGAACTATTCTTAATTTAACAACTATTCAGTCTAGAAAAATAACTGTTAATATCTTGAAGCTCCTAATACAGCCATTAAATAGACAAATCTTCTCTAGACCCTGTTCCATTCCCCCACCACCCACTACTCCCATTACTCTACTTCAATCTATATTCACTCAATATCTTTCCCATCATCCCCATCTACTCAGAAAATTCCTGTACCTTTAATCCCATCTGACCCAAATCCTTCTCTTACAATTATTACTTCTTGGCTCTATACCCAGGAACAGCATTTTAAGACTGGTCAAATCTAAAATATTATAGAAATCCTAATCCCTTAAAAATGGTATAGTTGAGAGGTCTAGTGCTCCTTCCTCTCAGAGACTGCATGGAACAATGATCTGATTTAAGAAATTCACCCTATTGGACAGACCCTTAATGTTGATGTGAAATTAATGGTTCTACCTGTAGAGATACAAAACTATTGGCCCTATATGCAAGGCAGTCAGTAATAAATCCAGTCAAACAAAATACAGGAGAAATGTCTTTACCGAGTGAGAATGTACAACTTGGTCCCACATTGAGTGCTCTATGTACTTCAATGTGCTTAAGGGGAAGCAAGATAAGTACATGAGGGACAAAGGACCATAAGGAGATGATGGAGTGTGATGAAATAAGGGAGATGAGTGCATATGGAGTGGAAACAGTGACACAGATCTTTGTGTTGAATGGCCAGCTCTTGTGCTATAAAGTGTTATGTAATTGACTTCATCTCCCCATTCTCGATCTGCCTTTTATCTAGCCTAAACATCAGATATATAAATTTAAAAAATCACTTACTCTGATCCTAGCTTGGTATCCTCCACCCCCCCCCCCCCCCCCCCAAATCTCCTAATTTCCTTCACTTTCTGCTATGTATAACGCTGGGGTATCTTCTGTGGTTACCTCCTTGACAATGCTTTATCCTGGTTCCTCCTAAGTATTGCTGTCTGGCCCCTGTGTAGGATCTTCACTGATGCCAGAGCTCCCCTCTGCATCCTGCTGCTTGACAACATCATTCATAGTGATTGGATCAGCTTTCATAAATCAGCTGGTGGCACTTGACGCTACCTGTCGACTGGAATGCTCAATAATAGACCCACCAGAGTATTTTTCTGACATTGACGATAACAAATTATAATTATATAGCACCACTGACATAATGAAACATATCAATGGACTTAACAGAAGCATTATAGAACAATGTATGACACTGAGCCTTGTAAGGAGCTCTTGCATCAGGTGAACAAAGTTTTGTTAAAGAGAAAGGTTCTAAGGAATGTAATTGTAAGTTTGCTAGCTGAGCTGGTCGATTTGTTTTCAGTCATTTCATCACCATGCTAGGTAACCTCATCATTGAGCCTCCAGTAAGGTGTTGGTGTTCTGTCCTGCTTTTTATTTATGTGTCTTGTTCTGTGGTGGGTGATATCACTTCCGGTTCTGTTCTGAGAGATTGGTAAATGGGGTCCAAATCAACATGTTCGTTAATGAAGTTCCAGTTTGAATGTCAGGTCTCCAGGAATTCCTGTGCATGTCTTTGTTTAGCCTGTCCCAGGATGGATGTATTGCCCCAGTTGAACTGGTGTCCCTCTTTGTCTGTGTGTATGGATACCAGTGGTAGTTGGCCAAATCTTTTGGTGGCTAGTTGGTGCTCATGTATCCTGGTGCCTAGTGTCCTGCCCACTTGTCCAATGTAATGTTTGTTACAACAAACCGTAACCAGTAAAACGAATGTCATGTAAAAAATACCCTGCAAGGGCTGCAACAAGTTTACTGAACCTTTGTTGCACTCTCTGTATGGCAGTAATTTTCTTTCCGGAGTTAAGGTAACCAAAACTGCACACCCAACTCCAGCTGCAATTTAGCCAAGCTCCTATAGATTTGAAACAAGAGTTCACTACTCCTGTACTTGACTGGAAATGCTATAACTCTACTACGTCGGACAGATCAGTTTTTGTTCAATGTGTACAGGAGGGGGTTTCCTGACACAGTATGTCGAAGGGCTGACAAGATAGGAGGCCACACTGGTTCTGGTACTTAGTAATGAACCAGGCCAGGTGTTTGATTTAATGGTAGGTGAGCAGTTTGGAGCGAGTGATCGTAATTGGGTTAGGTTTAGTTTAGCAATGGAAAGGGATAGGTACATGCCATAGGGCAAGAGTTATAGGTGGAGCAAGGGCAATTTATAATACAATTAGGCAAGACTTAGGAGGCATAGAATGTGGTAGCAAAATGTAGGGAAATGGGGACAATTGAAATGTGGAGCTGGTTTAAGGAACAGATATTGTGTGTCCTTGATAGTTATGTCCCTAACAGGCAGGGAGGAAGTGATTAGGTAAAGGAACTGTGGTTTACTAAAGAAGTTGTATCTCTCGTTATGCGGAAGAGAGAGGCTTGTGTGATGTTGAGAGGAGATTGTTCAGATGAGGCAATGGAGAGTTAGAGGTTAGCTAGGAAGGATTTAAAGGGAGAGTTAAAAAGAGCAAGGAGGGGACATGAGCAGTCTTTAGCAGGTAGAATAAAGGAGAACCCTAAAGCTTTCTATAGGTATATAAGGAATAAAAGGATGACTAGGGTAGGAAAAGGGCCAGTCACGGACAGAAATGGGAGGTCAGAAAGGTGTTAAACAAATATTTCTCATCTGTTTTCACTCAGGAAAAGGAGAATATTGCAGAGGAAATACTGAGATATGGGCTATTAGACAAGAAAGGATTGAGGTTAGTAAGGAGGAGGTGTTATCAATTCTCGAAAGTACAAAAGTAGATAGGTCCCCTGGTCAGATGGAATTTATCTGAGGATTCTCTGGGAAGCTAGAGGGGAGATGGAAGAACCTTTGACCTTTTTGAGTCATCATTGTCTACAGGTTTAGTACCAGAGGACTGGAGGATTACAAATGTTGTGCCCTTACTCAAGAAGGGCAGTAGAGATGACCCAGGTAATTGTAGACCAATGAGCCTTATGTCTGTTGTAGGAAAAATTTTGGAAAGGATTATAAGAAATAGGATTTATAATCACCTAGCAAGCAACAATTAGATTGCATATAGTCAACATGGTTTTGTCAAGGACAGTTAGTGTCTCACAAACCTCATTGAGTTTTTTGAGAAAGTGACCAAGCATGGAGATGATGGAGATCTTTACGTGGTGTACATGGACTTCAGTAAAGCCTTTGATAAGGTTCAACGTGGTAGGCTTCTGGAGAAAATCCAGAGGCATGGGATTGAGGGTGATTTAGCAGTTTGGATTAGAAACTGGTTTTCTGTAAGAAGATAGCGAGTGGTGGTTGATGGAAAATATTCAGCCTGGAATCTGGTTACTAGTGTGCCACAAGGATCTGTTTTGGGACCACTGCTGTTTGTCATTTTTATAAATGATTTGGATGCAGGCATAGGTGGATGGGTTAGTAAGTTTGCAGATGACACTAAAGTTGGTGGAGTGGTGACAGTGTGGAAGAATATTGCAAGTTGAGGGACTTGGATAAACTGCAGAATTGGGCTGAGAGGTGGCAAATGAAGTTCAATTAAGATAAATGTGAGGTATTTCACTTTGGGAAGAATAACAGAAAGGCAGAATACTAGGTCAATGGAATGATTCTTGGTACTGTGGATGTGCAGAGGGATCTTGGTTTCCATGTATACAGATCCCTGAAAATTGCCACCAGGTTATTAGTGCTGTTAAGAAGGCATATGGTGTGTTAGGTTTTATTGGTACAGGGATTGAGTTCTGGAGCTGTGATATCATGCTGCAACTATACAAAACACTAGTGCAATCACACTTGGAATATTGTGTACAGTTCTGGTCCCCCCATTACAGGAAGGAAAAGATGCTGAGGAGATTTACCAGGCTGAGGAACTTGGCACTGTTCACATTGGAAAGAAGAAGGCTAAGTGGGGATTTAATAGAGACATACAAGATGATCAGAGGATTAGATAGGGTAGTCAGTGAGAGTACATAGCTGCAAAATGAGGGGTGATAGATTTAAGACAGATGTCAGAGGCAGGTTCTTTACTCAGAGAGTGGGAAGGGTGTGGAATGCCCTGCTTGCCAATGTAGTTAACTCAGCCACATTGGGGGTGATTAATCAGTCCTTGGATAAGCATATGGTTGATGATGGGCTAGAATAGGGGGATGGGCTTTGATTAGTTCACAGGTCGGTGCAACATTGAGGGCCGAAGGGCCTGTTCTTCGCTGTATTGTTCTATGTTCTATTAAACCCTCTTGAAATAAAGGCTAGCATTCAAGTTGCCTTCCAAATAGTTGACCCACATTTTCGTGTTAGCCTTCATTGACTTATGGACAAGGTGCCTTTGTGCATCTACCATTTAGGAAATACTCTGCACGTCTCTTTCTCCTCTCAAAGTACATAACCTCTCATTTTTATACATTAAATTCAATTTGCCACATCCTTGCTCATTTACTAAGACTGGCCAAATCATCTGAGGCTGCTTTATATTTTCCTCCCAACACTCATTCCCCTTTAGCTTTGTATCTTCTGCAGGTTACATTTCATTCCCACATCCAAATCATTGTTATAAATTGTGAACAGCTGAGGTCTAAGTAATGATACTGGCAGTACCTGACTAGTCTCAGCCTACCAATGAGAGAATAATCTATTTATTCCTACTGTTTGTTTTCTGTAAGTTAGCCAATCATTAATTATTCCCAATCCCATGTACTTCAATGTTTCTAATCAGCCTCCTATGATGGATGTTCATGGAAGATTTCTGAAAATCCAAGTATGCCATGTCTATCGGCTCTCCCTTATCAATTCTGTTCGTAACATTTCCAAAATTCAAATAAGATAATCAAACATGATTTCCTACTCAGAAATCCAATCTGATTGTACTGAATTGGATCACCAGCTAGGTATCTATTTATCCCAATCTTTGTAATAGATTCTAGCATATCTTTAGTGATGATGTAAGGCTAAGAGGTCTGTTGTTCACTGTTTTCTCCCTCACTCCCCTCTTAAATTGTGAGGTGGTGTTTGCTACCTTTTGAGATTTTGCATCTGAAAGGAATATATTGTTGCTGTAATGTAGTAATTCTTTAAAGACTGATCATTGGCTGTGTACAGTTGTGTCTTTTAATGTATTTTCCCAATCTACCTGGGCCAATTTGTCTCTTGCTTTCATAATTTCCTTTATTCAAATTTAACACCCTTGCTTCAGATCAAACTTTCAAATGTAATGTAAAATTCTATCAATTTGTGTTACTAATGCGTAAAGATTCTGTTACAACAAGATTATTAACTAGCCCTTTTCATTACTCAATATTGGATCTGAAACAGCATGTCCTCTAGTTGGCTCCTTAACGTATTATTCTAGAGAACCATCCTGAACACATTTCTAGAAACTTGTCCAAATAAATAAATTCCACACATTGTCATTCTAGTCTGCCACCCTCCTTATTAATGTACTGATCCCATCAGAACAATTCCACCATCTTTTCCTGCTAGTCTTTCCTTCATAACTGACTGAGTGTTTAGTTCTCAGCCTGGTTCACCATGCAGCCATGTTTCTGTAAAAGCAATTAGCCCATGCCAATATATCTCAGTTTGTGAGATTGTTTACATTGTTGTGAATACTAACTGCTTTCAGGTGGAGTGTGTTTACCTTTTTGACATCATTCCACTTTCAAATATACTCGTGCTTGTCTTTCTTTTCCTTGTCTTCTAGTCTCCCATGCATCATCTTTTTGACTTTCTTCGTGTTACCAGCTTTACCTCCTTCCAATATGGATTGCACCTCAGGTTCCAATCCCCTAGCTTAAACCCACCTTAACAGCTCTAGCAAACCTCCCTGCAGGACTACTAATCCTGGTTCCATGAAGGTGTAAGCTGTTCACCTCATAAGGTCTCACCTGCTCCAAAACCAATACCAATTCTTCTCTTCCATCTGCATCAATTCTCCAGCCACAAGTTCAATCAACACTCTTGTTCTTATGCTCATGTAACACTGAGGTTAGTCCTTAGATTACTTGAATTCCTGCTTTAGTTTGTTCTTATCTCTCTGAAAACTGCCTTCAGGACCTCTTCCGTCCTATATTATTGGTACCAATGTAGACCATGACTTCTGGCTAAACCCTTTCCCCCAGAAGGATGTCCTGCAGCTGCTCTGTGATATTATCGGCCCTGTCATCAAGGAGACAACACGCCATATTGAAATCATGTTTCATGCATGGAAATGACTATCTGATCCCCTGACTGTAGAATTCTATTGTTCTCTGATTCCTCTTCCTCCTTCCTGTACAGCCTAGTCATCTGTGGACTCATGGGCTTAACTCTGTCTGCGCTGTCCTGAGCAACCATCGCCCTCACCAGTTTCCAAAATGGAATGCTGATTAGCAAGCAGGATAGACTGAGGGGACCACTGTATTATGAACCTGTTTTATTTTCTAGCCTGCCTGGTGGTCCCCCATTCTCCGTCAGCTTATACGATTAAAAATCACACAACACCAGGTTATAGTCCAACAGATTTAATTAGAAGCACTAGCTTTCAGAGCTATTGTAAGAATCAACCACCTGATGAAGGAGCAGCGCATCAAAAGCTAGTGCTTCCAATTATACCTGTTGGACTATAACCTGGTGTTGTGTGATTTTTAACTTTGTACACCCCAGTCCAACACCGGCATCTCCATGTTTATACGGTGTAATCTGCAGTGTGACTATCTCTCTAACATGTTGTGCTCAGGCTTGCAGATACGCTACAGTGACTCCAGCCATTGCTCCAGTTCTGAAGCCTGGAACTTGAGCTGGTGCAGCTGGTAACACTTTCAGCCGAAGAGTTTGTCTGTGACATCTAGACATTTAAATCTAAACTAATACCCAACTTTCACTTTAAAGACTAAACCTACTCGCCAAACAGATACTTTCCCTGTACGTGGGAATGTCACAACATCTTTGGGCCAAGTACAGGAGGGCCTCCTGATCCACACCTTATTTCCTCTCCTGCCTCTCCTGCTCACCCCTCACTCCCTAGAGACTTTATTTCTTGGAGCAATCATTAATTTAGCACTCCCTCATTTTGACCCAAATTCCTCACTGACTCTATCTCTCTCTGGTGTAGTTTCCTTACTTTGACCATGTGGCTCTTTCTGGCCTTCCCTGTGACTTGCCTAATGCTGATAATTTTGCCTCCTTTTAACTCACGTATGTGATTTAGATCCAGATTAGTAATGTGTTTTGTGAGCATGGAAGATATTCATGTCCCAGCTGTTTTCACAGGCACTAGATCTTAAAAAAAACATATTTCTTGGCGACCACTTGCCCCTCATCTCAGTAGTAGTGAGTTGACCAATGAGTTGGAGGTAGAGTACATCTTGAGATTTACTGAATTTGTGACCAGAATACAAGAAATAGGGTATAGCAGAATTATTTGTCCAGAAAAATACAGAATGGAAAATAGTTGCACCATACAAAGTATGTGTGAAAATCAAATCTAGTCACTTACAGCAGATGTGATTAGTGAGTATGACCCAATCATCTCAATTCTGGAGCTGGTTTTCGTAAACTTTTTTTCCCATAGAGTAGCAGGATAATATAGCATGGAAACAGGCCCTTTGGCCCCTTGTTTTTCCTAAAAAAAAATTTTGTTCATTCCCACAGGAGTTACGCGACCAGAATGATGAGCTACAATCTAAAATGGAGTTGCTTCAATCACAGCTGCATCACAGAAAACAGAGCATTGTGGGTAATAAGAGGGTGAAGAATCCCATTTGTTTAGGCACTGATGGCGGGGACACCAGGTGCCAGTCTGCTTCTGGTAAGTGATATCAGGTTGATCCTAGCCCCCTCAATCTCTATCTCCTCTCATCCTTCCCATGTATTATGATGTATGGTTAGCACAGCAAAGGATAGTGTGTACGTTGTAAAATTGTGAGTCAGTATTCACATTGAGAATGACTTTGGGAGATGAGTAGTGCCTTTTTGACTGTGCTGCTCAAAGGATAATTTTTGGAAAGGAAGGAATGAAAAGATAGAACTTGCACAACCTCAGTATCTCCTAAAATGCTTTGTAGCCAACGAATTGAAGTTGCTACTTAAATGTAGGGAAGCATGGTAAGTGTGAACATCTTCTCCCTATTTGCTCTGTCCAAACATTCTGGTTTGTTTAAAGATAAATATTAGTTATGACAACAAAGGCTCTCCTTTTCAACTGGTTCCTCTGCATCTTTTAGTCCCAGTGATAGAAGGGTCAAGGACTTGTAGACACTAATTTAAGTGGCATGAGGAAAAAGGGGTTTTACAAAGTTAGTGGTTTAGATCTGGAATGTACTGGCTGAGAAGAAATAAAATGCCACCACAGTCCCAGAGGACTGTAGGGCTGCACTCCTGAGAGTGCAACAACTGGTTTAACCTGAAGGATCGCTTCAGGAGAAGGATGAAGTCGTGAAGGCTGAGGAGTCATAGTGCTGTGCAGTAAGGAAACAGACCCTTTGTCCAACTCATTCATGCCAACCAGATATCCTAATTAATCTAGTTCCATTTGCCAGCGTTTGACCCATATCCCTCTAAACCCTTCCTATTGAAATATTCATCCAGATGCCATTTAAATGTTGTAATTGTAATAGCTTCCGATGCTCCAGGGAAAATGCCCAGCCTATTTAGCCTCTTCCTATAGCTCAAACCCTCCAATCCCAGCAGCATCTTTGTAAATCTTTTCTGAACTCTTTCAAGGTTAACAACATCCTCCCTACAGCAGGGAGATCAGAATTGCATGCAGTATTCCAAAAGTGGCCTAACCAATGTCCTGTACAGCCACAACATGACCTCCCGGCTCCTTACTTGGTTCACTGAACAATAAAGGCAAGCGCACCAAATGCCGTTTTGACCACTCTGTGTCTACCTACACCTCCACTTCCAAGGAAATATGAACCTGCACCCCAAGATATCTTTGTTTGGCAATGCTCCCCAGAACCTTTACTGTTAAATGTATAAATCCTGCCCTGATTTGCCCTACCAAAATACAGCAACTCTAAGTTAAACTCCTGAGAATCCAGGCCCAGACTCCTCAATCTCTCGTCGTAGGACAATCACACTATCCCAGTCTGCTGCACACTCTCTGGGGCAAGTTTATCTCCTTCTAAGCAAGGAGGTACAGACTTGCACACCATATTCTAGGTGCCATTTCATCATTGTTTCAATAACTCCTTCTGATTGTGAAATATCTGTTTACCTGTGACCTGTGCATTCCATGCAATTCCAACAATTCATTTTCTTTCAACCAGTTCTGAAGCATGTATTACAGATGTTGGCTGTAAAATTATATATGAAATAGAATTGCTTAGAACATACAACAAAGATATAAGCCAAATGAAAACCAAAAGAACTGTGCATGTTGTAAATCAGAAACAAAAACAGAAGTCACTCAAAGCTCAGCAGGTCTGGCAGTATCTGTGGAGAGAAATCAGCATTAACGTTCCAAGCTAGGTGGGCCTTTCCTCAGAATGCAAGCAAGTGTTGTGACGAATGGTCAGTTAACTCTGAAGTCTCTGCACAGATACAAGCCATTTGGCCCAAATGGTCTGTGTTGGTATTTATGCTCTTCCGCAATACTGTCACCAACATCTTCCAATCCTTAGTCTAATTTTTTTTTAGTTTTCCCTTCAATATTTTTATGCTGTTCATCTCATCTGCTCCACATGGTAGCAAGTTACATATTTTGACCTCTCTCTGGGCAAAGACGTTCTCCTGATTAGAATGTATTGGTTTTCATCTTATATTTATGACCTCCATTTTTTTGGAATCTTCCACTCAATCATCCTGCAAGAAATGTGGAAGTATCTTTGCTATGTTAGCACTTTCATAATTCTAAAAGTGCTTATTGGGTCACATCTTCAGCAATCTCTCTCACAAAAAATAGTGCTCAGCTATTTTATCTTTTCTGATGGTTACAAGCTCTCAGTTCTTATAAACCTTTCTCATCATATGCAGTGATACCTGTGTCCTTTTTGCAATATGGGCATCTATGCACAGAGGTCTGTCAAAGTTTTATGTAAGTTGAACAACTTCTCTGTTTGTCCATTTCCCTAGAAATGAGCTTTAGTGCTTTGTTTGCAAAATGTTGAACTTCATAGCTTTTTTTTTGAACAGATGAGACTTGCCTAGAAAGTGAATGTGCCAACATTAGCATCCAAACAGAGATGGCAATGGAGCAACTCAGAAGACAGCATCAAGAGGAAATGCAAGACCTTAAAATACAATTGGAAACAAAGGCAAGTAATTTTAGTCTTTTCACACTTCTTCACTTCCTACCCTTCCCCTATACAGTAACTATGCATAATCTTTAGACCAAAGGGCAGCCTCATGACAACAAGTTCCAGAAAATCAAATATATCCATTTGAAAATGCATAAAAAGCTTTGGAATTCAATACAACTCATTCATACTACTGAAACCAACAAGATTGAGGGTTAATGGGACATCTCCTGGGGAGAGAAAGAAAACATTTTAATTTGTGGAAACACTGAAAAGCATTAGTTGCTTTAGTCCAATTCTGCTGCAATTGTTCTTCAAGTTTTGAAATTAAAGGTGGGATAATGTGCTTATTTTGCAGGTAAATTATTATGAGAGAGAAATTGAACTGATGAAGAGGAATTTTGAGAAAGAGAGGAAGTATGTAGAACAAAGCTTTAAGATTGAGATCAGCGAACTGGAGGACCAGCGTGTTACCAGGGAACAGGAAATGGAGCGGCTCCAGGGTGTGGTGAATGAGTTGCGTGTTCAACAGCAAGATGCACAAGTCAAGCAGAAGGAAGCAATTGCTGATCTGCTAAGGCGACATGAAACAGACAAGCTAAACCTGCAAGAAGAGGTGAGGAAAGGACAGGAGGAAAAGTGCAAAATGGAAGAGCTGAAGAAGGACGCAGAGTTGACAGAAATGTTCAAAGCACAGTCTAAATCAAAATTGGCATCACAAATACAAGAACTGGAAACAAAGTTCCAGTGGGAAAGGACAGCCCAACAGCAGGCCTTTGTCAAGGAGAAGTCAGAATTAGAGCTACGGCTGTCAAAGGTGAAGCTTGAAATGGAGAAGGAACTGAAACTCCAACATCAGAAGGAATTGCAGCAATTAAGGTAGATTGTGGTGAACAGTATTTCCTTATATAGACACAAGGGGGCATCATTAGGTCAAAGTGGGAACTGGAGATTAATATGCATATCTAGGTCAGTATCAGTTGTAGCAGCAAATTACTGCGGATGCTGGAATCTGCACTGAAAACAACATATGCTGGAGATTACAGTGGGTCAGACAACATCCATTCGAGCTGAAACGTTAGCTTACTCTCTGTCCCTCTCTCTCCCCCAATGGAGGCTGCCTGACCTGTTGTGATCTCCAGTGCTTTTTTGTGTTGATATCAGTTGTAGCTCGGTTGGTGACCTTCTCACACTCAGTCAGCATTTCCCAAACCTGAATTACCCAAGCTCTGCAAGAATGAGGGCCGTGAGCATAGAAACACAATCTCCTGACTTGATCTGTTGTTATTCCTTCGTTGTTATTGAGTCAGAATCCTCTAAATTCCTATGTAACGGCAAAGTTGAAGCATAAAGGAGTAAACAGAAGCAGGAGTAGGCCACTCAGCCTTTCAAGCTTGCTCCACCGTTCAGTTAGATTGTGACTGATCTTTTATCATAGCCACATCTGCCTGCACTATCCATGTACCCTTTGATTTGTTAGTATCCAAAAATCTATTAATCCCTGATAAAACATTGCAAAAGGTTACAGCACTTTAAGTGAAGAAATTTGATATAAAATAGAATGATATAGAATCCCTACAGTGTGAAAACCGGCCCTTTAGCCCAACAAGTCCACACTGACCCTCTGAAGAGTAACTCACCTAGACCCATTCCCCTACATCTACCCTAGATTAATACATCTAACCAACACATCGCTGAACACTGTGGGCAATTTAGCATGGCCAATTTACCTAACCTGCACATCTTTGAATTGAGGGAGGAAGCCGGAGCACCCAGAGGACACCCACGCAGACACTGGGAGGATGTGCAAACTCCACACAAACAGTTGTCTGAGGTGGGAATCAAACCTGGGTTCCTGGCACTGTGAGGCAACAGTGCTAACCACTGAGCCACCGTGCTGCCCTGACTTTCTCCTCAATTTGGTCCTAAGTGGCTGATTGCCTCATTCTGATATTATGACTTCTAGTCCTAAACTCCCCGGCCAAAAAAAATGACCTGCACCTTAAGCCATACTGACTGCAGGAGTTCAAGAAAGCCTAGCACATCTACTGAATCCTGATTCAGCAATAAATACTAGTAACACCATGCCCAAGAATTAATAAGATGACTGGCCTGTATATTTTCTTGTGATCGATCGCACATAAGTTAATTTTTCATCATTCTCTATACTTTGAGGAGCTATCCTTTGGGTGAGGCATTAAAGTCTGTCCTCTTAGAAAAACGCAAACGATCCTGCACTACATAAATAGACAAGGCAGGACCTTCCTGGTTTCTTGCCCATTCCTTATCTTTCAACTAACAATTAATTATCTAGTTACTATTTTGTTTACGTTCATGGAATCTTGCTGTATGTACATTAGCTGTACATTTCTTACATTAAAACAATGACTGTTCTTCAAAAGTATACTGTGCTTTGGGATATGCCATGATTGTGAAATACTACCCTTTGTGAATGTTATTCATTTCTGTTAGAATATTGGGGAACAGAGTGATTGGTCTCATCAATTTGAATCTATATCTTGCTGTCTGATCCAAGGTAATGTGACATGGAGGGCGCTTAATAGTCACTGCTTTTCTTGTAAATGCTATATTTCCAATACCTTACAGAAATAATTGTTTTGAAGGTTGTTTTCTATAGTTTAATGAGAAGTATTTAAATATCCTTAGGAAGGCAACACAAGATGAATCTAACCTGAAGCTCTCACTTTTGGAAGCTGACCATGTTGCTTTAACACAAAAGTATCAGTCTGAGAAAACACAGCTGATCCAGGGATATGAGCTGAAAATTGAGGAGCTTACAAGACAACAGAGTCAAGAGAAAAGTCATTGGGAATCTCATGTGCAGATGACCTGCAATGAGGCCAGGAAAGAAAAACTAAACCTGCAGGAAAAGATGCATGAGGAACAGGCTAAGATCTGCAAAACATTTGCAATAGAGAGGGAAGAAATGGAAACCAAGTACAAAGAACAAATATGCAGTCTTAGTTGTGAGATCGAGAGCTTAAAGGCTCAGGTAAAAGAGCTAAGAAGAGTGAACGACATGGAATATCTAACACATCCTGATGAAAAACCCACTGAGGACAACCCTTGCCTGTACCAAAGAATCCACGTCCAGTCTTTGACCAGTGAAGAGTGTTTTGCACTTCTAAAGAATAAAGAAGATGAGATATTGGGTTTAAAACAGCAAAGAGATAAGATGGAAATAAAACTGAGGCAAGTAATGGATGAGTCAGAAAGAAAGGAGCAAGTGCTTCAAAATGAGGCAACGAATCTGCAGAGGTTGGTAACTAAGCTAGAACTTGAGACTGAGAAGAAGTACAGGTTTGTCATAATAATTATCTTCGAATCGCTAATGACCACATTACTTCTGCTACTAATCACAAGAATTGCATCCTAATCATGAACTGACAGTTAATCTCCTGTTAATCAAAATCAAGCATGCAAACCTTGCTTTCTTTTTGTCAACAATTAAAACTGATTTCTTCATGCTTGGCAACTGTTCAAGAATGAAGTTTCTGCAATGTCATCAGGCTTGCCTTTTCTGTGCCATTGTGCCTTGTCACTGCTAATTTGCAGGTTTACATGTAGTCACTTCCTACCTTTTCTGACTGTACTCTGGACCTATTTATTTATATCCAATGCTCTCGCTGTGGATGAGCAGGAGAAGAGGTTAATCATACAGTGATCAGAAACTCTGCCAATATAAAGCAAGCTGCTCAAATTCCAAGATGAAAATATACCTCAAAGACAATATGCTGTGGAATTTGAAGGACCCCTTGCATGGAAGCTGAGTGCTTTGGAGGTGCTCTTACGTCAGCTGCTTCAATTCATGAGAAGCATCTGTTAATCTTTAATTTCTTGAAGCCCAAGTTGTTTTCAGGCACTTTGCAATGTCCAATCTGATCTACTAATCAGTCTTCCTAGGTTAAAGTTGAAATTAGTAAGGGTGTTTGTTAATGCATTCATCTAAAACATTCCATTTGCAGGAATAAACTCATGAAAATAAGTGAGCAAACATGGAATAATATAGTCTCATAGCATGGCAGAACATTATTTGTAAAAGAGCTATCCAAATGGTCACAATCTCTATTCTTTCCCCATGTCCTGCATAATTTCTCCTTTTCAGGTGTTTGTTCAATTTCCCTTTGAAAGTTACTGTTAATTTGTTTCACCCAAGCTTTTCAAATGTCCTTATCACCCTCTAACACACATGACGTCAATGATGGTAGAATAGTCAAATTTAACTTAATTTATGGATCATCTATGTCAGTTTTGGTGATGGTGGTAAATGTACTAAAAGCATGGAGATTATCTCTGCATGTCTGACATGATCGCCATGTCTTTCACTTACTTCCAATCCTTGCATTCTATGTCCATCATGATGAACAATGTTAGACCAGATAAGAGTATTTGCAACATCAGGGCCAATATTTAGTGATTCCCTAAATTCTGTACTTGGAGCACTTCCTGAAATTCTCCAGAGGGTAGCTGTAGTTATTTGACAAGAATAATGTATTCCTTAGATGTGAGTCTGAAATGATCTCTGAAGAAAACTCTTCCTTGAAAAGAGAAATGGCGAAGTTTCAACAGGAGTTCCGGGATCTGGAAGGAGAAGTTAATGAACAAAGGTAAGTTAAGTGGTGCTTTTGATGTTTTGCAAAACGCTTGTGTTTTTGGTGGCTGGAATTCCTTGTTTAAAAAAAAGATTGTGCTGTACAGGAAACAAGTGGAACACCTGCAAGATGAAAGAGAGCGCAGATGTAGAGAATCTGAAGAACTTCAGAAACAGGTAAGGATTTGAACCTGTCACTGTTGGTTAGAAATGTTGTTTTGGGCTGAACCAAAATCTGGTTTCACCGAAACAATTTAGTGGAATAAGAATGATATTAATTGAATGTGATTTGACTAATCTAGTAGGTTAATTTGGCTCTTTGAAATTGACAGCTATATTAAGTTACAGCTCTAATCTCTTGTCTATTAGGGTGTGATTTTAAGTTGAACCCATGTCGATAAATTTAAAATGTTTCTTTGACATCTGCAAGAAAGTGATTTGAGGCTGTCTCATCCGTTCCTATTGGGTAGTTCTTTCTCTGTTCAAAACCTCTGTGCCCCTTCCTCTGCCCTCTCTCAGCATCGTTTTTGGACCCCATGCAGTCTTATATCTGATAGGAACAGGAGTATGCTATCCAACCCATTGGGTAAGTTCCACCAATCAATGAAATCATGGCTGATCTTTGGCATAACCTCATATACTTGCCTTTGGGCCATATCCCTTAAAACCTCTGCTTAACAAAAATTTACCTATCTCCGATTTAAAGTTAACAACTGATCCTACATCAAGTGTCATTTGTTGAAGAGAGTTCCAAACGTCTACCACCCTCTGTGTGCAGAAGTGCTTCTGAACATCTATCCTGAATGGTCTGGCCCTAATTCTCATACATTGTTTTTACCATTCTCAAAACAATGACTGCAGATGCTGGAAACCGGATTTTGCTCTTCCAGCATCACTAATCCAGAATCCTGTTTTGAGAATCCCCAACCAGTGGAAATAGTTGTCTTTTCCTGTTAATATCATGAAGACTTCCATCGGATTACCCCTTAACCTTCTAAATTAAAAGAAGCCTAATTTGTATAATTTCTCCTCACAACCCTTGAAGTCCAGGTATCATTCTTCTAAATCTCTGTTGTATTCTCTTCAAGGCCACTATATCTTTCCTAAGATGTGGTGTCCAGATCTGTTCACAGTACTTTCATAATTTCTACATTTAACTAGCTTTCTTAATTACTTTCTGCACTTCTTCATGCCATTTTAAAGATCTGTGCAAGTGTACCTCAAGGTTTCTTTGGCCATCCGCTGTATTTAACTTCATACGATCTAGAGAGTACCCTGATCTATCTCTCACTCACTTACATTGAACTCCATCGGTCACAGTTTTGCCAGTTAACTTTGTCTATCAATATCCTTTGTGTTTTTATCCTATCATCTGCAATGTCCACAATGCCGCATAACTTTGTGTCATCAGCAAATTTGAATATATGACTTTCTACGCCATTATCCAGTGGTTAATAAATAATGTGAATAAGCTGGGCCCTAACACATACCCTTAATGGATACCATTGGCCACATCCTGCCATTACCTACCCATTATCTGTACTTTCTGTTGCCTGCCTCTGAACCAATTTCCCAGTCATTAATTTGCCTTCATTTCTGTGGGTTTCTACCTTAATTAACAGTCTCTTATAAAGTATTTTATCAAATGCCTTCTGGAAGTTCATATAAATAACATCCACTGTCTTAATCTCTTCAAAAAATTCAGTGAGGTTTGTTGGGCATGACCTATCCATCAGAATCCCTTTTAGTAGTTTTTAGAAGTTATTTTATAATCCTTTGCTAGTCTTTGTAGCTTTCCTATTCAGTCTGATCTGTGCTGTCTTTTGTAAGCCCTTTCTTTTAGTATTATTCATTCCCTTATATCTCCAGTTGTTCATGACTGTTAATGCTGTGACTTGGAGTGTTTCCCTCTTTGGGGATCGAACACAGGCAAAAAAATTGTCTACTCGTTAACACCTACTGCCCCCCCTCTGCTGATGATTCAGCATTGTTTCATGTTGAATGCCCACTTCTAAAGGGCACTAGGATTAGAAAGGGGCTCATTCTACTACGAATTGAAGATGCAGTTGTCCATGGTAGAATTAATTGGAGTGCCTCTTTATGGAGGCAAAGCCTTTCTTTACATTGAGGACACCCTTTTGTGTTGTGTAGTGCTAACACTGTGTTAAGCAGGGTAGATTCAGAACAGATCTAGGCATCCACAAGGCATAGCAGCATTGTATTCAGGCATAATTCAGGCATTGTTGACTGGCATTTCTATCGCTTCCCATTACTGTCAAGACAAGGAAATGACCTTGGTTCAAACGACATTGCTGCTGGCAAGTTCTCTTGCACTATCAAGGGTTAAAGTCAAGGCAAAGTTGCCATAGCCCTACCAGACCAAAGGATAACTCTCTCATCAGGTGGATGATGTTCAGCATGAGGTTCACCAGACCTCAGATGAGGGGAGAGGTTGAGAAGGAAAGTTGCACATGCTAACCTCAGTCACATATCTAAAAGCAAGGAGCCATTCAGATGAAGCTGTAATATAAGACTACAAGTGTGCTAAACAGCAGAAGCAGTATATGATCAACAGAGCTAAGTGACCGCACAATTAACAGATAAGATTAGAGCTCTGCAGTCCTGCCATATCCAGATGTGACTGATGGTAAATAATGAAACAAGGTATAAGGGGTATTGTACCTTTTAAGAGAGTTGAAAGCTAGCAAGGACGTAGAGAAGCACAGAAAGCCCAGAACAATGTAACAATGTAATGCTTGGTCAGAACAGCTAGCATTGGCTGGGTTGCTATGAGACAAAAACAAATTCAAATTCGGCCAATCAGTTAGAATTATGACCAAAGGTACCAAACTCCAATCAAGTTTGAGTTTAGTATTTTGACAGTATTAAAACCAATGAAACGATCCAATACTTTGGGGGTATAAAACTGGAAAAAAATTGAACAGCTGGGGGAGAACTGCCAAGAGACCAACAGATGTAGGCTGCTAGTAAGAACTCTCCAAGAGGTACCTGTCTGGAGAAGGAGTTTGCATTGAAAAAGAAATTGATCCCAAAGAGAAGATTCGACAGCTGGCTGGTTTTGAAATTTTGAATTTTTCTGTAAATCTTCATCGGGAGTTTTATCGGACCAGTATTGCGGGGGGTGGGGAAGGTAAAAAGATAGGTTTAGATAAGTAAGTTGTAAATAATTGTTAATTACTTTTCTCTGTTAGACTTATAATAAAGTTGTTAATTTTTACTTAAATATTGATTTTTGGGATAGTTTTTGCCTCTCGAATTTTCACAGATGACTGCACGGAGTAAATCTTTTCTGTGTTGCTGGTTTAAATTAGCAGAGGGGGGGGGCTTACCCCGTGTTGTAACAGGGGGTGAGAAACACATCAGGTTTCTTTGACAGCACCAACAATTCCAATGGCTTAGAAGAATAGGAACAGCAGGCATGTCAGCCTGCCATCACTTACAAGTTCCCTTCTAAGTCATATCCTGATTTGCAGAGAGAGCAGCCTTCTTTCACTACCACTGGATTAAAATCTTGCACCACATTGCCGACTATAAGTACTGGAGATTATACTAAAAATTGCTACAAGCATACCACCAGTTTGGTTTACTTTATCCATTTCTGTGTATTGAATTTTTTTTAATGGTTTTACACATATAGGTATTAGTTATTCTCTCTTTATCTAGATGTTCAAAGAATAGTGTGCTAAAATCTGCTATTGTAATGTGAGATAAATATTGCCTGTTCTTTTGAATCAATCTTGTCTAGAACAAACAGTATGTGGCTGAAATTGCCCAGCTCAATAGCAAGAATGTACAGCTCAGCAATCAGAACTCACTATTCAGTGCCAAGGTAGAAGCTAATCAGCAGAGCATTCAGATGCTCAGTACAAGACTAGCTGAACTTTCCCAGCAGAAGGAAGAGGTGGTCAGTGTTACCAGACAACTGCAGAAGACTTCCAGCAGGTTGGAGAAGGAGCATTTCCAACAGCAATCTGTATGGGAAAAAGAGAAAGAGCTCATGCAACAGGAACTGCAGGCAGCTAAGAAAAAGGTATGACATGTTTCTTCTTTGTTCCTTATGGGTCTTTTGAGATCAGATGGAACTTTGTGAGATTGTGAAAGCTCTATACAACATCCCAAAGTGCTGTAAAGCTAATTAAGTACTTAGCAGTCACCATTCTAATATGGAGGAGTTTGCACACAGCAATCCCATAAATCTAATTGAATTACATGGCCAGGCCATATGCTTTTAGTTAAAGTAAATTAGGTGATAAATGTTGACTAGAACAACTGAGAAAGACAAAACTTCTTCCATACTACACTGAGAGGTCAGCTAATCTAGATTATGTGCTCAAAAATCTGAAATGGGACTTGAATCCTTAGTGGTTTTTTTTAATAAGTTAAGAATAATTTATGGTGTGCATAAATCCACATTGTGCATGTTGCGACAAGACTCCAGACCAATGTGAAAGTGGGTACAAGGCCTTGGCCAATGTTGAAATTAATCTGGATGCTCCCACCACAGGAGCCTCTGTTTTTCACCATTTTTAAAGGGTTGAAAAATATATAAAAGTTTATATCTGATTATCTAAATGCAACCACAACTGGTTGACAATTTGGGATCACTCATAGTTTCAAATCTCAGAGGGAAGTGGGCCCAGGACCTGGGGGTTGGAGGGGTGGAATAGGTGGTGCAACAAAGTGGGCCAGGAGATCCTCTCTCCTTCCGTCAGTCTCCCTTCTTCCGCACCTCCCATGACCCCCACCCTACCCAGATGGGGACATGCACAGATGCACACACACGTGGACACCTCCCCCCAATCTTCCCTTTCCAGGATCCTCATCTCGCCCTCCCCAAGTCACATTCCTGCAAAACTGTTTGTATGTACACATAGTGCAAATGCACTGATATCAATAAACTTATCCTAGTGATTGAGGCGTTACACTAAGGCCTCTGTAAGACGAGTGTAAGAGATTGCACTAATTTTGTAAAAGAGGTGAGGATCTCAACTGACCACTATTTACTTAGAAACAGAAGAGGAGAGGTCACACTGCTTGGAGTTTTTTCTAAGCCTCCGCAAAGTTCCAGAGAGGTGGAAGAGAGGATTAGCAAAATCATTCTGGGTAGGAGTGAAAGGAACAGGGTGGTCATTATGGGGGACTTTAACATCCCCAATATTGACTGGAAATGCTATAACTCCAGTACATCAGATGGATCAGTTTTTGTCCGATGTGTACAGGAGGGTTTCCCGACACAGTATGTCGAAGGGCCGACAAGAAGGGAGGCCACACTGGATCTGGTGCTCGGTAATGAACCGGGCCAAGTATTTGATTTAGTTGTAGATGAGCACTTTGGAGAGAGTGACCATAATTCAGTTATGTTTAGTTTAGTCATGGAAAGGGATAGGTACGTGCCACAGGTCGAGTTATCGATAGCAAGGGCAATTATAATGTGATTAGGCAAGAATTAGGATGCATAGAATAGGGTAGCAAAATGCAGGGGATACAGACAATGGAAAGGTGGAGCTATTTTAAGGAACAGATATTGCATGTCCTTGATAGGTATGTCCCTGTCGGGCAGGGAGGAAGTGATGAGATAAAGGAACCATGGTTTACAACAAAAATTGAATCTCTTGTTACGAAGGAGAAGGAGGCTTATGTGTTGATGAGGCAAGATGGTTCAGATGAGGCAATGGAGAGTTACAGATCAACTAGGAAGGATTTAAAGAGAGCGTTAAGAAGTGCAAAGAAAGGCCACAAGCAGTCTTTAGCCAATAGAATAAAGGACAACCCTAATGCTTTTTATAGGTATGTGAGGAATAAAAGGATGACAAGGGTAGGAATAGGGTCAATCAAAGACAGAAGTGGGAAGTTGAGTGTGGACCCTGTGGAGATCGGAGAGGTGCTATACGAACATTTCTCATTGGTTTTCACTCAGGAAAAGGAGAATATTGTAGAGGAGAAGAATGAGGTACGAGATTTTAGACTAGAAAGGTTTGAGGCTAGTTACGAACAGGTGTGATCAATTCTAGAAGGAGTGAAAGACCATAGGACCATAAGACATAGGAGTGGTAGTAAGGCCATTCGGCCCATCGTGTCCAGTCCGCCATTCAATCATGGCTGATGGGCATTTCAACTCCACCTACCAGTGTTCTCCCCGTAGCCCTTAATTCCTCGAGACAACAAGAATCTATCAATCTCGGCCTTGAAGACATTTAGCGTCCCGGCCTCCACTGCACTCCGTGGCAATGAATTCCACAGGCCCACCACTCTCTGGCTGAAGAAATGTCTCCGCATTTCTGTTCTGAATTGACCCCCTCTAATTCTAAGGCTGTGTCCACGGGTCCTAGTCTCCTCGCCTAACAGAAACAATTTCCTAGCGTCCACCCTTTCCAAGCCATGTATTATCTTGTACGTCTCTATTAAGTCTCCCCTCAATCTTCTAAACTCCAACAAATACAATCCCAGTATCCTCAGCCGTTCCTCATATGTCAGACCTGCCATTCCAGGGATCATCCGTGTGAATCTCCGCTGGACACGTTCCAGTGCCAGTATGTCCTTCCTGAGGTGTGGGGACCAAAACTGGGCACAGTACTCCAAATGGGGCCTAACCAGAGTTTTATAAAGTCTCAGTAGCACATCTCTGCATTTATATTCCAACCCTCTTGAGATAAGAGACAACATTGCATTCGCTTTCTTAATCACGGACTCAACCTGCATGTTTACCTTTAGAGAATCCTCGACTAGCACTCCCAGATCCCTTTGTGCTTTGGCTTTACTAATTTTCTCACCATTTAGAAAGTAGTCTATGCTTTTATTCTTTTTGCCAAAGTGCAAGACCTCGCACTTGCTCACGTTAAATTCCATCAGCCATTTCCTGGACCACTCTCCCAACCTGTCTAGATCCTTCTGTAGCCTCCCCACTTCCTCAGTACTACCTGCCTGTCCACCTAACTTCGTATCATCGGCAAACTTTGTTAGAATGCCCCCAGTCCCCTCATCCAAATCACTAATATATAATGCGAATAGCTGTGGCCCCAACACTGAACTCTGCGGGACACCGCTTGTCATCGGCTGCCATTCTGAAAAAGAACCTTTTATCCCAACTCTCTGCCTTCTGTTAGACAGCCAATCCTCAATCCATCCTAGCAGCTCACCTCGAACACCATGGGCCCTCACCTTGCTCAGCAGCCTCCCGTGTGGCACCTTATCAAAGGCCTTTTGAAAGTCTAGATAGACCACATCCACTGGGTTTTCCTGGTCTAAGCCACTTGTTACCTCTTCAAAAAATTCCAACAGGTTTGTCAGGCATGACCTCCCCTTACTAAATCCATGTTGACTTGTTCTAATCAGACTCTGCTCTTCCAAGAATTTAGAAACCTCATCCTTAATGATGGATTCTAGAATTTTACCAACAACTGAGGTTAAGCTGATTGGCCTATAATTTTCCATCTTTTGCCTTGATCCTTTCTTGAACAAAAAGTAGACAAGTCCCCTGGGCCGGATGGGATTTATCAGAGAATTCTCTGGGAAGTTAGGGAGGAGATAGTAGAGCCTTTGGCTTTGATATTTGAGTGGTCATTGTCTACATGTTTGGTACCAGAGGACTGGAGGATTGCAAATATTGTGCCCTTGTTCAAGAAGGGCAGCGGAGATGACCCAGTAATTATAGACCAGTGAGCCTTACTTCTGTTGTAGGAAAGGTTTTGGAAAGGATTATGAGAGATAAGATTTATAATCATCTAGCAAGCAACAATTTGATTTCAGATAGTCAACATGGTTTCGACAAGGGCAGGTCGTGTCTCACAACCTGAGTTTTTTGAGAAGGTAACCAAGCATGTAGATGAGGGTAGGGCAGTTGATGTGGTATACATGGACTTCAGTAAAGCCTTTGATAAGGTTCCACATGGCTGTTGGAGAAGATGCAGAGGAATTGAGGGTGATTTAGCAGTTTGGATTAGAAACTGGCTTTCTGAAAGAAAGCAGCGAGTGGTGGTTGATGGAAAATATTCAGCCTGGAGTCCGGTTACTAGTGGTGTGCCACAAGGATCTGTTTTAGAACCACTGCTGTTTGTCATTTTTATAAATGACTTAGACACAGGCATAGGTGGATGGATTATTAAATTTGCAGATGACACTAAAGTCAGTGGAGTAGTGCACAGTGTGGAAGAATGTTACAGGTTGAAGGGGGGCTTGGATAAACTGCAGAATTGGGCTGAGAGGTGGCAAATGGAGTTCAATGCATCTAAATGTGAGGTGATGCACTTTGGGAAGCATAGGCTGAAGGCAGATTACTGGATCAATGAAAAGATTCTTGGTAGTGTAGATGTGCAGAGGTATCTTGAAGTCCATGTACATAGATCCCTGAAAGTTGCCACCCACATGGATAGTGCTGTTAAGAAGGCATACGGTGTGTTAGGTTTCATTCGTAAAGGGATTGAGTTCTGGAGCCGCAATATCATGCTGCAACTTTACAAAACACTGGTGCAGCGACACTTGGAATATTGTGTACAGTTCTGGTCCCTATATTTCAGGAAGGATGTGAAAGCATTGGAAAAGGTGCAGAGGAGATTTACCAGGATGTTGCCTGGTCTGGAGGGAAGGTCTTATGAGGAAAGGCTGAGAGACTTGAAACTGTTCTCATTAGCAAGAAGAAGGTTAAGAGGGGATTTGATAGAGATATACAAGATGATCAGAGGATTAAATAGGGTAGACATTGAAAGTCTTTCCTAGGATGATGACATCAGCGTGTATGAGGGGGCATAACTACAAATTGAGGGGTGATAGATTTAAGACAAATGTCAGAGGCAGGTTCTTTATACAAAGAGTGGTAAGGGCGTGGAATGCCCTACCTGCTAATGTAGTCAACTCAGCCACATTAGGGAGACTTAAACAATCCTTAGATAAGCACATGGATGATTTTGGGATTGTGTAGGGGGACAAGCTGAGAATAGTTCCTGGGTCGGTGCAACATCGAGGGCCGAAGGGTCTGTTCTGTGCTGTATTGTTCTATGTTGTATGTTCTACTTTTCAGCCATTGCCACTAAAACAAATCATCAGGTCATTAGACCTGTGTTTATAGATCCTTGCAGTGTCTTAATTGCTGCCATGTTACCTTACATTACAAGAGTGAATATATTTTTAAATTATTTCTTACTGTAAAGCACCTTGCAACAGCCTAAAGTCATGAAGGCTGCCATAAAATGCAAATTCATTCTTTTTGTTACTTAATTAGTTACGACTGAATTCTATTGAAATGTCCTTTTTTTTAGCCTTCTACAACAGTTTCATTGTATGATTCACCGATATTTGCTTTTACAATGCCTATAATTGCAAGAAATTTCCATTAAGTTCTTCAGGATGTTATTTTTGCATATTTGACTTTGTGTAGTATCTGGTTTGATGAGGGATGTTACTTTTAGTGAAATGCTTAGGGGACACACCAACTCTTTCCTTCACTCATCCCCAAACTGTCCCCTTTGTCACTGTGGAGCAGGTGGGATTTTGTGTCTACTTTTTGCAGCCCGTACCTTCACATTACTTCTCCTCTTGTCACTATATAGTCTGTTAACATGCAGATGTGTAAGTGGTCTAGTAATAATGATGGAGAAGATTTGGACAAATAAGCCATAGATGTGACCTCAGTTGTATATCGTAATAGTTTAAGATTTTTAGTTCTGTTCTAAAATTCCAGAAGTAAAGTTCTGGTATCAGTACAAGAGACATAAAACTGTTAGGTTTTTGTAAAAGAAAGACCCAACTAATTTACTCATGGCCGTTGTAGAAAAAACACCGTCGTCCTTACCTGATCTTGTTTCCGTGCAACTCCAACCCCGCAGCAACTTGCTTAACTCTTAATGACCTTCTGAAATAGCCTACCAACTCCCACCAATTAGATTACCATTTCCTTGGGGGCAACTAAGAATGAGCACCACCTGAGAATAGTAGTGAGATGTGTATCTAATTTTATAGTTACAAATGTGCAACAGTACGATTTGTTCCCTTTTCATTTCTCTGCTAAGTGCCCCTTTTACAATAATGTAATTAAGGAAATAGTGATTGTATTTCATTAACTGCTAATCGATTTTCAAACATACACTGAAATGTACCTCTGTTTGAGTTTCTTGCTCAGCTTGCTGGGAATTCTACATGCACTTACATTGTGGTTTTAAAGGCTAAGACTTAGTCATTTTTCACTATCCCAGAACCAAACATTCTGTACTTAAAACCAGCATAATCTGTGGTCCTAAGATAATATCTCTTCTTAATATTAAGATCATACCTGGTTCTGACAATTCTTGTGGATTAAGAGAGCAATTGGTTGATACCAAGTGATAAGTAACATGTTTATTAGTATTTAGGCATTATTGACAAGGTGGGCATTTATTACCTATCTGCAGTTGTCTGAGAAGGTGATAGTGGCTCACCTTCTCAAACGGGGACTACGAAACAACATGATCATTTATGAAGGTATTTACCTGTCATCTTAGCTGATGTAGCCGGTCAAAAGAAGGAATAAGAATTGGCACATGCTTGGTGGGCTGAAGGGCTTGTTCCTGTACTGTATTGTATGTAGGACTGGAGTCACATGTAGGCTACAATGGATAAGGAAGGCATATTTTCTTACTAAAGAGCCTCAATGAAGATGGGTTTTCACAACAATTTATGACAAGATTATATTCATGTTCACGTTCTTAAAAGAAGATTGGATAAAAATTCCTAGCCGCCTTCCATTAGTCCAGTCCCCCGGAATCCTAGTTCAGTAATATAGTCATTAAATTTATATATCCATTTCACCCAGTTACAAGTGGAGTTCCGCAGGGATCAGTTCTGGGTCCTCTGCTGTTTGTAATTTTTATTAATGACTTGGATGAGGGAGTCGAAGGGTGGGTCAGTAAATTTGCAGATGATACGAAGATTGGTGGAGTTGTGGACAGTGAGGAGGGCTGTAGTCGGCTGCAAAGGGACTTAGATATGATGCAGAGCTGGGCTGAGGAGTGGCAGATGGAGTTCAACCCTGCCAAGTGTGAGGTTGTCCATTTTGGAGGAACAAATAAGAATGCCGAATACAGGGTTAACGGTAGGGTTCTTAGTCAGGTGGAGGAACAGAGGGATCTTGGGGTCTATGTACATAGATCTTTGAAAGTTGCCACTCAGGTGGATAGAGCTTCTAAGAAGGCCTATGGTGTATTAGCTTTCATTAGCAGAGGGATTGAATTCAAGAGTCGTGAAGTGATGTTGCAGCTGTACAGGACTTTGGTTAGGCCACATTTGGAGTACTGTGTGCAGTTCTGGTCGCCTCACTTTAGGAAAGATGTGGAAGCTTTGGAGAGGGTGCAGAGAAGATTTACCAGGATGTTGCCTGGAATGGAGAATAGGTCGTACGAGGATAGGTTGAGAGTTCTCGGCCTTTTCTCGTTGGAACGGCAAAGGATGAGGGGTGACTTGATAGAGGTTTATAAGATGATCAGAGGAATAGATAGAGTAGACAGTCAGAAACCTTTTCCCCGGGTACAACAGAGTGTTACAAGGGGACATAAATTTAAGGTGAAGGGTGGAAGGTATAAGGGAGATGTCAGGGGTGGGTTCTTTACCCAGAGAGTGGTGGGGGCATGGAATGCGCTGCCCGTGGGAGTGGTAGAGTCAGAATCATTGGCGACCTTTAAGCGGCAATTGGATAGGTACATGGATGGGTGCTTAATCTAGGATAGATGTTTGGCACAACATCGTGGGCCGAAGGGCCTGTTCTGTGCTGTATTGTTCTATGTTCTATGTACAACTCATTATTATTATTATTATTATTATTATTATTATTATATTTTGTCATCTTTGTCTTCATATTTTATTCTCTTATTGCAGTGAAATTATGTCCAAATTTTCCTATTGCCAATGTTATTTAGTTTCTTGTCCCTTCCCTAACAATGCCTCCTTGCAAATTGTTTGAGATAGGAGAACTTGGTTAGTTTTGAATGTCAAGCCAGTCATGACAGGTGCCAATAAGTTAACACGTAAATTAGTAAAACAGCAACAATTTCATTTGCCTTCTCCCTCAAGTCACAGCCAACAGTCATGTCCATCACCTGGTCAGTGACCTCTGGATTTCTGTAGCTTGTGTAGGCCCCTTTCCATTCGTTATGATACACATTATGGCAGACCAACGGTCAAGGTTTTGTTTAAGCAATGTCAAGGTTAATTTATTTACAAGTTATTCACTGAAGATCCCTTGAGGATAAAGTTATTAATAAGTAATTGCAAACATCAAGGGTAACATAAGTACTGATGAGTTAAAATATTATTTTCAACAATAAGTCCCAGTTAGTCTTTGTTGTATATCATTGGGGCCCTTTACTGGAGTTGCTTATTGCTTCTTATTTGCGGTAGAAGACAGATCCAGCAGCTATGATTGAATTGAATTTATTGTCACATGTACAGAGGCACAGTGAAAAGCCCTGTCTTGTGAGCAATACAGGCAGATCACATAGTTAAATAGCATGGATACATAAATAATAGGTAAACAGCGGCAAAATCCAAAACACAGGTTTAGGCAAATGCTAAGAGTTTGTGAGTCCATTCAGTACTTTAACAACAGTAGGGTAGAAACTGATTCGAAACTGGCTGGTGTGTGTGTTCAGGCTTCTGTACCTTAGTTGAATAGATTTTTATTAAAGGTAGGTTCCTCAGAATAGTAGATTTTGTGGGGGAGAGGGGAAGCCTCCTAGCTTCCAGTTAAAGGGTGAGGCCAATAATATTATGCTCCCAATATGGGGCATCATTTGATTGCTTCCGTACAGCAGCCCTAACTCTCTGGAACAAACTCTGTCAAGTGAGGCCTTGTTCAGTGAAAGAATCCATTCTACATTTGTCTTGAAATATTTCTCTCTTGAAATATACTTCTCTAACATCTGTAATGGTAACTGAGACACAAAACTGTTTTCCAAGTTTGGCTTTGAAGAAGTAAATGTGCAAGTAAGAGACATTGTGAATCTGATTCCATCTACTCTCTGCGATAATAAAGGTGAATTCAGATCGAGTTGAGACAATTTAAAACTGTGAAGGATTTTATAGGATAGATGTATTTCACGTTTTTCCACTTTTGAGGGAGTCCAAAACTATGGGTCATAAATATAGAATGGTCACTATTAAAGCCAATAAGGAATTAGAGTCATAAAGTTACGCAGCACAGAAACAGCACCTTTGGCCCAACTCGTCCATGCTGACTAGGTTTCCTAAACAGAACTAGTCCCATTTGCCTGAATGTGGCCCATATTTCTCTACACCTTTCCTATCCATGTACCTGTCCAAATGTCATTTAAATCTTGTATTTGTACTTGTCTCTATCAACTTTCTTTGGCAGCACATTCCATATATGCATCACCCTCTATGTGGGAAAAAGTTGCCCCTCAGGTCCCTTTAAAATCTTTCCCCTCTCACTTTAAACCTATGACCTCTAGTTTGGACTCCCTAATCTGGGGAAAAGACCTTGGCTATTCACCTTATCTGTGGACCTCATGATTTTATAAACCTCTATAAAGTCATCCCTTAGCATCCTACATCCAGGGAAGATAGCCTCAGCTTATCCAGCGATTCCTTATAACACAAGCCTTCCAGACTTGGTAACATAATGTAAATCTTTTTTGCACCCTTGTCAACATCCTATTTATCCAGGGTGGGGTGAGAATGTGGAACACGTACCATATGAAGTGGTTAAATGAAATAACTCAAGGGAAAGCCAGATAAGCATGAGGGAAAAAGGAATAGAAGTTTTTCTAACTCATTCGGGAAATATGCACTTGGCTGACCACACCAGCACTTATTGCCTTTGAGAAAGTGGTGGTAAGCTACCTTCTTAAACTGCTGTGGTCTGTTTTACATAGGTATACCAGCAATGCCCCTGGGGAGTGAGTTCTAGGATTTTGACCCAGCAACTTTGAAGGTGCAGCAATTATAGTTCCAATTTTGGGTAATCCAAGATGGGGACAGGACTAAAATTGTGGCTTAAGAGCTACTTTTTTTTTAAAGCATTTTCAGTTGTTGCAGCTGATTTCCTCAATGTTTGGAGCAGGAAGTACGGTTTTATAGGCTGTTATGAACTTTGAATCAAAATCCCAAAACAATGACATTTTTTTTAAAAAAGTGGTAGAAAGTAGATACCACATGAGGGGCAATAAAACAGAGAAGTAATCCTGCACAGCCGTGTGACCCAGTGGTGAACCTGTGTAGTTGTGTGACCAAGCAGTGACTGCCTCACTTGTTTTAGTTTCAAGAATCTCTGGACATTGGAGTTCTTCTCAGTAAACAACAGTGAAATTCACAGCTAACCTTCCAGAAACCTGTGTGGGCGCTCACAGCATGAGAGCAGCTAAGTGGGTTATTTTTAAAGTGTAACCTCAGTGTATTTTCTTATAAATCTACAGTGGTAAGTAGAGTGATTTTTAAAATTATATTATATGTTTAATTGAGCTCTGTCTCCTGATTAAACTTTCAAAGTATAAAACATAGATATTAAGTTATCCTGAAGCAATGATTTTGGAGCAGTAAGACTGTTATTTTCTAGGTCTGTAGGTTGTTAAGGTGCAAAGATGGCCTTGAGTAAAATGATGTGCTCTTCCTGTCAGATGTGGAAGGTTAGGGAGAGTTTCTGTTACTGATGATTATGTCTGTAGGAAGTGTGTTCGGTTGCGAATCCTATCGGATCGCATAGATCGGTTGGAGCAGCAGTTACAGGCAATGAGGGATTTACACGAGTCTGGGAGAGATGATGGCAGTTCAGGAAGGGAGACAAACCGCAGATACAGACAGGTAGATGGGTTGTAAGAGGAGTGGTCAGGTCATGCAGGAGTCTCCTGTCTCCCCATGTCAAACAAGTATGCTGTTTTGGAAAATGTAGGACTCTCGGGGCTATGTAGCACTGATAACCAGGTTTCTGGTACCGAGACTGGTAAAAATATAATGAGGAGTACATCAGGTTCCAAGCAATTCATTATGATAAGGGACTCTTTAATCAGAGGCGCAGATAAAGGTTTCTGTGGCTGACAATGAGACTTCCCTGGTGCCAGGATCAGGGATGTCTTGGTGGGGATGCTGAATATCCTGAAAGGAGAGATGGACCAGCAGGTAGTCATTGTACACATTGGAACTAATGACATAGGATGAGAGAAGGACAAGTTTTTTGAAGAAGTAATGAAGAGATTTGATGAGGGTATGTTGCTGAACAAAGAGATTTTGGAGTGTAGGTTCATTGTTCCTTGGAAGTGGCATCGCAGGAAGGTAGGATAGTGAAGAAGGCAGTTGGTATGGTTGGCTTTGTTGGTTAGGGCATTGTTATAGGAGTTGGAAGGTCATGTTGCGGCTGTACAGGATGTTGTTTAGGCCACTTTTGGAATACTGCATGCAATTCTGGTCTCCCTGCTATAGGAAGGAGATTGTGAAACTTGAAAGGGTTCAGAAAAGATTTACAAACATGCCAGGGTTGGAGGGTTTGAGCTGTAGGGAGAGGCTGAATAGGCTGGGGATATTTTCCCTGGAGCGTCAGAGTCCAAGTGGTTTTCCCATGGTAGCGGAATCCAAAACTAGAGAGCTTAGATTTAAGGTGAGAGGGGAAAACTTAACAACTGGACGTAAGGGTCAACATTTTCATACACAGGGTGGTGCATGTATGGAATGAAATGCCTGAAGAAATGGCAGAGTCTGATACAATTACAATATTTAAAAGGCATCTGGATGGGTATGTGAATAGGAAAGATTTAGATTAGATTAGATTACTTATAGTGTGGAAACAGGCCCTTTGGCCCAACAAGTCCACACCGACCCACCGAAGCGCAACCCACCCATACCCCTACATTTACCCCTTACCTAACACTATGGGCAATTTAGCATGGCCAATTCACCTGACCCGCACATCTTTGAACTGTGGGAGGAAACCGGAGCACCCAGAGGGAACCCACGCAGACGCGGGGAGAACGTGCAAACTCCACACAGTCAGTTGCCTGAGGCGGGATTTGAACCCGGGCCAAATGCTGGCAAATGGGAGTAAATTTATTTAGGCTGTCTGGTCGGCATAGATGAGTTGGACCGAAGGGTGTGTTTCCATGACACTAAGTGAGGGTGCTTTGAAGTTTTGAGAAGAACTTGTGAATGATGGTGTTCCCATGGATCTGCTAACCTTGTCCTTTTAGATGATTGAGCATTTGGAACGTGCTGTCTGAAGCACCCTTGGTCAATTTCTGTTCTGCATCTTGAGGATGGTACCTGTTGCTGCTTCTGAGCATCAGTGGTGGTGGATGGGGTGCCAGTCAAGTGGACTATTTGGGATGGTGTCAAGCTTCTTAACTACTGTTACAGTTGCATTCATCCAGGCAAGTGGGGAGTATTCTATAATACTCCCGACTTGGGCCTTGTAGATGGTGGACTGGCTTTGGTGAGTTAGGAGGTGAATTACTTGCTCCAGAATCCTGAGCCTCTCATCTGCTCTTGCAGCCGTGGTATTTATATGCCTAGTTCAGTTCAGTTTCTGGTCAATGGTAAACCCCAGGATGTTTGTAGTGGAAAATTCAGTGATTCCAACACTACTGAATGTCATGGGATGATGGTTTGATCCTTTCTTATTGGAGGTGGTCATTGTCTGGTACTTGAGTAATGGGAATGTTACTTGCCACTTGTCAGCCCAAGCCTGAATCTTGCCCATGTTTCACTGCATTTTGCTATGGACTGTTTCAGCATATGAGGAGTTGAAGATTGTGTGATCATCAGCAAACATCCCCATTTCGTACTATATGATATAGGGACAGTTATTGATGAAGCAGCCGAAGATGGTTGTGCCTAACACACTGTTGTGAGGAACCCCTGCGTTGATGTCCCTGAATTAAGATCACTGTCTTCCAGCATCTATAACCATTCTTCTTGAATAGAAAGTTTTCTCATTAATTCCCATTGACCCTAATTTTGCTTGGGTAACTTTATGCTACATTCAGTCACATAAGACTGCTTGGGCAAGATGAATTAAGGGAAAAGACTTGTGTGAAACATAAACTTTAGCACAGACATATTGGGATGAATGTCCTATGACCATGCTGTAAATTCTGTTTATATTAGTGTGATACCTTTAAGATGAGGTCCAATTTGCACACAATTGAGAGATTCATAAAGTTTGATTTGTAACTTTCCAGTATGTACAAATTGTCACTTTATGCTTTTAAAGTGTAACTTGCCATTCCATGAAATATGTATTTCTTATTTAAGAAAAGTAAATTCAACGGTGAATGGAATGCTCCATGGTATTTCATATGCTTTAAAGTTTTGAGATGTAAGAGGTCCTGAGAAACAATATATTCTCTTTTCATTAGACCTGTTTCAACTTAAGGTTCAACTTTTGAGCAGTTATTTACAACTTTTCTGTTGCAGTGCAGGACATGTTGGGAGACATTAAGATCATTATAAGCAAGCTCAATGGAATTTCAAAGTACCTTGGGTTACTTTTTAAAATTTCATGTTACGACAACATATTGAACTTAATAATTGCTTACAAATGCTAAGCTTGGTTACTTTTCCCTGCCGTTTCTAATTGCAAACTCTTTCCTAATATTCTTCTTGCGTTTTAAAATTGATTTCAGTATTTACTAATATTTCTGTTCCCTGAATTTCTAAAGAGCCTCACTTATTTTAAATGTTTAATATGTCTCATGTTTTGTTTCCTCACTGTATGCTCCCAAAGTTATTAGATCTAGATTCACTGGCTAAGGAGACAAATGTACTAAGGGCAGAGAAAAAGAACCTAGATATCCAATCTATGACAATGCTGCAACACCTTCAGGAGGCCAAAGAGAAGGTATTGACATTATCAAATAAAAATTGTCTATCATCGAGTTAAACAGTGTACAAACTGAACATTATTTAAACTGTACATTTGCTTGGCTGTCCTGTTCTAACATATTTTAATTTAAGCATTCTAGAGACTTAGTCAACTCAATGATCCTTGTGGTGAGAATGTGAAGTTGATGCAGAAGTTCAACAATGATCTGACTGGCAGAACAGGCTTGAGGGGCTGAATGGTTTATTCTTGCTCGTACTTCTTGAGTTCTTAAGATCTCCATTTTAAATCACAGTCTTTTGAAATTAGGTGATCGCCATGGAGGTGCAGTTGGTACAATATCCTTTATGATGCAAAGCAAAATCAGCCAATGCTCTTTAGGATCCAATTTGGCTGTAATCCCTTGTGTTCAAAAAGAATGGTTGTTGCTTGTTGTTTTATCTCACGTGTAAGGCCTACAAGCCAAATATTCCAAACATACCAAAATTCAACATTTTCAGAAGAGGGTGAAAGGATAACCAACTTAGAAATATATGTCCGTCCAAAATTGAACAAATGCAAATCAGACCAAATTCAAATCTGGTTTGGTGCAAGGAAATAATTGAGTATTGTTTGGAGGAATTCCTACATACCTTTGATACTTATAAGGCTTTAACTTAAGATTGAAACCAGTTTGTGTTGGCCGGGGAGACAAGGCTGGTTTGAGGGATCACTTTGCGCAGAAACATTCTAATGTCTTTATGTAGCTGGCAAAGGTTCTATAAAATGAAGATCCACTTCGTAAATTCAACAAATCTTTGAGTTCCTATATTAGCTCCTGCTGATTTTAGTGAAACAAATTTATAACTATTTCTGTGCGAGGTCGGTGCAAATAACAAACGTGCAAATTACTAATCCCAAACACTGACTTAAATTCAGACAAAGATCCTAGAATTGGGTTTGGATCAAGCACATTCTAATCGAGACCATCTGAAGCTTGAACTTCAAGAAAAGCACCAAGAAAATTTGTCACTGACAAAGGAGGTTGAATCTGTTACAAAGTCATTGCAAGAGGCAAAAAATAAGGTATTGTATGTGTCTGTTAATTGGAGCACTGCAAATGATATTGAGCAATAAAACAAAACCTATTTTCTGGATATTAGCACCACTGTAGTTGCAATCAAGCTTTTTGACTATTTTAATTATCAGTGGTTGCAGGAGGTGAAAAGCTCCTTTTTTACATTAAGGGTATCATAGTGAAGTAGCTTTTTCAAAAGTATCTAGAGCTTGAGTTAGATTTCAGCATAGATTAGGACACTTCAATTATACAGTAGCCGTTTAGCTCCGCACTGAAACCTTGCAGTCAGCTCGAGGATTTTGAAATGTTTATTTTTAAGCTGAGGCATCCAGAAATGCAGAGCTGGGTAAATGCACTATCTTCCCTTACTTTCAAGTCAAGCATAATGTTTTGTTGCACAAGTAATAGTATAAAGTAAAAAGCAGTTTGCAAAGTCAATTGAATTGTGGCATTTACAGCATTTTTAAATTTTTAAAAATTTTTAAAAATTCTTTTTAAATGGGACAATGATAAGTCCATGGAATTTTATCAATATTAATTAAACAAATAGATTTGTGTTTATGTTTTCTGTTTGTATCTTCACTCACTTTAATCAGTGAAGTCTCCAGCTGGACTAGTGTTATCTATACTACAGCTGGTGTGTTGGAACTGCTTATAATCTGACTTCTCTTCTATATGACTGCAGTTGCATTTCATTTGTTTATGCTACATGAATTTATAATGGTATGCAATGTTATGATTTAAAAACAATCCCATATACAAGTTTCAAAGGACAAAAGCTGTTATTATATAAGAACTGAAGAGCTAGGAGCAGTAGGCTATCTGGCCCTTTGGGCCTGCTCTGTCATTCAACAAGATCATGGCTGACCTTTTTGTGGCCTCAGCTCTACTTACTTGCCCTCTCACCATAACCCTTAATTCCTTTATTGTTCAAAAAAATTTACATTAGCCTTAAAAAATATTTACTGAAGTAGCATCAACTACTTCACCGGGCAGGGAATACCATAGATTCACAACCCTCCGGGTGAAGTTCCTTCTCAATTCAGTCCTAAATCTGCTCCCCTTAATTTTGAGGCTATGCCATCATATCTTAGTTTCACCCACCAATGGAAACGTCCTCTCTATGTCAATCTTATCTGTTCCCTTCATAATTTTATATGTTTCTATAAGATTCCCCCCCCCATATTCTTCTAAATTCCAATGAATTATAACACTAAATTTAACGTTATCAAAATAATTAAAATATTGCTCTCTGAACTATATATCTAACATGTTTTTATGTAATATCATGCACACATTATTGTAATATTGTTGCAGATCAGCCAAGTGCATATCCTGGAGACTGAACTGGAATCTATGAAAAAAGAATATCAGATTTTGCAAAACAAAGAAGTAAAGTTGGAAGCTGACCTGGTGGAGTCGCAGAAACAGGTATACTACTGAAGTTTCCATGAATCTCTTTGCCTCCGCCCCCTATTTTATAATTCCCCCTTAAAGTCCACCTCCCTAATAACACTTCTTTGAAGGACCTTTGGAAAACTGTTATGATCACATCAAGTATTTCCTCAGAGTGGTTTGTGAACTGAGAATTTGTATAAGCTCGAATGTTAACCCCCTTTTTACTTTCCAAATGTTACAAGTTAAAAACAACCAGCAGCACAGTTTTGTGTTTTAAACAAGGTTTAAAAAGTTGGTTCAGTGCACAACTGGTGCTAAAATAGTGCCAAATTTTGGCAACTTATACACATCTCACTGTAGTTTCATAAATACAAGTGACAATAAATTGCTATTCTATTCTGAAAGCCACTTGGGTAAATGAGGTGGAGCTAATAGCTTGTAAAAAGTACATATTTGAGGAGTTAAAGTAGCAAAAGATAAACACTATGTTGTTGCAGGTCTAGCTCGCTTAAAAATGCCCTTTCTGAAGTGAAGGAGTTGAAACAGAGACAGATTCAGCGAGGTGTTCCTATAGGTGAACTAAGCGGAGAGTAAGCAAAGACTCCTTTATTCCACGTCAATGGAACTGCTGATTGTGGCTCTTGGTAACCTGGTTCAGTGCGAAAGGATTTAGCTGGCTTGTCCTGGAAGCCTCCCTCTTGAGAAAGAGATGATGTTTGAAGATGTCTCTCGTTTGTGTTTAGATGGATCTCTTCTAATTTTGATCAGTCCACAAAGCAAAATCAATTATTCTGGGATTCCTCCCTGTTTTTTCTGTTTAGCATTAGAAATAGTCAATGACAATCATACAGTCATTGAATTATTTAATGACTATTTGTGATTGAATCTTAAGATAGTCTGATTTTCTGCTTTGGCTGCAGTTGAATCTACAGAGAAATTATGTGGCTTTTGGGAGCTATGTTGTCAGATTCTTTGCGTCCATTTTAAACATGGCTTTGCTGCTAAACTTCTGACTATGCATTTATGGAATGGTAGATATTGTGTTCCCATTGAATGCAAGTTATCTGAATGTATATAATTGTTTTTCTAACTAATAGTTTTGTTTGCATGCAGTTGTAAGTCAAATAACATATTTACTTTATATTTTGTGGTATTCTTGGATAATATCATCGGCACCTGGTTCACAGTAAACAACTTTAGACCATAAGACAAAGAAACAGAAATTAGACCATTTGGCCCATCGAGTCCACTGTGCCATTTAATCATGGCTGATAGATTTTTCAACCCCATTTTCCTCACTTTCTCCCCATAACCTTTGATCCCCTTGGCAATCAAGAACCTATCTATCTCTGTTTTAAATATAATCAATAACCTAGCTGCCATAGCCTTCTGTGGCAATGAATTCCACAGATCCACTACTATCTGGCTAAAGAAGTTTCTCCTTATCTCCATTCTAAAGGGTCTTCCCTTTACTCTAAGGCTGTGCTCTTGGGTCCTTGTCTCTTCTGCCAATCCAATAGATTGTCATCACAATTCAAAGCCGTCACGTCAGACAGTTTCGGACTGCAAGTTCTCTTGTCTCTATAATTAAAATTTGATTTTGCTCTCAGGGTCTTGAACTTCCAATTGCCTGCCATTTTAACATGCCACACTGTTCCCTGGCCAGCATCTCTGTCTCAGGCTTCCTCCAGCGAAGCTCGAAGAACAACACCTCATTTTATGCTTCGGGACCCCAAAGCCCTCTGAACTCAATATCAAGTTTAGTAATTTTAGGGCCTGAACTTGTCCATGTCCTAACACCCTAACTCTGCACACTAGGTCTTGTTATCACATTGTTTGCCTTTACACACTACCTATTGTTAGCCACTTAGTATCCATTAACAGCTATTCACCCTCCCAACTAGATTGTTGTCGACTCCTTTCTTCTCTCTTTGGGCTCTTCCCTACCTATCATTTACTCCTTACCTCTTTCCCCCAGTCTATCTTCTGCATATTATTTGACATTTTCCTAGCTATCATCAGTTCTGAGGAAGGGTCGCCAGACCTGAAATGTTAACTTTAATTTCTCTTCACAGATGCTGCTGGACCTCCTGAGCTTTCCCAGCAACTTCTATTTTTGTTTCTGATTTATAGCATCCACAGTTCTTTTGTTTTTTATAAATGTGTTGCTGTACTGAGTTGACTTTGCTTATTTGAAATGTGGGAAAATGTTGTAAGCAATCCCATTAGATCTTCCACTGTCAATAAACTTGAGCTCATTCAAACTTCTGCTTGTATTTTAATTTGGATCAGGTCCCAGTCATGTAACATTCATGTGCTTACTGATTTATGTTGGCTCCTGGCCCACCAACGCCTCATTTTTAAATGTTATCCTCTCATTTAATCTGTCTATGACTTTGTCCCTGTGTTTACAATCTGGTCTACTGCTATAACCCTGCAAGATCTCTGCTGTATTACTCTTCCCTCTCTGTAAGCCTCGTGTATACCTTTGGGACACTCCTTAAAGCCTAACTCAATCGCCTTCAGTTAGGGCTGGGTCAGATATTGTTTGGTTTTGCTCTTGTAACATGCCTTGGGAATCATTTTTACTACATTAAAGGCTTTACAAGTTGTGTTTCTGAAATGGGCAACTTCAGAATTGAATTGTAGTAGGATCTTGCTGTTTTTTTTTTGTAAGGGGGTTCGTTTCAAGTTGGTTTGGGCTTGGTGGATCACGTGAGGTGGGGTCAAGGGTCACTTGGAACATAACAAAAGTTAGTCAGTGTGCCAATGCCGTTGTCCCTTGTAAAATTTTAAAGATGTAAAGTAAATTTGTTATTTGCTAACATGGAAGAAAAACTATTACGATTGTTCGATTATAAATTGGCTCTTTTTTTAACCCATCTGTGATTTCCAAAATCTGAGATCCATGAATTTTGATTATTATTAGGCAAAAATTATGTTTGATCGCTCAGAAAATGTCTTGACATTTGTTTACTGCCAACTTTGATGGCTGGATGTAAGACACAGTATCTATTTAAATACAAGAGTTGAGATTCCAGCTTATACAAACAGAAAGAGGATTGGAATGCTTCGCATTACTTGAAGCTATTCCAGAGCTGCCATTCATTCCTTTTTTAGTATATGTCAGTAACAGCTATATTATCAGCTGTTACTGGTGTGGAAAATGAATGATGGCTTTGAAACAGAAAGGATCCTGTTTGTAGTAGAGCATTTTTTGTCGACAGTGCTTTCTATTAAATTGTTCCAAATAGAACTTCCTTTTCACTTCTTTCATAGTTTGTAATTGAATGTCATCTAGTGATAGAAGAAATTGATTAATCTAACAAACACATGTGGACTGGGACTGTCATAGTGTTAAAGGTTGGGTGGAGAGGAATTTGTTAAGTGTGTACAAGAAAGTTATCTGATTCAGTATGTGGATGTACCTATCAGAAATGCATGTGAATGTGCCTACTTGACCTACTAATTGGAAATAAGGCAGGGCCAGGGGATTGACGTGTTAGTGGGGGAGCACTTTGGGGCCAGTGACCATAATTTCTATTTATTTTTAAATAGCCATGGAAAAGGAGAGAACGATTCAAAAGTTAAAGCTCTAAAATAGGGGAAGGCCAATTTTAATGGTATTAGGCAAGAACTTTCAAAAGTTGATTGGGGGTGGATATTTGCAGATTAAACTATAAGACACAGGAGCAGAAATTAGGTCATTCAGCCCATTGGATCCGTTCTGCCATTCAATCACGGCTGAAAAGTTTGTCAACCCCATTGTCCTGCTTTCTACCTGTAACCCTTGATCCCCATGATACTCAAGAACCTATCTATGTCAATCTGACATTTACTCAATGACCTGGCCTCCACAATCTTCTGTGGCAATGAATTCCATAGATTCATCACTCTGGCTGAAGTGGCGTTTCCTTATTTCCATGCCAGAAGGTCTTCCCTTTACTCTAAGGTTGCGTCCTCAGCTCTTAGTCTGTCCTACCAATGGAAACAACTTCCCAACATCTACTCTGTCCAGGCCATTCAGTATTCTGTATGTTTCAAGTAGCTCCCCCTCATCCTTCTAAACTCCATTGAGTGTAGATGCAGAGTCCTCAAACATTCCTCATATGTTAAGCTTTTCATTCTTGGGACTATTCTCGTGACCGTGAACCTCCTCTGAACACGCTTCAGAGGCTCAAAACTGCACACATTATTTCAAATGTGGTCTGATCAGAGCCTTATAGAGTCTCAGAAGTACATCCCTCCTTATATATTCAAGTCCTCTCAAAATAAATGCAGTCACTGCCTTCCTAACTACTGAGTCAGCCTGCAAGTTTACCTTGAGAGAATCCTGAAATGGAACTCCCAAATCTCTTTGCACTTAAGACTTCAGAATCTTTTCCCCATTTAGAAAATAGTCCATGCCTTTATTTGTCCTACCAAAGTGCATGATCTTTCACTTTCCCACATTGTACATCATCTGGCACTTTTTTGCCCACTCTTCTAACCTGAACAAATCCTCATGCAGCCTTCCTGTCTCCTCAATGCTGCCTGTCTCTCAATCTATCTTTGTACTGTCTGCAAACTTAACCAGAGTGCCTCAGTTCCTTCATCTAGATGATTAATGTATCATGTGAAAAATTGATAAAGGGATGGCTGGAAAATGGGAAGCCTTCAAAAATGAGATAACAAGAGTCCAGAGACAGTATGTTCCTAATAGTGTGAAGGGCAAGGCTGTTGCTGTAAGGTGACTAGAGAAGTTGAGTTTTTGGTCAAGAATAAGAAGGAAGCATATATTAGATATAGACAGCAGGAATCAAGTGACTCCATAGCAGAGTATAAAGGCAGGAGGATACTGAGGAGAAAAATCAGGACAGCAAAAAGGGGACATGAGATGCTTTTGGCAGATAGGGTTATGGAGAATCCAAGGAGATTCCACAAATACATTAAGGACTAAAGAGTAACTAGGGAGAGAATAGGGCCCCTTAAAGATCAAAAAGCCCTCCTATGTGTGGAACTGCAGGAGATGGGGGAGATACTAAACAAGTACTTTGTATCAATGTTTACTGTGAAGCATTATATGGAAGATAAGAGAACATAGCAAAATAAATAGCAATATCTTGAAAAATGTTCATATTACAGAGAAGGAAGTGCTGGATGCTTTAAACACCAACAGGTGAATAAATGCCTGGGATCTAATCATGTGTACCATAGAACTCAGAGGCTAGGGAAGTGATTGATGGGCCCTTTGCTAAGATATTTGTATCATTGATAGCTACAGGAGAGGTGCCGGCAGATTGGAGGTTGGCTAACATGGTGCCACTATTTCAAAAAGGTGGTAAGGAAAAGCCAGGGAACCACAGACCAGTTAGTCTGACATCAGTTTGGGCATGAAAATGTGTTGCTGAAAAAGCACAGCAGGTCAGGCAGCATCCAAGGAGCAGGAGAATCGATGTTTCGGGCATGAGCCCTTCTTCCTGAAGAAGGGCTCATGTCCGAAACGTCGATTCTTTTGCTCTTTGGACGCTGCCTGACCTGCTGCGCTTTTCCAGCAACACATTTTCAGCTCTGATCTCCAGCATCTGCAGTCCTCACTTTCTCCTATCAGTTTGGGCATGTTTTTCAAGGGAATCCTGAGGGACAGGATTTACATCTCTTTGGAAAGGCAAGGACTGATTAGGGATAGGCAGCATGGCTTTTTGTGTGGGAAATAATGTCTCACTAACTTGATTGGGTTTTTGAAGAAGTAATAAAGGTTCTGGGGAGTGTTGCTTAAAGAGACCTTGGAGTGTAGGTTCATAGTTTCTTGAAAGTGGAATTGCAGGTAGACAGGATGGTGAAGAAGACGTTGAGTAAGCTTGCCTTTGCTGGTCAGTGCATAGAGTAAAGGAGTTGGGAGGTCATGTTGTCACTGCACAGGACATTGGTTAGGCCACTTTTGGAATACTGCATGCAATTCTGGTCTCCCTGCTATAGGAAGAATGTTGTGAAACTTGAAAGGGTTCAGAAAAGATTTACAAACATGTTGCCAGGGTTGGAGCTATAGGGAGAGGCTGAATAGGCAGGGGATATTTTCCCTTAAGCGTCAGAGGCTGAGGGGTGACCTTATAGAGATTTATAAAAGCATGAGGGGCGCAGATAGGGTGAATAGCTGAGGTCTTTTCCCCGGGAGGAGAGTTTATAATCAGTGGTTGTAGGTTTAAGGTGAGAGGGGAAAGATTAACAAAGCGACCTAAGGGGCAACGTTTTCACGCAGAGGGTGGTGTGTGTACGGAATGAGCTGCCAGAGGAAGTGGTGGAGGCTGGTACAATTGCAATATTTAAAAGGCAACTGGATGGGTATATGAATAGGTATGGTTTAGAGGGATATGGGCTAAGTGCTGGCAAAAGGGACTGGATTAGGTTAGGGTATCTGATCAGCATGGAGGAGTTGGACCGAAGGGTCTGTTTCTGTGCTGTACATTTCTATGATTAGGTGAGAGAAGAAAGATTTTAAAAAAGACATGAGGGGCAGTTTTTTTGTGTGTTTCCTGTATGGAATGAAATTCCAGAGGTGTGGTGAATGCAGATATAATTACAACTTTTAAGACATTCCAGTAAGTACATTAATAAGAAATATTTGAAGTTACATGGGCCAAGCGCAAGCAGGTGGGATTAGTTTGGTTTGGGATTATGGTCGGCATGGACTAGTTGGAACAAAGGGTTTGTTTCCATGCTATATAACTCTTATTAGGTTAGATTAGATTACTTAGTGTGGAAACAGGCGCTTCAGCCCAACACGTCCATGCCGACCCACCGAAGCACAACCCACCCAGACCCATTCCCCTACATTTACCTCTTCACCTAACACTACGGGCAATTTAGCATGGCCAATTCACTTAACCTGCACATTTTTGGATTGTGGGAGGAGACCGGAGGAAACCCACGGGGACGCGGGGAGAATGTGCAAACTCCACCCAGTCAGTCGCTTGAGGTGGGAATTGAACCTGGTTCTCTGGCGTTGTGAGGCAGTAGAGCTAACCACTGTGCCACAGTGGCACCTATAAATGTTAAACATTTGTCAGATACTAATCCTATAAAGTGCCTTGGGATGCTTTACAACGTTTAGGTTCTCTACTGCTCCACTAACCAATGCTCTCCTGTTTCTCCTCCACCAGTTGTTAGAAGCTAAGACCAACTTGCTGCTCTCCCAGTCTCAACACCTGCATGAAGTGCAACAATTAAAGGAGCAAATTGGCAATACTGTGCCCAAAGCTCAGTTGACAGAGTTACAGCTGAAACTAACAGTGGAAGAGCAGAAAGTACAGCAACTTCAAGAACAGATTGCTGCCCAGATTAAGGAAGCAAACAGTTTGATGTTTGAACAACAGGTAAAGAACAAGTTCTTTGGCACTAACAGTATTTTTGGACCCAAATTAGATTCTGGCTTTCAAGCCTCGAAATGTTTTAAAAGGCCAAAACCATTAAGTTCACTCCCACTCCGCTCCCACGAACAAGGAACAGTTCACATCCAAAATTGTTCTGGCTGTAGCTTAACCAACATGTTTGTTTAGTAGGGGTTGGTTAGTTCAGTGATTTGTGTTGTTCAGTGTCCTGCACCAGCTGAGGTTATAACAAAGGACTTCTTCTCAATGTCTCTTCTTGCCTGATGTGTGGTGATCCTTAGGTTAAAGCACCACCATTGTCTCTCTAATGAGAGCGGTTCTCTTGTCCAGCAGGAGTATGGCAACTTTATTCATTTAGTGCTTTTAATGTAGGAGATATTGCATCATATTAGAGTAGATGATCAACAGCTTGGTCAAAGACCTAGGCTTTTACAAAAAAAAAGTTAATAGGATAAGTGGATCAGTAACTAGGTGAGCATTTGTTGCCTACCCCAAATTACTAAGGGGCAGTTAAAAATCGATCACATCGTGGAGCTGGAGTCTTGTATAGGCCAGACCAGATAAGGAGTGCAAATTTCATCTCCCTAAAGCAGATTAGGGAACCAGGTGAGTTTTCAATGACAATGCACAGTGATCACATGGTTGCCATTAGGCCAGCAGTTTTACAAGTTGAATTTAAATGTCACGACTGCAGTGGTGGAATTTGAATTCATGACCTCAGAATATTATCTTAGGGCTCTGGATTACTAGACCAGTGATTTCACCACTTCAAACTTCAGGATTGAAAGATTTAGGAAAGGAATTCTCGAGCTGAAGAACCCTGGCAGTCGAGAGCATGGCAACAACTGATAGATACTAACCAAGGGAATGAATGGTAGTTCTGGTACATTAAAGAATCGGAAGTATTCCAAGTCTCATTTTGTTCGTCCAAACAGGAATCAGAATCATGCTGAGCTGCATAGAGCTTAACATCTCATACTTTTCCAGTGCTTTAATGTGATAAAATATCTCCAGTCAGTTCACAGCAGTGCAATCAGGCATTGAACTCCAAGCCAACAACACAGGGGGAAAAAAAAAGTTTGAAAAAGGAAATGTAGAGGTTTCTTGAAGGAATTTGAAAATCTGGATGGCTGAAAGCATAATTGTCAACCGTGAAGTAAGGTAAACAGATGTGCATGACATTGATACAACTGCAAAGATCTTACAAGGTTGGAGAACTGGAGAATGTTATGGAAACAACAAGGGTCAAGGAAGGATTTTAACGAGGCAGTAAATTCAGATCATTAAGAGCAAACGATTTTTAAAAATGTTATGTTAGTGCCATTGGCAAGATCAGAAGACATTTTCCGTCCCAAATTGTCCTGGAGGCTTACTCAGCACTCCTGTACTCACTGACCTATATTAACATGTAGGTTAGCAATGCCTCAAGTTTAAGAATCTCATCCTCTATCTCTAGTGTTTCAATTCTGCTTTCCTTTACATCCTCCTTTCACCTCTCCATTGACAGCCGTCTATGCTTTAAGCTTGAAATTCTTTCTCTAAATCATTCTGCTTCCCTGAAACAACTTACATCTGTGCCATTATCTTTGTGGTATTTTCACATTTATCTGTACTCCCGTGAAGTACTTTGGCATAATTTAAAATATTAAAAGGACCAAATATAAATGCAAGTTGTTGTAATGAGTTTGATTATTGAATGCAGTCCCAAATTGCTTCATTCTGCGATATCTTGTAATAAGAAGAAATTCCTATTCACCATAGGCTTGACTCTCAGGATTTTGTTTAATTCTTTTGCTATTTTGAAATGAGATGAAAAACTTCAGTTAAGTGAAGAAATCCAAGCTTATGAGAGGGCGTCAAAATTATGAAGCTTTTTGATATGTGATAGGGAGAAACTGTTTTCAGTAGCATGAGAATTTATTTTTATGCAGAAAATTGTTACAATCTGAAATGCATTTCTTGACCTTGGATCTATCTCCACCACAATAATTTTCAAAAGGGAACTGGATATATAGATTAGGTTAGATTACTTAGTGTGGAAACAGGCCCTTCAGCCCAACAAGTCCACACCGACCTGCCGAAGCGCAACCCACCCATACCCCTACATTTACCACTTACCTAACACTACGGGCAATTTAGCATGGCCAATTCACCTGACCCGCACATCTTTGGACAGTGGGAGGAAACCGGAGCACCCGGAGGAAACCCACGCAGACACGGGGAGAACGTGCAAACTCCACACAGTCTGTCGCCTGAGTCGGGCATTGAACCTGGGTCTCAGGCGCTGTGAGGCAGCAGTGCTAACCACTGTGCCACCGTGCTGCCCACATATACTTGAAACTAATTAATAGCACCTTCCAAATGTTGCCATTGGCACGATAGGTTAAATGGCCGCCTCCTTGTATTGGAAATGCAGTGGAATACTGATATTTCTGGAATGATACAAGGAGAGATGATGACCTAGTGGCATTATCGATAGATTATTAATCAGAGACCTAGGTGATGTTCTGGGGATCTGGGTTTGAATCCAGCCAAGGCAGCTGGTGGAATCAATGTCATTATTGACAATGGTTGTGTCACCGTTAGGAAAAAAAATCATCTGGTTTACTAATATCCTTTAGAGAAAGAAACTGCCATTCTTACCCGATCTGGCCTACTTGTGATTCCAGACCCACTGTAACATGGTTGACTCTTAATCATTAGAGACCAGCAATAAATGCTGGCCTACTGGTGATACCCACATCCCGTGAACGAATAAAACAAAAACCAGGTTGAGTTGTGAAAAAATGATTTCTTTTATTCAAGAGCCTGGACATTGTGTTCCATTTCAGGAGGAGTACAAAAGACTTCTAAAGCAAATGGAGGAAAGAATGGAGGAGGTTGAACAAAAGCTGAAACATGTACGAATGATGCTTCAAGATAAGGTGAACCAGCTCAAGGAACAGGCAAGTAAATTTAACTACAAGGTTAATATCAAATAATATTATGGCAGTCATAAACCACTGCTTTAGATCTTGATGTGAACAGAAATACATTAAAATAAAAGATATGCAGTGTTTATCAGACTTGTACACTTCAGAATATCTTAAATGTAGGATTTACAGGCAAAAATAAGCTAGTTTGCCTCATAAGCTGCCCCTATCTTCAGTGCAACTACACCACTTTTTCATTAAGGTCCTTTGGGTGTTTCTCATCTGGCGACACATTTCTCTAGACTGTAAGGACTGCGCAGTAATAAATTCAGACTTGTTTGGGTGGTGTGAGGATTTTAATTAAATGCATTATTAATAATGGCTTGCTAATTGACATTAGTTGCTTGTTTGGAAATGCCATAGATTTTTACACATACCTTTTAGAGTTTAGTAAAATGGGATTGAACTTTGTGTGGGCCAAAACACCAAACAGCACAGTCAATACCAAGATAAGATATTGAGTAAAGAGTAAAGTCACCTTGTGCTGAAAATAACTCCTTCAAACTCAATGTGACTTGCACTTGCTCAAAAGAAAATTGGCCCATTGTGGCAGAGTGCTCCAGTAACATCTTTGGACATGTTACTATGCTAAATACTGCACAAATGTAAGTGTAACAAATTGATTATTTTTTTTGCCTGCAGTATGCAAAGAATGCCAAATCTGATTCGATATTGAAGGATCTGTATGTGGAGAATGCCCAGTTGATGAAAGCTTTGCAGATCACAGAGCAGCGGCAAAAAGGTGCTGAGAGAAAGAACTTCTTGCTGGATGAGAAAATTGCAGCTTTAAACAGAGTGTTAAGAAAAATTGCTCCAGCCTCTCTCTCTTAAATGTGTCAAAACACCACCATACTCAACATTTTGGGTTGATGGTCTTAAAATGGAAATACACTTTCTCTCGTTGCCAAGCTGTTTAATTTCTAACATTTCGTGTTTTTATTTCTCATTCCAACCATCTACAGTATTTTGCTTTTGCAAGACCACTTACCTCTGACACTTTTTACAAAGCAAATAATAGTCCTCCATCCCAATAAAATTATTTTGATACTGATCTTTCCATGTATAATCAACTGAAATCAAGTCCTCCCTTGGTATTCTATTCAGATTCTTTTCCTCTATTATGCAATGCTCCAAATTTTTGTACAATTCTGTTTTATGCACCAACTCCGTTGCTTATTAGGACATCTGTTTTATACAACTTGACTAAAGATTATCAACTTTTCCCATCAATAAACCACACTAACGTGCTTGCTCCTACCTTTGAAAGTGACTTAAATAATTGGTATGGATTTTCCTGAAGGTAATGCATCTACGGCAATAATGTAATAGTAACAGCCCTCAAAAGACTTCACAAACACTCAGCACAGACCCCAAGGGTTTAAGTACATTTTTGTATGTCTATAATCATACTGTTGAATAAGTGGGATATTGATGTTACTTTTTATTTTACATTCACTGTATTTGATCTTGTTTTGTCATATTTACTTTTTTCCTAAAGTAGCTTGATTACTGGATATGCAAAATGGAGTTTTGATATGAAAACTATGTACAAATGTTCAGTTATTTGAAGACAATCTGTAAATGCTGACCCTGATGTTAAGAAACTATTTTTAAAATTTAACTGACTTTGATACTATTGATAAACTTTTATAAAATTAAAAATTATCCAATTATATTGATTTGAATTATTTACATACTTTCAAATGACTTGTATAGAGATGTTTATGACACACTTATGGAGAGGGGGAACTGTGAGCGAGGAGGCCTGGGTTTAGAAGTATGGATACTACTACTGTGCCATAAACTAATTTATTCGCTGGATTTTTTTTAAAAAATCAACCTGTTCAGACATATTATTCACATCTTTGAAGCAGGTAGGACTCTAACCCAGGCCTTCTGGGGCAGAGATAGGGACATTTTCACTGTTCCAAAGGTGCCAACAAATATCTTCTCTGGACATTTTCTAATCAATCAATCTGTTAGAGATATTATTACATACCACCTGGAGAAGGCATAGGGGAAGAGAGAAAACTGAACCCAGGTGTCCTGGCTCAGAATACAGCCACTCCCTGCACTAATGACATTTTTTTTCATAATTCCCTTCATGTTACATAGATCAGTTCATGCAACTGAGGTGCAGACTCCCATAGCATGATCATGGTTAATACCTTTTGTAAATATCCATATTCGCTTGAGTATACAATTGTAGTAACTACCAAATAGCAACCCATGTCTGTGATGTAGACTTAGTTTCTTATTACAATCTGATTTGTCTGAAACCTACAAGGCCTATTATAGTTCTCAATGCTCCTTAAACTATAAACATAAACCTCATGAAATCTTACATGAAAATTAGTGTTTCTAATTATAAAAGGAGAATTAAACTAACAGCCAAAGAATTTTAAAACTGGCTGAAAAGTTAAAGCTGATGCTCACAATTAAATCACATTTTAGTTCACTGTCTACAAGATACTGCCAAGAACCAAAGCAGCAGTTTTAAGTAAGTAACCAAAAGGGAATTAAAAAGTAATTTTCTTTAAACTGGAACTCAGGACAGCACGTGCTCCAGGATCCCCTGACGAATTAGCTGTTCACATTTCCACCTGGGCATAAAATGCTGAAAGAAAACCAAACACCATAATTTAATGATTTTATTTTCCTCTAGTGAGCTCGAGAAAGAGAAAGATGGGGAAATCACCCATAAGCTAAATCCTTAGACTTTTTCAAATCGAATAAAATTGACAATGACATTATTAATATAGGAAGGACCTGCTAAAATCAAATGGGTGGTCTCCCCACACAATGAATGGCCTCAACTACCAGAACCAGAAATTGCTTCTGAAGAACCTCAAGTGACTTAAATAAGCTCTGGGTGATCAGGCGGTCTGCTGCCTTACATGGTAATAGGAATGCTTCAGGCAGCCACCCGTTGTCTTCCTGTGCTGTTTTGCCAAATTAAACAGGTCTCAAAATTTAACTCCTTTGGTGGTTAAAACACTTTGGAATAGACCAAAAATCTTAACTGAGAATAACTACAGTGAATATAATCTATAAATATTATAAATGTAGAACAGCAGTAGTTGGAAGAGCTCCTATGATCTAACATTTAGGATTACTGGCCATTAAAGAAAAATACCTTCTGCTCCTCTGATGTTTTTATGGGATACTTTCTGTTCAAGTAATCCATTTTCTATCTCGTTCATAGTAGCATAGCTTTCATAATTTGTGCTGTCTTAAATACTTTTAAAACTACAATCATAGACTTCTTATTTCTGAAATCTAGCTTCTATGGGAAAGAAATTTTAAAAAATCAAAACAAGATATATAGAAAGCAGTCTCAATATTACCTGGCTGTTTTTCTTCAGAAGCACTGTAGTACCATCATCAATTTCATATTCACCATAATCTTTCAAACACCTTACCTAAAAGTGAGCAAGAAGACCCATAAAAAGTATCAAGTCTTGCATTTATGCATGGCACCTTTTTACTTGTTAAAAACCAAGAAATCCACAAAACTGATTACCAAAACAAAATCAACACTCAACCATATATGGAAACATCAAGACAGGTCAGCAAAAGCTCAGATTGGTTTTCAAAGAGCTTAAAAAGAAAGAGCAGAGAATTCCTAAATTGAGAGCAGAGACAGCAGAGGTCAGATCTGCAGAATAACTGATGAAAAATCAGGGATGCATAGACATCAGACTTGGGAGAAGCTCACTGTTCCCAGAGGAATGAACAGGGCTAGAGTTGGGAGGGGAAGAGAACATGAAACGATTTGAACAGATGCTAACTGGGTTGATGTACGTCAGAGTGTCTTGGGATGAGCATGAAGTCATGTTTTCTTGTTGCTTGTTTATTGAAGTAGTGTTATTACAAAGAAAATCTAAGAAGTATCAAAATATATCATATAATTAGATTAGATTAGATTACTTACAGTGTGGAAACAGTCCACACCAACCCGCCGAAGCGCAACCCACCCATACCCCTATCCCTACATTTACCCCTTACCTAACACTACGGGCAATTTAGCATAGTCAATTCACCTGACCCCCACATCTTTGGACTGTGGGAGGAAACCGGAGCACCCGGAGGAAACCCACGCAGACACTGGGAGAACAGTCCACACAGTCAGTCAGTCGCCTGAGGCGGGAATTGAACCCGGGTCTCTGGTGCTGTGAGGCAGCAGTGCTAACCACTGTGCCACCGTGCCTAAAATAATTTTCCACTGCATTGAGAGAACTAGTTGCACTTTGAGTATTAATCTTGCCATACCACAATAAGGAGATAGTGAACATTAGCCAATCAATATGCTTTGTAAGGAGCATAAATAACACTACCAGTCAAATTGACTGGCACAAAGATCCAGATTCTCTTCCCTTGGCAATTCTGCAGACAAAGATTTAGGAATATTGTCCTCATTGGTTGCAGGCCTGCTGGTGGCTAGTGAGGCTTATGACTGGCATGTTTTTCCACATTAGGTGCTGAAGGCGTAATTGCTGATGGGAACAATGGATCTATCTTACTTATTTTCTCTTTCATACTGGCTCTTCGTTCAATCTCAAAGGTTACCATAGCATTCCCACGGTGTTATCTCCAAACATCAGGATCTATGACTAGCACCTCCCGATGGCGATGGTCAATGTGATATAAAGGAGTGGGATTTGAAATACTTATGCGGGACCCCTTTGTTCTATTTACCCATGGTCAACTCACCATACAACACTATCTTGGGCAGATGACCATCCACCTGATGAACATGATCCATGCAACACAATTGGCTTTGCAGGAGAAGGGCTGTTTCCAAGACTTCAACGTTCATGATGTAATGCTGCCAGCAGATTTAAAATAAGCTATGTAAGCAGTGCTGATGGTGCACGTGACAGTGATGGATCCCATGACCTGGCACCACAGAGAAGGGTGAGGAGGACTACAGCCTTATACATTTTGATCTTGGTCTGTTAGCTGCTCCACAATTTTTAGAGTCTTAAAACATTGCTAGAAGTGAATAAGTAATTAGAACTTTTTATCCTATACTTACCATTCCTAAGAAAAAACTAGTTCTAAACAAGGACGCCAATTTGTACAGCATGAGAGAAGGCTGCTGGTTGGGCCATTGTTGGCATGGACATGCAGCAAGAACAGTCAACTGTAAACCTTGGTTCTTAGACTAGGTAGATAAGACGCAGGTCAGGTTGGTGCTATGGGTATATAGAAAATATTGAAAAAATGGTAATGGAGACTCCTAGTACAAAACTTACATATATAAATTGCTTTTGCTTACATGAAACAGAGCCCTGCGTATTAACGCATGTAGAAGTGAATCACACTGTGAGCTCAACTAATAGATTGGCTCCAGGCACAATTCTAAAGACAGTCCAAGAATTCAAATTATCATCATGCCAATACAGGCCAGGCAATCAACACCCTCTTATGTTATATAAAATAGTACTCTGTTCCATTGCTCTAAATCCCTCCCCTCTTAACACAATAAAGATAGTGTCTCAAAGTGGAGTGTATGATTTCCCCTCCCAACTCTATTTTGATTTAACTCCTGCCCTCCCCTTCACTGTTTGATCATGCAGCAATGCCCCTCTGTGAAGGGCACTTGTCACTGGCCACGCTGGTGTTTCCTTTCTTCCTGGTGGTGGAAATCGAATAAAAGTTTGTACAGCTGTGGTCTTTCACTGTGTCTTACACCTGCACATATACAATATAGGTGTTGGGGAAAATATAAGCACTACCACAGTTAGGCAGTAATGTAGGGGTTTCAAATAAAGATATATATGGTGATTTAGGGTTTCCTCAGTTTAGGGTACTGACTCTGTGCTGTCTGGTGATACAGTCAGTGTGATCCTGTTGTTGTTGGTTTCTGCAAAAAAATAAAAGTCTCCCTTGTCCTCACTTACCACCCCACTAGTCTCTGGAACCAATACATCATCCTTAAACACTTTTGCCAACTCCAACTCAACCCACAACCAAGAACATTTTCCTCTATCCATCCCTCTCTGCCTTCTGCCACTGTTCCATCTTTGGACTGTGGGAGGAAACCGGAGCACCCGGAGGAAACCCACACAGACACAGGGAGAAAGTGCAAACTCCACACAGTCAGTCGCCTGAGGCAGGAATTGAACCCGGATCTCTGGCGCTGTGAGGCAGCAGTACTAACCACTGTGCCAACGTGCCGCCCACAAACTGAACTGCAAATTGGAGGAACAATACCTCATCTTCCACCTGGGCAGCCTACAGTCCGGAGGACTCGTTGAGTTCTTCAATTTCAAATAACCTCCCTTCCCTCTACTTCCTTCCCAGCCCCTTCCACTCCTCCCAGCCACTTACCGAATTCATTCCTCCCAATGACCAACCAAGTATCCTCTGCCTGCCTTCACCTATCTCCACTTCATCACCCTGCCCCTGCCACCCCTTTTACCTGCAGCTCCCCCTACACCCATCCCTAGTCCTGAAGGGTTACACCTGAAACATCGATTTCTCCACCTCCTGATGCTGCCTGGCTTGCTGTTTTCTTCCAGCCTCCTGTCTGCCCACTTTGGATTGCAGCATCTGCAGTTTTGTTTTTTGTCTCATTATGATAAGGAATCTGGATGAGTAGCCAAGCTTTAAGGACTTTCTGTTCAGTATCAAATGCCTTGGTGAGGTATACAAAGGTGGCAAACTGGCCTTTATATTGCTCTCACATTTCTTAATATTTGTAGTTTGAAAAAAAATACCGTCTGTGGTCCCTCTGTCATCTCTGAAACTTCACTAGCTCTCAGAAGTTTTCTTCTGCAAAGATAGGTACAAGCCTGTTCATATGTATTCAAGCCATGATCTTCCCAGCAATAGAATAGAGGGTGATACCACAGTAGTTGGAGAAGTCTGACTTCTCTGTTTTTGCACAAGTGTATAAGAGCAGCATCATGAGATCCAGTGGTATCCTACTATTCCCAAAAGGCCATGGAGGTTGGTACATAGGATAAGCTATCATCGTTCAAAACTTCAGATGGAATTTCATACACTCTGGAAGCTTTAGTGCTCTTTATCTAGTTGATGCAGTCAGGTTCCTCCTGACAGTTATTTGACATGGTTCATTGTTGTATTATATCCTTTGTTCAAAGTTTTGGGAGAAGATTTGTAGCTCGGGTGCTTGTTGTTGTGGTTCTGTTCACCGAGCTGGGAATTTGTGTTGCAGATGTTTCGCCCCCTGTCTATGTGACATCCTCAGTGCTTGGGAGCCTCCTGTGAAGCGCTTCTGTGATCTTTCCTCCTGCTTTTGTAGTGGTTTGAATCTGCCGCTTCCGGTTGTTAGTTCCAGCTGTCTGTTGCAGTGGTCGGTATATTGAATCCTTAGTAGCCACACACGCAGATGACAGGCAACATGAATTCGACTGGGACAACACTACTATTATAGGACAAGCCAAACAGAGAACGGCAAGGGAATTCTTAGAGGCATGGCACTCATCCACAGATTCAATTAACAGACACATCGACCTGGACCCAATATACCGGCCACTGCAATGGACAGTTGGAACTGACAACCGGAAGCGGCAGATTCAAACCACTACAAATGCCGGAGGAAAGATCACAGAAGCGCTTCACAGGAAGCTCCCAAGCACTGAGGATGTCACCAAGACAGGGGACGAAATGTCTGCAACAAATTCCCAGCTTGGCGAACAGAACCACAACATATATCCTGTGTGTTTGGTATCAAAGTTGAAAATGTGTTGCTGGTTAAAGCACAGCAGGTCAGGCAGCATCCAAGGAATAGGAAATTCGACGTTTCGGGCATAAGCCCTTCATCAGGAATGAATCCTGATGAAGGGCTTATGCCCAAAACGTCGAATTTCCTATTCCTTGGATGCTGCCTGACCTGCTGTGCTTTAACCAGCAACACATTTTCAGCTGTGATCTCCAGCATCTGCAGACCTCATTTTTTTACCCCTGTTTGGTATCAAACGTGCACTGACTAACTAACTAACTGTCGATGTGTAGCATCTTGCTATTGTGGTCCACGATACAGCGTAGTGCACTTTTAATTCAGAATAGGATGGTTATTTGAACCACTTGTAATCTTTCTGCCTTGATTGTTATCTTTGTCAAGGAGGACATCTAATCACGTGGTGTTAATAATTTCTCCTATCAATTTACTCATCAAATGAGGCAATGGGCAGTTGGAGCCTGCAATGTGTGTTGGACATAGCTGAGGACCAATGATTCCAGTCCACCCTACATGCAGGATGCAACTGCTTGAAAACACAAGGAGGCTACATCTAGCTGAATACCCCATACTGATCTATACAAACTCGTTTAACACTTGAAGACCTCAAGAGGGGAAGGAAGTTCATACCACATGGTTTGGTTGTAAAATTTGAACTTTCATAATAAAGGGTATACTTGGGCTGCCTTACATATGAAGAATGTGATAGGAATATACTAGTTTAGTTTCTTCAAAGCATATGAAACCAACATTGGGGAGAAGTCTTTTTTTGCTGTTTCAGGAGTCACTGTCATTTTCAGAACCTTATTCAAGTGACAAAAAACTGTAAAAGAAATACATTTTAACACTGCTTCACGTGCAGATTTGTTAGAAATTATCATGAATAAGTTCACTAGACAATACACCACCTTACTTCAGATATTAGAATTTGATGTGCATTAAGGATTTTTCTTCAAAAGCCACAATGATCAATATTCTTCTAAATATTTAGAGTTGAAACTTATGCACTGGTCATTGAATTCAAGTTACGACTTACTTCAATAAACAAACTTTTTGGAGGTTTCATATCTTGAGTTATATCCAATCCTCCTTCACCTCCAATAGACTTCATGTATGTGGCAAGTGACTTTTTGTACTGGTTGAACCATTCAGTCTGCAGTGGAAAAAAAAATCAGAGAAGGAACTACTGAAACTGAATAATTACAAGAATAGCAGTGTTGCACAGAAAACCTCAGGAAAACTACCCCATGATGAGAATACTTCAGGAATTCGCCAAACCCAACTTTATTGGCTAGGAACTCCACCTTTTTAAAAAAAAAATTCAAACATTCTGTTTTGTGCCACACAGTTTATATGGTCAGCAATTTGATAAACTACTAAAATGTTAAAGGCAGCATACATTGCCCTGCCTAGTAACCTTTTGTTATTATTTTTGCAATGGTTTAAATGACTTGCTTGGTCACTTCAGAGACAGTTCAAGAGTCAACCATGTTGATATGGGATTGGTGTTACATAAAGGCTAAACTGGGTAAGGACACTAGGTTTCCTTTATGAACCACTTGGATTTCACAAGAATCCAACAACTTCATGTCACTCACAAGACTTTACTTTTTCTAGATCATTAGCCAAGGTCACTGGAATAATCTAGTAACATACTATAATACGATCACAGCCTTCAATGTAGAAATGTTAAAACTTAACAATAACATGGCATTTAAATAGCATCTTTAACATTGTAAAAGTATCAAAATGGAGAAATTATCAAACAAAGTTAGACACTGAATCAAGTAAAGAGATCAACAAAAAAACGTCAGGTGGATTCTTCAAGCGAGAACCAGGACAAATAGGCTAATTGGGGAATGTAAAGGAAAATAAGACTAGCAAATAAAAGCATTAGAACTGAATGGCAGTAACACAAAAAGGAACCCAGCAGTCTTCTACTGACAGTTAAGTGAGTAATAAGTAGTGCAATGGGCCTATTGGGGATACAAAGTGTGACATATTTAGTGGTGAAGGGCAAGGCTGGAATACTTAGTAGACCATCAATGCCAAACACTTTAGGAAATTACATGGTTTGGCTTGTATCTCAGGTTGCAGGAGTAGAGATAACAGAATGACTTGCTTTAATCCTCTAACCTACCCTAGATATGCAGAAGGCCAGCAGATTTGTAAATGGCAGATACTGCTTCACTAACCTAATTGCTTTATTTTTTGAAGTAGTAACACCACAGAAGGTTAATGTATTAAAAAAAGACAGAACTACACAAAATACTGGTGAACTAAATTCTCTCACAAAATAGATCCTTAGTGCAAAGTTGGATTATAAATATTGGTTTAAAGGACAGAAAATATAGCAGTTTGTGCTAAGTGGTTAGTTTTCAAACTGGAGGATGGTAAACAGTGGTATTCCTGGAACAAGGAATAAAATTTCAAATCTAGTGATCATACTAAATTGGGGAAGTGGCAATCAGCAAGGTTATTACTGATCAACTGCAACAATTGGGTAATCTAGCAGATTGTGTTTATTTCCATAAACTACTTTCCAAAGTCGTTGATTCACCCCAGGATTGGGAAAGAAAATACAGATTAAATGGCAGTTATAAAGAGTGTATAGGGACAGTGGGGCCTGACTGGGTGTATGGAGATAGATCTTTGGTGGCAGGACAAATTGAGAATGATTAGTGAAGTAAAATCTAAAGAACTTCAGATGCTGTAAATCAGAAACAAAAACAGAAGTTGCTGGAAAAGCTCAGCAGGACTGGTAATATTGGGTTCTGAAGAAAGGTCACCAGACTGGACATGTCAACTTTGATTTCTCTTCATTGATGCTGCCAGACGTGCTGGTAATTAGTTAACATTTTAGGATCTCTTGGGTTTTATAAAGAAAGACACTGAGTTAGAAAAGTTATGCTAAACCTTTAGAAAGCTCTGGTTAGGATTTGGCCATAACTGTAATAGTATGTCAATTATCTGCCACTACACCTTATGAAGGAATCGAAAGTCCTTGCAGAGATTTACCAGAATGGTTCCAAGACTGATGGATGTTAGCTACAAGGTTAGTTTGGAGAAGCTGGGGTGGACTTCTTGGTAGCGATATTAAATAGATCTGTACAAGATTAGCCAGATTTGGAGAAAGTGAGGACTGTAGATGCCGGAGATCAGAGTTGAGGAGTGTGGTGCTGGAAAGGCACAGCGGGTCAGGCAGCATCCAAGGAGCAGGAAAGTTGGTGTTTTGAGCACAAACTCTGTCAGGAATGAAGAGCTTAGGAGCAGGAGAGTCAATGTTTTGAGCATAAGCTCTTCATTCCTGACAAAGAGCTTACGCTCAAAATGTCGACACACCTGATCCTTGGATGCTGCCTGACCCGCTATGCCTTTCCAGTACCACATTCTTCAAGACAGATTTGGATAAGGTAGACAAGGAAAAACCCCGTTGGTAGATGGTTCAAGGATTTGTAGACAGAGGTGCAGGGGAAGAACATTTTTATACTGCGATTGTCAACGACCTGAAAATTGTTGTCCAAGAGGGTGGTGGAAGTACTAAGCAGAAATCAGTGATTTGAAAACAGAAATGGGATGGGTGCTAGTTGGAAACAAGCACTGAAGAACTAGAGGGATGTAGTGAGAAGATGGAGTGGCTGGATTACTCCAAGAGGAGATGGAACAAATATCGTCATTTACAACACAGAAGGAAGGTATGAGGATATATGATTAAAAGCTTGATTCAAAGTTTTTGAGGAGTATATTAAAATAGCAGCATGTGGTTGGAAGCTGTAAGGAGGAAATTGCAGAACTTAAGGATCTAAGCAGCTCAATCATGGAATGAAAAACACAATGATAAGCAAAAGGCCACAAATGGATGAATACTGATTCTTAGAGGACTGCATAGCTTGACAGTGTTACAAAGATATGGAGGGATGAATCCACAAATGGAATTGAAACAAAGTTGCACAGTTTAAAAATCAAGGTGTGGCTGGACAGAAAGATCAGAGCATAAGAATAATGCATGAACAGGGCTTGGTGTGAGTTTAAATACAAGTAACAAAGTTTTCAATGAACTCAAGGTTATGGCTAATGCAAGGTGGGATGTGGACAGGCAGAACACTGAAATTGTCTAATCTAAATGGACAATGGGTGAGACTTTTAGCAGGTAAAAAATGATGAGACATAAATGTGCAAAGCTACAGGTGGAAACAGACAGACAATCTAGGTGACCGTGAAATTGGGCTGACATTTCAACTCCGTCTAATGGAAGCCTAGGATGAGGCAGGAATGGTAGCATGTACCCACAAGTCTATACTGCTATTGCACCAAATCAAAATATTTAACTCATTAAAAGGATAATTCCTGGCCAGGTTGGGTAGGAAATGTAATGCTAAATATTTCTATTGCAGTTTTCTCATTCACTTATTCTTTAATTGGGCAAAAATGGCTATTTTTAGTTTACTTGCAAAGATTGCAAAAGCAAAACTCTGGAGTTCTCTATAGATTTAGCATTGGCTTTCTGACTTATTTCCCCTGTGCCAACAGACAAGGAGTCCATTTCCACATGGTTAAGGAAGACAACCAACTCCACTTTGCAAGATTTCTTTATCCATTCTAATGTCCAACAAGCTTCTTGTCAAAACATCTAATCTTGAGTTACGATATGTTTCAACTACACATTGGAAAGACTAAAATGATCACCTCCAGCCTCTTCACAAGCACTGCGTTCTCATCACTGTCTCAGCTTGAACCAGCCTCTTTTTAACGTCAACCCAAATGCTCAAAGTTCACTTTCACAGAATCACAAGAGAGTTTTGGCACAGGTGACCATTTGACCCATCATGTCTGTGCCAGTTCTTCAAATTCAAATCATTAGCCATTGCTAATTTACTGCTTTCCCACCCACCCCCAAAAACCCTGCAGGTAATTTTTATCCAAATAATCATCCAATACTCTAGAATGCCTTAATTGAATCTGCTTCCATCACACTACCAGGAGCAAGTGTATCCCATACCCTAACTACTCACTGTGTGAAAGAGATTTTCTTGTATCATATTTGCTCCTTCTGTAAAATTCTCGAAACCCTTGACCTCTGATCCTTAATTCTTTTACAAGTGGGAATAGTTCCTCTCTAAATGTTCTATCAAGCCTGTTTATGATTTTAAAAACCTACATCAGCTCTTCTCTAAGACTTCTTTCCTTGAAGATGAACTGTGCTAACTTCTTCAATCTAGCTTCATAACTGAAAATTCTCATTCTTGGAGCCATTCTTGTAAATTGCTTCTGGACTCTCTTCAATGAATTAACATCCTTCCTATAATGTGGCATCAATTACTGTATATAACAATCCAACTGAGGTCTAACAAGCATTTTATATGCAACTTAAACTCCTTGCTCTTGTACTGTATGCCCCTATTAATACAACTAAGGATAGCTTTATTACTCTTAAACTATCGTGCCACCTTCAGCAATCTGTGTACACATACACGCAGAGCCCTCGGCTTTAGAATTGAATTCCCTTTTTTGTACTGTCTTTCAATGTTCTTCCTGCCAAAATCTATCACCTCATACTTTTCTGCATTGAAACCCATCTGCTACTCATCTGCCTACACCTGTATGTGTCCTTTTGAAGTTCTAAACAAATCTCTTCAGATTACAATTCCTACAAATTTCATCATCACTAATCTACATTCACCAACACTTCACTGCTCACCTCTGTTCCATCAGAGTTCAGTGCCAGCTGAAATTCTCTCATGTACTTTTATCATTCCTCCACTCATCTACAGTATATCAATACATTCCATATTGGCTTTCCACCTCTGCAGAAACTCTACCACACCTAAAACCTTTCTGTCTATATCACCATCATATTAGTCATTTGTCACTACTCCTGGCCATTTGATCACTCAAATTTAAAAATGTCTTCCTTATGTTTAAATCCTTCCCTGTCCTTTACAGGTCACCACCCCTGCAAACCTCCCTGACACACCTATATGTTTTTAAACACAATATCCATGTATACCATCACATTTAAATCATAATTTGCATTTTGTGTGGTTTTAATTTGTGGAGTTATTTCAGGCTTGGTGCAGAAGATTCAGGTTTGTTTTGTTTACATCCATTTAATGAAGTTATAAATCCTTGACTTGTTCAGTATTGACATCAGCAGCAAATAATAACTGCCTCTCCTCTTGATATCAGCTGCCCAGATCCCACTTCTCTGGAAGTCTTTTCCTTGCTTTAAGGTGCTTCTTCAATCCTACACCATCATTCAAACTTTTCAGTTGCCTAATATGTATTGACATAATATTAAAATGGAAGTGGATTAAGAACTAGTAAATGGAACTACAGTCTTTACTTAAGGTGTGGAAAATGACCTGCTTTAATATTGAAATATCAATAATTTCATGAATGACCAAAACTAAATTAGTGTGCAACACTAAGAGTCCAGGCAGAGTAGGAAGGACTATAAACAAACAGTCTTTCCTCATCCAGTTTTAGGCTCGGACGGTCTATTATAAAACAGCCGTACCTCCTCAGCAGCAAAGTGGAACCGAATTCTCGATGGTAGAACACTTCCATATTCCCACCTTAATGATCGAATTCGCAATAGACGGTCATATCTGTGGAGAAGACGGCAAGTTGTGTTTTAGCTGAATCCTTTATGCTCCAGTTCCTCCTCCTTTTTAAACGTTTGTTACATCTTGTAGGTGGTACCTACATCACTGCCTGAAATTTTACAGTGGTAAACATGATGCTCATCAATTGGGCTGCTTAGTCCTGGAGGGCTGTCAAATTTCATGAGTTTTGCTGGAACTGCACTTATTCAAGCAAGATGGGAATATTTCAAGTAAAAACTGAAATGCTAGAAACACTCAGCAGGTCAGGAAGCATCTGTAGAGAGAAACAAATGGTATCTGACTTTTTGAATATAAGATTTTGTTTTTATTTATGAATTCCTGTATCCACAGTAATTTGTTTCTCCACTTGAATATTTTCTATTCCCCCCCGCCCCCCCGAGTTTCGTAACTTGGAGCTGATGAATAGACTGGAGTTCTAGTGGCCAGTTACCCACTAAAATTCTTAGCCTATGATTTGCTTATGGTGTTAATATTTACATGGCTGGTCCAGTTAATGGTAACCCCCTCTTAATACTGCTGGTGGGGTTTTCATCAATGGAAATAGTTAGACTCTTTGTGATACAAGTGTTGCTATACCTAGTCTCAGTCCAAGCCTGAATGTTGTCATAACCTCATTGCTTTCATTTCTGTTCTTCAGAAGACACCTATCCACAATGGCTTTCCATAGATCTTAGCCCTCCCAATCTTGCCTACTTTAAATTAGAAACTGCAGTACCTTTGTGAATCTATTTAACTCTGGATCCCAAAGTTGTCCTTCCCTGACAACAGTCATGGCAATCAGTAGATCAATTCCTTCATAGTCCTTTTCAGAGAATCACTGTTGAAAAGCACCACAATAAGGGTCTTAAAGAGTCTGGTCTACTCCTTACCATCTTTATAGCCTGATCCAGTTTTACAATTCTGCATTCCTCCAATATTGGCCTCTCGTGTATCCTCCAAGCCCTTTGTCTCACCTTTGTTGATCAGCCCTAACCAAAATTCTAGAATTCCTTCCCTAAAGCCTTACATCCTTTTCTTTGGCCACTGTGAAATCATGAAACAATCTATCTTCAAATAGCAATATTAGATCACATGCAGAGGACAACAATTTAAAGATATTTGAGAAAAGATACAAGTGACACAAAGAAAACAATCACTTGCTGTGTTTGTGTTTTAGACACAGCAAGTGATTAGGATATGGAATGCACTGAGAATGGTGTAGGCAGACCAAATTAAGGCTTTCAAAACACAATTGGATAATCACCAGAAGAGGAAAAAAAAACAAATGGGTACAGGAAAAGGTAGGAATGTGAGATTACTTGAGCTGCAGAGTGCCAGCAGCAACTGAAGGCAGAATGGCCCCCTTATGTGCTGTAACCCTTCTACAATTGGTGATGGTGTGCATAGACTCTATTATCCTAATATCAATGTTCCAGGTTCATGTGAGACAGAATTGTATCTTAGCAAATGCCACTTCCTAAAAAGATTTCAAAATAATCTGTTAAAGGATGGTCCTTCAGTCAGTGGTCATATCCGAAAAGCTCCTAAAATCAAATTAACAGTCACGAATTAACCAAACAGCAGCTTTAATAAATTTAATATGTATAGATGTCAATCATTAATTGCATGTTAGCAGCAGAAAGTTAAGGTGCTTTTACAACTTGAAATAATGCATAAAACTGTGCCAAGGCGATTTACTTTTGATTATATTACATTACAGACCTGAAGAACAGAAAGGCAATCTAATGTAAAGATTAAGCTCAGAACCACAAGATCCCATAATAAATAATATGACATACAGATATGCTAAAATACAGCGTTTATTCCTCAGCAAACAGCAGTGACGAAACTTGATTGTTGGGATTAAGTCTGTCCTGCCATCAGATTTAGCCTCATTCCTACAAAGGAAACAGAACACAATGTACAGTCTTGTTTTGATTACTATCCTCATTTGCAAACAATCTAACATTTTGTCTATTAAACAGGTACATTATTCCAGAACATAGTGAAAAGCTAGCTTCAAAGGCAGGTATCAAATATAATCAAAATACGCAGTACAGAACTCAGATCTGTGAGCAATTTCAGTCAAAGTGGGAAAGTGATCTGGTGTCAAATTGCCATAGCTAAATTAGTCGAAGCAAATCTGCAGTCTTTCCTAATTATATTATTATATTGTAGACGTGTCTTTGTTGTTAACCACTGAAAATACTACCATGAGCATCGGGACCATTTTCTGTTATCTCAGCTTGGAGGCCCACATGATTTTGAGGAAAGGTGTATATTATGTTCAGTCATGGTCCCTTAAAGAGGTAAATTCCTTAGAGGTAATTTCTGAAAAAGGAATTTGTTTCCAGCAACTGATCATGTGACCAAGTTGCCTGGGAGATAGATTCAACAATAAAATAATTACAGGAAATAGGGGGTAGACTGTGGTGTGGTTTTAATCACATTGGGAATTTTAGTTTATAATGTAGAACGTGTTGAATGCAGGGAATGGCTCTTTCAAGCAGGGTTCACTTGAAATTGTATGTTTCAGCTTAATGGTTTAGAAATCTTGAAAACTGAATGAGTCTGAAACCAAGAGGAGTTGAACTTTTGTGATAGCTAAACTGGGGTGCAAGAGCCAATTTTAGATCCAAGGCTCCACAGAAAAAAAAACAAGTACCTGGAGGTGAAAACCTCCAGGTGGCTACACTCGAGGTACCAGTAATGCCCATGGTGAACAGAAAGTTAGGAGGTAGTCCAGGAAATCTCATCCCTTGTACGAATCCTTAAAACAGCACTCAGACCATGTGGTTAATCTCCCAATTTCGTCTAAGTACCTGATTGAAGGTTTGGGCGGTGTAAGTCAAACAGCTATACGAAGATCATCAGTAATTCTGCTCACTCTACTTTTAGTATCTTTAACCTAACAACCTAATTAAGACAGGGTTATTGGTTAGAATTAACAAATATCTCATTCTCAGATTCATTTTTTTTTGGAGTAAAAATTTTATCTTATACTTAAAAAAAATAAATTCCAAACTAAGTGAAAAGGATACATGGCTTAAGCAGCTGACAAACAAACCTGAAACAGCTACAAGAGTTGAAAAATGTGGTGCTAGAAAAACACAGCAGGCCAGGCAGCATCTGAGGAGCAGGTGAATCGCCATTTCAGGCATAAGCCCTTCTTCAGGAATGAGGAAGGTGTGCCAAGCAGGCTAAGATAAAAGATAGGGAGGAGGAACTTGGGGGAGGGGCGCTGGGAATACGATAGGTGGAAGGAGGTTAAGGCGAGGGTGATAGGCCAGAGAGGGGGTGGGGGCGGAGAGGTTGGGAAGATGATTGCAGGTCAAGAAGGCGGTGCTAAGTCCGAGGGTTGGGACTGAGAAAAGGTCGGGGGAGGGGAAGTGAGAAAGCTGGAGAAATCTGCATTCATCCCTTGTGGTTGGAGGGTTCCTAGGAAGAACATGAGGCGTTCTTCCTCCAGGCGCCATGTTGCCATGGTCTTGCATTGGAGGAGCCCAAGGACCTGCATATCCTTGGCGGAGTGGGAGGGGAGTTAAAGTGTTCAGCCACAGGGTGGTTGGATTGGTTGGTGCGGGTGTCCCAGATGTGTTCTCTGAAACGTTCCGCAAGTTCTTCGCTTGTTTAAACAATTGTTAAACAATGATCTTTGCTTTTTGAGGACGTCATTGTGGGAAGTATGGAAAACTAAACATTGGATTACCTTCCAGGTAGAGATGGGCTGTCTCAATAAGAAGTTGAATTGTTCCTATGGTTTCTAAGAACAAAAGGGAATGGGACATCCCAAGAATGTCACATTGCTATTGGGATAAATCAAGGGGAGGGGTTTTTTTTGTTTTCGATTTTATCTGTGCAATTTATTACAAAAAGCAGGCAGTTAAAATCTGAGTCTGGGGCAGGAAGGCGGTCAGGAACCAGTTTTTTTTCCCCGACTTGAAGTTACTGCAAGCTTTTTATTGACCAGCACCTATAGGACCAAGAGTGTGCTGGCTGATCAAATATTCTGGATAATCAAGAGATACACATAATCGCAGTGAACCCTAACCAAGCAAATATCAATATCCCTCAAAATTCTATGTAAAAACATCAACATCTCCTAAAATCAATGTCAAACACAGTGAGTAACAGAATCTTAATGAAGGGGGTTTACACATTACTGTTACACTTTATTTACAGCATACTCAGACAGTGATATTTGAGGTATAAGATTTTAGCGTGTTTATCAAGTGCGCAGGTTGATAAAGGCACCTTTTAAAACCAAGTTTGCTCCAGTCAGCAAAAGTGCAGTGATGCTCATGCTTGAGCAAGGGAGTCCCCAGTCATGAAGTGATGAAAGAAGAATGAAATCGGTCATCCTTATATGTACTGGTATACACCTGTACATGCAATCTCTGAACTAATAGTAATGTGGTTGACTCTTAAGTATTCTTTGAAATGGTTTTGCATGCTTTCAATGTACAATTAGGAATGGGGACCAAATACTGGTATTTTCAGTGAAACCTACAGTTCATGAAAGAAGAGTTGGATGATTAGGCTGGTCAAATGGAAATAGAAGGATTGAGAAATAATTCAGAGACTGACAAGAACATGATAATTAAAGTGAATTTTGGAGATTTGTGGTATAACTTATTTTGCTCCCACGTGAATTGAATGAATCTGCAAGATCCTAGAAAGGATACGGTAATTTTTGAAAGGCAATTCAAGTATAATGAGGAGTGCTCTATTGAGTTTTCAAGTGTAAAGTACAAGTGTTTGCAATTATGTTCGATTAAAAGTACTTGCCTTAACTCTTTTACAACACAAGCTTTTTTTTTGAAAAAGATGAAATCTTTAGTGTAATTCTTTCAGTTATTAACTCAGGGTTCAAATTAAATTATTGGCCTTGACAAAGATCATAACAGCATGGTTCAGTAATGTGTTTCAAGAGTTCAAAGGTCTTTGCCAAATTAAAACACTGCTTGATTTATAAGCCTTTCACCACAGGCATAATTATTCTAGCAATGTCCCCCTCAGTGACAGCAGTAGCTCAAGGTCGGAGTGAAATACGTACTTGTCTGTCTCAGCACAATCCTTGGCTATAGTCAAACGTGTGATGATTAACAATGCCACTTACTATAGTGTCAACCAATATCGAGTAAGGCTCCTCACCACCTCCCTTTCAAAAGGGAAAGTACATGCTGACTGGATTGTGCACAGCATTTGTACTGGACACTATGACCAGTGGAATTAATTTCAAAACACAATGAGGTTCAATTTAAACTTTAAGTAAATAGTAGACATAAAAATTGTCAAACTAAATTAAGGTGCTATTAAGCAAGGATCATTGACACTAGCTGAACAATTCAAATTCTGTATTTATTTCAGTGGTAGTTTGAAGGGGATAGGGTGCAGGATTTGTACTGATGTATTGGGGATCAAAACTTGCAACCTCATTAGGTTTCTTTTTGACAAAAACTGGAGTTCCAGAAAAAAAACTGTTCCCAGAACAATGATCACTCACTGTCCCCTTTAACCCTTTGAAGTGAGAAAGCAATTATTGCATAACTAAATTTTGTTTGTCTACATACTTATACAAGATTCAGAAATTAACATTCTTAAAATATGAATGTTATTTCTCACAGTATCCAATGTTTGCGCTGATGAATCCATATGAAGTTCTATTAAGCTATCAATTACATAAGCACCAAAATACTAAATGGATCCTTCTCTGCATCAATGAATCTCAATTGTCTGCTGTCCAATTAATGAATTTCTAAGGATAAAACCAAGACATTGAAGGGATTTATAGATTTAAACAGTTCATTCTGATTGTCAGTGTTGGAAAACTTGCTTGGAAAAGAGAAAAAGTAAAGCATGATTGCAAAGCATTATTCAATACTTAGTTTAACAACTTGCATAGCTCTTGGGGTTTTCAGACACTGAAAAAAATTAGCCCTCTTATGAGATTTGCTCATTACTGTTCTATTTCCAAATAACGACCAGAATCGGTGAGTGGCAAAAAGAGCCTCTTGTATCCAGAAATCACAGCCCAAGTTTGAAGAGGCGATAGAATCCCAAAATACAGTCCTTACAAAAGCCCCTTTATACGCAGTTTTACATATATTAAAATGCCGTTACTATGGTGTAGCTTTTTCAAAATTTCTAGAACAAAGGTTTGAAGGGCTTCTGTCCTGGGAGACAGAAGATAGTTAAAACACGTGCTAAGTGCTGGGTGTTACTTCTGATGGGACATCTGTCTGGTCTGCTTGCATTATTAGATGTTAGTCCTTTTGTCTTTTAAGTTTATAAATATTAATAAAAATGCTAGGCCTATATGCTCTAAGTGGGTTAAAAATTGTACCTATACTTAGGATAAAGGATATTAAACTGATTATTGCAGCTGGGTTGAGAGATTTATTTATTATTTGCTGGTATGAGTTTCATTCATTCATCCAATTTCATGGAAGCACTGTTTTGACAGTTAGTTTCTTAAAGTGATATGGGCCCAGTTAAAAGGTATTTAACTGGTACTTCATATATTCAGGTCCAGGAGATGGTTGGAGAGGCCTGGTTAATATTATAAATGTTTCGTGGGCACTTGATGGGGATAGTATTGTTCTGTATGCTACACTTATTCAGAGGGTAAACACTGCTTGTAGTAAGGGCTGATAAGTTTGAAAATGCATTAATAGGTTTGAAAGGGTTGTTTTTAAAAATCTGGATACTACAGAGCTACAGTTTTATGAACTAATGGAAGAAACCAGGTTATAGTAAACATTCGGTTAGTAAAGGGTCATGAATGAATGAATGAATTGGTCTTAATATAGTGCGCTGGCAAGTGAGTTAGTAAAGATTGCCTTTAACACGATGTCATAATACAATATCTCAGTTCCTTGCAAAGAAAGTTCTGGTCTTGGTTTACATTGTCAATTTGGAGATTGCTTTTACCACATGACATTCTTCAATTGAGTAGCATTAATGAAACCACAGGTGGTTTGCAAATTGCAAGTTTTCCTGAGATAGATTTCTAGAAAGGCACAAGTTCTAGTCTGGATCAGTGGTGCTGGAAGTGGTGCTCGATACCACAGCCACATTTGCTTCCTCAGTGCCTGCCTCCGTAACCAATTCATCCCACACGGACTCCGAACCACCTTTAAACCAGCAGAGTTTGGACCCGAACAGGACAAACAGTACAGGCTACGGATTCAAAAACACCAGCAACAGTTCTCTTTCAAGATCCTAGGCTCCACGCTTGCAGCAATGCGCCGGCACCTAACCTCTCTACAGTCAGCCCTGCTTCAGCTGAGGGCCACACTCTCTCAGAATTGCAAAGGACCCACTCTGTACTACATCCTCAGGAGAATTCATACTCTCAACAAACAGTACTTCAACTCCATCTCAAACATCAAAAACTGTGTACAACAAACTTTTATCTACCCACCTCCATAACCAGCACTCCTCAAACATTCCAGAAGATTCCCCCGGCCTCGGAAACACCATTAGCCATGTGGCTGATGCAACTTCCACCCCGTTGTTTGATTATGTCACTTCCGCCCCCATCACGGCCACTCCCAAAGCCACTTCCGGCCCTCACATCATCGCTGGTACCACACACACTGACTTCCGCCACCCCTACTGCCGTGTCTACCACCACTTCCGCCCCCACCAGCGCCACTCACCTGCAGTCTACTGACACGTCCACCACAGACCCCACTGTCACTGTCCTCACCCCCCAGAACCCTGAGGGGTACATTACCCCTGCTCATGACTCCACCCCCATCACACCCACTCCAGGTACTGGCTCCGACCCCACTCCCAGCTCCACACCCACACCAGATCCCAGTTCCCAGCCCTGCCGACCTCCCCCTCACTGAGGACGAATGATCAGTCCTCAGCAAAGGACTCACCTTCATCCCCCTCCATCCACGCATCAATGAATTTAATATACACCGTGATGTCAAACAATTCTTCCGTCACCTCCGAGCTTACTTTCACAATCAGGATTCCCGCCCACCTTCTGAGGACCCCTTCATCCGCCTCCAACACACTGCATCCACCTGGACACCCCGCGCAGGCCTATTACCTGCCCTCGATCTCTTCATTTCTAACTGCCGCCGGGACATTAACCGCCTCAACTGTCTACCTCCCTCCCCCACTCTAACCTCTCACCCTCACAACGCGCAGCCCTCCAATCCCTCTGCTCCAATCCCAACCTCACCATTAAACCAGCAGATAAAGGGGGTGCAGTGGTAGTCTGACGCACTGACCTCTACACCGCTGAAGCTAAACGCCAACTTGAGGACACCTCTTCCTACTGCTTCCTAGACCATGACCCCAACCCATCATCTCCCAGACCATACAGAACCTCATTGCCTCATAAGATCTCCCACCCACAGCTTCCAACCTCATAGTCCGGGAACCCCGCACTGCCCGGTTCTACCTCCTTCCCAAGATCTACAAGCCTGACCACCCTGGCTGACCCATTGTCTCAGCATGCTCCTGCCCCACTGAACTCATCTCTACCTACCTCGACACTGTCCTATCCCCCCTAGTCCAGGAACTTCCCCACAAAAATTCGAGACACCACCAACGCCCTCCACCTCCTCCAAGACTTCCGTTTCCCCGGCCCCCAACGCCTCATCTTCACCATGGATATCTAATCCCTCTACACCTCCATCCACCATGACCAGGGCCTCCAAGCCCTCCATTTTTTCCTCTCCAGACGTCCCCAATAGTACCCTTCCACCGACACACTCATTCGTTTGGCCAAACTGGTCCTCACCCTTAACAATTTCTCCTTTGAATCCTCCCACTTCCTCCAGACCAAAGGGGTAGCCATGGGCACACATATGAGCCCCAGCTATGCCTGTCTCTTTGTTGGCTACGTAGAACAGTTGATCTTCCGTAATTACACTGGCACCACTCCCCACCTCTTCCTCCGCTACATTGATGACTGCATTGGCGCCACCTCGTGCTCCCGCGAGGAGGTTGAGCAATTCATCAACTTCACCAACACATTCCATCCTGACCTTAAATTTACCTGGACCATCTCTGACACCTCCTTCCCCTTCCTGGACCTCTCCATCTCCATTAATGATGACCAACTTGACACTGACATTTTTTACAAACCCACCGACTCCCACAGCTACCTGGATTACACCTCTTCCCACCCCATCCCTTGCAAAAATGCCATCCCGTATTCCCAATTCCTCCACCTTCGCCGTATCTGCTCCCAGGACGACCAGTTCCACCATAGAGCACACCAGATGGCCTCCTTCTTTAGAGACCGCAATTTCCCTTCCCACATGGTTAAAGATGCCCTCCAACACATCTCGTCCACATCCCGCACATCCGCCCTCAGACCACACCCCTCCAACCGTAACAAGGATAGAACGCCCCTGGTGCTCACCTTCCACCCTACCAACCTTCGCATAAACCAAATCACCCGCCGACATTTCCGCCACCTCCAAAAAGACCCCACCACCAGGGATATATTTCCCTCCCCACCCCTTTCCACCTTCCGCAAAGACCGTTCCCTCTGACTACCTGGTCAGGTCCACGTGCCCCTACAACCCACCCTCCCATCCTGGCACTTTCCCCTGCCACCGCAGGAACTGTAAAACCTGTGCCCATACCTCCTCCCTCACCTCTATCCAAGGCCCTAAAGGAGCCTTCCACAGCCAAAGTTTTACCTGCACATCCACTAACAACATTTATTGTATCCGTTGCTCCCGATGCTGTCTCCTCTACATTGGGGAGACTGGGCGCCTCCTAGCAGAGTGCTTTAGGGAACATCGCCGAGATACCCACACCGCCCCGTGGCCCAACATTTCAACTCCCCCCTCCCACTCTGCTGAGGACATGGAGGTCCTGGGCCTCCTTCACCGCCGCTCCCTCACCACCAGACGCCTGGAGGAAGAACGCCTCATCTTCCGCCTCGGAACACTTCAACCCCAGGGCATCAATGTGGACTTCAAACAGCTTCCTCATTTCCCCTTCCCCCACCTTATCCTAGTTTCAAACTTCCAGTTCAGCACTGTCCCCATGACTTGTCTGACCTGCCTAACTCCTTTTCCACCTATCCACTCCACCCTCTCCTCCCTGACCTATCACCTTCATCTCCTCCCCCACTCACCCATTGTACTCTATGCTACTCTCTCCCCACCCCAGCCTCCCCTGGTTCATCTCTCCATGCTTCCAGCTCACTGCCTTTATTCCTGATGAAGGGCTTTTGCCCGAAACGTTGATTGCGCTGCTCGTTGGATGCTGCCTGAACTGCTGTGCTCTTCCAGCACCACTGATCCAGAATCTGGTTTCCAGCATCTGCAGTCATTGTTTTTACCTTTTTAACAAGTTCTAGTCTGTTAGGGGCTGGAAGTGGCTGTTGAACGGTTTTTAAAAATAGTTGTTCTATAATTTTCATGCATTATCCTTGGTGCTACACTTGAAAAATTAGTCGACTCACCACCAGGCAAATCAGTATCTGAAAACAGTTATAAAAAATACTTACACATCAGTTTGGTTCTGTTCATACAAAGCTTTCATCTCTTCAAGAACTTGCCTGATACCATCCTCCTGCAATAAATATATTCCATTCTGATAAATTTGAGATTTCTACAGTGGATTTCACATATTTTAAATCAGATGCAGCATAACTTCAGCACATGAGGCAGAGTGAATTTTCTCAGCAGGCCACTTGGTTGAAAATGGTCTAAACCAGTGTTTCTTCTTTACCTTCCCTACATAACCTAACCGAAGAGTTATTACTCTATTTCTCCCTCCCTCATTTACCCACCTACCTTGCCCCTAAGTATACATACAATGAAATTCTCAGACCTGGAAATTAACTCTAATTTTTTGGATGACTAGAGACAACCACTAGCCCAAGTATTATATTGTTTACTAATATTCCCCCTTTACCCTTCAAATATTTTCAGTGCTAGATCACATTTTCAAACTATTAAGTCAGTTTATTATTTTACCTTAACAGAACTTATTTTACACACAACCCCAACAAGCAAATATATGCAAATCAAGCAAGGTATCCAACAGGCTGCTGGTTCACTAGCTCAGAAGGTTCATTCTACCCTTACTATTGACAAAGCTGAGTTCTAGAAGATCATAAAATTGGAACAGTCAACTTATTTCTTATGAACTACAATAGGTTTCTCACCATGACTTCTTTAAACAATGAATCCTTAGTGGGATGGAGCACAAGCACTAGATATCCGCTTATGAATTACCTAGGTAACTATTTGACAAGGCTTTAAAAAGACATTCACAAGCAAGCCCAATCCTGTTTGTATTCTAAAGGCAGTGAAGGGCCAAAGGGCCTGAACCGTGCTGTAATGTTATATAACCTGTATTGACTTACGTGAAGAACATCCTCAGTTCAACAGTATATACGTTTAACCAGTTGGAAATTGTTTTCCTGCCCTATTGCTGCAATTAACTTGAAAATACTTTTGAGTCTACCTGGCCATTCTATTTATTATCTTGCTAATCAATCTCCAGTGGCAGTGCACACCTGAGGACCAAAACTTAAGGCATTTTGGGAAGATGAAAGATAGATTGGTTGCACGAAAACGTTTACAGGTTCCTCTGCAGGGAAATTGAAGTGTTAGGAGATTCAAATCTAAATGCCATTGTGTTTAGAATGATATGCGCCAAAAACTGATTAAGAAAGCAATTCACGATCACATACTCAATTAGGAACGGGTAATAAATGCTGGTCTAGCCAGTGTTACGAGACAGGGTAAACGCGCCTGTTTAATGTAACACAGAAAAGATTTGTCCCGTGCAGTAATCGGTGAAAGTTTGAGGGGCTAAGAACTAAGAACTATTTAAAGTAAAAATTAACAACTTTACTTCTTAAAGAAGAACAGAATAATTAACTAACAACTATTTACAACGTCTTTTACTTTCCCCTCTGAAATACTAGTCTGATAAAACCCCCAATTAAGAATTACAAAAACAAAACTTCTTATCTCAAAACTAGGCAGCTTTCGTTCTTCTCTGTATTTCGGTCGTCTTTTCTTCTTCTTGGAGATCCTGCTTTACAGGTTACTGATCGATAAAGGTACCTTTCAAGAGAGCTATTTTTCAGGCAATCTTTTTACATGCAGATGGCTTGGCTCCCTGGTCTGATACCCCCAAAGCACTGGATTGTGTAATTGGCTTTTAAGATTGTCAATATACTAAATTCAAACTGGACTGGAGTTTGGTATTTTTCGGGGTTTAATTTAAACTGATTGTTCGAATTCAAATCTGTTTTGTCATTACCAGGCAACCAGCTAATCAAGTTGTTCGACCAAATTTTACATTTTTTTTAGAACAGTAGATTCTGTCAGGTAGTTTTGCTAGCCTTTAATCCTCTTAAAAAGATACAGTACACCCACATCTTCATAACACCTCCCCCTTAAGAAACAATGAAACATCATAATGAAAAGATGGTGTCATTTTTGCCTTACTTTTTAAACACATTACAGATAACACTAAACTTCTTCCCGTATACCTATGTGTGTGAAAAATACCACTAAAATACAAAATCTAAACTCAGTTAAATCCGCGATAATGCATCTGCGATTACATTCTTATGACCTGCAACATGTATGATCTGTACATTAAATGTCTGTAACAAAGCTCCAACGAAATGGTTCTCTCTTCCTGTCTTTAAAAGCATTCTAGAATGTAAGCAGATTGTGAACTGTATACATAACAGTCTTCGATACTGTTGTTAGGCCAGTATCAAAGTCAATAGTTCCTTTTCAATTGTGGAGTATTTCCTCTGATGGATTTTGATTGTCTTTGAAAAGTAACCAACTGGCAGTTCAATACCATCCTCTTTTTGGATAACAGTTCCAACTCCTATCACTAGCATCGATGGTGACTTGAAAAGGTTTTGAAAAGTTTGGTGTAGCTAAAACTGGTTTGGTGATTAATATGGCTTTCAAATGGACGAATGTCTCCTGGCATTGTTCAGTCCACCGAAATTGTGTGTTCTTCTTCAGCAAATCGGTTAATGGTGCCACTATGTTGCTGAAGTTTGGAACAAACTTCCAATAGAATCCACTGAGTCCTAAGAATCAAAGCACCTCTTTCTTTGAGGTTGGTTGTGGAAATTCCTCGATGGCCTGAGTCTTTGCATTCTGCAGGGTCAATCTTCCATGACCGCATCACCTCTAATTTTGTGAATTCCGTTTCATTTAAGTTTATCACCAGTTTTGCTTCTCTTAGTTGTTCAAAAACCTCTGCCAACTGTACCAGGTGATCTTTCAAGAACTTATTAAAGATCACTACATCGTCCAAATAGACTGCACAGTTTGTTAACCCAGCCACAACTTTGTTCGTGAGTCTTTGGAATGTGGCAGGTGCATTCTTCATTCCAAAGGACATCAATTTAAACTGATATAGCCCATTTGGGGTGACAAATGTAGAAATTTCTTTCGCTGTCTCTGATAAAAGGTATTTGCCAGTAACCACACATTAAGTCAAACTTGGTGATGTAACTGGCTTGCCTGACTTTCTCGATACAGTCCTCCAATCTAGGAACTGGATAGGAGTCCGATTTTGTAACAGCATTGACTTTCCGATAATCCACGCAGAATTGTTGAGTCCCATCCAGTTTGGGAACTGAGACGATTTTGAACTCTACTCACTCTGGTTTGGTTCAATGATGCCCTCGTCGGGCATGGCCTCTAACCCCATCTGGCTCTGAAAAGATTAAGCTGATAGGGGTATTGTTTTATCGGAACGGTATTCCCTATGTCTACTTCATGTACATAGCATTAGTCCTCCCCATCTGATTCTTACATATGTCCTTATGCTGCAGTAACAAATCTTTCAACTTCATTCTATGCTCCTGAGACAGATAACTTACTAACTTACCCCTCCTCAAGATAATCTATTTTGAGGCACATCAAAATCCACATAATCTGGATTTGATTCCTCACTGTGGGGCAATAACTAACACCTGTTCTCCAGTTCTTTCTTTCTAGTATAATACGGTTTCAACATGCTCACATGGTATACTTGATACCTTTTCCCCCCTATTTGGCATCTTCATTAAATTGTTCACCTGACTCAAACTTTTTTCTCAATTTGAAAGGGACTATTAAACCTGGCTTTGAAGGGATCTCCTATCACTGGTAACAGTACTAACATGTCACCCCCTTGGAGAAACATCTGAATCTCAGAGCTTTTATCTGCCACCTGCTTCATTCTACACTGTGCCCCCTTTAGGTGCTGTAGTTAACTGACCTACTCTATTTAATCTCTCCCTTACCTCCGGTACATAATCTAAGTGTGAGATCTCTGACTTTGGTCCTGCCAATTTTTCTTTAATTAATTTCAAAGGGCCTTTCACTTCATGACTGAATATTAACTCAGTAAACTGAATAGATTCGTTTGGGGCGTCTCTAATGGCAAACAATGTGAATGGGATATCTTTATGCTCTCAACATGGTCTTTGAAGTCTGACGCCACCTTGCTAAAGTTCCCTGGGATTCAAGGTGATAGGCACTTGATTTAAAGTGCTGTATACCTAAGCTATTCATAACCCCCTTAAAACAGCCAGCAGGAAAATGTGACCCTTGGTCTGACTGAATATCTCAGGTTAGCCCATACCATGTGAGGAAAGCTACCAATTCCTTTACCACCGTTTATGCGTTGATACTCTAATGGAATTGCCTCCAGAAATCTGGTAGACACATCCATTGTGGTTAACAAGTACCGGTTCCCACTTTCAGTTCTTGGGAGGGGACGAACACAATCAATTATAACCCACGTGAAAGGCTCTTCAAATGTGGGAATTGGAAACAAAGATGTTGATTTTATTACCGTCTGTGACTTACCTACCATTTGGCACGTATGACATCTACAGCAAAGGCTAACCACATCCTTGTGCACTTCAGGCCAATAGCAATATTTTTCTACTATAGCCAGAATCTTTCATACTCTGGTATGAAAGGTACCCATAACACCACGTGTTAAATATGCTACCTGCAACACAATCTGGTGTACTTCGACACATTTCTCCTCTGCACTAACTTGCTGTGGTTGCCATCTCCATCTTCAGATTTTATCTTTAAGATAATAACCCTCCGGAATATTCTCTACCTCCTTTTCAGAATACGCATCCTCAGATATATCTTTTATCGTTTTGTCTTGCTGTGACAAATCCCTTAGCCTTTCAGGACTAAACACTTCTGTCTGACCCTCTTTCTGTTCAGGTTTTTCCTGCACCGTCACATCAAACAGGGTGTCCACTAACTGAACCTCAACTCCTTCATCTTTCTCTTTACTTTTTGCTTCGTGCTGTGACTTATGATAGTGGCATCTGGTTGCCACACAGTCAGGCAAAATACCAGGATATTTCTGTTTTAACTTCAGTTTCTCGGTCTTCCTTGGGTTTCTCCACAACAAGGGGTGTCACTCCCATCTTGGATCCTGCCAAATTATTCCCAAGAAAAAAAAACTGAATTCCTGGAACAGACACTCTGTCAATCACTTCCACTGTAACTTCCCAGTCTCAAGTTGGCACTCCAACCTAATCTTACATAGGGAACGCTAAATTCCTGTCCATCTATCCCACAAATTACCAGACTCTCAGGTAACAGATCAGGAAGGGTGCATATTCGCTCGTCTCTTAGTATGTGGCTGGTTAGATTCGGTATCTTGCAAAATTATAACTTCTCTGAGTAAACTTTACCCACAGAAGCAAATTCTTTGTAGAGATCAGGTACTAACTGTATACCCAGCCCGTGCCTAGGCTATGTACTCCACTGCAGCTCCTCGGCTGTTCTTGGGGCCTCCTTTACTACCTTCACTAACGCCACTGGCTTAGCTTCTTTTAACACATCTTTTCTCACAGTGCCTTTCTTTAAAGGCCACCACTATGTCTTTATGAGTCCCACCTTCTGGCTGTGAAAACACCTTTTCACAGTGCCCTTCTGAAACCACTTGCACTGTAATTTTCTATGTCACACTCCATTACAGTGTAAACACCTGAGGCCTTTCACCCACTCTCTTAGGCTTCTTTAACCTGTAGTAAAATCTTACTAGTGCTCTCTACTCTTGGTTTTGTAGTGTAGGATCTCCCCTTCTCCGAAATTCCATCCCTCCCAGAACAAAATTCTGGCCAGAAGCTCATCTTATGCACCAACTTGTACTCATCTGCTAATTCTGCTGTCCTTCTCACTTCCTGAACTTGGTTCCTCCACCAGAATGCTTATCTTTGGAAGTGGGTTTTAAACTCCTCCAGCAGAATAATCTCTTAGTGCCTCAAAGGTCTTATTTTCAAAGCTCTGGTTAGGCTCCATTTGGAGTACTGTGTCCAGTTTTGGTCCTCACCCCTCAGGAAGGACATACTGGCACTGGAACGTGTCCAGCAGAGATTCACACGGATGGTCCCTGGAATGGTAGGTCTAACACATGAGGAATGGCTGAGGATCCTGGGATTGTATTCATTGGAGTTTAGAAGATTAAGGGGAGACTTAATAGAGACGTACAAGATAATACATGGCTTGGAAAGGGTGGATGCTAGGAAATTGTTTCCGTTAGGCGAGGAGACTAGGACCCGTGGACACAGCCTTAGAATTAGAGGGGGTCAATTCAGAACAGAAATGCGGAGATATTTCTTCAGCCAGAGAGTGGTGGGCCTGTGGAATTCATTGCCACGGAGTGCAGTGGAGGCCGGGATGCTAAATGTCTTCAAGGCAGAGATTGATAGATTCTTGTTGTCTCGAGAATTAAGGGCTACGGGGAGAACGCTGGTAAGTGGAGTTGAAATGCCTATCAGCCATGATCGAATCCACTCCGCCATTCAATGGGCCGAATGGCCTTACTTCCACTCCTATGTCTTATGGTCTTATGCACCTGATCAAAATGACTATGTTGAATTCTTTCAAACTCAATGCAAGTCTGACCTGGTTCCTTCTTTGTGTTTCTGAACCGCTGTTTTTATGCTTCTGGTACGAATTCATAAGCACTTAAAATAGCCTGTTTAACCTCTACACAATCTCTTGACCTCATATGACAGTGCGGCAAATACCTTACTAGCTCTGCCTACCAATTTAGTCTGAAGTAGCATTACTCAAATCTTCAGACCACTCCATCTACCTAGCCAATTTTTCCAAGTGAAATAAGGCAGGCTTCAACTTCATTCTCAAAATATGGCAGAGGTTTGACATATCTTTATATATCACTATCTTCTCTTTTAATTTCTATCCTGTTAACTTGACTTTGCTGACTAAGTCGTAACTTCAAGTTCAAATTCTCTTTTTTGCTCAGCTAAGATACTGTAAGGAATCTAATCTTAAAAAAAAACTTCTCTCTTGCTCTTTTTCTCTCTCTCCCTCTTCCCCCTTTTTTCTCTCACCCCTTCCCTTTCTCTAACTCCATTTTCCTTGGCAAATTTGAGAAACATCTTCAAATCACAGTATCTTTAGATTAGATTAGATTACTTACAGTGTGGAAACAGGCCCTTCGGCCCAACAAGTCCACACTGACCCGCCGAAGTGCAACCCACCCATTCCCCTACATTTACCCCTTTATCTAACACTACGGGCAATTTAGCATGGCCAATTCATCTGACCTGCACATTTTTGGACTGTGGGAGGAAACCTGAGCACCCGGAGTAAACCCACGCAGACACGGAATGTGCAAACTCCACACAATCAGTTGCCTGAGTCAGGAATTGAACCTGGGTCTCTGGCGCTGTGAGGCAGCAGTGCTAACCACTGTGCCACCGTGCATCTAGAAATTTTCAGATCCATTTCTCTTACTTTTAAATTTAATTAACCACAAGTCACTGAAATTAAACAAATTGTCTCACCTATGTTTTAAAGATCCAAGACACTAACCTACAAGTGTCTAAATCTGCTGGGATTTTTCGTACCCCCAAATCTATTCAAATCTGTCTAAATCAGTTCAAATTACAGACCCAAGCCCCCACATCTGTTACGACTCAGGGTAAACTCTCCTACTTAATATAAACCAGCAATACAGAAAAGATTTATCCCATGCAGTGATCTGTGAAAGTTTGAGAAACCAACAACTATTTAAAGTAAAAATTAACTTTAGTTCTTAAAGTATAACAGAGAATAATTAACTATTTACAATTCCTTCCTCTAGCCTATCCTTTACTTTCTCCTCTACAATGCTATTCCAATAAAACCCCCCCCGATTAAGATTTATAAAAATAAAACTTCTCATCTCAAAACCAGGCAGCTTTCATTCTTCCCTGTATTTTGATCTCTTCTTCTTGGGGACACTGTTTCACAGCTTACTGATTGATAAAGGTACCTTTTAAGAGAGCTATTTTTCAGGCAGACAGTCTTTTTACATGCTGGTGGCTTGACAGTTCTCCTCTCAACTGTTCAATTTTCAGAACACTTGGTTCTGTCAGGTGGCTTTTGCTAGCTTTTAAACACTTAAAAGAAACAGTACACCCAAATCTTCATAACATCAGTGACACCCATATTCCATTAATAAAATAAAAAAGATGTCATTATTTGGTAGTTAGACCTTGTGTGTTGCTGAAAGGACATATTTGCACTCGTTAGGACAATTCACAAGAACAGCAATTTATAACAGGCCAGTAATAACTGATTGGCAAGTGAACAATTTTTGATAAAGACATTGACATGGACAAAGTAAAAGTTAATGATGATTGTAATTAACTGCCAGGATTTTAAAACAGGCAGGTTGATTCTGATTGCACCGAGAAATGAATAAGCGGTCACCTAACTCTATTCCTGATGAAGAGCTTTTGCCGGAAAAGTCGATTTCCTGCTCCTCGGATGCTGCCTGACCTTCTGTGCTTTTCTAGCACCTCTCTGATCTAAAGTCTGGTTTCAAGTATCTGTAGTCCTCACTTTTGCTCTGTCACCTAAGTTGGTTTCATTGACACAGACACACTGTGTACATTTTTACTCTATTGGCAAATAACAGGGCTCAGTGTATTGGTATATGGAGTCAGGGGGTCACAGAACCATAGAATTGTACAGCATGGAAACAGACCCTTCAGTCCAACCGGATATCCTAAATTAATCAAGTCTTATTTGCCAACATTTGGCCCTACCCCCCCTAAACTTTTCCTATTCATATATCCATTCGGATGCCTTTTAAATCTTGTAATTGTATCAACCTCCATTTCCTCTGGCAATTCATTCCATATAAGCATCACCCTGTGTAAAACAAAATGCCCCTTAGGTCCCCAAATGTATGCCCTCTAGATTTGGACCACCCTACCCTGCAAAAAAGACCTTTGTTGTTCAACCTATCCACACCCCTCATGATTTTATATACCTCCGCCTCTGATGCTCCAAGGAAAACAGCCCCAGCCTACTCAGCCTCTCCCTAGAGCTCAAATCCTCCAACCCTGGCAATGTCCTTGTAAACCTTTTCTGCACTCTTTAAAGTTTAACAGCATTTTTCCAATAGCCAGAAGACCAGAATTGAACGCAATACAGGGTGACCCCATATCCGCAGATCCAGTTATCATGGTTTCAGTTACCCCCGGTTTATTGAGGCCCAAATATATAAAAGGGAACATTCTAGAACCAGGGACAAGGAGACTGCTGGGAAGGTAAATTTTCCATTCAAAATGAATGGGATCACACCTATCCATGGTTTCAGGCTTCCACAGTAAGACTTGGTATGTATCCCCCACCGGTACAGTGGGGGGTGACGACGACTACTGTATTTCAAAAGCGGCCTAAACAATGCCCTATACAGATGCAATGTGACATCCCAAATCCGGTACTCAATGCGCTGACCAATTAAGGCAAGCATACCATATGCCTTCTTCACTATGCTGTCTACCTGCAATTCCATCTTCAAGGCACTGCGAACCCGCACCTCAAGGTATCTTTACTCGACAACAGTCTCCAGGACCATATCATTAAGCGTACAAGTCCTGCCCCGATTTGTTGTACAAAATGCAACACATCACATTAATCTAAATTAAACTTCATCTGCCACTCCTCAACCCATCTGATCAAGGTCCCATTGTACCCTGAAACAGTCTTCTTCACCTGTCCCCTATACCAATCAATTTTGGTATCATCTGCAAACTTACTTACCATTCCTCCTATATTCATATCCAAATCATTTATCTGAAAAGAAATGCTCCACCACCAAAGTGTCTCCTACCTTCAAGCCAATTTTGTATCCAAATGGCTAGCTCTCCCAGGACTCATGATCTGATCTTACTAACCAGTCTACCACATGGCACCCTATTGAAATTCTTCCTAATCTCCCACATCCGACATGAAGAGCACATCATTCTACTCAAGGCCATCTCTGCACCCTAATCTACTGGCACAGAAAATGGCACATTCTTACTGCTCTAGGATAACTCAATCCCTATGTTTAATATTTTAAAAAAATTAAATTACCTCAGATTACAAGAGGATCTTGATCAGATGGGCCAATGGGCTGAGAAGTGGCAGATGGAGTTTAATTCAGATAAATGCAAGGTGCTGCATTTTAGAAAAGCAAATCTTAGCAAGACTTATACACTTAATGGTAAGGTCCTAGGGAGTGTTGCTGAACAAAGAGACCTTGGAGTGCAGGTTCATAGCTCCTTGAAAGTGGAGTCGCAGGTAGATAGGATAGTGAAGGCAGCGTTTGGTATGCTTTCCTTTATTGGTCAGAGTATTGAGTACAGGAGTTGGGAGGTCATGTTGCGGCTGTACAGGACATTGGTTAGGCCACTGTTGGAATGTTGCGTGCAATTCTGGTCTCCTTCCTATCGGAAAGATGTTGTAAAACTTGAAAGGGTTCAGAAAAAAATTTACAAGGAAGTTGCCAGGGTTGGAGGATTTGAGCAATAGGGAGAGGCTGAACAGACTGGGGCTGTTTTCCCTGGAGCATTTGAGGCTGAGAGGTGACGTTATAGAGGTTTACAAAATTATGAGGGGCATGGAAAGGGTAAATAGGCAAAGTCTTTTCCCTGGGGTCGGGGAGTCCAGAACTCCAGGGCATAGGTTTAGGGTAAGGGGAGGCAAAAGATATAAAAAGAGACCCAAGGGGCAACATTTTCATGCAGAGGGTGGTACGTGTATGAAATGAGCTGCCAGAGGATGTGGTGGAGGCTGGTACAATTGCAACATTTTAGAGGCATTTGGATGGGTATATGAATAGGAAGGGTTTGGAGGGATATGGACGGATGCAGGCAGGTGGGACTAGATTGGGTTGTGATATCTGCTCGGCATGGACGGGTTTGGACCGAAGTGTCTGTTTCCATGCTGTACATCTCTATGCCTCTAAATCAAGAGACAAATCTCAGTAAATATAAAAAAACTCACTAGTTACCAGTATCGATTTACAAAAAAAAATTACATTTTATAAATCTTAAAAACAAACACTTAGCTGTTTCAGGCTCTGGAAACCTGGCTCCTGACTGAGTAGTCCTGATAATGAGGTCTCTCCAAGGTCAGCTGTGAAATTTCACTGTTCCATTTCCAAAGATGCTTGTACTTTCACAGTCAACTGTGAAAGTTCACTGCTTGGAGTTTAGTGCACTCTACAGCCAATCTCCTACGTGCTCTCTCCTGAAACTCCTGCTCTCTCTCTTTCCTCTCATTTAAAATATCATTTTGATTTTTGTTTACATTCCAAAAATAAAGCCAAAAACTTATTTAAAAAATTGATCCAAGAAAACAAGGAAATTAACCCCAGCACTGAAAACACCTCAAAAAAAAAGTTCTTCCAGCTTTGATTTTCCGCTGTCCACTATTTTGGTCAGTCCGTTCATTTGGCTGGATAGCTGGTTTGCGATGCAGTGATACCAGATGCACAAGTGCAATTCCACACCAGCTGAGATTACCATGAAGGCCTCTCTCCTTCTCAACCAATCCCTCACCAAAGGTGTGATGACCCTCAGGTTTCATCACCACCAGTCAGCTGTAATGAGATAGCTGTCCTAAGGTCCAGCAGGAATGTGGCACCTTTACCCGTATCCAATACAAGAAAGTGCATCACACTGCCAGTCCAACTGACAATTGTTTCTAAATCAACCCATTCAAAAGATATTACACATCTTAGGTGGGATTTGAACCAGAGTCTCATGGGCTAGAGGGCCCAATGGACAATGCTAAATATAATGCATCTGTTTCAAATCAAAATAGCTAACAGCCATTCTCTGCTCATTTCCTCGGGGCAATTCCCTGACCAATCTGAATCAGTTTTAAAATTTGAACAAAGCCTGGCACTTAACTGCCAAACATGAATTGATGTATTCTCCACAGCAATGCCCCTATCAGAGTCCAGTTGCAAGGCTACTCATTGATACATTGTATGAGCAAAGAGTGCCAATGTTGGTCTTCTTACAAGGTTACTATGCCCTTGAGTTTTTTTTCCCTAGAGAGGGGTAATTAGCCAGGCTCCAACTAAGCTGGGCTTGAAAGGTTTATTGGGGCCCTTTTTGTTTACACCTAACAGATAATGGAGTCATAGAGATGTACAGCACAGAAACAGACCCTTCGGTCCAACTTGTCTATGCCAAGCAGATATTACAACCCAATCTAGTCCCACCTGCCAGTGTCTGGCCCTTATCCCACCTCGACCTTTCCTATTCATGTACTCATCCAGATGCCTTCTAAAATGTTGTAATTGTACTAGTCGCCACCACTTTCTCTGGCAGCTCATTCCATACACGTACCACCCTCTGCGTGAAGACATTGACCCTTAGGTCTCATATCTTTCCTCTCACCCTAAACTTATGCCCTCTGGTTCTGGACTCCCCTACCCCAGGGAAAAAAAACTATTTCTCTTATCCATGCCCCTCATGATTTTAGAAATCTCTATAAAAGGTCACCCCTCAGCCTCCGACAATCCAGTGAAAATAGCCGTAACCTATTCAACCTCTCCCTATTGCTCAAATACTCCAACTCTGGCAAATCCTTGTAAATCTTTTCTGAACCCTTTCAAATTTCACTACATCTTTCTGATAGGAAGGAGACCAGAATTGCACAGTATTCCAACAGTGGCCTAACCAATGTCCTGTACAGCCGCAACATGATCTCCCAATTCCTGTATTCAATACTCTGACCAATAAAGAAAAGCATATCAATTGCTGTCTTCACTATCCTATCTACCTGCGACTCCACTTTCAAGGAGTTTTGAACCTGCACTCCAAGGTCTCTCTGTTCAGTAACACTCCCTAGGACCTTACCATTAAGTGTACAAGTCTTGCTCAGATTTGCTTTCCCAAACTGCAATACCTCACATTTATCTAAATTAAACTCCATCTGCCACTTCTCAGCCCATTGGCCCATCTGATCAAGATTCCATTGTAGATAGAGGTAATCTTCTTTGCTGTCCATTACACCTCCAATTTTAGTGTCATCTGCCAACTTACTAACTTTACCTCTTATGCTCACATCCAAATCATCCTTGTGGCACTCCACTGGTCATAGACCTCCAGTCTGAAAAGTGACCCTCCTCCACCACCCTCTCTTCTATGTAGGAGGCAATTCTGTATCCAAGTGGCTAGTTCTCCCTGTATTTCATGTGATCTAACCTTGCTAACCAGTCTCCCATGGGGAACCTTGTCAAACGCCTTACTGAAGTCCATATAGATCATACCTACCATTCCGCTGTCTTTAAAAAAAGATATAATCAAAAGGGTGTAGCAAGCATGCTGTGTAGCTAGCCTTCATTTAGATTAGAGTTTTTGATTTAGAGCAGCAGCAGTGCATGTGAAGAAAGGCTGCTGGGACAAGTCCACCCGGGTACTCTATCTCTCTAACTTAAAGCCTGCGAGCCCTGTTTTGCTTCATTTTTACTCTTTGTGCTAAGGGATGTGTTTATTGGGATTGTTACAAGTATGTTCAGAACAGCACCATTAAGTTAGGATAGTCTGTCAGGTTTTTTGATAGGATAAGCTATCCAGTATTTTATTTTCTGTGCTTTGTGTTTCATTCCATAATTTTTGTAAATAAATTGTTTGTTTAAAATTTGGCAGTCAAATCAGCTATTTCAATCCAGGAATATCCATTATACACTTACTTAAAACAAAGTTACAGTCTGGGCTACCTGCATACAAATGTTTGTGGAAATTAAACAGCGAGTGGTAGGTGTTAGTCCCTTTTATTTCAGGTGTTGATATGGTTGGCTTAAATAGCGCTTGGATAGCAATGGCTCTTTCAGTCACGAAGGAGATTCTAGAGGTGGAAGAATTGACCTCTGGGGGCTTTACAAAAGGCAAATAAAGACCAAGCTGTGGGGATTAGTAAATAAGCTGAAGTTGAAGTTACCTCCTAATGTGACGAAAGATGAGATGATTGCAGCAGTCGCTCAGCATTTAAATTTGTAGGAAACCCCCATCAGGACCTGTAGTGATAACTAAAATTCAATTTCAAATGAAGAAGCTTCAGTTAAAAGCAGAAATGAAACAGTTGGAGTTATGATTAAAATCAGAAGAGCAAGAAAAAGAAGGACTTTAGTGGAAGAGAAAGAAAAAGAGAGTTTGAACTTCAGAAAATGACATCAAAAGGAAAATCAGCTTAAAAGGACAGAGATGAAGGCTGATGGTAGGCTTAGTGAAGGAGAGAGTGAGGAGGAGCAAGCCCCTGGTAGTCAAAAGCCTGGTGAAAAACTGTTTAAGTCTGTTCAAGCATTGCCTAGATTTGATGAGAAGGATATTGAAGCTTTTCTCATCTCACTTGAAAAAGTGGCTAAACAAATGCAGTGGCCAGTGACCATGTGGGTTTTGTTGATCCAAATCAAACTTCTAGGTAGAGCTAGTGAGGTATTCGCATAATTATCAGAGGAGCTATCTGGGGAGTATGAGGAAGTGAAAAAAACCATCTTAAGTGCATATGAGCTTGTACCAGAAGCCTATACACAATGTTTCAGGAACCTAAGTAGGGACTCTGGTCAAACATACACTGAGTTTGAAAGGATCAAACAAAGTAATTTTGATAGGTGGATAACCACTTTAAAAACAGAGCAAATTTATGATGCTCTTAGAGAGACAATTATTTTGGAAGAGTTCAAAAATTCACTGGCTGATGTAGTGCAAACTCATGTGGAAGAGCAGAGTTAAAACGGCAAGGTTAGCAGTTGAAGTGGCTGATGAATGAGTTGCTCAATAAAACACGGTTTGGCTTCCAGAATCAATTTCAGTCCACAAGGGCTGGAAACTGTGGCAAAGAGAAATCCTTACATGGAAAGGGAAAGGTAGATCTCGGTGAAGATCATAAGGCTGACTCACCACAGGGTAAAAACAAAATCTTTGAAGGAGACAAAAAGGTGAAAAGCTCTCGTGTTTTCATTGTAATAAAGTAGGCCACGTGAAATCAGTGTTGGTGGACTAGGAAAAAGCCAGATGAAGGAAAACCAAAGAAGTCTGGGAGTTTTTTTTGGAATGGGAGAAAGCTGCATCAGAGTTGACAAGCTGATTGGAGGTTGGTTAAGGAGGAAGTGCCGGACCTGCTTAGAAAATATATCTGCAAAGGTAAAGTTTATTCACATAGGCTAGGAGTAGCAGGTTATAATATTATGGGACACAGGATCCTCTCAGCCTGTGATGCTGAAGGATGAGGAGATATGTACTCCTGAAGGACTTTCGCCAGAAATGGTACTTATAATGGGAATTTGTGGTGAGACAAAAAGCGCACAATTAGGTAAAGTGAGGCTACAGGGTCCAGAGAAAAGTGGAGAATGTGTGATGGGAATACTGGACAATCTCTCAGCTCCAGGAATACAATTTGTCCTTGCAAATGGTGGAGAAGGGAAGAGTTGCGAGAGGTGCATGTGCTACCACTTGGAGGTCACTTGAGAGTGAGGAAAACACAGGCTAAAATACAAAGACATTTCTACTGCCTGGACCACACGAGGATGTAGCTAAATTTTGCCAGATGTGCCATACATGTCAGGTAATTGACGGTAATAAACCTATTCCAGCATTTAGGGACCCTTTTACAAGGGTCCTTAATTGATTGTGTAGGTCCCCTATCACAAACAAAAAAGTGGAAATCAGTATTTGTTAACAATAATGGATGCATTGACCAGATTTCCAGAGGCCGACCCATTACACAATATCACAGCTATAGAAGGGTTGCAGAAAAATTTCTCAAATCTTTTACTAGACACAGACAACCAATGGAGATGCAGTCAGGTCAAGGGTCAAACTTCACATCCAAACTATAGTTCAAGGAAGTTATGGACTTCTTAGGAATAAAACAATTTAATCTACTGCATAACATCCAGAGTACTAAAAAAGTGGCATCAAACCCTAAAGACCATGATGGAGCCTTATAGTCAGGACTATCCAAATGATTGGGATAAGGGAATTCCGTTAGTGCTTTTTGCGATTAGAGATGCACCAAATGAATCGACCAAACTCAGTCCACTTGAATTAGTTTTTGAGCATGAAGTGAGAGGAGCATAAAAATTGATGAAGGAGAAGTTAGTAAGTCAGAATTCAGAGAACATGCATTTGGACTGTGTGTCCAATTTTACAGAATGAATAATTAGAGCTTGGGAGTTGGCTAGACAGCATTTAAAAATATCGTAGCATGTAATGAAACAGGAAGCAGACAAGAAATCAAAAATTCGCAACTCTGCTGTTGGGGATAATGTATTAGTGTTATTTACAGTAATAGTGAACCTTCAAAAGCAAGCTTTAGTAGACCTTATAAAATCAAAAGGAAATTGAGTGAGGTGAACTACTTGATAGGGACTCCAGACAGGAAAGGAAAGTAGAAAGCATTATTGATCACAACACAGAGGGAAGAACCAAGTTCAGAGGATTCTGAATTGGACATTCCCTTAATTAAATTAGACAATGAGGAAGTTGTCAAAAATTGTGATAAATTATTGAATTACCTTCCTGAGAAAAATTGAAGTGACCTGAAAGAGTTATTACTATCATGCGGATATGTGGAAATTAGCTGGGAATTACTAACCTAATTGTACATGTGGATATAGAAGATGCTGTTCTGATTAAGCAAAATCCTTAAGACATAACCCTCTAAAGTTGGCACAAGTTCAGAAGGAGATTGAACTCATGCTCCAAGATGACATAATTGAAGTGAGTTACAGTGACTGGAGCTCACCTATAGTAATGGTGCCAAAACCAGATGATACCCAACAGTTGTGTGGATTATCACAAAATCAATGCAGTTACAAAGACTGATGCATATCCAATTCCGTGGTTGGAAGACTGTGTTGAAAAGGTGGTGCTAGCAACTTAGATTTCTAAGTTAGACTTACTCAGAGGCTACTGACAAGTACCACTGTCAGAAAGAGCAAAGGCAATTTCAGCTTTTGTAATGTCAAATGGACTGTATTAATTTAAAGTCATGCCATTTGGTATGAAAAATACTGCAGCCACATTTCAGAGCCTAACCAATACAGGTCACTGCTGGATTGCCCAACTGTCATGTACATCAATGACCTAGTGAACTTTAGTCACACAGAGAAGGAACATTTATCAGACTTGTTTAATTGACTTAAGACAAACTTGGTGGTAAACCTACCTAAAAGTGAATTTGCCAAAACCCAAGTCAGCTTCCTGGGCCATGTTATTGGCAATAAACAAGTGGCCCCACGGGATGTGAAAAGAAAAGTAATTAGGGAATTTCCCATATCATCGACAAAAAGACTAGTACTACCGTTCTTGGGATTGAGTGGATTTTATTAAAAGTTTGCGCCGAAGTTTAGCAGTGTGACTATTACAATCACTGAGTTGCTAAAAGAAAAGGCAAGAGGTTTCAGTGGACAGAAGGCGTTTGACAACCTGAAGACTGTATTAACCACTGCACCAGTATTAGCCACTTTGAAAGGCTTTGCGTAATTAGGTGTGGCGATCGATGAGAGTGATGTGGGTGTCAGTGTTGTGTTCCTGCAGGATGATGAGAAGATAGAAAAGACTTAAATGTATTTCTCCAGGAAACTGAACTGAATAGAAATATTTGACAATTGAGAAAGACACTGAGCTTGGTGCTGGCAGTACAACATTTCAGTGTTTATATTACCAGCAATGCATCTGAGACAATTGTATACACTGATTATAACTCATTGAAATTTGTAGAGAAATTTCAGGACAAAAATGCCAGACTGTTTAAACGGAGTCTGTTGTTATAGCCATTCAATTTGAAAATTGTGCATGTGGCAAGTCGAGAAATGACCACCGATGCATTATCAAGACTCTAATGAGAGATGGCGGCATTCAGTGGTGGGGGAACAACAAACTGAATCCAAATGTAATCGTGCATGTTTTCATGTTTATAGTCAGTGAATATATGTGCGTGTTTTAGGGTACTAACCGTTATTTTTTGGAGTATTGAAAATTGAAACCAGCTTTGGATATTAATTGTTCATTTTTTTTTGGGGTGGGGGTGTGGGTAATCGCAATGTTGGTTCTCCAGCCTAAGGCTTTCATGTCTTAACAAAAACCAGTATAATCAAAGGGGAGTGACCAGCTCACATAGATTAGAGTTTTTGAGTCAGTTCAGCAGTAGAGTGTGTGAAGACAGACAGCTGGGGCAAGTCTAGCCAGGTATTCTATCTCTCTAACTTCAAACCTGTGAGCCCTGATATGTTTTACTTTTAGGAGAAAGTGAGGGCTTTCATTTTTACTTTGTGCTAAGGGATGTGTTTATTGGGACCGTTGCAGGTATTTTCAGAACAGCATCATTCCGTTGGGATAGTCTGTCAGGTTTTTAGATAGAATACCAGGTGACTTAACTTATTTTCTGTTTTTATTTCATTCCATAATTTTGTAATTACATTCTGTTTGTTTAAAACTTGGCAACCGAATCAGCTAATTCACTCCAAGAATATCCACTATACAATTACCTAAAATAAATAGCAAAGTTACGGTCTGGGCGACCTGCTTAAAATGTTTTGAGGGGGTCAGGCCGGGCCCGTAAAAAATGTTATTTTCTCTTGACATTCTCTTAACCATTCTGGCGAGAGCAAGACAAAAAGCTTGGTCTTTTTTCAGTAAAAGAAAAAGGAAGAAACTAGAAAAATAATAATTGTGTCAACAGTTTCCATTTTAACAAAAATAAAAAATTTGGAAAAATTACCACTTTAAATTACAGAGCTGTGACAACAATATGGAAACAGGAAGTAAAGCATTGTATAGGAGAATTATGGAAACATACAAAATATTAAGATACACACAGGCATTATTCTAATCCTACTTCTAATTTATATCTCTTCAAAGTCGAAAAGCCCACATTTCATCATACATCAGTTCTTTGACAGAAGGGATCTGCAACATTCTTCTTTGATGATTATCCAATACTTTGATATGGCAATTGTTCAAGAATAGCAAAGGCTGGACATTACTTCTGCTGGTGTTGAAGCAAAGCATGAAGCAGTTTGAGATGATTTCTTTCAGGTTATGTTTCAGATCATCTTCTATCATGGAAATTGCAAGTATGCTTTAAATAACTGAACTTGCAATTTTATTTTTTAAAACGGTAGAGATTGCAGGCATCGAAATAGTACATTAAGGCCAGCTGGTCGGATGCCACAGCTAAATCTTTGACAAACTGCTACAATGAAGGTCAACTGCCAAATCTCAGTCCTATCAGACAGAATTTTGTTATCCTGTCTTAAATGATCAGCAATTCTCAATAAACAATGTGGCAAAAAAATTCTGTTCATGCAAACACACACTATGCTTCGCTTTCAGAGATAAGAATTTACAAACAAAGAAAATAATACCATGGCTGGGTGTAGTCAAGATTTAAACAAGTGACAACGAGAGCATATGCCAGAATATTTGAATATCAGAACACCAATTTAAGAGGCAAGTAGTTGGCCCCTTAGAAAGGGAGGCTGGGGAAATAGTAATGGGGAATCAGGAAACTGCAGAGGAATTGAAGAAATACTTTGCATGTGTTGTTAGTGCAGAAGACACTGATGGCACCTGAAAATTACTAAATATTCAAAATACAAAAGGAAGAAAGGAAATAAATACAATAACCATCACTGGAAGAAAAGCGCTGGGGAAACTAATGAGGCTAAAGACCGATAAGACAGAATCCCTACATTTTTAGAAAGAGGCCAGCCTGTCTGCACTGACCCTCTGAACAGCATCCCACTCAGACCCTACCATATCCCCACAACCTCACATTTATTATGGCTATTCCATGTAACTTGCACATTCTGGATGCTATAGACAATTTAGGATGGCCATTCGACCTTAATTGCACATCTTTGCAGTGGGAGGATTTAGGAGCATTTAGCAGAAACCCAAGTGGATGTGGAGGGAGACATACAAAGTCCACATTGTCACGAAAGGCTGAGTCAAACCCAGATCTCTGGCGCTAAGAGGCAGCAATGCTAACCACTGAGCCACTGTGCCACCCCTGAACCAGATGGGGTGCATACTAAGATTTTAAAGGAAACGCCTATAGATAGTAGATGCACTGGTCGTAATTATCCAGGAATCCCAGAGGATTAGAAAACTGCCAACGTAACACCAAACAGGTAACCATGGGCCAGTTAGATTAGTGTCCGTTATTGGGGAAATACCCCACTTTCCAAATTCTGTTCGGCTCAGAGCAACACTCCATAACACAAATTTGAGGATGGTATGCCAGACCTGGGTGAGATACGTCACTTACAGCAAACACCCCTACAGAGGAACACAGACCGTGGGTCACAGATTGGGTGCACCCTTGATGTTCATACCAAACTGTGGGACAGGTCTGTGTTCCTTCTTTGCTTTTACCAATCTTGGTGGATTATGTACATAACTGTACACACCTAGGCAAGGTGGAAATGGTCAGTACTTTGCTACAAACGTGGTGGCATCCTGATTCCCAAAACAATGGCTGAGAAACTAGCCAAAGCATGCTTGATCCGCAAAAAGACAAGTGCTAGAAAAGGAATGCCTTGCATTTCTGGGATTACTCCATTGACTGGTGGGCCTTTCAACTGTCTACAACTATATTTCATTGTATCCGGGGTAATTCTATGTTATAAGTATTGCTTGGTGATAGTAGATGTCTTCAGTGGATGGATTGAGGCAATCCTGACATGGCATAACACAGCTGCAAAAGTGGTAAAAATACTGTTGAGGGAAATAATTCCCCGCTATGGACTCCCAGAGACAATAAGCTCAGACAATGGGCCGCATTTCACGGCTAAAATTAACCAGGGAATCTGCAGGGAACTAGCAATAAATAATTCCACTGCATTCACCACCCAAAAATGGCTGGAGTGTGGATTGAGCAAATGGTACCCTAAAAGATAAGCTGGCAAAGCTGAAACAGGCCTAAGTTGGTTGAAGGTCCTATTCTTGGCCCCTTCAAGCAAATATCGGTCAGTCTCCGTGGTTTATGGGAAGCCCATGAGGACCCCATGGGGACCTGGGATAGTCCAACTACCCCCCCCCCCCCCCCCTCCTCCCAAGAGACTAGATATGAACACGCTGGGGGAGGTGGTCAGCGTGTGCCTGCAGGGACTGACCAAATCTCTCCAAAGTTTGCATTCTTTGGAGAGATTTGGTTAGTTCCTGCAGGTTCACCCTGACCAGAGAAAACGACGATCTGTTTGAAGGGGACTACCCCGCTGCCAAGCCAGGGGATTTCGTCCTGAGGTTCCTTTGTGGATGGCGGGCCAAATAACAGAATATGGGTACTGGTGACGGGATGCCACCAGTCCTAATTACTGGTGGCATCCTAATTACAGCCAATCCCATAGGGCTCCCTCCCTTGTAGTTCTCAACAATACTTTCGACTACACCATTCATTTCAGGTGGGAAAGGAAGCCTTCCAAAAGGTACTTATGTGGGAACGAGTCTCTGCCATCCCCTGGGCCGAACCTATTCGGAACTTAAATATAAAGTACCCATATTCTGTTATTTGGCCCGCCATCCACAAAGAACCTCAGGCCACCTCTGAAATAATCCTGCTCCCAGATTATGTTTTTTTTGGGTGGGATGGGGGCGGGGGGGTGGGGAGAGAAAAAGAAAGAGAGAGGAGGATGGTTTTCACCTTGACAGCTTACAATGACATACACTTTATTTGCGGGCTAAAAGCCTACCCTTGGCTTCCCTTCGATTGGGAGGAGTCATGCTACCTGGGATATGTTGTGTTTCGGGCAACTTGCCCTCACCCCCGAGACCCAGAAAGTTCCTCATCTGAGTGAGAATGTTCTCTCTGCCAACAGGAATCTCTTTACATGCCCAAGAACTTAGTCAGCTCAGGACTGCATGGGAAGGGGGTCACCAATGATATGGCTAGTGCTTTAACTGAAATTAACGCAGAGCTACTTGCAGTTAGGACTGTGGCCCTTCAGAATCATTTGGCCCTGGACTTTCTGCTAACTAAGAAGGTTGGTAGCTGTGCTATTGTTGGGGCAGAGTGCTGCACCTACATCCCTGATGGGTCCACTAACATCACTGATCTCACTCAACACATCACACAGGAAATCCAGACTCTCCAAACAATGGAGGAGTTGGTCACTAGGGGTATTCGTGGAGGATTAGGAGGCCTGCTGGTACATATCTGAATTACAATACTAATCGTAATCGCCTACATTCTAGTGCTCCGGTGCTTATGGCCACTGTTGTCAGAATGTTTTCGCTATAGGCTCTGAGGGGACCTGGTGGATCATAGAATGATCAATAGGAGGGAATGAGGAAGTTAGAAAGCCACAAAAGGAATCAGTTCCATATTTTACTTCTTTTTCCCTACTGGGCACTCAAGGGTTAAACATGCCACTGCCAAAGAGACTTACTGCAGTATCAATTGGCAGCCTGTCCTCTTACAATATAGACTGAACATCTCAGTTGTGGGGGGGGGGGGGGGGGGGGGGGGGGGGAGGCGGAGGAGGAGACTGACTGTATCCCAGAAGGAGGAGGAGTCCAGTGGAGCCACATATGTGGATTCCTCTGCAGCCTCACTCAAGACTAAGTCTTGGCCACAAACCTGTTAAACTACCTTCTGGCTGCCGTTGTCTTACTTCACCTCCATATTAACATGGGCACGTGAATTCCCCCATTGAGAATAGGCAAAACCCTTCTGCTTTAATACCATCAACACGTGGTCATGAAGAATATGATAATCAGTCCCTGCAATCCATTCACAAGTTATCACAGGACATCAACATTCATCGGGTTTTGTAAATTCCATCTTTAAGTAATGACTATTGACCATGTGAATTATCAACTTTCTGTCTGTGTGTGTAGGGCAGAGATTTATGGACAAGTGTCACCACAGGTAGACACACGACTATTTTTGGGGACATTGAGAATCTCTTGTCGGCTGTCTGGGACTGTTGTACAGAAACTGGTCATCTGGATTTGTGGAACAAAATATACATCAATACTTGTGGGAGAATCTAGGGCCAGAGGGCATAATCTCAGAATAATTAAGACAGATAAGGAGGTATTTCTTCTCTCAGAGGTAGTGAATCTTGTGAATTGTTTAGCACAGAAGGTTGGGCCATTGAGTCATTAAGATGGAGATTTACAGATTTTTTAAATCTGTAAAGGAATCATGATTTATAAAGTCAGGAAAGTGGAGTGGAGGATTATCAGATCAGCCATGAGCTCATTAAATGGCAGAGCAGACTTGATGGGTTGAATTCCTTATTTCTCCTCATATCTTATGCTTTTATAGTTTTTGCAGTTAAGAAAATTTATAGTTTAAAGGATCAGAGTACATGATTTATTCTTCCTTTTCACTCCTTAATTAGATTAGATTAAATTCCCTACATGTGGAAACAAGCCCTTCGGCCCAATAAGTCCACACCAACCCTTCGAAGAATAACCCACCCAGACCCATTTCCCTCTGACTAATGCACCAAACATGACGTGCAATTTCACATGGCCAATTTACCTGCCCTGCACATCTTATGGACTGTGGGAGGAAACCCACATAGGCATGGGGAGAACGTGCAAACTCCACACAGACAGACAATCACCAGAGGCTGGAATCGAATCTGGGACCCTGGTGCTGTGAGGCAGCAGTGCTAACCACTGAGCCACCAACTTTGAGGGGAAGTGAGGTTGAGCAAACGGAATAAAACAACTTGAAGATTTGACTGTAGGCATTTCTCAAAGCCACAAAATAAATTGGAAAATTATGAGATAGGATCTAGCTAACATGTTTGATCCACAAGGAACCTGAAGTTTACACCCTTCATATTAACATACAGTTGAATTGCCTATTTCTCCTCATATCTTATGCTTTTATAGTTTTTGTACTGTATGTTAATATGAACTACAATTAGATATTTATCAACATTAATAGGAAAACAAGAATCCTTAGACTACATATAGGAAAGATCATATCAGAAAATATCTAAGGCAGATATGAATATAACATGCTTTTATTGTTTTACTTCTGTAATCCAGGCTTTAAATTACCTAATTCATTGGAGCCCTCCAGTGTTTTAGACATAAAGCAGATCTACTGTGACCCTCTAGATCTCTTTCCCTGCTGCATCCTTAGTCATCATTCCCTCCATCAGAGGTGTTCCAAGTTACAAATGATGTACTGTAGATATTGGAGAAGGCTATTGAAGCATGCCCATAGCCCAAAAGAATTCCTAGAAGCATGGCATTCCAACCAAAATCAATAAACGCATCGAGTTCAACCCCACCTACCACCCTGAGAAAAAGAACCGGAAATGACATCACCACAGGAAGTGTCACCAACCCAAAGAACCTCAAACATAAATAGAAAGCAGGAATTAACAGTGCTTTGCCCAGACGCCCACTGAAGATATTACAAGTAGGGTGACGAAACATCTGGAAATGAACCATCCAGCTCAGCGAGTAAACCTACATCCTTCTGCAAATTATTTGCTACCCGTGTTCGCTGGTTATAACTGTGCTACAAGCCAGGTTATTCCTGGTGTCAGCTTTGCATTCTTATATTCAATGTAAAGGAAGCCTAAAGCATGTCATATCTTGTAATTCACACAGCTCCAAAGTAAATCACATTTGACTCAAATTCTGAAAATCACTTCATACACACAAAACCAATATATGATTGGCATAGTGCTGTGTAATAGTGAGACGTACGGCTCTGTGGCACAAAGGAGAGCACGCTGGACTAAGACAAATGGTTAAAGGTGCTAATCAGCATTTGTAGGTTTGATTCCCAGCATTGAGTTTTCTGTAGAATTTGATTGTTACTGAATGGCAGTGGTTAGCATTGTTGCCTCACAGTGCCAAGGACCTGGCTTCAATTACAGTTTCAGGCAATTATCTGTATGGAGTTTGCACAGTTGCATCATTCTGCAGTGCTGTGGTTTCCTCCCAGTCTAAAGATGTGCAGGTTAGGTGGATTGATCATGGGAAATGCAAGGTTACAGGGGTGGATAGGGGCATGGGTCAGAGTAGGATGCTCTTTGGAGGGTCGGTGCAGATTTGATGGGCCAAATAGTCTGCTTCCATGCTGTAGGGAAGCTATGAGGAATTATGCATGAGCATGAAAACAATATTGCAATGATGTCACACCATTTGCTTTATAAAACCTGTCCTTCTTTCAGGGATCTAAGCAGGCATTCCAAGTCTCCTTTAAAATTCACAATATCCACCATTTATTGCGCAGTCCCTTGCCTCATTACCATTGAATGCAAAGCCAAGGTCCTAGGGAGTGTTGCTGAACAAACAGACCTTGGATTTCAGATTCATAGCTCCTTGAAAACACAGTCACAGGTAGATAGGATAGTGAAGGAGGCATTTGGTATGCTTTCCTTCATTGGTCAGGACTGAATACAGGAGTTGGGAGGTCATGTTGCAGCTGTACAGGACATTGGTTAGGCTACTGTTGGATTTTTGCGTGCAATTCCGACCTCCCTCCTATTGGACAGATGTCATGAAACTTGAAAGGGCTCACAAAAGATTTACAAGGATGTTGCCAGGATTGGAACTATAGGGAGAGGTTGAATAGGCTAGGGCTGTTTTCCCTGGAGCGTCAGAGGCTGAGGGGTGACCTTATAAAATCACAAGGGGCGCCGATAGGTTAAATAGACACAGTCGCTTCCCTGGGATGGGAGGAGTCCAACACTGAAGGGCATAGGTTTTGGGTGAAAAAGGAAAGATATAAAAGAGACATAAGGAACACAGAGGGTGGTACGTGTATGGAATGAGCTGCCAGAGGAAGTAGTGGAGGCTGGTATAATTGTAATATTTGAGAGGAGTCTGGATGGATATATGAATGGGAAGAGTTTAGAGGGATATGGGGTGGGTGCTGGCAGGTGGACTAGATTAGGTTGACATAGACAAGTTGAACCAAAGGGTTTATTTCCGTACTGTACATCTGTTGGAATGCAATTAGAATCACAGATTTCTCCGGATTAGTCCTACCCAAATAAATAACTCGCCATTTTTCTATCCACTTGACCACTGGCAAAACAATCAATAACTTTCTCCCTCGCAACCAATTCAATCACGGCTGTACTATTCAACGGCGTTATTAATCCCATCCATTGTCATTGCAATGATTGTAGTTAAAAAAGGGTGTTTTAAAAAAAAAGCATTCTAGCAGCACCTCTAGGAAGAAAAACAAAGTTAAAGTCTCGAGCCCAATAACATTCCTCCGGAGAAAGACCAGTACTTCATTTTTAATATTTTAAAAAGGTTTATGTGGAAAATACTTCATTACTCACATTAAAAGCGGGCAGTTGACCCTCCGCTGCTCGTTGGAGCTCTCGGATTAACTCTATAGCTTTTTCACAAAACATTATTCACAGAAGAAGCAAACGCTATTCTATAAACCTCACCACACACAAAAAGAAATTAAACACCAATGAGCTGAAAACATGGAACAGAAATCTTCAATCCGAACCCCCGCCAAAACCGAGCAGAGAGCGCGGTGTCGTCGGGACCAATCAGGAAAGCCAGCTCCGTCACTTCCCCCGGAAACCAGCTTCAAACTCTAAACGGCGAACAATTTCTACTCAATGTTCGTACAAAAGGTATATGTACCCGAGTGAGTTTTTTAAAAAATGTGTAGTTCGTCTTCGTTTATGCCTCCCTCCTGTACGTAGATGAACCGTTTGGTTTTGCTACCTCCCCCCGGCTCGAGCTTCCCAGCCAAACGGCTATTTCGACGCGAGACCAACTGGCGAACACCAGGAGAGCGCTTGCTGCTTGTTCCTTCCACTGCTGGCAATCCTATCTCTATAACAACTCACATGTCATGTTCATTTGTACTATTAATTCATCCATGTGACAAATGCTGTGGGCATTCAATTAGAGTAATTAATTCCTGAGGAGTTTATGCCGAAACGTCGACTCTCCTGCTCCTCAGATGCTGCCTGACCAGCTGTGCTTTTCCAGCGCCACATTCTCAACTCTGATCTGCAGTCCTAATTTTTCTCCTAATAATGCTTGTATGCTCTGTCCCTTCCGGTCATACTGGTTAATAATTATCCCCATCTCTGTAGTGTTGCCTTGTTCTTTCTAAACTTCCCCTCACGTGAACCTTACCTTCTTCCAACTGTCCTTTTTTTTAAGCTGAAATCCTACTGCACGGTCCTTGTTATGCAATTTGGCAAGACAGTGGTCGTAGCACAACTGAGAAGACTGTCTGCACAGCACTGCTACTCTTTGTCCAGCACTGAAGCCAACTCTCTCAGAATTTAAATGTATTTCTTCTGTACTAATCTTTGAGTCGTACATTCAATGCTCTGAACTTATTTACTCTATGCCAAATTTGTTGTGTTCAGGAAGTAGTTCAGAGACATACCTAGTATAATTAGTTAAGGTATAAATCCAATACAGCACATGTTTTTCCCTGGTATTAGTTTAAACTACTATTCCACTTTTTCAGGGAATAACATCAGCAAACCTTTAACACTCCCGAGCTTCTGGAAAAAAGTGAAAAAGCAGCACGTTTTCTCTTCTGCAACAAACTCCCAAGCTGACACACTTGTGTTCATAGGTTTCTGCTTAATATGTTCAGGATTGAAGAGAGGTCTTCAGATCCATTCCTAGGAGAAAGTGAGGACTGCAAATGCTGGAGATCAGAGTTGAGAGAAGGGTGCTGGAAAAGCATAGCATGCCAGGCAGCATCCATGAAGCAGGAGAATCAATGTTTTGGGCATAAGCCCTTCATCCGGAAATCCTGAGGAAGGACTAATGCCTGAAACGTCCATTTTCCTGCTCTTCAGACTCTGTCTGGCCTGCTGTGCTTTTTCCAGCACCACACTTGATTCAGACCCATTCCTGTTTGATTTTCTGATTTGACCACAATCCATCAAATTTTCCATTTCTGCCTCCTCGGAGACAATGAATTGATTCATTGGTGCTCTCTGACCTCTCCTAGCTTAGTCTTCTCAAGCTCCAGAGCCGCAAGTTACTATTCAGAAATAATTTGTGCTTCATTTATTGTGATCACTTGTTTTCAAGTGTTCTAACTAATAATAAATAGTCACTGTCATGGTTGAGGATTTGTACTCAATGTCGGAGATGGGAAACTCATGGAAATTAGCAAAAGTAGATTAGATTAGACTTACAGTGTGGAAACAGGCCCTTCGGCCCAACAAGTCCACACCGACCCGCTGAAGCGCAACCCACCCATACCCCTACATTTACCCCTTACCTAACACTACGGGCAATTTAGCATGGCCAATTCACCTGACCTGCACATCTTTGGACTGTGGGAGGAAACCGGAGCACTCGGAGGAAACCCACGCAGACACGGGGAGAACGTGCAAACTCCACACAGTCAGTCGCCTGAGTCAGGAATCGGGAACCCGGGTCTCAGGCGCTGTGAGGCAGCAGTGCTAACCACTGTGTCACCGTGCCGCCCACTAAAGTAATGGATGGAGAAAGTGAGGACTGCAGATGCTGGAGATTAGAACTGAAAATGTGTTGCTGGAAAAGCGCAGCAGGTCAGGCAGCATCCAGGAAGAAGGAGAATCAACGTTTCGGGCACGAGCCCGAAAGGTTGAAGAAAGGCTCATGCCCAAAACATCGATTCTCCTGCTCCTTGGATGCTGCCTGACCTGCTGCGCTTTTCCAGCAACACATTTTCAAAAGTAATGGATGAAAGGTCTTTAGGATTGAAACAAAACAGGATGAATTAGAAATGAAAACAGAAAATTCTGGAGAAAAATCAACAGGTCTAGCCGCATTTGTGGAGAGAGAATCAGTTTTGAAGGAGTGTCTTTGAACTTGAAATGTTAACTCTCGTTTCTTTCTGCAGATGTTTTCAGTCCTGATGAGTTTGTTCAGTATTTTCTGTTTTTATTTCAAATTTAAAGCATCTGTAATATTTGGTTTTATTAGGAGCAATTAGAATTTATCTGTCATGAGAACCTAAAATAAGAATCAAAGGCATAGCTGAAGGCTCAGTGAGAATGATGTTACACATTCAGAAATAGGTACTTTTGATGATTAATTCAACTTGGGATTTAAAGTTCACCCTATAAAGATGGAGATCTCCATCTCAATAAGCAGCAGGTAAAGGAGATGAAATCAGGTTCGAAGGTATGACATTCTGTAACTGGTTGTTTGACAGCATGGTATCAGACAAACTGATGAACAGAATGTTTTGATCACATTTCTGAGCAGAAAATCTCTAAATTTTAAAATCTTTCAGCAGGGTTTTGGCATTCTATTTAAATGCTGCTCCATGTTTTCTCACACTGATGAGAATGCATTGGATTGAATTGAATTGAATTTATTGTCAGATTTACTGAGGCACAGTGAAAAGCTTTGATCTGCCTGTATTGTTTGCAATACACATAATTAAATAGCATAGCTAAGTAAATAGTAGGTGAACAAGGGCAAAACATAAACACAGGTACAGACGAATGCTAAGAATTTTGAGTCCATTCAGTATTCTAACAACAGTAGGGTAGAAACTGTTTCGAAACCAGCTGGTGCACGTGTTCAGGCTTTTGTACCTTCTCCCTGTTGTTAGAAGTTTAGAAAAGCATTGCCAGGGTGGGATGGATCTTTGCGAATGCTGGTGGCCATTCCTTGACAGTGGTTCTGGTAAATGGGTTCTGTAGATGGGAGGTTGACCTTTATGATTGTCCAGGCCAAGTTCACCACTCTCTGTAACTGTCCCCAATCTTGAATGGTACAGCTGCCATACCAGGTATGGATACATCCAGACAGAATGCTATCGATGGTGCACCAATAAAAGTTGGCAACGGTATTTGCCGTCGTGCCAAATTTTCTCAGCTGCCTGAGGAAGAAGAGATGTTGTTGGGCCTTTGTAATCTGGGCATCCATGTGAAGAATCCAAGAAAGCTTGTTGTTGATGGCCACTCCCAGGAGCTTGACACTTTCCACTCGTTCCACCTCGGTCCTGTTAATGTGTAAGGGGGGCATGAGTAACATCCTGCCGAAAGTCAGTCATGAGTTCCTTGGTTTTGCCGGCATTGAGAGTTAGGTTGTTCTAAGTGCACCATTTTTCCAGGTCTTCGGCCTCCCGTCTGTAGTCTATTTTGTTGCCATCTGAGGTTCGACCGACTATGGTAGTGCCATCAGTGAACTTGTAAATGCTATTAATCTGGTATTTGGCGAAACAGTCATGAGTATACAGCAAATACAGTACAGGCTGAGTACACACCACTGGGGACCTCCAGAGTTGAGTGTTAGTGAGGATGAAATATTGTCCCCAATCTTCACTGATTGTGGCCTGTGGGTCAGGAAACTGACAGTTGCAGAGAGTGGGGTTTAGTCGGAGATCACTAAATTACCTTTTAATATGCAAAAGGTCACTTCAATACTTTATTTCTAAGAAACATTTCTTGCCACTTACTTAATAGTACTGACCTAAAGAGATCTTATTGCATACTGGTAGTGTCCTTACCTCTGAGCTAGAGGTTATAGGTTCAATTCCCATCTTAAGACTTGATGTCAAGGGAAAACATCTCACTACTTGGGAAAACAAGATGGTTATTAATCTGGAAGTCATTTTGATATACTAAAGGTAGACCGTAACAATGGAAAAGTTTTCTGGTCAGCGAGACCATATGGTAGCCATAGCATAACAGCCTTCCCATGTTAAAGGGCTTCACATTGTTTCTTGGTACAAGCTACATTCATCCCCAAATTGAGGGGCTGCTGCACAGTATTAAATTTTGTCAGCCCGACACAGGTGGGAAGAAACAGACCAATATCTTTCAATCCTATTGTTCAATTCATTTTGAAAATTTTAATATAATTGAGAAGTACATTTTGTAAATGAATTTGTTTGGGTACATCTCTATAAAGGATTTTGAATGTATTTTTAAGCATAGCTTTTACTCAATCAGTTGCCGTTCAGATGTTGAGAGTGACAAAGCAGGATAGACCTTACCTGGTAGTAAACAAGTAGCAGAAAGTGAGGACTGCAGATGCTGGAGATCAGAGCTGAAAAATGTGTTGCTGGAAAAGCGCAGCAGGTCAGGCAGCATCAAAGGAGCAGGAGAAACGACATTTCGGGCATAAGCCCTTCTTCAGTTAAGCAAGTACTCAATACATAAACAATGGTCAGATTTATGTTTAGTATTAATACAGCTTTATTTTCAATACTTTAACAAAAATCGTCTTTCTGACAGAATATCTGCCTTCTCAGATGAATATAAATAATCCATTAACACAATTCAAAAAATGGGGTGGGTATTTTTTTTAAATATAACCACCACCAAATCACCTATTTGACAAAGTAAACAATTAACAAGTGCTACCCATCAGTAGTGCAACATTAAAAAAAAGGGGCGGTTAGGATGAGAGGGAGGGGAAATTAATGCACTCCACCCTCCTGTCTTTGCCCAATCTTCTCTAAAGAATTTAATTGTTCTCTTGGAACCTGGAGTTAATTGTATCATAATTGGCCATAGAAATTGTGCTCAAGTGATTGGCATAGAGGGGATTCACTTGGCTTCCTATGTTTATAGGGTAGGACACAAATTGTGGTTGGTTACATTTAGGATGCATGTTTGTAATATGTTGATGTAAATAGAATCTTGTAAATATGTAAAATTAGATTGGAATTCTGTGCTTCATCACCTGGTTATCTAGCCAATAATTATCCCGCAACTAATGCAGAGAAAGTCTGATTATTTACATAATTTGTTGTTGTTGAACCTTGCTGTGCACGGATTAGCTACGTATTTCCTCCATTTCGACAGTGACAGCTGTTCCAAAATACTTTATTGTCTGCAAAGCTTTTCATAATGTGCGACGGTTGTGCAAACTATTAAAATTCAAATTTGTTCAATAATTAAAATCTGTAATTTCGATACTTTGCTTTTTGTATCAACGCAACTCGCATACTGATCAATAAATTTTTCTCGTAATAATTTAGACAATTATTGGAGAGTAATTATTATTTCATCTAACTGGAGTCAAGAAAACTGGGATGGCAGAGTGCTGTTTGGTCACGGCCAGCATTTTTTTCTTTTCTCAATGGCATACCTTTTTGAAAGTTGTTGTGGCATTGACTTTCACCATCCTGACGGGCAACGAATTGCAATTTGCAAAAAATAAAATCTCTCTGGGTCTTTTACAAATTACTTTAAATCGGTGTTATGTATTTAGAATCCTCTCGATAACGAAGGGATGCTAGAGTAATTAATTCTGTGCTGTACGTTTTTAATTGAATATTCGTCCTACACTCCCATTAAACTTGCAACTTGTTCCCAGACAGTTCATGCATTATATTTTTGATATTTAGCAAAATGCCTGGAAGCAGAAATCAGCTGGGACATTCATTTTAAAGCCTCATCTCAACGCTCAATTATTTAGGGAGTTTTTTCGGCCTGCTAGCCTGAAAAAAATGCCTACTTTAACATATTGACTCTTAAAACATAGGAGGCGTGTCTCCTCCAAACGGGTGAGAGGTTAGAACTGATCAGCTGATTCGAAGCTGTGGGAGTTGCTGCAAACAATGCACTGAACCGGGCTTATTTCGAAAAACCAAAACACTAAGAGACTAAAGTCTGCGCTGGTATAGCTGATTGCCACTACCAGTGCTTCACCTTCAGCTCTTTATTTTTCTTTTCTAAATAAAGGTGGCTGTTCGCATTTTCCTCTTCTAGTAATGCGAAAGAGGAATAATTCCCTGATAGTAGAACATGACACGACCGTCACGACACTGCAAAAGGACTCCGTACATCTTGCACCAAGCTTAAAGCACAGCCACAAAGCAGCAACTAGCAAAGGAAGTGATAACAACCTCGACATAGACGAAAAAACGGGAATGCGAACTGGTCATTGGAGGTAAGAATGGTGCGTGTGTGCGAGGGCAAGTGCTGTACTACAAGAAAATCAGTGGTTGTAATGAGAGTTCGAAAAACGACTGGTCAAATCAGATGAAACGTTAAAAGCTCAACGTCCTATAAATACAATTCTTATTTTTCGAGTTAGAATTGTAATACTGTAACACTAAACGTAACCAAAGGCGCGGAAACATCTGACCGGAAATTTCACATGAATATTGAGTCAGGTTTTTCTCTAGGACAGAAAAGGACAGTTGAAAAATGATGAGCCTATTCTGTCTGGAGGAAGAATTCGGAACGCAGTTAAAATTTTAAGTAACTTAGCTGCGTATTAAAGCACATCTTGGCTAATTTCTCAATGCGTACACCTGTTAACAAGAAAGATGTGGCTCAAAGAGAATAAGTATCCAAATCGTTTACCCCAACGGATTTGCTAAAAGTAGATAGTCATAGTTGCTATTTGATTTTACTATTTTTTTGTAAGTTGTGTTTGTATACTTTCGATTTTAAACCTTCTTAATTCAATAATTTTGGAGATAGTTAAAATAAAAATTGAAAAGTTTTGATCTGATGGTCATAATTTAAATTGTTGTCTTAACATTTTTGTTGTTGCTATTAATTGGTGTGCTATTCTGAGAAGAATGGCCAAGGATTAAGTCAATGCTTGTATTTTGTGGGATTTGTGAGAGTGAGGTGGATTAGTATATCATACCCTTTCTCCCTCCAGTCATTTGCAAACACCTCCTCCAACATGTCATGATCAGGTCCAAGAAATAATCAAGGCTAATGGAATGCTGACCTTTGCATTGACAGAACAAACCGGCAGGAGTCATACTTCATGCACCACCCTTGATTTCACTCTGAACAGCTATGAGCACCACACTTTGAGGACATATTGACTTTAGAGGGAATATATTTATCAGAATGATACCTGGACTTCAAGGGTTAAATTTATGGTGGATTTTAACAAACTGAGGTTGTATTCTCTGGAGTTTAGGTCAAGGAGTAACTTGATTGAACTTTTTAACCCACTAAGACAAACGTAAGGTCATTTGGGGGGAGGGCATGTTTTTACTGCTTAAAGTCCAGGATTAGGAAGCAACTTTAAGTCAGGGCTGAATTTTTTCTGAAATAAAATTATGCAGTGTCTTAAAAAGCTTAACTCCTGCAAATCATGTTCGCTTACTGTTAATCTTAAAATATCAGATTGAAAGATATTTGTTAATAAACGTATTAAGGTATGTTGGACAACAGATCAGCTAATCTTATTGCATGGGGAAACATGCTGGAGATGCTAAATGGCTTACCTTTGTCCCAGTGTTCCTATGATGGAACACATTTAAGGCTAATGCTAGAAACTAGGGAAGGTAGCATGCACATTTTTAGACTGTTTGGATACAGATTGCTATGGCATAAATGGCTATGAAAGTTGTTGGTCGTAAAGTCTAAAAATTGAGAATCCTTTCAAGAAAGGAAATTAGGAATGTCTTGCTGATAGAAACCTCGGATCCGTCCACTTCACCTTATTTTGGTAGTCAAATGGAACAATGATAATGGTGTTGTTGAATGATCATAGTAATCAACTTCCTTAATTCATCTACCAAGGAACTTGACATGATTCAAGGAAATCCCTTGGCAGTGAATTTTTGGAACCATGGGCCAAAGTCAGCCATCTCTGCTCTACTAATGCAGTTATTACTTGTACTATCTCCAAACACTTTTTTTTCTGAAATAAATTTTTGAATTTTATTCAAAATGTGAGGGGATATGGAGGCTCCTGAAATTGTTTTAATGTTGATTGAATATAAGATACCATATGAGTGGATAAAAGGTGGAGCTGGAAAAAATGCAGCAGATCAAGCAGCATCAAAAGAGAAAGAAAGTTGACATTTCAGGTTGGAACCTTTCATCAGAACTGGGAGAGGGGAAGGGGGCTGCAAAATAGAGGTAGGGGGCTGGGGGAAAGTTAGGTGGGATAGCAGCAGATGGATGTAGGTAGGAGGTGGCTGGGATTGGTCGGTGAGAAGGATGATGGGCAAGAAAGATGGTAGGCAGGTAGGGACAGGTTAACGAGTTGGGGAGGGAGGGCTGAATCTGGAATGAGATGGGAGCTGAGGAAATTTGGAAGCTGCTGAATTCTACATTCAGGCCAAACGTTTGTATACTATTGAGGCGGAAGGTGAGGTGTTCTTGCCTCCAGTTTGCATGTAGCCTTGTGTTGATGGTGGAGGGGGCCCAGGCTGAGCGTGTCGTCAGGGAAGTTCAAATGGATGACAACTGGAAGGTGGGGTTGATGAGAGTGTATGGACCATAAATGTTCCCTGAACCATTTGCCCAGTTTACACTCGGTCTCTCAAATGTAGAGGAGACCACCTTGGGAGCAACAAATGCAATAAATCAGATTAGAGGAAATGCATGTGAATCTGCCGGGCTTGGAATGATTCTTTGGGGCCTTGGAAGAAGGTGAGGGGGAGGAGGTGGGGGACAGGTTTTCCTCCACCTGTGGCAGCAGAGGAAGGTTCCAAGTGTGGAGGAGGGTTTTGTGGAGTCTGTGGACCTTAATAGGGAGTTGTAAAGGGAACAATCCCTGTGCAGATAGGAGTGGGGAGGCAAATATCATTTCAGTGGTGAGGTCAGGCTGCAGGTCGCAGAAGGGGTGGAGGATGATGCGTTGGACTTGGAGATTCGTGGTGTGGAATGTGAGGACCGGAGGACTCCGTCCTCGTTGTGGTTGGGGGGGTTTGTTTGAGGGCATTGTGTGTGAAATAGAGAGGTGAGTTATGGTCCATACATTCCAATCAACTCCACCTGCCTCTGACCTGATTTATTTTATTCATTGCTCCCGATGTGGTGTCCTCTACATCAGAGAGACTGAGTGCAAACTTGGGAATTGCTTCAGGGAGCATTTATGGTCCATGCACTCCAAGCAATGACACCTTCTGGTTGCCATCCATTTCAGTTTCCCCGATGACATACCCATCACCTCCATCATCAACACAAAGCCACAAGCAATCTGGAGCAAGAACACCTCGTCTTCCACCTCGGAGCATACAACCATTTGGCCTTAACCGTAGAAATCACCAGTTTCCAGATCTCCAGATCTTTGCACCAACCATATCCCCACCCCACCTCATCCCAGGCCCAGCCCTCTTTCTTCAACCAGCCCCCTTAACCTGACTCCCGTCTATCCATCTTCCTTCATACCTTTCTGCTTCGTCCTTCCCACTGACCAATCACAACCACAATCTGCATCCACCTAACGCATCCCACCCACCATTTTCCCCTGCCCCACTCCCCCTCTGTATTTTTCAGCCCCTTTCCCTCCCCCAGTCCTGATGAAAGGTTCTGACCTGAAAGGTTGATTCCTCTTCTCTGCTTGACCTGCTGTGCTTTATCCAGTTCCACTCTTTATCTACTTTGACTCTCCAGCATCTGCAGTTCTCGCTATTTCCAAGAATTAGATACAACATAGCTTGCCAAGCTTTATGCTATTATGTTGCTACCCTGCATTAAAGACATCTCTTAAAATAGCTTTCAGAAAATTTAATACTGCAATCACTGAATTATTCTTGCAGAAAGAGCTGAGTGGTCTTATGCTGAGCGATTATATTTTATATCTATTTCACATCACATGCTTTTTACTTTTCAGTGATTTTATTCACGTTTCTTGTTTCTTTTGTGAGCTGCTTCAGACAGTTACACAAAATCTAAAATCCACTACATTGCTTTTGTGATTTGATTAATTGCAGTATTGGGAAGAAGAAGCCAGTACTATTTCTGCTTTATCACTATTTTGTCAGAGGACAAACTCTCTGTCTCTATTAAATAGTGAAAAGAAAACCATTAAAATGGTTGATATTGTTCTTTAAAAATCAATTGTTTTATTGTAAATAAAATTGTCCCTGTAACTATGTCGTAGCATTACAGATGTCAGCTGCAATGTTCCCTTTACCTACAGTGTAGTGATACAATAATTAGTGGCTGGACCAAGAACTGAAGCTTGATGATCAAAAACAATTGCTTTAGATTGTCACATTTATAATATATATGTATTTCAATATGTTAAATACATTTAACTTATGATCTTGTTCAACTGCTTACTTTTGCTGAGTGCTGTTGGTTAAGAAAAGGTGGGCAATGGAGATGGGGAGAAAATTTTGCACTTGAGGTGAATAATATCAATCTTGGGAGCACACAATTTGTTTTGCGAGACTTGTATATTCTAAGGTTGGATGCCAATAATCAAGATTACAACTTTGCTTTGCTGCAACTATGTTCCTTTTCTCCAGTGTTGTATCTGTGACTGCACAAACGGGAATTTTATATTTTGTATCAGCTCATGTTTGCCTTGAAAACATGGCACAAATATATTTTTGAGTTGGCATAGAATTACATGAAATAGCAGGAGAGAAGGAGGTTATTTGGCCCAATCGGTTTGGAGCTGTCTGATATCCTTATTCAACGAACTCATTCACAAACCTCTTTTACATTTCTTGCATGTCACTAATTGCCTGCAAACAAAGTTTAAAAATCTCACAAAACCAGGTTATGGTCCAAAGGGTTTATTTGGAAATACTAACTTTCAGAGCTCCGCTCCTCCTTCAGGTAGCTGTGGAGCAGGAACATAAGACACAGAATTTATAGCAAAAGTTCTGAGTGTCTTGCAACTGAAACAATATATGAACTAAACATGGGTTGCTGTCAACAAGAGTGGCCCTTCCTCAACTAATTAGTCATATCACATTTCTTATCCTGTCGGGTATTCACCATCCCTCCTACCCTTTTGCTCTCCAATGCTGAACATTCTGTACTCAAAGGTCTTAATTATATCCCTCTGTATCCCCACCTTAATTTAATTTTGGACACTGATGCCAAACTCTTTCTTTTTTTCATCTCTGTGCCCATTTCTTTGGAAAAGAGTTGTCTCCTGTTTCACCTCTTCGCCCAGCTCCAACACATTTCCTCCCTCTGCCCTTTTACCTGGATTCGATTTGTTCAGCGAGAACTGTCAATGTGACATTGGTTGCCTTCACTTCTCTGCCTCCTCACCCAATCCAACCTATCTCCTCTGAACTGACAGCACTTCTGACTATGTCCACACATTTCAGTGTCACTGCAGCAGTTTGAAATTCCACTTAACTAGTCAGAACGTCATTGCAGCGCTGCAACCACATCTGTGCATCCATCTGTGCCATCTCATTTCCTCTAATCTCCAGTCATTCCCTTTTTTTGGATTGGTTTTCTGACCACTGCAGCCTGCTTTTGACTGGGAAGAGGATCTCTTGCTATATGTGGATGAGTGTCTCCTTGGAGTTATCACTGAAGTTAGATGCTGTCCCATTGTAATTACTGCCTTGTTTGCTCTCCCTTTTCAATCTGAATATTTGACACTTATATCCCAGTGTTACCTACCCCTTGCCTATGGTGTCTTCATTTCATGACAAGAAATCACTGATAGATGCACAGATGTGGTTGGACTGCTGTAATGACCTTCTGACTGGTTAAATAGAACTTCACAGTCTAAGCTGTCAGCCCTGGATGTCACAAAGGATGCCTAGGAAACACGAGAAGTGGTAATTAACCCAGACACTGGGCATGACCATGCACCAGTATTCACAGTGAAATGAATAGCTGCTTTCCAATGCAGGCCACTGATTAGTCAGGAATTCCTGCAGCATTGCCAATACTGAATGCTTACTTGCAGAAGACATTCCAATGATATGCTCTGGATATTTAAATTTGGTGCAGACGAGAGTGCCGGCAGTTGGGTTATGGTGAGTAACGTCATGGGAGGAGGCCATAAAAGCTGATGATTATTGAGTATGGCCCATAAGTGTCACCCTCTAATGAATATAGGATTTCCAGCCTACTTACTATTTAATTGAACCTCTACACAAGATCCAGTTTCCTGCCCTTGTGGCCATGTGACTCAATTTGGGGCAGAAAGTGGGAACTTCTGCATAATGAAGTGTGCCCATTCTTCTTTTTGAAAGTCTTTCAAAAAAAAATTGTCACTTTTTTTTAAAAAGACCTAACTTGTTCATCCTTCCTGTTGGTGAAGCCTTGCAGTTCTGATATCATGATTGTTAAACTTTTTTGCATCCTCATCACTGCTTTTGTAATCCTGTGTTCTTTTGCATATGGTGACATAATTGGAATACCTCTATACTTCTGTTTCAATTCTGTCCATCTAAGTAAACCCCATTCCTTGTTTTACTTTTGTTTCAGCATTATTGACATTTTTGAAGATGTGATCTTTCAGGAATGCTGCCATTGCTGGCTGCGCCAGTGTTAGTATATCCTTAGTTGCCCTGAAGGTTGTGGTGAGCTGCCAACTTGAATGGCATAAATGCACCCACGTAGCTGTTATGAAGGGCATTCTTGGAGTTTGATCCAATGACCGTAAAGGAACAAACATGTTGTTCAAATCAGGATTTTGTGTGGCTTAGAGGGAAACTTGTTACGTGTTACTATTTTTAGTGGTCGTGTATTTGTACTCGGATATTTTACTCCTCGCATTTTGTTTTACATTTTCCCAGTGGCTTTATCTTTCTTGAATAATGTAAAGTATTAGATTTTTTTACTTTGTAATTCACTTGCCTATTATATGGAGCTTTGACAGGAAGGCACTAAAAAGGCAATGTGATGATCACTGTTTCAGTGATTGTTGGTTTAAGGATAAATCTTGGCAAGAGCATGAAGGTGAACTTTCCTAACTCACTTTGAAGTTTTGCTATGGGACTTTGTTGTGTCTACCTGAGCGGTAAAATGGAGTCTCATCAAGACATTTCACCTGAGAGGCAACATCTTCAGTATGTGTAAAGTGTGGCGTGAAGAAACCCTATCAGAACTAGCCAAAGATTTTGGGGAGAACTTTCCACTAGTTTGAAGACATAACTAACACAAAGGAAATTTGAGGTTATTGAAATTCTGTCATCTCTGAAGGAGTTCCTCAGGGTTGTTGCTTAGGCCCAACCATCTTCAGCTGATTCATCAGTGACCTTCTTTCCATTGTAAGGTCAGAAATGGAGATGTTAGCTGACTGGGCTGAACATTATGCATTTATGATTCTTGGGTACCGCAGCAAAATCTAGACAATTTCCAGATTTCAGCTGGCAAGTGATGAGTAATATTTGTCTCCATAAATGCCAGTTGATGACTATCTCCAATAAGAGAATTTAAGCACCTTCAATAGTGGTGCCATCACTGAATCTTCCACTATCAACATCCTTGGTGTTACCATTGACCAGGATTCCATGGGACTCGCCAAATAAACACAGTGGCTACAAGATCAGGTTAGAGGCTCGGAATACTGCAACGAGTAATTTACCTGACTCTCCAAAATCTGTCTACCATCTACAAGGCACGATTCAGGAGAGTGATAGAATATTCCCCACTTGTCTGGATGGGTATAGATTCAGCAATACGCTAATGTTCCAGGACAAGCAGCCTACTTGATTGGCACTTTGTCCACAAACTTCCGCTCCTCCACTAAATGCTCTGCAGCAGCGTGCACTACCGACAAGAAGCACTGCGGAAATTCCCCAAAACTTCTTAGCACCTTTCAAACTCATAACTACTTCCATCGAGAAGGACAGGGGTAGCAGATAGATGGGAACATCACCTGCAAGAGCCCCTCTAAGCCATTAATCAGCATGACTTGGAAATAAATGGCCATTTCTTTGTCGCTGGATCAAAATCCTGGAATTCCCTCCCCAAGGGTGTTGTGGCTCAACCTACAGTGCATTGATGGTAGCAGCTCACCACACCTTCTCAAGGGTAACTGGGGACAAGGAATAAATGTTGGCTTGCCATCAATGCACATGCCCATGAGTGAATTTTTCAAAAAACAAAACAAAAGCAAGTCAGTCTTGGAGCCCTCACTTCCCACATGCTTGAATGAGTCCATTTCCAACAACAATCAAGATGCTTGACATCATCCAGGACAAAGCAGCCCCTCCGTCATTGACACCCAATAGCAGTTGTGTACACTATTCACCAGATGTACTGCAGAAATTCACCAAGACTCCTTAGATAATACCTTTCAAAACCATGGTGGCCATCTTGACGGACAAAAGTATCAGATACATGGCAACATCATTTGTAGGTTCCCCTCCAAGCAATTCAGCATCTTGGAAATATCACCATTCCTTCAGTATCACAAGATCAAAATCCTAGAACTTCTATATGCATTGTGGGTCTCCATGCACCAAATGGACTGTTATTCAAGAAGGCAGCTCTCAATCACCACCTCAAGGGCAATTGGGATGGGCAATAAATTCTGTTTAGCCAGTGACACCATCCTGTGAGTGAATGTTTAAAAAGAACTTGGCATGTCATCTTGGATTGCATGCTCCTATATCAGAACTAAAACCCTAGGACCTTTAGACTGCAACTTGAGTGTGCTACTTCTGAACCACAGTTGACACCCAATTCAGAAATGCAGGTCCTACACTGATCCAATTGCCTAACTCCTTTTTAAATTGACCAAGGGTGTAAGAATTCAATTCCGAATTTAGATGTATTTGTGCCCGATAAGGTTGACAGGCTAGTTTCATTTGTAATAAGACAGCAAAATAAATCCAGCAGTATTAAGTTTGACACATTTGGACAGGCTTTGCTTCCTATTTTAAACTTGGAAAGTGCACAGACTCAGACCATGCATCTGAAGCCAAAACTTAAGTTGTGTTCCTCTTTGTCTGAAAAGCATTCTTGAACAGCATGCTTCACTGTAGCCATTAAAACATGACGCACCTGTATTCTTAAGGATTTGTGGTGTTTCAAAACACTTTTCTTTGACTTGTCCTTTCTTTCTACACTGGAGAATTTGGAGAGAACATGTCCACTATGTCCTTTCCAGCCAGCCTCAGCATGAGAGATTTCAGCTGAGTGTACTTAAAGAATTAATCATTGTTCATTTCTGATATTCTTTATAAGTGCTCAAAAGATAAATTTACTCAAAACAGATTTGCTACTGACTAATTTCTAATGTAATCCCCAAAATTTAAAATGAAAGACAACTATAAACTGACGAACAAACAAAAACAAAAATTGCTTGTGAAACTCAGCAGATTCGACAGTGTCTATGGAGAGAAAGCAGTTAATGTTTCAAGTCCTGTGACCTTTCTGCTTTCTTGCTGCCAGACCTGCTGAGTTTCTCCAGTAATTTCTATTTTTGTTTGTTTCAGATCACCAGCATCTGCAGTTCTTGTTTTATTATGGTTTTTAAAGTTTCATTTACTATTCTTTCCCCTTTATTTTCTTGCCCCTTCGTAGTTGGAAAGTCTCAATCCAATCTTGTTTTGAGGTGAAATTATATTAATTAAGTTGTTTACATGTTGTATTTAGTTCTGCATGGCCAACATAATACTTGTAATAAAATATGATCTTAGTGATCTGTTGGAAACCAAAGTGGTCTATATCCATCTCAATCTGATTCCATTACTCTAAATGCAATCTAGAGGATCTTAATCAGATGAAAGTTGATGGCCTGATACGCAGCTTCTAGAACATTTAACCTGTTAACTTATTAAAGTAATATCTCCTTTCTCAAGTTACAGAATTGCTTATCGTTTTTAAACTAAAACATAACATCCTGTTCTTATTTTCATTGACAGTTTATGCCAGAATTACCAGAAGCAATAAATAACAATATTAAATCATCAGTAGCTCATTGTGTAGTTAAACTTCTAAAATTCTTTCGTCAAGTTGTAATAGACTTTGAGATATTTAATGTTTTAATGGCTTTGTATAACAGTACTTCTAAATGCATATTGCACCTTTTTGGCTGTGCACCAAGTTGTTGTTTAGCACACACAAATGGAATAATAGTTGGCTTGGATTGTATTACATGGAGATAATGGATACCCAGGAGGGATTACTGATTAGTAATTCTGTCAAGGGAATTTAGGTAGGATCGTAAATAACCTGAGAGATTAGCTGACAACCTTGAAACAGCTGCTGGGGAACATTGTCTGAGAGATGTGATGAGGTAACAAGTTCAGGTAGTGATAGACCATTGATCTGTTCAGCTTACACTCTGAACTTGCTTCAAGGTGCCCTTGATTTAAACTTAAATCTACATATCTCAAATTTATTTTTATTGACAGGATGCTATCTAGTTTCTTTCTGAACTCCAATCCCTGCTTGTTGGCGACTTTCGTATCTTTACCATGTTATAAAATATATCCGATCATTGACAAACTGCTAGTATTAATCTTGAGAGGAAGAGTTCTGAACGTTTTTTTTCTTCAAACTGGTCCTTGACAATAGGCTGTTGAACTAAACACCTGAATATTTTATTTAAACGTTGGAACTTGATCCTTCATTGCTCATGTAATTAAAGTGCTCAGATCATACCACGACCTGAAGAGTACAGCTCGGGGAGTTCCACCTGAACACCCTACAGATAGGCATGATTTCAAAATTACAGTTTCAAGTAGATTTTGAATGTCATTATAAAGCTATTTCTTGTATATTTTGTCCTTGTGATGGCTTCCAGAGAGTAAAACGATAAACTAGTAGAGACATTAATTGGGAAGTATGCCCACTTTACATAAACTGTGGGGATTACATTTAAGCTTATTTTCTTTTAAATAGCTGGATCCAGTTAGGTCTTTTTAGCAAAAAAAGGTCCAGCAATGAATTAAGAATGAATGTCTTTACTCAAAGGGCGGTTAAAATGTGGCACCTGTTGCTACATGAAGTTGAGATGAAAAGCGAAGTTGCATTTACAGGAAGCTAGGATAAATACATAAATAGGATAAGATTTATAGGATATGTTGATGGCCTGGTAGGAGGCTCCTGTGGATCATTAACACTGGTGTAGATCTGTTAGGCCATGTGGATTTATTTCTGGGGTGTAAACTCTACGAAGGCTCATCTTTGGTAAGAGTTAAAAATCACACAACATCAGGTTATAGTCCAACAGGTTTAATTGGAAGCACACTAGCTTTCAGAGCGACGGTCCTTCATCAGGTGATTGTGGAGGGCTCGATCGTAACACAGAATATATAGCAAAAATTTGCAGTGTGATGTAACTGAAATTATACATTTGAAAAATTGATTGTTAAGCCTTTCATCTGTTAGAATACAGTGATAGTTTCACTTTCATTTGTAAATCACTATCCCTTTTTTTAAAAAAAAGTTGCATTCTCGGGTTATCTGTTAACAATGGTGATAGCTAGACAATATGTTGAAGGTGTTAGCCCCCTGTGTTCTCTGTCTATGACCTGATGTTTAGATTGATTCTAATCTTAAAATGTGAGGTAACGGAGTTTTACATAAATTCATGCAGTTTTTGAGCTCCGAGTTCTGCAGTATGTAATTAAGGCAAATGGAATTTTGTCCTTCATTGCTAAAGGGTTTGCCTTTAAAAACAGGAAGTTATGTTGCAGGTGTATAGGGTGCTAGCAAGGCCACACCTCGTGGCACAGTGGTTAGCACTGCTGCCTCACAGCGCCAGAGACCCGGGTTCAATTCCCGCCTCAGGCAACTGACTGTAAGGAGTTTGCACGTTCTCCCCGTGTCTGCGTGGGTTTCCTCCCACAGTCCAAAGATGTGCGGGTCAGGTGAATTGGCCATGCTAAATTGCCCGTAGTGTTCGGTAAGGGGTAAATATAGGGGTATGGGTGGGTTGCGCTTCGGTGGGTCGGTGTGGACTTGTTAGGCCGAAGGACCTGTTTCCATACTGTAAGTAATCTAATCTAATCTAAACCTGGAGTACTGTGTGCAGTTTTGGTCTCCTTATTTGAGAAAGGATGTACTGGCACTAAGGGAGTTCAGAGAAGGTTCACTAAATTGATTCCAGATTTGAAGGGGTTGGTTTATGAGGAGAGACTGAGTACATTGGAATTTAGAATGAGGGGGGAATCTTATAGAAACATATGAAATTATGAAGGGAATAGATGGAAGTAGAGAGGATGTTTCCACTGGCAGGTAAAATGAGGACAAGAGGTCATAGCCTCAAAATTAGTGGGAGCAGATTTAGGATCAAATTGAGAAGGAACTTCTTCACCCAGAGGGTTGTGAATCTGTGGAATTTTCTGCTCAGTGAAGTGGTTGAGGCATCTTCATTGTTTTTAAAGCTAAGATAACTTTTTTAAAACAGCAAAAGAATTAAGGGTTATTGTGAGAAGATGGGTTAGTAGAGTGGAGGCCACAAAATGATCAGCCATGATTTTATAAATGGCAGAGCAGGCTTGAAGGGTCAGACGACCTACTCCTGCTCCTAGTTCTTATGTTCTTGTTCTTATTAATGCTTAGGGTCATAGGATCTGAAAACATCATGGCAGTGATGGTTATTTAAATTCAATTAATATCTAGAATTGAAAAACTAGTCTCCATGATGGTAAAATCGTACTATCATCAATTAATCTTTTAAGACAAAAAAAATTGTTTACTAATTTCAATTTAGGGGAGGATCTCTGCCATGAGTATCTGGCCTGGTCTGTGAGTCTTCAGATGTGACTGAATCTGAATTAGTGCCATGAACGAGCAGCATATGAATTGAACAATTTTTACTTTCCTCTTCTGTCTGTAACAGAGGTGATTTTTAATTTGTTACTTTTTAAAAAAAAAATACGCAGTTGTGTGTTTCTTTAAACCTGACTTGAGAAATCCCATTTTTAAATAGCATACAACAAACTGCTTACAGTTAAAACAAAGTTGTTCATTCACGTGTTCAAAAGTTTGTAACAGACATTTGCTCTTCCAGGGTAGGAAAGGAAATTACAAATTTTTGAAAAATCAAAAATGCTGATATTAGTTTATCTAAGTTAGTCTATTAAGTAAATGTCCATGAATGTTTCCAGTTGGGTGATCTGCCAGAATTTCTTTATGTAGAATCTTGAATAAGATATAAAGTAGTTCAAGTTAATTCTTTTGTAGCCTGGGAAATTCATTTTTCAGGCTAAATAGTGGATTCTTTCCAGAAATTTTGAGTTTTGAGCAAAGTCGATACTGGAGGCAGATATTTAGCTGAGCCTGAGTTGTTTTTGTAGTTATCTGTTCTTGTGTAAAAATGTAAACTAAGAAACCAAGCTGAAGCTGTTCAAAATCCAACTGTTTCAGTCACGTAACTGGGGTTCCAGGATAGATCACCCTGGTGAACAAGATTGGTCAAAAACTATTGTGTTTTAGTAGAGTATGAAGACCATTAGCACCGTCTCATAAATAATATATTTCAAATGTCGTCTTTGTTCTGAGCTGGCTTGCGTAGTTATCTTGTTAGTTGTTCCTTTGTTGTGGCTTGACAGAAATATCTATAGAATGTTGAGTGTGACATTCCAGAAAATGATGTAAGTTTTTGTGTCCAGGTTACTACTGATCACTACTTTGCAGAAGTTGGCATCAGTGGCAGCCATGTTATCAGTTTAGTGAAGTGTCTATTTCAAAAGAAGTGTAAGCAAGAGGAAATAGTTTTGAAGAAAAGCAATTTCTGATTTGACTTTGTGCCTCCTTGCCATGACGCTACCCTCTGACAGAGCCTAGCAAGCTATACATTTCAAGGACAATTAGGGCTGGGTAACAAATGCAGGCCTTCCAAGCAATGCCCACATTTATGAAAGAACAAAAAAATGCAAGCCACTCTATTCCAATTACCAGTTTATTCAAATTTGGCATGCATGTTGCTTGGGCTTCTATACCATTTAGAGGTATTTATTTAATTTCGATCTTTTAAGCTCAATTATTTTGGTAGATGTAGCATCTGTTAATCTAATGGAAGTATTATAACACCATCTCCTTTTTTAGAATTTCTTTGTCTTAGGTCTTAGATTGAGGCTGAGAAAACCCAAAAAATTCCTTTTGGCCTTTCTCTTTGTGACTCTTAAAACCTACCAAGAGGTGGTGTGGAACTAGATGAGGTGATTTTAAACCTCTAGGTTTCATATCTCTCTCTAAGGAATTAACTAGCTCTTAATCAGTCCTTACCTTGCTGATGCTAGGATTTTTGCAGATGCGAAGTTGTGAATATGAAGCTAGCTGAGTTCTTTCAACAGCTTCAAATTAAGCTTTCATGTATCTTTTATAAGAAGTATGATGCCCTCACGCTGTGCCGAAGTGTTGTAATTTAAGAAACGTGGTAGTCAATTTGTACACAACAATCTCTCAATTTCTCAACAATTTAAACAATCTGCCACGTGATAACAATCAGGCTTTTATTTAAGCAGCTTTGGTTGAAGGGTTGGACAGGACAGAGGAAAATTATGTTACTCTTCCTGTAAGTTCCATGGCAGCTTTTGTGTTCACTTTTTAAAAAGTAGACATGATCTCTGGTTTAACATCTCATTCCAAAGATGCATATCTGACAATGCAGTATTTGCACTCTCCGCTAGAGTGATAGTATTAATTATGTGCTCAAGTCTGTACTTTGGGGCTTGAACAGAAATTCTGATCTCTGAGAATACTCCTGCACAATGAATTGCCGATATTTCAATTATGCTTCTAATGTTCTGTAGAGACATATATAAAAGGTGGTGAAATTTTCAGCCTCTGACATGTAACAAAAGTTTACATGCTATAGAGAGAGAGGCTGAACAGGCCGTTTTCCCTGGAGTGTCGGAGGCTGAGGGGTGACTTTATAGAGGTTTACAAAATCATGAGGAGCATGGATAGGATAAATAGACAAAGTCTTTTCCCTGGGATGGGGAATCCAGAACTAAAGGGCGTCGGTTCAGGTTGAGAGGGGAGAAATGCAAAAGAGACCTAAGGGGCAACATTTTAATGCAGAGTGTGGTACATGTACAGAATGAGCTGCTAGAAGAAGTGGTGGAGGCTAGTACGATTGTAACATTTAAAAGTCACATGGATGAGTAGATGAATAGGAGGGGTTTGGAGGGATATGGGCTGGGTGCTGGCAGATGGGACGAGATTGGGTTGGGATATCTGGGATTGTTGTATATAAAGTGACTGCCACATTTCTTAAATTACAACACTGACCACACTTTACAAGTACTTTGGCACAGTGTGAGGGCATCCTACAAGTGCAAATATTTCTTTATAGAGATACATGAAAGCTTAATCTGAAGCTGTTGAAAGAACTCAGCCAACTGCATATCCACAACTTCACATCTGCTAAAATCCTAGTGTCAGCAAGGTAAGGACTGATTAAGAGCTAGTTAACCTTAAAGAAAGGTATGAAACCTAGAGGTTTAAAATCATCTCACCTCGTTCCATGTAGAGGGCAGCACAGTGGCTCAATGGTGAGCACTACAGCCTCACAGCGCCAGTGACCCAGGTTCAATTCCAGCCTTGGGCGACTCAGAGTTTGCACATTTTCCCTGTGCCTGCTTGGGCTTCCTCCAGGTGCTACGGTTTCCTCCCGCAGTCCAAAGATGTACAGGTCACGTGAATTGGCCATGTTAAATTGCCCATAATGTTAGGTACATTAGTCAGAAGGAAGTAGGTCTGGGTGGGTTACTCTTCGGAGGGTCAGTGTGGACTTGTTGGGAAAAGGGGCCTGTTTCCACACTGTAGGGAATCTTATCATAGAGATGTGCAGAATGGTCCAACTTGTCCATACTGACCAGATATCCCAACCCCCAATCTAGTCCCACCTGCTAGGACCCAGCCATATCCCTCCAAACCCCTCCTATTCATATACCCATCCACATGCCTTTTAAGTGTTGCAATTGTACTAGCCTCCACCACTTCTTCTGGCAGCTCATTCTGTGCATGTACCACACTTTGCATGAAAAGGTTGCCCCTTAGGTCTCTTTTATATCTTTCCCCTCTTACCCAAAACCAATGCCTTCTAGTTCTGGACTCTCCCACCCCATGGAAAAGACCTTGTTTATTTATCCTATCTATCCCCCTCCTGACCTTATATACCTCTATAAGGTCACCCCTCAGCCTCTGACACTCCAGGGAAAACAGCCCCAGCCTACTCAACATCTCTCCATACCTCAAATCCTCCAGCCCTGGTAACATCCTTGTTAATCTTTTCTGAACCCTTGCAAGCATCACAGCATCTTTCCATAGGGTGGAGACCAGAATTGCATGCAATATTTCAAAAGTGGCCTAACCAATGTCTTGTATAGCCGCAACATGACCTCCTAACCCCTGTACTCTATCGTGTTATCCATAAAGGAAAGCATACCAAACACCTTCACTATCTTATCTACCTGTGAATCCACTTTCAAAGAGTTCTGAACCTGCACTTCAAGGTCTTTGTTCAGCAACACTCCCCAGGACCTTACCATAAAGTGTATAAGTCCTGCTAAGGTTTGCTTTCCCAAAATGCAGCACCTCACATTTATCTAAATTAAACATGATTGATTTTTTAAAAAGATTTATTCAATGGTTTCCCCTCATGGGTGAATTTAGAATTGGTGTCAAAGTTTAAAAAATAACAAGCTTCCCATTTTACCGGAGAGGACGAATCTCTTATGGTCTTTATTCAAGGCTGAATTGGACATATTTTTAATCTATAATGGAGTTGAGGAAATGGAGGGATGAAGATGGTAGGTAGGAAAATGGAATTAAGGCCATAATTAGATCAGTCATGATCATATTGAATGGGGGACTAGATTCAATGGGCTGAATGGCCTATTCTTTGGGATACAGTTGAAGGTCCGGTAAAACATTGCAACAGGTAAAAACAGCTTTGGATTTAATTTTTTTTAAGAAAAAGGCTATGCAAATACACTGGACTGTTACTAAGACGTGCATGATTTTAACATTTTATGCTATCTGGTTCAGAATACCCAGAAGTTGCCAACTGATAAGGCTATGGAGAGAATTCAACTAACTAAATATCGATTGACTTAATCTTCAATCTAAGATATTGGAATCCTTACTCAGATTAATTCAGCTAATTTTTTTTTCAAATTTAGTATAATGAATCCAGCATCTGGTAGCAATTGATGAAATAACTATAGCTGCTATAATATGCAATTCCTTCACTACATCTTGTGATTAACCTGAAATAATGCTCTGTGATCTCTTTTTTCCCCCTTACGCGATGGTTTTTTTTCTCATTCAAGGCTGCTCCAAATCCCGTACCAGCCTCACCATGCCTACATGCATGTTTATCAAGGGAGGGCTGCAAAATTATTTAAAAAAAAAATCTCTATCCAAGGAGCACTGAGCTGATGAAGGGTGCCCACACCAAATAGTGTATGGCTTTGTAACATTTGTCACATGTTTTGAGCTGATATTTTGGGAAGCTATGTTGCAAGTAGCCAAAGTTTGAAGATAATTATCTCATCCAATTTAATTTTGTGAGCAGTTGATATATTTTCTGCAAATGAAACAAGTCATCATAATTTAAACTATAACTGGCAATTGTGCTAGAATTCAGTTTGCAAGATAAACAAATTCATGTTGACAGAATTTCTTTAAGGAAAGGTCATAGCATTCATTTTATGGAACTTTTCGATATGAATTTGAGATGTTAAAATACATTATTCTTGTATCTTTTTTGTTTTTATTGATTATACTCAATTTAAAAATAAGGATTCCAGTATGAACACAGAGTTTCACTTCACTCTTTGTGATGAATACAATGCTTAGTCTTTTTTTTTGTAGAGTGACGTTTTTTTCTTTTGCTTCCACATTTTAGGCATTCTTGGCTTTACAGAATCAAGAAGCTAGCAGTGTGGTTGTTAGCCGTGTACATATGCATTCCTTTCATAGTAAAAATGTGCCCAGGTATTCAAGCCAAGCTGGTCTTCTTAAATTTTGGTGAGTAGCAATTCAGTGAATTGGATTAACTGCACCTGTTTGTCATTCACAAAGCCTTTGGCATGCCATCATGCATTTCGAACCAGAGCTCTAGAAATTTCCACCAGGTCAATCTGATTCACCAACTATGTGTACTCCTTTAATTTGCAACATGTCTTTGACTCTGTTTTTGTTAACCCCCTCCAAAAGAGTGGCTCAATGATACAGTTCATTTGCTTGCTTAATTACAGTAGATTAGAGAGTCCTATATGTCTGGTCCACTCTTCAATTAGATCATCAAATTCCTCTTTTTCTCACAAAAGTTATTGAGCTCAGAATGTTCCATCTTGAAATCCTTTTTTCCCTTCCTCTCTGCTGCTGTTCCATTGGTGGCTGCTCATATTCACAGGCTTCTAAAGCTAGTTTTTTCAGAAAAACCCTTATTCTGCGTTCAAAATATCTCAACATATTTAAGTGCCTGTTTTCTCAGAATATTGCATGCTGCCTATTAAAGAGACACTGTATACTTGTCAATGAAATAGCTGGTGGTTTAACATCTATATATAATTTAGGTGGATCCCATGACAAATATAACTACTTTTAAGCAAATTAGGCTACTTACTATCTTCCACCCTGCCCTTATAGTCCACTGCTCCAAATTGCAAGTACTTCAATAGTGGATAGAAACTTCACATGTCATTTAATTTAACCTAAACACATGCATCCTTTGGAAACGTGCATTCATATTGATACATTAATAACTTGTGTTTGCTTATCTATTTCATTGCTTGGGATTTTGCAGCAAAGGAATTAATTTCTTTATTCACCAGTACAAAATTTACATAGCCGTTTATGTGGGTTATTTGAAATGTTTGTTTTGCTTTTGAAGTATTATGTAAGGGGCTTATTTATTTAACTCTGAGCCATGCAAACGAGGAAGACCCCACATTTTCAGTGGCCCAGGCTTAATTAACTGCCATCAGCAAACCAGCAGCTGTCTATAATGCTCGATGGTTAATCTGTTGATAAACAACAAGAGTTTGAGACTAGGATTTCTGTGGTGCCCCCTCCTGCAACTGAACAATCAACTGATACTTGGCAATAAAGAATCTCTCCATTCTGGAGGCTTCCTGCCTCTATTCCTGATGAAGGGCTTTTGCCCAAAACGTCGATTTTTTTTTTCCCCTGCTTCTCGGATGCTGCCTGACCTGCTGTGCTTTTCCAGCACCACTCTGATCTAAACTCTGGTTTCCAGCTTCTACAGTCCTCACTGTTGCCTAATAAAGTTTCACGGTTGAATAATAGCCATAAGGTACAAGGGAGCCAACTGCTCTTCGAACCATATCCTAGTAACAGCATAGGACCCCCAACAGCATGTAAGCGAACAAAATAGTACTGAAAATGATTATAATTTAGGGAATGGTTTAACGGGGTTCCAAGCTGCAGGCTTACGGAGGCTTTCAGATAATGAAAATGCTGTTTTTGTTTCCCAGCAAATGTCTTTCCAAGTTAACTGCAAACAACTTTATGAACAGAACAAAACATCTTTAAGTTTTAGAGGCCAAAATATTGATATCTTTATTACTATAAATTTTTAATGGAGTGGTTTTTATATTTAAATATTAGTGTGTACAAATTAGCATTTCCTATATCTTTTGAGGAAAAAATGATTTATCAATAAATTAATTGGCTATTTTCTGCACAAAGTGCCTTGGTCAAGAATTTGATGGAATTGCTGTTTACGATTAAAAACAAATTATTATAGATTTGAATTTATTCTATGTAATTGGTTTGTAGTCTTAATCATTTGAAAGCTCAAATTTTTATTGACCCCTTTCTTTTGTAGTGCGGCTACCATATTTCATTGACTTGAAGAGGCCACAGGACCAAGGGTTGAACCACACATGGAATTTTTATCTTAAACCTGAAGAGACAATTACTATTGGTGCTTGGTAAGTGAGCAGAGACTGGTAAAAAAAACATTGTCTTAATTTCACAGTTGATGACAGACCTGATGTGGGTTCCTAGTGATGTATATTTTTGTTGCTTTGCTTTATTAATATTTTGGTATAGCTGGTTGTCTGTTTCATGGACTAGAGCATAAAATAGGCTGACGCTCTAGTGCAGAACAGACTGAGTGCTGCACTATGCTGTTTTTCAGGTTACACACATGCCTCTTCAGGTGGAACATTAAAAGTTCCCAAGGTATTATTTTGAAGGAGAACAGTAGACTTCTCCCTGAATCAACATCACTGAAACAAATTATATGTTCATGTTGCTGTTGTAGGAGACTTGTGTGTATACATTGACTGAGTTTTCTATGTGATAGCACCAGCAATTTGGATTTGCATGCCATTTTTAAAATATAGCATTCCATTACAGTCGTGATTGCACCTCATACATAGTTGGTTGTTAACTGCCTTTCAGTCAAGCAATATCTTAATTTTAAGAATGATCCGTGGTCTTGTTCCTTTCTATCTCTAATCTCCTCCTGCTCCTACAAATCCTCCAAGATAAATGCACTCCTTTAAATCTGTTTTTTTTCTGCAAACCTGATTTTATTTGCTTCATCACTGGTTGTCACACTCAGTTGTCTCAGTCCTAACTTCTGTTACGTCCCTATATTTTTCAGATTCTATACTTCCCTTTTCTCCCCTTAAGACACTGTAAAGCCTACCTATTTCACGTATCATTTGGTCATCTGACTAGACATTTACCGTCACTTCTTTGAAGTGATATTGTGCATAACCTATTGTTTGGCATATCCTGAGGTTGTAACTATTGTTCCCATTACCGTTTGCATTCCTGCTCTTCCTGTCAACTTGTTAAACAGTTAGTTAGAGGACAGTTAATTTAAAGGTGACTTGATGAAGGGTTATGTCAGGCCTGAAAACATTAACTGTTGCATTCTCCACAGATATCAGCTGTTGAGTTTCTCCAGCATTCTCAGTACTTGCTTTTGCATGTCTTTTTTTTTAAAACATCTAATTTTGCTGCCATTTTTTTATTTGAAAAGAAATGTCTAGTCAATTTGCTTTCCATTATTTGGGAAACTTTGTTAATAATCAAGAGACAAGCAAAAATGGTCAAGGAGGGAGCTTGCATCCTGTGTGAAATGTCATAGAGATTACAGCATGGAAATAGACCGTTCGGTCCAACCCGTCCATGCCGATCAGATATCCCAACCCTTCCTATTCATATTCCCATCCAAATGCCTCTTAAATGCCGCAATTGTACCAGCCAACACTTCCTCTGGCAGCTCATTCTGTGTACACACCACCCTCTGTGTGAAAAAGTTGCCCCTTAGGTCTCTTTTATATCTTTCCCCTCTCACCCTAAACCTATACCCTCTAGTTCTGGACTCCCCGACCCCAGGGAAAAGACTTTGTCTATTTATTCTATCCATGCCCCTCATAATTTTGTAAACCTCTATAAGGTCACCCCTCAGCCTCCGACGCTCCAGGGAAAACAGCCCCAGCCTGTTCAACCTCTCCCTGTAGCTCAGATCCTCCAACCCTGGCAACATCCTTGTAAATCTTTTCTGAACCCTTTCAAGTTTCACAACATCTTTCCGATAGGAAGGAGACCAGAATTGCATGCAATATTCTAACAGTGGCCTAACCAATGTCCTGGACAACCACAACATGACCTCCCAACTCCTGTACTCAGTACTCTGACCGATTAAAGGAAAGCATACCAAACGCCGCCTTCATGATCCTATCTACCTGCGACTCCACTTCCAAGGAGCTATGAACCTGCACTCCAAGGTCTCTTTGTTTGTCAATTTAATACAAATTGATGTCAAGCCACCAGATCTTTGTACAAAGAAATAAAACTTGATAACATCATGTTACATAAATTCCATAACAATAGATGGAAATAAATTCTTAGCTAAAAGTGAAACAAAATTTCATGGATGTTAAGAACTGGCAATTATAGCTGTGTGGTAAGCTCTTTCAAAGAGCTATTACAACTGCAACCTTCTACATCACCTTTTGGTTTTGTAAGATGAAGTGTTGACAGCACCCACTCAATGCTTTTTAATGTTCTAGTTAACTTTACACCCCAGTTCCATGCATTAGATTCTCTACAGTATGGAAACCGGCCCTTCAGCCCGACCCTCCAAAGAGCAACCCACCACGAACCACTTCCCCACCCTACATTTATTAATGCACCTAACACCATGGGCAACTTAGCATGGCCAATTCACCTGACCTGCACATCTTTAGATTGTGGGAGGAGACCAGAGCACACGGAGGAAGCCCTCCCAGACACTGGGAGTATGTGCAAACTTGACACAAACAGTCGTCCGAGGTGGGAATTGGACCCAGGTTCCTGGCACTGTGAGGCTGCAGTGTTAACCACTGAGCCACCATGCTCCCATTGTTCTTCTATCGTGTATATCTTCCTTAAATAAGCTTTTAAACTGTTTAATTTCAAAAGATAGGAAGTCTTACATTTTCAGTAGCATTTCAGACAGTTGTTGGAAATCAGTGCATTAGATACTTTTGAAGTGAGCAGCAGCTATTTGAACATGGCAGGTTCCCATGTGATAACGACCGGGTCTTTGTATTTCTGGCATTCTCTTAAAGGAAAATAATAGTTCTGACACAAGAAGCAGCTCTATTGCACCTCCTTTCAAATATTATTGCAATCTCTTCCCTCACTGCTATATCTATTAGAATCCCAACAACATTGATCCTGCATGCTGTCTGCGCTGCCTACTCACTTGCTCAGGATACCTTTCCACCTACACTAATACTAACAGCTGTGCTATCCAGCGTAATTTCCCTTAATGCCTCCCTATTTCAGTCCACCATAGAATTGAAAGAATCCAGGGTAATGCCTGACATTTGGCTTCTAACCCCTAATGAGAGGATCCTCTCTTTTTCACTACCCTGAGCAACTGACCAAATCTAAGACCTTGGACTGATATTTGAGGCTATCCTTGACTTGGCTGAGGAATGTTGATAATGTGGCAAGCTTCCTGGCTTTATCTGTGCTAAATAGCATTGTAATGCAGCAGTACCATGAAGCTGGAATCTCTAGGTGAAGGGCCAGGCAAAGCCGGGATGCTGTGAGAATCCAGGTAGGCTAAGAGTGAGTGACTACAATGAGAGTCAGTGAGCAGCCTAGAGATGTAGCCTGGCCTAGTCCATGAGCTGGATGTGTGTCCCTGAGTGCTTCAGCATTACAATAATATATAGTAGTCATTGCACACCAAGGTGCAGTGTTAGAGCGCAAAAGCATACCGAAAGTGAATTGGTATGACATTGTTAGGTTTATGTTCTGTTGTTTTTTTCCTTAAGATTCTTGCACACTTGATGCAGCTGCAATGTGCTAGCTTCTGTGAACAACGACCAAATTTTATCAAGCACAGTGTAGTATAAACTTTCTGGAAGAACTTTTAAAACAGGGCTTGGCAGAGTTATGTCAAATTCTGGATTAGTGGTGCTGGAAGAACACAGCAGTTCAGGCAGCATCCAAGAAGCAGCAAAATCGATGTTTCGAGCAAAAGCCCTTCATTAGGAATCAGGTTCAATGATGCAATGAGCTGCTGCTGACTCTTGAAAGAGGCTCACACAAGGAGTCTGGCTAGGCCCATCAATTACTTGCGCTAGCCCATGCCATTCAGGTCTTTATAATCTGTCCCTTGTCAGTGCAGTGCTCCTTCAGTACTACAATGGAGTGTCCAGCTCTGATTGTTGTGCTCAAATACTGAATTTATTCTCCTCATTTTGGTTGAATGCAGAACCTTCCATTCATTCAGTAATGCTCTCCTTGGTCATTGTCAGTCAAAGTCTATCGTGATTGTGGGTATGTTTGCCAAGCTGGGAAGTTTATTTGTAGACGTTTCGTCCCCTGTCTAGGTGACATTTTTTAGATTACTTACAGTGTGGAAACAGGCCCTTCGGCCCAACAAGTCCACACTGACCCGCCGAAGCGCAACCCACCCATGCCCCTACATTTACCCCTTACCTAACACTACGGGCAATTTAGCATGGCCAATTCACCTGACCTGCACATCTTTGGACTGTGGGAGGAAACCGGAGCACCCGGAGGAAACCCACGCAGACACGGGGAGAACGTGCAAACTCCACACAGTCAGTCGCCTGAGTCGGGAATTGAACCCGGGTCTCTGGTGCTGTGAGGCAGCAGTGCTAACCACTGTGCCACCGTGCCGCCCTAAAGCGCTTGTGTCTTCTGGAATTTTATTAGTTCATTTTCTGCCGCTTTTGGTTGCTAGTTCCAGTTATTCATTGTAGTTGGCAGCATATTGGGTCTGTGTGCTTGTTGATGGAGTCTGTGGCTGAGTGCCATGCTTCTAGAAATTCTGTGGCTGTCCTATGTTTAGGTTGTCCTATGATCATTGTGTTGTCCCAGGCGAATCTGTAGTCCTTGTCATGTGTGTATAGCTACTAAGGACAGCTGGCCTGGGGTTTAATGGCTAGTTGGTATTTGTGGATGCAGATTGCTAGTTGTCTGCTTGTTTGCTCTATATACTGTTTTGTGCAGTTTCTGCATGGTATCCTGTAAATTATGTTAGGCTTGCACGTGATTGGTTTAGGGTTTTTTGTTCTGGCGAGTTGTTGCCTGTGTATGGCTGTCGGTTTATGGGCTGTCCTGAATTAGAGGTCAGGGAAGTCTGGCCATCAGTTCAGACTTTTTTTTAATAAAAGGTAGTGTGATTTTGGTATAAAGCGCACAATTTTGAAATTTGCTTGAACTCTGAGCATCAATTATAAATAATAGGACTAACATAAGTATGTATGTTTGCAGGTTGGTTATATAAAATGTACACTGAGAGAAGCTCTCTTTTATCCTCATTTTCTCCATTTTTTTTTCCACTTCCAGGATACTCTGCATTATTCCTTCCTTGAGCAGTTAAACAGAGGACGTGTCAGTATTTTTACCTCTGCAACTCTGACTTGGCCTGCTAGGAGATGAGTGAAAATGAAGGTTGACTTGTCCTCTAATTAAATTGCTTCTTTGTATTGTCAGTTGTAGCTCACAGCACTCTTGCTTCTAAGTCAAATGGGTCTGTATTCTAGTTGGGCACAAGACTTGCAAGTTGTGAACTCTCTGAGAGGGAGAGTAATCAACTTGAAAAAGGGCATGGATAGGTTGGTGGAGTGGGCAGCCATAAAACTGATACTATTTAATAGTGTGAAGTAAAGCATATTAGTAGGAAGATTTGAGGAGCAGCAATACAAACTAATTTAACAATACAATTGTTAAGAGCTGGTGCAGAGTGACCAATGGGTATTTCTGTGAAAACTGTTGAAGGTGACATGGACATATCTGAGAAAGTGATTAATAAGGTGTATGTGGTACTAAAATTTATAATAAAAGGCATAAACTACCATGAGAAAGTGATGGTAAACCTTTATGAAACAGCCTCATCTCGAGTATGCTGTCCAATTATAGCTTCCACACATTGGGAACAATGCAAAAGCCTTAGACAAAAGGCAGAAAAGATTCTGTTTCCACAGACGAGGGACTCTGAGTCAGTCATAGAGATGTACAGCACAGAAACAGACTCTTTGGTCCAATTCGTCCATGCCGACCAGATATCGTAAATTAACCTAGTCCCATTTGCCAGCACTTGGTCCATATCCCTCTTAAACCCTTTCTATTGATATACCCATTCAGATGCCTTGTTTTAAGTGTCTCAGCCTCCTCCACTTCCTCGGGCAGCTCATTCCATAACGCACCACATGCCTCTATGTGGGAAAAAAGTTGCCCCTCCGGTTCCTTTTTAAATCTTTCCCTCTTCACCTTACCCCTATGTCTTCTAGTTTTGGATGCCCCCACTCCATGGAAAAGACCTTGCTTATTTACCCTATGCACGCTCCTCACTTGATAAACTTCTGTAAGGTCATCCCTCAGCCTCCTCTTCTCCAAAGAAAGCATTCCTGATGAAGGGCTCTTGCCCACGGCATCTGTTCTCCTGCTCCTCGGATGCTGCCTGACCTGTACTTTTTCAGCACCCCATTCTCGACTCCAAGGAAAACAGCCCCAGCCTATTCAGTCTCACCTTATTGCTCCAACCCTCTAACCTTGGCAGCATCCTTGTAAATCTTTTCTGAACCCTTTCAAATTTCACAACATCCTTCCTACAGGAGGGAGACCAGAGTTGCGTACAATATTCCAGATGTTGCCTAACCAATGCCCTGTACAGCTGCAACACAACTTCCCAGATCCTATACTCAGTGCTCTGACCAATAAAGGCAAGTATACCAAACACCTTCACTGTCCTATCTACCTGCAACTCCACTTTCAAGGAGCTATGAACAGTAGATCAATAGATTTGGGCTGTTTTATGAAAAGAAAGTTAAGATTTGATAGAGACTTTTAAAATATGAGAAACTGGAGAGACTAAATTGAAAGTGTTCCCATTATTGGAAGTGTCAGGTGCTAAGAGAGACCAAATCAATGGTGACAGTAAAAAGAGCCAAAGGCAATATGAAGAACTTTTTTTAATGCATCAAGTATCTAGAACAGATTGCACGAGTATGGTGGGGTGGATTCAATTGTGACTTTCACAAGGGAATTGGGTAGTTATCTGAATATTTTAAAAATTGCCAAGTTGAGGAAAAGAGAAGGAAGTGAAACGAGTTGATATGCTCTTGCAACAAATAGGGAATAGCTGACCCAATTGGCTGCTGCATTTGCTTTGAACATTCTGTAAAAAGAAAGTATTTTTCAGATGAGGATTTTCTCCAAGGAACCTGACCGTTGCTCTTCTGACACTAAGTCTGAGATTAAAGCTAGCAATCTTTTTTTAAAATGAATCAAAGCTATAAGCAGTACCTGCATTAAATATTGGTGTTGTAGTGGTAATGTCATTGAACATCTAATCCAGAACCGTAGGCTAGCGTTCTGAATTCCACCATGGCAGAAGGTAAATTTGAATGGAGTAAAAAAGGTAGTCTAATGGTGACCATGTTGATTGTCATAATATCATGACACGAATGTCCTTTCCAGGGAAGGAAATCTGCTATTCATTCCTGGCCTACAAGTGATTGCAGACCCACAACAATGTGGCTGACTCTTAACAGTCCTCTGGGCAATTAAGAATGGGTAACAAATGCTGGTCTAACCAGTGATGCCTACATTCCATAAATGAATATTGTTTGTAATAATTCTGTAAACTCCCTGATGCTAGATGTAACTTTAGAATTACTTCTTAGGCTACACTCTTCTCCAAAAACCTAAACTTTGCCAATCTTTCTAACTAACATTGAACATTACCACATTTTTGACGAACTGTCCAATGCGTTCTTAGGAGTTGTTTCTTCCCTGCTGTAAAACTAAGCTCTTAAGATATTCCTATATTAAAAATCTCAGGTTTTCCTCGTACTGACTTTATTACAGTAAATATCAGACTTTGTCACCTAAGCACTCATATTGTTAAATTCGATGTTTTTAACTATTTTATAATAGCAAAATCCCATAACTTGGAAGATTGGTTGTCATTGTAATTTTAGCATTAAACATTTTATAAATATCCTTCTGGAAAGAAAGCCTATTTATTTTTTCCCGATCTGCATTATGATATTGAAACTGTTTCACAAGAACTCAACTGGTTCACTAATTTTCCTATAAAGGAGGAAACCTATCTGGGTCTGGTCTGTCTGTGACTTAACTGTTGAGTCAACCAAATGGAAATGTTGAAGCAAATAGTACTTCGTTGTATTGAAATGGTTTAAAAAGGCAGTCTTGCTGCTGCCACCACTGCCATCTTCGGGCATCAAGGAATGTGCAGTAAATGCTGTGGTCCCAATAAGATTGCATCCTAAAAATGTGATTCATTTTTTAAAGTATTTTGTCAAAACCAGAGTAATCTGACTCGATCATGAGACCTGATGTCACACTTCTCACCATTTGATTTGAACGCAAGGATGACATTTTGAAAATAACTGCAATTTGTTATGATAAACTTTGCAATAAGAATGTATCAGCAAATTGTGTAATATTTGACTGTAGCCGACATAAATCTTAAAACTTGTTAAGGTTGCAACATTTGTGGATGACTTTTCTGATGGGTTTTAAATAGATGAAACTGTAAGATTTTGTTACTATTTTCTATTATGCAATTTTCTTCAATTTAAACTGGATATTAAAGTTTATTTAAAACTTCTGACAATTAGTGACTTCATATGGAATGTAATAGTTAGTTCTTATCTTCCATTTCCTATTTAATTTTGATTTAGAAAACTACCTAAATTTGCGACCAACCCACAACTACTGTTTTAGTGACAATCATTACAGCAGTCAGGAGATCTCAGCTGAACTCAGGTCAGGAAGACTGTCTGGATACGAGGCAAGAATGTCTACCTTGCGTGTCAATTAAGTTAATAACAGGAGTAGAATAGGTATGTATGTTTGCAGGCTGCTTGTATAAAATGTACAGTGAGGAACTCTTTATTTTTCTTCTCCTTTTCTCCATTTTCCCAGCAAAGTGCATCTTTCCTTTCTTGAGAGATTAAGCAGTAGACCTGTGTCAAGAGTTTTATCTCTGCTACTCTTGACTGAGGCTACTAGGAGATGCGTGAAAACAAAGGTTGACTTGTCCCCTTATTAAATTGCTTCTTTGTATGGTCAGTGTGATTCATTGGCAGCACTCTTGCTTCTGAGTCAAATGCTTCTGAGTCAAATGGTTCTGGGTTCAGGGTGTGCTCCTCAACTATTATCTCTAACACACGTTATCTAAGTTTGCTACATTACAACAGTGATAAGTTTTAAGTACTTTATTGACTCTAAAACATTTTTGGAAAGTTTAGGACTTGAAATATGCTCTCTGAATATACATATGAGAAATAATTTTGAGGTAACAAGCTAATTGGTAAAGGAGAGAAGTGGATGTAACATAGTTGGATTGAGCAACAGGCAGTTACCTTTTTAAGTAAGCTATTTTATTTACTTGATTTGACAACTGTACGAGCCAAACTTGGAAAGCACAGAAGAGTTGAAATTTTACTTTGAATCAAATTTCTAACATTAGTCAGTGGCTCATTTAACCTTTTGTCTCACTGCAGCCCCACACTGACCATGCTTCTTACTAACCCTAACAATATCTCTAAGGCTAGAAAGGAGATTTTGCTAAAGGACATTGAACAGCTGGATCCTAATTTACGAAAGTAGAACCACCAAGGTGGCAATGTCTGAATTACTATCTGACCATAGGCATAGGATAAGTAAAGTTAATGAGTTAAATATTTGGCCCAAAGAATAGTGTGGGTTGAATTGGATTTCAGTATATGTGGCACTGGTACTAATATTGGTGTAGAATGAGCTGTTCTGATGGGGATGGTCTTCACTTGAACTAAACTGATACCAGTGTTCTGGTGAATCAAATATATAAGGCAGTAGAGAACTTTTAAACTAATCAGCGTTGGGGAGAGATTGAGAGAGAGAGAGGAAACATAGACCTAAAAGCAAGAGGATATGGTAGATAACGACACCTAGAGTGTGACAAGAGGGACCAGAATATGTGAACATAGAAAAACAGGGTCAAAAGGGGGAAAGTATTTTTTAGAAGGGGATAGTCAGCATGGCTTTGTGCGTGGGAAATCATGTCTCGCTATCTTGATTGAGTTTTTTTTTGAAGAAGTAACAAAGATGAAGGCAGAAGAGTGGACCTTGTCTGTGTAGACTTCAGTAAGGTGTTCAACCAGGTTCTGCATGGTAAATTGGTTAGCAAGGTTAGAGTACATGGAATACAGGGAGAACTAGCCATTTGGATACAGAACTGGCTTGAAGATAGAAGACAGAGGGTGGTGGTTGGGTGTTGCTTCTTAACTGGAGGTCTGTGACCAGTGGTGTCCTCAAGGATTGGTGTTGGATCCACTGCTTTTTGTCATTTATGTAATTGAGTTGAATGTGAACATAGGTATGGTTAGTAAGTTTGCAGATGACACCTAAATTGGAGGTGTAGTGGACAGCGAAGAAGGTTACCTCAGACTACAACAGGATGTTGACCAGATGGGTCAATGGGCTGAGGGGTGGCAGGTGAGTTTAATTTGGATAACTTTGGGGTGTTGCATTTTGGAAAGGCAAAGCAGGGCTGACTCATGCACATAATGGTAAGATCCTAAAAGTAGAGTTTCAGGTAGACAGGATAGTGAAGGTGGTGTTTGGTATGCTTGTCTTTATTGGTCAGCTCATTGAGTATAGGAATTGGGAGGACGTATTCCGGCTGTACGGGACATTGGTTAGGCCACTTTTGGAATACGCCGTGCAATTCTCGCCTCCCTTCTCTTGGACGGATCAGGTTGTCTGTTTGCTTGCTGAACAGTTGGTTTGTTTTCAGACATTTCATTAGCATGCTAGGTAACATCAGTGAGCCTCCTGTGAAGCTTGGTGTTCTGTTCTGCTTGCTATTTGATTCTTGATCTGTGGTGGTGGTATCATTTCTGGTTCTGTTTGAGAGGTTGGTAAATGGGATCCAAATCTGTGTGTTAATGGAGTTTTGGTTTGAATTCCATCTATGAATTACCCCCACACATCTTTGTTTGGCCTGTCCCACAATGGAAGCATTGACCCAGTTGAACTGGTGTCCTCTTTCATCTGTGTATAGATACCAGTGATAGTTGGTCATGTATCCTGGTAGCTAGTTTCTTGCCGGTTTGTCCAATGTACTGTTTGCTGCAGTCCTTGCAGGGTATTTTGTACATTATGTTCATTCTGCTGGCTGTTAGTACAGGGTTCTTTAAAATCCTAAGTGTGCTGGTAGGTTTTTGGGCTAGCATTATGCCGAGGGGCCAGAAGAGTCTGGTGGTCATCTCTGAAATGTCTTTGTATGGCAGGGTGACTAGAGTCTCTGGGGGTGTTGTCTTCCTGTTTAGGTCTGTTGTGCAGGCATCGGCTAACCATTGTTCCTGAATACTTTGTGCAGCTGTTTCTCCTCTGCTTTTATTTCCAGGGTGCTGCATTGTATTGTGGCTCATTTAGATAGTGTCCTGATGCAGCTCCATTTATGGGTGTTGGAATGGTTGCTTTTATAGTTGTTTGGTCAGTGTGTGTGACTTTACTATAAATGCTAAGTTTGCTGTTCTCCATTGGCTTTTCATTCTACCATGATGCCCAAGATGGGGAGTTGGTTATTGTTCACTTGCTCTTTGCTGAACTTTGTTTGTGTTTGTGGCTTCCTTCTAGTTTGTCGTGTTTCGTGATGACAAAGATGTCATTTGCATAGTGGACCCAAAGCTCAGGCTGAATTGTGGGAAGGGCTGTTTGTTCTAACCTTTTGCATAATCGCTTCTGCTCTAAGTCCTGATATTGGTGATTCCATAGGCATCCTGTTGATTTACTTGTTTATCTTGTTGAAGATGAAGTGGATTGTGAGGCATAGTCCAGCAGTTTGAGCATCCTGTTCTTGCTAATCGGAGGTGCTGTCAAGTGTTTGTGTCTCTGGTTTGTCTAGCAGTGTGGCCTCAAACTACAGGACCTGTACCCCTCAACCGACTTCATCTTCAATGGCAAGATATACAAACAAATCAACGGGATGCCTATGAGATCAACAATATCAGGACTTATAGCAGAAGCAGTTATACAGAAGTTAGAACGAACAACCTTTCCCGTGATCCAGCATAAGCTTTGCATCCACTATGCGGATGACTCCTTTGTCATCACGAAATGTGACAAACCAAAAGAAACCCACAAACAGCATCCTCACCAGTATGAAGTTTACCAAAGAGGAAGAGAACAATAGCCAACTCTTCCCCCTTGGACGTCACAGTAGTGGTAAAAGCCAATGGAGAACTGCAGACCAGCATTTACAGGAAAGCCACACGCTGACCAGATACTCAACTACATAAGCAATTTTCCCAATACCCACAAACTGAACTGCATCAGGACACTATCTAAATGAGCCCTAACACACTGCAGCATCCTGGATTTACAAGAAGCAGAGGCGAAACACCTATACAACATGTTTAAGAACAGCAATTACCCAATAGTGCAGTCCACCAATCCCTAAACAGGAAGACCCAACACCCCAGAGATTCTAGTCATCCTACCATACATGAAAGACATTTCAGAGATGACCACCAGCCTATTCTGGCCCCTGAGCATCATAGCCCACAAACCACCTACCACACTACATAAAACAGTTACTGACGAATTTATAGGACCCTGTACTACAGGCAGCAGAACGGACGTAACATACACCATACCCTCCAAGGACTGCAAAAGTCATTACATTGGACAAACTGGCAGGAAACAAGCCACCAGGGAACATGACCAACTGTCACTGGTATCCATGTACAATCACAGAAGTACACTAATTTGACTGAGACATTGCATCCATGCGTGGGAATTCCTAGAGGCCTGGCATTCAAACCAGAATTCCATTAACAAACACAGATTCAGACCCCAATTACCAACCTCTCAAACTGAATCAGAAATTATATCAGTCACCCCAACAGACCAAGACACACACATAGCAAGTGGAACAGAACACCAACGCCTCACCGGAGGCTCACTGGTGATGTTAGCTAGCATGGTGGCAAAATATCTGAAAACATTAGCCACCAGCTCAAAGAGCAAACAGGCAACCTGATCAACAAATCTTCTCCAAAATCTCAAATGTTGTACAACTTGAACATCCATGTACAGAGGTATCTAGGTGTACAGGTCCCCAATTCCCTGAAAGTGATAATGCAAGTGGATTAGGTGGTTAAGAAGGCATATGGCATGCTTGCCTTCATTGGTCAGGGCATAAAGTACAAAATTGGCAAATTGTGTTGCAGCTGTCCAGAATTTGGTTAGGCCACATTTGGAATATTGTGTACAATTCTGGTTGCCATGCTATAGAAAGAATTGGAGGTTTTGGAGCGGGTGCAGCGTAACAGTATGCTGCTAGGCTTGGAGGGTATTAACTGCAAGGAGAGATTTGCTTTCACTTAAATGTTGAAGACAGGGGCAACCTCATAGAAATTTACAAAATTATGTGAAACATTGATAGATAGTTGGAGTCTTTTTCTTTTGTTTTCTTCCACCCCCCAGGATAAACATGTCAATAACCGGAGAGACAGTTTTATGGTAAACAGGGGTAAGTTTAAAGGAAGTGAGAAGTAAGTTTGTTTTTTACACAAAAGGTACTAAGTGCCTGGAATGCATCTCAAACGAGGTGGTGGAGGTGGATGCAATAGCAATGTTGAAGAGGCATCTTGACAGATAAATGAATAGACAGAGAATAGAGGGAGGCAAATGGCATACAGGAAAAAGGCTTTTAAGTTCAGAAAGACCTCATGTGTTAACATTAGTCTTGATACTCCAAAGGACCTGTTCAGTGTTGTTCATTCTTAATGTTACAGAACAGTGAGATTTGGAGTCCTTGTGCATGAATTTCAAAAGGCTAGCACCCAGGTGAGTGAGTATCGTGGAGGCAAATGGAATGCTGGCATTTATTTCAAAAGGAATGGAGTGTAAAATTAGGGAAGTTTTGCAAAATCATACAAGGGACTAAGCCCACAGCTGGAATACTGAGAACAGTTTTGGAATCCTTTATCTAAGGATAAATATGCTGGCATTGAAGATAATCCAGTAAAGGTTCTCTTGGCTGATGCCATGTATGAAGAGTCTGCCTTCTGAAGAAAGATTGAGTAGTTTGGACCTGTACTCTTTGGAATTTATAAGAATCTATAAGAATGAAAGTGACTTTATTAAAACGCAATATTCTTGGGGCAAAAAGCGTGGCGCTGGAAAAGCCCAGCAGGTCAGGCATCATGCAAGGAGCAGGAGAGTCAGCGTTTCAGGCATAAGCCCTTCATGAGGAATGCTTGTTTCCCTCATAGGAGAGTCTAGGACCAGAAGATGTAATTTCAGAATAAAGAGTCATTAAGTACATTTGTGGTGAAGATAGATTTTGATCAATAAGGCAATTGAGGGTTGTAGAGGAAAGTGGAGTCAAGGATTATTAGCCGTGGTCTTGTTGATTGGCAGAGCACACTCAGGCTGAATTACCTAATTCTGCTCCTACATCTTATGGTCTGATATGTTTTTCCCTTATCCTTTAGTTTCTCTCTCCTCTCAGCCATGAACACTTCATCTGCTAACTTGGTCCCATTCCAGTTGTCTCATAGCCTCAGTCCTGGATGATTTTGTAAATTATTCTTTCTCAAATACTGTCTACCCCTCTCCACAATCTTTGAAATCCAGTCATTATACTTGTTTCCCCCCAAACAACTCTGTTCTGACAAACCACCATATCATTGAGAACCTGCCTTTCCTCTGCAAATATGATGTCACCTGAATTTCTGCCTACCACTTCTGCAGTTCCCGGTTTGCCCTCCTATTCGGGTTCTTCTGCTTCACAGCACTGGAAGTAGACAGGCAGGAAGCTGGAAGAACACAGCAAGCCAGGCAGCATCATAAGATGCAGAAGTTGATGTGTCAGGTGTAACCCTTCTTCAGGACTGGGGGTGGATGTGCAGGGAGCTGCAGATAAAGGGGGAAGTGGGGGCAGGGTGGTGAAGTGGGTATAGGTGAAGACAGGTAGAGGGTATGACTTGGTTGGTCAATGGGAGGAATGAATCTAGTTGGTGGCAGGGAGTAGTGGAAGGGAGGGAGGAGAGGCTGGGAAGGGAGTAGGGGGATTAGGAGGGAATTTATTGAATTTGGAGAACTCAATGTTGAGTCCTTTGGGCTGTAGGCTGCCCAGGTGGCAGATAAATTGTTCTTCAAATTTTAAATACCCTCCCTCCCCATCCCTGACTCTCTTCCCAGATCCTCCCCCCTCCCTTCTACTGCTCCTTGCCATCAGCCAGATTCATTCCTCCCATTGACCGACTAGGTTGTACCCTCCATTTGTCTCCCGCCCCCTCCCCTGTAGTCAGCAGGAAATTGAGAAACAAATTTGGAAGGAGAGATCAGTTACCTATCAGAATAATAGAGTGGTTATGGTAGGGGATTTTAACTTTCCAGACAGACTGGGACTGCTATTGTGTTAAGTGTTTAGGTGGAGAGGAATTTAAGTCTGTACAGGAACATTTTCTGATTCAGTATGTGGATGTACCTACGAGAGAGGGTGCAAAACTTGACCTATTCTTGGGAAATAAGGCAGGGCAAGTGACTGAAGTGTCAGTGGGAGAGCACTTCAGGTCCATTAACCATAATTCTATATAAGTTTTTAAAATAGTGATGGAAAAGGATAGATAAGATCTAAAAGTTGAATTTCTAAATTAGAGGAAGGTCAATTTTGACTGTATTAGGCAAATACTTTCAACAGTTGATTGGGGGAGGAATTTTGAAGGTAAAGGGGCAGCTGGTAAAGGAAAGCTTTCAAAAATGAGATAACAAGAGTCTAGAGACAGTATGTTCTGTTATGGTGAAAGGCAAGACTGGTTGGTGCAGGGAACACTGGATAACTAGAGAAAGTTGAGGTTTTGATCAAGAAAAAGAAAGCATATATCAAGTATAGATGGCAGAGATGGAGTGAATCTTTAGAATATAAAGACAGTAGGCGTATACTTAAGAGGGAAATCAGGAGGTTACAAAGGGGACCTAAGTAGGGTTAAGGAGAATCCAAAACTATTTTATGATACATTAAGGTCAAAAGGCTAACTCTGGAGAGAATAGGGCCTGTTGAAGACCAGCGAGGCAGCTGACGTGTGGAACTGCAGGAGATGGAGATACTAAACAAATATTTTGCATCAGTGTTTACTGTGGAGAAGAGCACAGGAGATATAGAATGTGAGGAAATAGATGGAGACATCTTGAAAACTGTCCCTATAACAGAGGAGGTGGTACTGTATGTGTCAGAATGCTTAAAGGTGGATAAATCCCCAGGACCGGATCAGGTGTACCCTAGAACTAGGGGAAGCTAGGGAAGTGATTGCTGGGCCCCTTGCTGCAATATTTGTATCATTGATTATGACAGATGAAGTGCCTGAAGACTGGAGGTTGGCTAACATGGTGCCACTGTTTAAGAAAGGTGCCAAGGAAAAGCCAGGTGAGCCTGGCATTGGTGGTGGGCAAGTTTTTGGAGGGAATCTTGGGGGACATGATTGACATGTTTTTGGAAAGGCAAAGACTGGTGGCATTGTGTGGAAAATCAGTCTCACTGACTTGATTGAGCTTTTTGAAGAAGTAACAAAGAGGATTGATAAGGGCAGAGTGGTGGACGTGATAGACATGGACTTCAGGAAGATGTTCAACAAGGTTCCCCATGGTCGACTGATTATGAAATAGAATTAGAATCCCTACAGTGTGGAAACAGGCCTTCAGCCCAACAAGTCCACACTGACTCTCTGAAGAGTAACCCACCCAGACACATTCCCCTATCCTATATTTGCCCCTAACTAGTGCAACTAACCTACACATCCCAATGGGCAATTTAGCATGACCAGTTGACCTAACCTGCACATCTTTGGACTGTGGGGGGAAACTGGAGCACCCAGACGAAACCTACGCAGACACTGAGAATGTGCAGACTCCACACAGGCAGTCGCCTGAGGTTGGAATCGAACCCAGGTCTCTGACGCTATGTGGCAGCAGTGCTAACTACTGAGCCACCGCGCCATCCCTAAGTTAGATCAGATGTATTGGAGGGAGAATTAGCTATTAGAATTGGCTCAAAGCTAGAAGATAGGGTGGTGGTGGAGGGTTGCTTTTCAGACCTAGGTCTGTGATCAGTGAAGTGCCACAAGGGTGCTGAGTCCACTGCTTTTTGTCAGTTATGTAAATTATTTGAATGTGAACATACAAGGTATAGTTAATAAGTTTGTAGATGACTAATTTGGCAGGGGGCTGGGAACCAGAAGAAAAGGCTACTAGACAGTGAGATGGAAGCTAAGACTGTAAGGATCACGAAATTAGCTTTACCAAGAGGAAAAGTAGGCAGAGAGCAGATGAAAGCAAAAGAACTGGTGGCCTGAAGTGCATATATTTTAATGCAAGGAGTATAGTGGGTAGGGCAGATGAATTTAGGGATTGGATTGGCGTCTGGGAGTATGACATTATTGCAATCACAGAGACTTAGTTGAAGGAAGAGCATAATTGGTGCTTCAGACAGGACAGGGAGGGGAGTAAAGGGAGGGGGAAGAGTTGCATTGCTGGTCAGGGATGATATCATGGCTGTGCTAAAGGAGGACACTTTTATAGAGGGCTTGAGCAGCAAGGCATTATGGGTGAGGCTGAGAAATAAGAAAGGTGCAGCTACATTGGGGCTGTATTACAGGCCTCCCAACAGTGAGCGTGAGGTAGAACAGCTAGATAAACAGATTATGGAAAGATGTAGAGGCAACAGGGTGGTGGTGATAGGAGATTTTAATTTTCCCAACATTAACTGGCATACACTTAGTGTCAGAGGTCTGGATGGAGCAGAATTTGTAAGGAGCATCCAGGAAAGTCTTCTCGAGCATTATGTCAATAGTCCAACCAGGGGAAGCAGCTATATTGGACCTGATGTTGGGGGATGAGCCAGGCCAGGTGGTACAAGTTGCACTGGGGGAATTTCTTTGTGAATAGTGGCCACAATTCTGTAAGTTTTAGAATACTTGTAGGCAAAGATGAGAGTGGCCCTGAGGGGTAAGTACTAAATTGGGCCAAGGCCAATTATATCAAAATTAGGCAGGAGCTGGGAATTGTAGATTGGATACAGCTATTTGAAAGAAAGTTCACATTTGATATATGGGAGGCTTTCAAAGGTAGATTGAAGATGGTGCAGCATAGGTATATTCCTTTGAAAACAAAGGATAGGAAAGGCAAGATTCGTGAACTGTGGATGACAAGAGAAATAGTGTGATTAGCCAAGAGGAAAAGGGAAGCATACATAAGGTCCAGACAGCTAAGAACAAAACGGGCCTTGGAGGAATATTGGGAGAGTAGGACCAATCCTAAATGAGGAATCAAGCAGGCTAAAAACGGTCATGAAATAATTTTAGCGAGCAGAATTAAGGAGAATCCCAAGCCTTTTATTCTTATGTAAGAAGCAAGAGGGTAACCAGAGAAAGGGTTGGCCCACTAAAAGATAAGCAAGGAAGGTTGTGTCGAACGTGAGAAAATTGGTGAGATTCTCAAAGATTACTTTCCACCAGTGTTCACTGAGGAATGGGAAGTAATGAATGCTGAGATTAGAAGTAGAAGTTTATTTACTCTAGATCACGTTGACATGAGGGAAGATGTGTTGGATAGACTGATATCAGTGGTGGGAAAGTTGCTGGAGAATGTACCGAGGGATAAAATTGATCTATATTTGGAAAAGAATGGACTTACCAATGGTAGGCGTTAAGGTTCTCCATGGTAAACTAATATAGAAAGTGAAGTCACATGGTGTGCAGGGTGTTCTAGCTAGAACTTGAGTAACAGGAGACAGAAGTAGTTGAAGGGAGTTTGTCAAAATGGAGAAAGGTGACCAGTGGTGTACCACAGGGATCAGTGCTGTGGCCACTATTGTTTGTAATGTACATAAATGATCTGGAAGAGGGCATTGTTGGTCTGATCAGTAAGTTTGCAGATGACATGAAGATTGGTGGAGCAGCAGAAGGAATAAGGGACTGTCAAAGAATACAGGAGAATATAGATAGACTGGAGAGTTGGGTGGGGAAGTGGCAGATGGAGTTCAATCCAGGCAAATGTGAGATGATACATTTTGGGAAGTCTAATTCTAGAGTGAGTTACATAGTAAACGGAAGATCCTTGGGAAAAGTTGATGAGCAGAGGGATCTGGGAGTTCAGGTCCGTTGTACCCTGAAGGTGGCTGTACAGGTGGATAGAGTGGTCAAAAAGACATGTGGTATAATTGCCTTCATTGGCCAGGGTATTGGGAGTAAGAAATGGCAGGTCATGTTAAAATTGTACAAGACTTTGGTTTGGCTGCATTTAGAATACTCTGCACAGTTCTGGTCGCCACATTACCAAAAGGATGTGGTTGCTTTGGAGAGAGTGCAGAGAAGATTTACAATGATGTTTTCTGCTTTGGAAGGTGCTAGCTATGAAGAGAGGTTGAGTAGGTTAGGATTGTTTTCATTAGGAAAAAGCAGATTAAGGTGGGAACCTGACTGAGGTCTACAAAATCATGAAGGGTATAGACAAGGTAGATAGAGATAAGGTATTTCCCAGGGTGAGGGATCCAATGAAGAGAGGTCACAGGTTCAAGGTAAGAGGTGAAAAGTTTTTAAGGGGGATATATGCGGTAAGTACTTAGCACAGGGTGACAGGTGCCTGGAATGCATTGCCAGCAGAGATAGTAGAGGCAGGCACAGTAGAATCTGCACATGTCATCTGCAAACTTACTGATCAGACCAACAATGCCCTCTTCCAGATCATTTATGTACATTACAAACAATAGTGGCCACAGCACTGATCCCTGTGGTGCACCACTGGTCACCTTTCTCCATTTTGACAAACTCCCTTCAACTACTTCTGTCTCCTGTTGCTCAAGTTCTTTACCCATCTAGCTAGAACACCCTGCACACCATGTGACTTCACTTTCTATATTAGTTTATCATGGAGAACCTTAACGCCTACCACTGATTTAAGATGTGTCTGTGCAGATGCATGAGTAGGTGCGGAGCAGAGGGATTCAAATGCTTAGGAATTGGGCGATAGGTTTAGATAGTGAATTTGGATTGGCTTAGGCTTGGAGAGCCGAAGGGCCTGTTCCTCGGCTATAAATTTTCTTTGCTCTTTGTATGACACCTAAATTGGAGGTGCAATAGACAGCAACAAAGGTTTCCTCCAAATACAATGGGATCTCGATCAAGTGGGCCAGTGGGCTGAGGAATGGCAGCTGGAGTTTAATTTAGATTAATGTGAGGTGCTACATTTTAGAAGGGTAAATCAGGGTTGGACCTGTACACCTAATGGGAAGGTCCTGGGGATTTTTGGTGAACAAAGAGACCTTGGAATGGAGGTTCGTAGTTCCTTGAATATGGGGTAGCATGTAGATAAGATAGTGAAGAAGGCGTTTGGTGTGCTGTCCTTTTATTGGTCAGAGCATAGAATATAGGAGTTGGGAGGCTAATTTGTGGCTGTACGCGACATTGGTTCAGCCACTTTTGGAATACTGCACGCAGTTTTGGTGTCTCTCCTGTAGGAAGGATATTGTGAAACTTGAAAGGGTTCAGAAAAGATTTACAACAATGTTGCCAAGGTTGGAGGGTTTGAGCTATAGGGAGAGGCTGAATAGGCTGAGGCTGTTCTCCCTGGAGTGCCGGAGGCTGAGAGGTGACCTTAAAGAAGTCTACGTAATCATGAGGGGCATGGATAGGATAAATACCCAGGTCTTTTACATGGGATGGGGAGTCCAGAACTAGAGGGCATAGTTTTAGGGTGAGAGGGGAAAGATTTAAAAGGGACCAAAAGGGCAAACTTTTCGCACAGAGGTTGCACATATGGACAATAGGCAATAGGTGCAGGAGTAGGCCATTCTGTCCTTCGAGCCTGCACCACCATTCAATCTGCTCATGGCTGATCATCCTTAATCAGTATCCTGTTCCTGCCTTATCTCCATAACCCTTGATTCCACAATCCTTGAGAGCTCTATCCAACTCTTTCTTAAATGAATCCAGAGACTGGACCTCCACTGCCCTCTGGGGAAGAGCATTCCACACAGCCACCACTCTCTGGGTGAAGAAGTTTCTCCTCATCTCTGTCCTTAATGGTCTACCCCATATTTTTAAGCTGTATCCTCTGGTTCGGCACTCACCCATCAGCGGAAACATATTTCCTGCCTCCAGAGTGTCCAATCCTTTAATAATCTTTTATGTCTCAATCATATCCTCTGTCTTCTAAACTCCAAGGGTATATAAGCCCAGTCGCTCCATTCTTTGTGTAAGGTAATCCCGCCATTCCAGGAATTGACTTCGTGAACCTACGCTGCACTCCCTCAATAGCCAGAATGTCTATCCTCAAACTTGGAGACCAGAACTGCACGCAGTGCTCCAGGTGTGGTCTCACCAGGGCCCTGTACAGCTGCAGACGAACCTCTTTGCTTCTATACTCAATCCCTCTTGTTATGAAGGCCAGCATGCTATTAGCCTTCTTCACTACCTGCTGTACCTGCATGCTTACCTTCATTGACTGGTGTACAAGAACACCCAGATCTCTCTGTACTTCCCCTTTGATTCCATTTAGGTAGAAATCTGCCTTCCTATTCTTGCCACCAAAGTGGATAACCATACATTTATCCACATTAAACTGCATCTGCCATGCATCTGACCACTCACCTAACTTGTCCAGGTCACCCTGTAATCTCCTAACATCCTCATCACATTTCACCCTGCCACCCAGCTTAGTATCATCAGCAAATTTGCTAATGTTATTGCTAATACCATCTTCTATATCATTAACATATATCGTAAAAAGCTGCGATCCCAGCACGAATCCCTGCGGTACCCCACTGGTCACTGCCTGCCATTCCGAAATGGAGCCATTTATCACTACTCTTTGTTTCCTATCAGCCAATCAACTTTCAATCCAAGTTAGTACTTTGCCCCCAATACCGTGCGCCCTAATTTTGCTCACTAATCTCCTATGTGGGACTTTATCAAAAGCTTTCTGAAAGTCCAGGTACATGACATCCACTGGATCTCCCTTGTCCATCTTCAGAGTCACATCCTCAAAAAATTCCAGAAGATTAGTCAAGCATGATTTCCCCTTCATAAATCCATGCTGACTCTGACCTATCCTGTTACTATTATCCAGATGTGTCGTAATTTCTTCCTTTATAATAGACTCCAGCATCTTTCCCACCACTGAGGTCAGACTAACTGGTCTATAATTTCCAGATTTCTCTCTCCCACCTTTCTTAAAAAGTGGTACAACATTAGCCATCCTTCAATCCGCAGCAACCAATCCCGAATCTATCAAACTCTGGAAAAAATCACCAACGCATCCACAATTTCTTGAGCCACCTCCTTCAGTACACTGGGATGTAGACCATCAGGCCCCGGGGACTTATCAACCTTCAGACCTAACAGTCTCTCCAGCACCAATTCCTGGCAAATATAAATTCCCTTCAGTTCAGGTCCTTCAGCCACTGTTACCTCTGGGAGATTGCTTGTGTCTTCCCCAGTGAACACCGACCTGAAGTACCAATTCAATCCTTCTGTCATTTCTTTGTTCCCCGTAATATAGTTCCCTGTTTCAACCTTAAGGGCCCAATTTTAGTCTTAACCATTTTTTTGCCTTTCACATACCTAAGAAAACTTTTACTATCCTCCTTAATATTATTAGCCAGTTTAACTTCGTACCTCATTTATTTTCTCTGCGTATTTCCTTCTTAGTAATCCTCTGTTGTTCTTTAAAAGCTTCCCAGTCCTCCGTTTTCCCACTTATCTTTGCTATGTTATACTTTTTCTCTTTTAACTTTATATGTTTCTTAACTTCCCTCATCAACCACGGCCACCCATGCCTCCTCCTAGGATCTTTCTTCCTTTTTGGAATGAATTGATCCTGCAACTTCTGTATTATACACAGAAATATCCGCCATTGTTCCTCCACTGTCATCCCTGCTAAGGTATTGCACCATTGAACTTTGGCCAGCTCCTCCCTCATAGCTCCATGGTTCCCTTTATTCAACAGAAATATTGTCACTTCTGATTATACCCTCTCCCTCTCAAATTGCAGATTGAAGCTTATGGTATTATGGAATGAGCTGCCAGAAGAAGTGGTGGAGGCTGGTACAGTTGCAACATTTAAAAGCATCTGAATGGATATATGAATAGGAAGGATTTAGAGGGATATGGGCAAAGTGGTGGCAAATGGGACTAGATTAATTTACCATATCTGGTTGGCATGGATGAATTGGACCGAAGGGTTTGTTTCCATGCTGTTCGTCTCTGACTGCTGTTACTTATATGGTCACAGTCACAGCATCTGTAGCAATAGCCTCCCTTACTTTGTACCCTATTGACTCCTGACCCCATGATGTCAACTCTGGAATCCTCGAAGACTGTTGCATTGATTTGGTCCTTTTTCTCATGTCTTTATGACAACACCTGCAAATGATGTCAGCTTGTTATACATGTACTATTGTATAATGTTTTCGATGTAAGAGGTACTGCAAAAATATTGTTTGCTGCTTTAAACTAATTGGCAAATTTCTCAGTAGCTCAGACTGGGAACATACTGTGAAGAAATGAAGCAATTAATTTGGATTCTAATGGCTGATTTAATTTCTATTTTGAGAAGCGATATCAAGGTTCTGTCTTAGAATTGTTGAGCACGGTTGGTAGGAACAAAAAAAAAACAAAAGTCAGCACATTAGTCATTCATCCAGTTTCATAATCAAAAACAAATCATTTTTGTCTTTATAAAATCTACTTCCCATTGCTTCCTGCTGAAATTGAACCCTGTGTAATTCCACGTTCATTGCTTCGATTAGATCATGGTTCTACTAATTTTGGTTGTGTAGATATTGAAAGGTTTATTTTCTGGATCTAACTAATAAACAAATGGATTTTAGTTGGTATTATTATAGGTCTCGTAAATGTTTGTCATAGTGCCATGAGCATTTATCTTGAAGCATGAAAACAATGGTACCAGATCTGGTTTAAATGTGAATATTTGCAGCTTAACAATGGTGTGTTGATGTGTCCTAAACAAAGTCCAGTTTGTTCAGGTTAACGTTTACTGCTCAGCTGTGAAACAGAAGGCAAACAACAAAAAAAAGTCATTGCTTGTTCTTGGAAAAAATGTCAGTGGGGTCTTCTGTAGAATTAGATCCGAGCAATAAAGACAGATATGCTTATAATCCCAAATTCCTTGTTATTTGGATTAAATTGAAGACCATAGTTAAATCCTGTTTTCAAAAAGCCTGCTTTTATACTTTATTTTCTTGTGCAAATTTTCAGCTTGAAGGGTCATGTGATCTGGATTTCAATATGGAAGTTTTTGCAAACAAAACACCACATATAATGTCAATTTTCTTCATTTTGCTGAGGTGAATCAACTTAGTTCAGTATAGAAAGGCTTGGATTTTCATTGAAACCCACCCAAATAACTTTTTTTAGAATCATTTTCTCTGAATTTGGTGCTGTGATGGATGTTGAGCAATGGAAGTGGAAGAAGTTTTTGGCATTTATTGTCAATATCATTCTAGTTAAAGTAGATATTTCAGTTTGATGCAAAGTTAAACTCACTTCACTTTTCTCCAACAACGGAACACTCTATTCCAGTTTCAGAAGGCTATTTCCTCCTTCCGCAATCTTGTGATGTTTTCCCATGTCAGCTATTATTAGATTACTTAGTGTGGAAACAGGCCCTTCGGCCCAACAAGTTCACACCGACCCGCTGAAGCGCAACCCATTCCCCTACATTTACCCCTTCACCTAACACTACAGGCAATTTAGTATGGCCAGTTCACCTAACCTGCACATTTTTTTTTTGGATTGTGGAAGGAAATTGGAGCACCCGGAGGAAACCCACGCAGACATGGGGAGAATGTGCAAACTCCACACACACAGTAGCCTGAGGCGGGAATTGAACCCGGGTCTCTGGCTCTGTGAGGCAGCAGTGCCGCCCATTATGTTGATATTTGAAATGGTGTTTAATTTACGACCATGATTCTGTTGTGCCCAGTGTAACTGCTTTGAAACTCCCCAGGATCCTTTCATGGAGAACGTTTGTTGCCTGTAGCCAGAAGAGAATGCAGTCATCACTGGATTTAAGATTTCAGAAATCAAAGGCTGTTGTGTCACTCAGTTTTTGGAATTCTGGGTATGAGGTTTAAAACAAACCCAAGCTGATTTGAGAAAAATAACTTTTGTGCGAAGGGCATCCCTGGTATTGAACTGTTGAGTTTCAAATTTAAAAATCCAATTTTCCATTGCTGATGTTGATGAGAAATTATTTTGGGTGCATTCACAGATTTGCACAGGGTAGTACTAAAATGATTGTGTGAGAAAGAAATGTGAATCTGGTGCTGCTTGCTGCATGATTGCCTGCACAATAACCTGTCATGGAGATGTACAGCATGGAAACAGACCCTTCGGTCCAACCTGTCCATGCCGACCAGACATCCCAACCCAGTTTTGTCCCACCTGCCAGCACCTGGCCCATATCCCTCCAAACCCTTCAGATAATTTAATTGTGTCATGATGGCATCACCTTTTGGTGAGAGAGGTTAAAAGTTATTAAGGCTCCTTTCACCTGTCATTAGAGTAACTTTTCTCAACTGTTAATCCAGTGTAATTTATGGCAGTCATGGAGTGTGTCACAGCTATAGGGCTGTGGAGGAACTATCCATGAAAGTAGGATACAAATAAAATGCAAAATTTAATTCTAGCAATTAGAGTCCATTATGTCCTATAATCAAAAAATCCATTTTATTTCATAAAGCATTCTTCTGTTAAGAGCAGTGCTCTGTGTACAACACTAACCTACTCTGTTTATTTGTAGGCACACAGTACCTGCCAGTCTATGGAAGGAAGCTCAGGGAAAGGACCAAATGTGGTATGAAGGGACCTTGGCATTAGGCCTTCCTATCATTCTTTACTTCCATGGCAATGCAGGCACCAGGTAAGAAGTTGGATGATTTTTAAAAATCTCAAACTGGTTCCTTCTAAACTTTCTCGTGATGTAACCCAGGCTGAAAATATTGAGATGAGGATGACGAGTATAGTTACAGAGCAATTGATGTAGTAGAATTTGAAATCATTGACTCCCCTTTTGAAATAATATGACCATGGCAGCAACTGGGCTTCTGCGAACAGGTGGCGGAATCACACTGTTCAACAGAAAATATGTTGTGGTTCTGTTCGCTGAGCTGGGAATTTGTGTTGCAGACATTTCGTCCCCTGTCTCGGTGATATCCTCAGTGCTTGGGAGCCTCCTGTGAAGCGCTTCTGTGATGTTTCCTCCGGCATTTATAGTAATTTGTACCTGCCACTTTCGGTCGTCAGTTCCAGCTGTCCGCTGCAGTGGCCGGTATATTGGGTCCAGGTCAATTTGCTTATTGATTGAATCTGTGGATGAGTGCCACGCCTCTAGGACTTCCCCGGCTGTTCTCTGTTTGGCTTGTCCTATAATAGTAGCGTTGTCCCAGTCGAACTCATATTGCTTGTCATCTGAGTGTGCGGCTACTAAGGATAGCTGGTCATGTCGTTTTGTGGCTAGTTGGTGTTCATGGATACGGACCGTTAGCTGTCTTCCTGTTTGTCCTATGTAGTGTTTTGTGCAGTCCTTGCGTGGGATATTGTACACTACATTGGTTTTGCTCATGCTGGGTATCGGGTCCTTCGTCCTGGTGAATTATTGTCTGAGAGTGGCTGTTGGTTTGTGTGCTGTTATGAGTCCTAGTAGTCACAGTAGTCTGGCTGTCAGTTCAGAAATGTTTTTGATGTATGGTAGTGTGGCTAGCCCTTTGGGTTGTGGCATGTCCTCATTCCATTGTCTTTCCCTTAGGCATCTGTTGATGAAATTGCGGGGGTATCCGTTTTTGGCGAATACATTGTATAGGTGGCGTTCTTCCTCTTTTTGAAGTTCTGGGTGTACTGCAGTGTGTTGTGGCCCTTTTGAACAGTGTCTTGATGAAACTTCTTTTGTGTGTGTTGGGGTGGTTGCTTTCGTAGTTTAGGACTAGCCACACTACCATACCAAAAACATTTCTGAACTGACAGCCAGACTACTGCGACCACAAGGACTCATAACAGCACACAAACCAACAGCCACTCTCAGACAACAACTCACTAGGACGAAGGACCCGATACCCAGCTTGAACAAAACCAATGTATTGTACAAAATCCCATGCAAGGACTGCACAAAACACTACATATGACAAACAGGAAGACAGCTAACGGTCCGTATCCATGAACACCAACTTGCCACGAAACGATATGACCAGCTATCCTTAGTAGCCACACACTCAAATGACAAGCAACATGAGTTCGACTGGGACAACACTACTATTATAGGACAAGTGAAACAGAGAGCAGCCAGGGAATTCCTAGAGGCGTGGCACTCACCGACAGATTCAATCAATAAGCACATCGACCTGGACCCAATATACCGGCCACTGCAGCGGACAGCTGGCACTGACGACCAGAAGCGGCAGGTACAAATTACTATAAATGCCGGAGGAAACATCACAGAAGTGCTTCACAGGAGGCTCCCGAGCACTGAGGATGTCACCTAGACAGGAGATGAAATGTCTGCAACACAAATTTCCTGCTCGGCTAACAGAACCACAACAACAAGCACCCGAGCTACAAATCTTCTCCCAACCTTACAACAGAAAATAAATCTGAACCTTTAAAGAAATCTTGCAGGAAATCAAAATTGAAAGAGTACAAAGATCTATTGGGCAGAAGGTGGTTACATAGAAAGAGGTATGAAGCTGTCGGGGACCTGAAAGCAATGAAGAGAATTTTAACAGTGTGCTAATATTTTCAAAGTGCAATATGTCACATCTAGTTTTAAAAACTGTAGGTGCAATTCTATATTTTTGTGTTCTTGAGGGTCAAAGATTAGAAATAACTACAAGGGAAGATTTCCCAATTGATTTAGCTTTACTGTAATAACAAATGTGAATATAAAAATGTTGACAGTTGTTACAAAGAGTAACAAGGGAAGCCTACACAAAATAAGAGTGTTTATAACATAAGCAGGAAAAAGAAGTGAATATGACTTTTTAAAAAACCTTTATTATTCAGCTGGCAAGCAACTCTTAGCTCAGTTTGGACTAAGAAAATCATCAATCACAACATGTAATTGGTAAGAAGAATGTTATGAAGTTGATCATGGGGTCAATCAGCCACTGCAAAGTTTCTGTTATTCCATTTAGTTCTAGCCATTATGAGTCAGGGTTTCTAGCTTGTAAGTCAGTTGGCTTTTTAGTAATAAAAATGTAATTTTTCCAACTTATACACAACAATCTCTTCAGTTTTGAAATTAAATTTTGCAGAGATTGCATTTTCATGTCTCAACTCTGCCCAGATGTTATGTCACCAGATTTCTTGCGACTGAAATGTCTCAGTTTCAAATTGCTTCCAATTTTCAAAGTTTTCAAGTCAGCAGCAAATTTACGTAGATTCTTTCAGATGTCTAAAATTGCGTGATGACTCTTTCCTGTTTTATCATAATTGATTTCTCAAGCCTGCTTAATTAGTTAATTGTGTTTAGCAGTTCAACAAAAACAAATGTTGAATCCTGATTTTTTTGGGCAGAGTGATTAAAGTTGAATTCTACAGAGAACAACAGATACAATTTCTGATCAGAGAAGTAATTGAGCATTAGCAGAGAACGTAACACTACATTTGCCTGATCGATCTACACGAGACCAACAGGCTACCCGAGGTGAAATGCCTTTGGGAGGCAGTAGTTTAGTAGTAATGTTAGTGGATTAATTATCCAGAAATTTGGGAAAATGTGCTGGCTTCATGGGAATTGGTGAAATTTGAAATCTGTTAAGAATTTGGAATAAAATGTATTATGGACTAGGCCAGACTACTCGAAGCATTCTTAAGCAGGCAGCCCAGACCATAACTTGACAATTTGTTTTGGTAAGTGTACAGTGAAAATTACCCAGGTTAAGTTAGCTAGGTTGACTACCAGATTTTAAAACAGACAAAAATGTAGTTACAAAATTTATGCAATGAAGCACAAAGAACAGAATAAGGAACCCAAAAAGAAATCAGCCTATCCAAACTGGACTTAATTATGTTGTTCCCAAATATACACAACAGTCCCGATATGTAAGCCCCCTATATTTTTTTTAAAAAAACAGTAAAAATGGAACAAATGCTTACAGGTTGAAGTTAAACGGGCAGAAGGAGAAAGCGAGCCTGTTTCCATACAGCTGAACTCCTAACTAGTTCTGGACTGAACTGCTCAACTAGAGAACTGACCATTCCCCTTCATTATGCAGATCACTTCTAAAACATGATCACTTTGGCCTGAAGTCACATCCGTTTACATATGAACAATGATGCCCGAGTCTAATCAGGACCAGGAGCTGTTTATGATTCCTCTGAAAACCAAAGAGACAGTATCGTTGAGAAAAGCCTTTAGAAATCAAGGGACCAGCTTAGTGACAAATGTTAGCTAATGGTAACAAAGTAACCACTATTGATTTGGTTTTTTTTGGGTTATTAGCATCCTTTTAGAGTCATAGAGTCGTACATATCTCAGCAAGAGGCCCAGCAATCACTTCTCTAGCTTCCCACAGAGTTCTCGGGTGCACCTGATCAGGTCCTGGGGATTTATCCATCTTTAACCGTTTCAAGACATCCAGCACTTCCTCTGTAATCTGGACAGTTTGCAAGATGTCACCATCTATTTCCCTACAGTCTATATCAATCATATCCTTTTCCACAATAAATACTGATGCAAAATATTCATTTAGTATCTCCCCCATTTTCTGTGGCTCCACATAAAGGCTGCCTTGCTGATCTTTGAGGGGCCCTATTCTCTCCCTAGTTACCCTTTTGTCTTAATATATTTGTGATAACCCTTTGGATTCTCCTTAATTCTAATTGCCAAAGCTATCTCATGTCCCCGTTTTGCCCTCCTCATTTCCCTCTTAAGTATACTCCTACTTCCTTTATACTCTTCTAAGGATTCACTCGATCTATCCTGTCTACACCTGACATATGTTTCCTTCTTTTTCTCAACCAAACCCTCAATTTCTTTAGTCATCCAGCATTCCCTATACCTACCAGCTTTCCCTTTCACCCTGACAGGAATATACTTTCTCTGGATTCTTGTTATCTCATTTCTGAAGGATTCCCATTTTCCAGCCATCCCTTTACCTGCAAACATCTGCCTCCAATCAGCTTTTGAAAGTTCTTGCCTAATACCATCAAAATTAGCCTTTCTCCGATTTAGAACTTCAGCTATTAGATTTGGTCTATCCTTTTCCATCACTATTTTAAAACGAATAAAATTATGGTCGCTGGCCCCAAAGTGCTCCCCCACTGACACCTCAGTCACCTGCCCTGTCTTCTTTCCCAAGAGTAGGTCAAGTTTTGCACCTTCTCTAGTAGGTACATCCACATACTGAATCAGAAAATTGTCTTGTACACACTTAACAAATTCCTCTCCAACTAAACCCTTAACACTATGGCAGTCCCAGTCGGTTTGGCAAGTTAAAATCTCCTACCATAACTACCCTATTATTCTTACAGATAGCTGAGATCTCCTTACAAGTTTGTTTCTCAATTTCCCTCTGCACTGGCTCTGCGATATCCTTGATCCTAGCACCATTCAGGTTTTTCTCTGCTGGCCACAGAAATGTCTGTCTGTACCTCTGACTACAGAATCCCCTAACACAATTGATCTCTTGGAAGCTGACGTAGCTCTCGTTGCGTTAGAGCCAGTCTCAATGTCAGAAACTTGGCTGTTCATGCTACATTCATTAGAGAATCCATCACCCCCTACAAATTCCAAAACAGCATACCTGTTTGAAATGCATATATCCACAAAAGACTCCTGCACTAGCTACCTACCCCTCTCACCCTTCCTGGAGTTAACCCATCTACGTGACTGTATCTGAGACTTTCTCCCCTTCCTATAACTGCCATCCATCATCTACTGTTGCTGTTGCAAATTCCTCATCGCTTCTATCTGTCTCTCCAACCGATCCACTCGATCTGATAAGATTTGCATCCAACAGCATTTACGGCAGATATAATCCGCAGTCACCCTTAAATTCTCTTTAAACTCCCACATCTGACAAGAAGTACATATCACTGCAAAGGCCATATTTGCTCCTTTGCAATCTGCAGACCCAGAAAATAACACTGTCTTATTCCTCTACAAACACTGCCCCAGGTTAAATTAATAGCTCTGGCTTATATTTTAAGTTTAATCAAGAGACCTATCTCCAAAACCATATATTCAAGAAAGAATCCACTATACTCACTACTGCAACCTTTTTCTTGGACAGACTTAAAACAACAATTAACTTTTCATGAAAGAAATCTGCCATACTTCAACATGTGACTCCAGACCACCAAACACATGGATGCTTCTTACATGCCTATAGGCAATAAAGACTGATCCAGTCAGTAATGTCCACATCCCATAAATGAAAATAGTTCAAAGTTTGTGAGAAAATTTGTAGCTCGGGTGCTCGTTGTTGTGGTTCTGTTCGCCGAGCTGGGAGTTTTTCTTGCAAACGTTTCGTCCCCTTTCTAGGTGACATCTTCAGTGCTTGGGAGCCTCCTGTGAAGCGCTTCTGTGCTGATTCCTCCAGCATTTATACTGGTTTGAATCTGCCGCTTCCGGTTGTCAGTTGCTGTCTGTTGCAGTGGCCGGTATATAGAGTCTAGATCGATGTGTCTGTTGATAGGATTCGTGGATGAGTGCCATGCTTCTAGGAGTTCCCTGGCTGTTCTCTGTTTGGCTTGCCCTATAATAGTGGTGTTGTCCCAATCGAATTCATGTTGTTTGTCATCTGAGTGTATGGCTACTAGGGATAGCTGATTGTGTCATTTCGTGGCTAGTTGATGTTCGTGGATGCGGGTTGTTAGCTGTCTTCCTGTTTGTCCTATGCACAGAAGCGCTTCACAGGAGGCTCCCAAGCACTGAAGATGTCACCTAGAAAGGGGACGAAACGTTTGCAAGAAAAACTCCCAGCTCGGCGAACAGAACCACACAAATGAAAATAGTCTCATGGTCCTCATAACCTAATCCAAACCAGGACTTCCAGTCAGTGACTGGAACTTTCCTAATGCTGATTCCTACACTCTAACCAGAGTACCTTTACCAGGATTAATTGTCTGAGCTTAAACTACAGTATTGGCTCAAATTTGCGAAGATTTCTAAGAAATGTTAGGATTTGTTCAGAATGCCCTCACTTCCCTTATTCCCTTCACTCTTTCTATCCAAGCACAGTACCAACAGTTGCCAAGAGGAGAATCCACACTTTTATTGAAGAGAATAAGGAAATTTGGGGTGTTCTTAAGAGCGAAATCAGGAGAGCTACAAGGGGATATGAGATAGCCTAGGCAGATAATGTTAAGGATAATCCAAAGAGATTCTACAAGTACATTATGAACAAACGAGTACAGGAGAAAATAGGTCCCCTTCAAGGTCAATAAAGTTAGCAATGTGTGGAACCACAGGGCATTGGAAAGATACTAATTTTTTATTTTCAGTATTTACTGTGGAGAAAGACATGGAGGCTAGGGAACTTGGGGAAATAAACATTGATGGCTTAACAGTCCATATTGCAGAAGATGTGGTTCTGGAGGCCTTAAAAAAAAACAGAAAAAGGATAGATCTCCAGGCCCTGATTTAGGTGTATCCTAGGACATTGTGGGAAGCAAGGGGAGAAAGTGTGGGACCTCTAGCAGAGATATTTGTATCATCTACAGCTGCGGGTGAGGTGCCAGCGGGCTGGAGGGTAGCTAACTTTGTGCCTTTATCTAAGGTTGTGAGGAAAAACTTGGCAACGTTTTACTGGTGAGTGTGATACCAGTGGTGGGTAGGTTGTTTCAGGTGATTCTGAGAAAGAGGATTTACGTGTATTTTGAGAGTCAAAGATTGACTTAACGATAATCAGCATGACTTTGTATGTGGGAAATTGTCTCTCTCAAACTTAATTGGGTTTTTTGAGGAAGTAACCAAGAAGCTTGAGGGCAATGCAGTGGACGTTGTTTACTTGGACTTCTAGTAATGCCTTTGACAAGGTTCTGCATGGTAGACTATTTAAGTTAGATCACATGGGTTAAGGGGTGAGCTTGCCAATTGGATATGAAATTGGCTTCATGGCAGAGTCCTAAAGATGTACAGCATGGAAACAGACCCTTCCATCCAACTCATCTACACTGACCAGATATCCTAAATTAATTTAGTCCCATTTGCTAGCACTTGGCCCATATTCCTTTAAACCCTTCCTATTCATGTACCCATTCAAATGCCTTTTAATTGTTATAATTGGACCAGCCGCCTCCACTTCCTCTAACAGCTCGTTCCATACACACACCACCCTTTGTGAAAAAGTTGCCCCTTGGGTCCCTGTTTAATTCTTTCCCCTCACCTTTGGAGACAGAGGGTGGTGGTAGAGGTTTGTTTTTCAGATTGGAGGCCTATGATCAGTGGTGTACCACATTGACCGGTGCTGGGTCCACTGGTGTTGGTTATTTATATGAATAATTTGGTTGAGACTTTAGGAAGCATGATTAGTAAGTTTATGGATAACACCAAAATTGGTGGTATGGTGGACAGGTGAAGATGGTTTTCTAAGATTACAGAGGCACCTTGATCAATTGGGTCAATGTTCTAAGGAATGACAGATGGATAAATATGAGATGTTGCACTTTAGTAAAACATACAAGGGCAGGATTTATACACTTAATAGTAGGACCCTGGGGAGTGTTGTTGAACAGATACTGAAATTTGCGGCTACATAGTTCTTTATCGCTGCTTCACAGGTAGACAGCGTCTTTAAGAAGGCATTTCGCACGCTTGCCTTCATTGCTCAAACCATTGAGTATAGGAGTTGGGATGTCATGTTGAGATTGTACACCTTGTTGGTGAGGCCATTTTTGGAGTACTGTGTGCAGTTCTGGTTACCCTGCTATAGGGAGAATATTAAATTGGAGAGGGTACAGAAAAAATTTACAAATATGTTATGAGGAGTGGACGGCTTGAGTTATAAGGAGATGCTGGCTAGGCTGGGATTATTTTCTCTGGAGCATAGGAAGGTGAAGGGTGACCTTTATAAAAATTTTTGAAATCAAGAGGTGCATGGATAGGGTGAATAGCTAAGGCCTTTTCCTCGGTTAGAGGAGTTCAAAACGATAAGACACATCTTTTAAGGTGAGAGGATAAAGTTCTCTTTTAAATGTTTTGTATGTGCAATAAACTGCCAGAGAAAATGGTAGATGCAGGTACTGTTACAACATCTAAAAGACATTTGGATTAGTACATTAATAGAAAAGGTTTAGAGATATGTATTTGCAGGTATAACACAGGCAACTGGGGCTCGCTTTGTTTGAGAAACTTGGTCAGCATGGGTCACTTGGATTGAATAGTCTACTTCTGTGCTGTATAACTCTGAATGCCTCATTGGATCAGCTAACTCTGTTTTGCACATTTTTATGAGAGTTCTCACTCATTCCTGTACATGTCTGCTGTGGAGAGTGCCAGCTTCTTTACTCCCACAGCAAGTTATTGATTGATTTGAATTAGGCTATTAGAAGGATTCTCCAAATTACACTTCCCCTAAAAATATTAAGAAGGCTAACAGTCCTAACTGGAATTTCATTTATACCTTGTTTGTGTGTGTTTTTTTTTCAAACCCAGTTTGCATTATGAATTTGTCCAGATAGTGGCCAGTAGCTGTGATTTTGTTTTCATCTTTTTTAAATTTCTGTTTGTAGGAGCCTGTTTTCTTTTTTGAAACAGGATATCGGGAATAGACAATTATCGCTGGCCTAGCATGTTCAAACTTTGAATAGATAACAAAGAAAGAGAATCTTTAGGGCCTAAACTGCCTTCAAATGTAATTTTTAAAGAACTGCACATGATCAGAGAAATTAACATAGTGTCTATAAATGAAGTCCCATGAATCATCCTGTACCTATCCTATTCCTCAGTAACTGGCATTTTTCTTTGAAGTGGTGTTATACATTTCTTTTTGTAGAAATGAGTATCTGGATGACATTGAAAAAGATGTTTAAACTGTGTTCTTGTTTTCATACACATTCTTTTTGTAAAATTGCTTAATTTGTTAGTAAGCATTCATTTTGTGTGATGGTCCTGATTGTGTTCTAAGGTCATGAACCTGAGGAATATTAACTTTGAAGTTTTATTAAATGATGTCCTTTTGTTTTTCACATTTTAATCAAAGCTAGCCTACATTAAGTATTTTTAAAATTGAAAATGCCACACCAGTAAATTAAACACCATGAAATCCAACTGAGGAAAATTATTCTCTTAGAAATTTATTCTAATTTTCCTTTTGTGTTTTATCTGCAGGGGTGGGGATCACAGGGTTCAGCTATATAAGGTAGGAGGTTTTAAAATTAATATTATGGGGGTGGAGGAATATTAATAATATAAAATGCAACTTTAGTTTTCAAAAAACTTAGTATATTAAGCTATTCCTGATCATCCTTGTGTTCTACTCCATTTGAATATCTTGGGGTTAACTTCTTTCCTAACAAATTCTCGTTAGCATGAATGTTTGCAGTGGTGCTTTAAATCTGTTGTTCCAAGTTTTAGCTTAGATAATGGGCATCTGACAGAGTCTCAGCCATTTTTGTTCAGCATTTGAACATCGATACCTTTTACAGTCATGCCAAGCCATATTGCGGCACTAACTGTTGAAGTTTTGAAGAGCAATTACCTTTTGCATATGACTGTATGACTGGTATTAATTACTAGGCCTATTTCAATTGAAATGCTTCTGCTTCAAGTTGCTTCCAGTATAAAATAACTTCTGGTAACTGGGAATGTTGCATGTTCTTCAGGATACTTTAACAGATACTCCTCATGGAACCACCCGTTGATCGATACATTGATCAAGATGGATTAATCTTCCACCTGGCCATATATAGATCTTGAAATGGAGTACATAATCCAGAAAATCCAAGATTTAGCCCTGTGCTGTTTTAGGTTCCAATTTCTTCATGAAATTGATTTTCTAAAAAAAAAACTTGGATATTTTGCTTTAACAAGTGATGAGACAGAATTTTGGGCATGATTGGATTTTGACTTCTCTTTTGCAGTGAAACATATCCGGTTTAATCTCACATATGGTGAAGTTTTTAAAAAATCAATGCCTAATGTCTGGCACTATTTTAATAATGTTTTTGGTATTAGTGACGACATTAGATTTCAGCAGCCCTGATATTTTTATTTAGTGTGCATAGTCACTGAGCTAAGAAATAATCTTGTCATTATTTAGATGGCGTTCTTGAACCCCACCTTCTAGTTTACTCGATGAATACTCCTCAACAGCGTTGTTTAAATTGCATCACAGCTGCGGCTGGTGGGGTAGCATAACAGAGGTATTGGTGTGTTTGGAAATTGTTCAATCAGGCCAACTACTATTGTTGGAGATTGAAATTGGGTGTACAAATAGGTGAGTCAAAAAAACGTGCTGGAAAAGCACAGCCGGTCAGGCAGCATTCAAGGAGCAGGAGATTTGATTGTTCGAGCATAAGTCTTCAGAAATTCCTGATGAGCTTATGCTCGAAATTTGACAAAAACTCCTTGGATGCTGCCTGACCGACTGTGCTTTTCCAGCACCACACTTTTTTTTTTGACTCTGATCTCCAGCATCTGCAATCTTCACATTCTCCTGTACAAGGAGTTGAGTCTAAAAATCAAGAAGTGCTTCCTGATGGATGTTTTCTCCTATGCTGTCTGCCATAGATCCTTTAGAGAGTGGCGGATTTAGCTATCTGTGTGGTATATAGGTTCTTCGCGTTCAAAGGTGTTCAGAAGAAAGGCATGCAGAGCTGTGTCAAGGAGGATCTTAACGAAAAGCCAGCAAGTCTCAGACATTGCCTCAAAGGCCTCCAAGATTATGGATTGTGGAGCAAGATGAGATGTGCTTGCATTTCTTCTTCCAGAGCATGCGCAGGGAGAGCTTGGTAATCAACCGCCTAAAGAAAGAAGGTGGTTCGGTAACATTGTCTGGGTCTGACATTCTGCAGATGTGTAACTGCCCAGTCATTCCTGTTCTCTATTGTGGAGGCCTTCGATGGCAGCACGAGAGAGAGGCTGATCTAGCCACTTTCTGTAGATGAGCTAACCTTAAGAGTCGTCTTGAAACAAAAAAGTCCCAAAAGTAATGGCTTACCAGCTGAGTTGTATTCAGCTTTATGGGATTTGAATGACGAGGACCTGCTGCAGGTGTACAACAGTATGCTTCTGGCTGGTAGCATGTGTAAATCTGTGTGGAAAAGTATCATCACCCTCTTCAAGTAGAAGGGGGAGAGGGAGGGAATTAGTGACCAATTTCACTGTTGAATGTGGATTATAAAATTATGACCTAAGGTCATTTCCAGCCAGGTGAGGTGATTTACTTTGACCAAACTTGTGCTCTTCCAGTCAGCGGAGGCTAACATGTCAAAGCCTCCCTGTACATGGATAACATCACCGTTTCTGCTCTGATTTGCTGTCTACATGCAGACTCATGAACATCTGCAACCAGTTCGAGGCCAGTGGTCTGAGTCCACCACCCCTCAGCACTGCTCCCTCTCTATTGCAGGTAACGAAAACCTGCTCATAAGTTGAGATAGTCTGTTGTTGTATGTGGCGAAGGTCTAGCCTATTCCCCAAGGCTGCAGCACCGCAGTTATCCAAGCCATCTTTCACTTCTTCTGGATGTCAAAGATTGACTGTATCTACAAATGGGGGAAGAACATACCCAATGTCACCTTCCTCCTGATGACCAACTTTGTGTGGCCAAATCAAGCTATTGACACTTGATTCGCAAACATCAAGTGTCACTATGTTCTACGTGTCCCCAGTGTTGCAAAGGATGAGCCTGGCCTCATTGCCACAGAACAGTTGTACCATCCCTTATCACCTGTCCCTCTTGGAAAAATTTGTAAAGCGAAGCAAGTTTGACCACATGTCCATCAGGCAGTGGTCAGCATGCAGCATCATTAAGACCTGATGGGGAAATGAGAGGGTTGATTCTCTTGGTGGTTCCCTCAGCAAACTCAAAATCATTTGGTATAATGACTCTTCACCAGTTCTTTCCAACAAGCACCAAGACATGGTTGGTTGTGAGAAGGGTACTACTTGTGCGATCCTCCATGTACGCCTGGACTCTGCTGCCACATGCTGCCCTTGAAGCAGCTGCAGGGGGAAGAGACTGTCACACATCATCTGGAGTATACCTTCGCAAAGAAGTAATGGAGAGAGATGCAGTCGTTTTTGCTGAGATTTGTTCTGAGCAGCTCTGTGACCTAGGACTCTGCTCCACGCTGCCTCCTGGAGGCACACTGACGTAAACATTGAATGTTCTAGAAGACCATTAATTCTGTGAAATGTGCTGTTTGGTCTGCTGAAAGCGTATAGATCTTCCAGTGCAGAGCGTTAACTTCGACCAAGTGTTGTAGACTGGACCTAGACTACATGCTGAGGATACACTAAAGCTTTGGACACCTGCCAACAAGGTGTAGTGGGGAAAGACCACTGTCTGAGGTCTTTGCCAAAGTCTAACAAGGATTTGTTCGGTTATCAGACTCTGCCTCAAAATATTTGTAAATAGTCTTGCGTGAGTCAAAAATGCATTTAGCTTTTGCAACTGCAGGGAATGCAAAGACTGTACAAACTTGCTTCAGTACCTGTACATGTGCATGAAGATTATTTTTATCAATTAAGTATATTTTTGCAATAAAATCTGGGATGGCACATAAGGAGTACTGCTAGTGGGTTGAGGACCTCATTGAATAAGGCCACACTTGGTTCTATAGCTTTTTCCCGGAACTTGTCTGTTGGAAATATCCTCCCTGATGTGAGAGATGGTGCATGTTGCAGAGGCTAGTGAACCACGGAGGTCAGTTGTTCAGAAGTACCTGAAATTGAGATCGAAGAAGGAACTGAATGTTGCCCAAAATGGCCAGGGACTGAAGCAGAATGGAACCCTGTTTACTTGGGTTTACCACTGACAGAATCCTCATGCAGTGACAGCAGGCCCAATGGAAATACAGCTTAATAGAATTTAGAATTGGCTTTATTGTCACATGAACTTGAAGGACTGCAATGAAAAGTTGGCAATAGCATCATCTTAGGTACAAAATACCTAGGTATAGATACTTAAGTATTTGTTACAGAATTGAAAGAATAATAAATACAGTCTGGCATAAGCATAATGCTTTTAAAAGTACTCAAATTACAGTCCTTTTCAACAAATATGTATCAGCTCCTAGCCTCTACACTGCACTGGGCCAAGCCTCCAGACCACACCGGGCTTCAAAACTTGAAGCTTTGCCTTCAGTCCGCAAGGGCCTTGCCTCCCTCATGCCAGCCTCCGGTCCAGAGCTCATTTCCCACATTGGCTTAATAAATTAGGAGCTCAAAGATCACTATTTTTGATCAATCTGAATTGTATTGTGATGCAGTCTATGGTGAAAAATTTTAAATGGCATTGAAAAATTGACACTTGACAAAGTTAATTCGAAAGTATACATTTCACCTTCAGAATGCTCCTTACTGATGTTGATTCTGAACTATTGAAAAAATGTATTATGCTTCTGTAGATTAGAAAAAAAGTTTCAATGCACTCTCTCCTCAGTACAAGGCCAACACTGGTCAACATTTTGACAAAATAAGCAATAGATTGTTGTCTCAAAATAATATTGTGCTAAAGGTATGTTGCATTCCTCTTGTTTATGATAATATTTTGTTTTTATTCACCTATTCAACTTTATACTGATGTGACTAATGATCAGACATTGGGAGTTGAAGAATCTATTCAGTAAAATTATCAAATCTGTATTTATTATAACTTTATGCGAATTGAAAGATATCTCGGGAAATGGATCTGTTTTTCAAGTTTGAGCATGTGATTTTCCATGCTGTGGGTTAATGCATTTCTTTCTTTACAGTTGACAGGAGGAATTCTGTTCAATTTCTGAATATTGTCATAAACAGAAAGGATATCACATTTTTTGGATATCATATTTTTCAGATTCCCATTCCGTGGTACCCATTAAAAGAGAAGCAAAGAGTTGTTTGTGTTTATGTAGCATATTTCATGATCTTCAGATGTGCCAAACCACTTTGCAACTCATTAGATGCTTTTGAAGTGTGGTTACTCTTGTGATGTGGGAAACTTATTGACCAATTTGTACACATCTGTAATAAGGAACAATAGTGCAATAATCAGCTAATCTGTACATCATATTGATTTGAGGGATAAATGTTCACTGGTCACCCACGGAGAATTCCTAGCTCTTTGAGAAAGCAACATGAGACATTGCTAAAACAACCAGGGTCTCTACTGTTTTGGAAATATCAGTCTCGATCATCTGCTCAAATCTCTGAAATGGAACTTGAATCTGCAACTTTCTGACTTGAGTCAAGAGAGTGCTACCTTAGCTGGAACTAAAACTAGATTAACACGTGGTAGTGAATGCTCATCACTAAGTGATATACAATGTAGCTTAAACAAGTTGTGATGATTCAGAAGATCTAAAAATATCAGTATTGCTGTTGTCTTTCAAACACTATCAAATTATATCTGAAGAATGACACATTTCTAATCGAATTAGAGTTAAGTACACTAGCAATACAGTCAGCTGCCTAGCCTGCAAATCCTGTTTAGAAAGCACTTATAGATTTTAAAGTTGACACTTGGGGAAATGTTAATTGTGAAGCTTATGATTCAAAAAGCTTGGATCCAGGTTATCATACACAAATTTACTTATGTGGATTTGAGTTTTTGTTTGAAGCAAAGAATAAAACAAAGATTGGAGTAGGGTTTGTCGTGCTTTTAGGGATATTTAAAAAAATTATAAAATTTGAGCTGTAGCTGCAATTAGCCATGTGATATGTTGTGATAATGGAAATCTAGCTCAAATGGTTAAATCTGGTACTAAATATTCCAGGATGCAAGGTATCTTTTTAAGAAAAGAGAAGGAAGGGAAGTAAGAGGTGCTGCTCTCGGCTGCCATCTTAGTGCTACATTCAGTGGGCGTTGCTGCCACTTGGGTTGAATGAGCAGATCTAACCATCATGCCCAAGACTGTGATCAATTGTGTGACACTGGTCTAACATGCAACCACAATCCATCACTCCACTAATGGTTCTGGTCCCAAAAGTGAGAAATTGCAACTGATATGGTTTTAACCACATTTCCACCCTTGATAGCAGTACTATAGTGTGATCCCTCAGAGTCTGGGAGAGACAGAGGATTAAACATATAATCAGAGCAGTGTTAGAATGGTAAGGCAGCAGTAGGGAATTTTAGCTACCCAAGTATTAACTGAGATCATTTGTGTGCAAGTTGGGGAGGGAACAAAATTTTTAAATTGCGACCAGGAGAACATTTTAGCTAATATGCAGCAAGATCCAGCAGAGGAGGATACAGTTCTGGACCTAATATTCAAAATAATTCTAAAGTCAGAAGTCACACAACACCAAGTATGAGTCCAACAGGTTGATTTGAAATTGCAAGCTTTTGGAGCTGTGCTCCTCCAGGTAACGAAGGAGCAGCTGAAACTGAAGCTTGCAACTTCAAATAACCCTGCTGGACTTGTAACCTGGTGTTGTGTAACTTCTGACTTTGTCCACCCCAGTCCAATAGTGGCACCTCCATCTCAAAATGTGCAGGGAATTTAGACTTTAAGCAGTAACTGTGAAATCACGTAGTTAGAGCAACAGCATAGTGGAGGTAGTGGTAGCAAGAAAATAATTGACTGTCTTCTGCAATTATTTTCTGCAGTGATATCAATTTTGACCCTGCTTCTTCCAATCTGAAAAACTTATCACTCTATCGTTCATTCATATAAGCTATTCACCTGCCCAGGATTGAGTTGTTGTTAGCCTGATGGCCTTTGGCATCTACAACTAGTCATAATTGTATCGTTCAATCAGCCATCTTTTGCTGACCAAATGTGTTTGTGCACACACCTCTGGTGGTACAGCATTTTATTTCACCTCCACCTTTTTACAAAGCATGACTGTATGTTCTGGTAACTTGTTTTCAAAACTGCAGCAATTCCTTCCACAGTTCTTTGTTAACTGTCTTTTTAGTCCACAGTCAAAGATGGAAAATCAAAGCATAGTCTTTACAGTGACTGTAGCTTAGTTAGATTTGGGATAGTTACTCAAAAGGACAAGGATCAGCAGGGAATAAAAGTTTTAACACTAGATGTGACTTGGCCCAAGTGGATGAGGAGCAGCTGCTGTCAGATCAGTGGATGCACTAAGGAAGAAAGAGCAAGAGCGCAGAGCAAGTGTGTCCTTGTAAAGATAAAGGAAGGAATGAAGACTGGAGAAACCTGGATGTGATGGTGCATAAATGTTAAGATTAAGGGGAAAAGAAGCAGCTTATGGCAGAGTCTCGAGAGGGATATCAGAAATGTAGAAGGGAACTTTAGAAAGAAATTGAGAAAGCGAAGAGTGTGCATAAGAAAACATTGTGGAATAAAAGATTAAACATAGATAAAGAGCAAGAAAGAATAACTAGGGAAAGAACATGGCCACAAAAGCTCTTTGATGGAAAAGCGCAGGTCTCGTAGCATCTGTGGATAGGAATCCGTTCGTTTTGGATCGACAGATCCTTCCTTAGAACTTTTTTCTCTCCAGATGTTGCCTGACCTGTTGAACTTATCCAACAATTTCTGTTTTTCTTTCTGATTTAAAGCATCCAGGATTATTTTGGTTTTGTTATGAAGTCAATCACATGTACTGTGCCTTTTGAGAGAGTGAATGCTGTTCTGAACTGAGATTATAAGTACCTGTGTATGTGACTAGATGGCAGTCCCAGTGTGTACTAGAAAATTGAAAATATGTAACATTTGGCTGTGAAATGGATGAGAGTTTTGGATGCTATTGTGACAACAATTCGATTTTAACCAATCAGTTGAAAGTATACCCCAGGATACTAAAACCCAATCAAGTTTGAATCTATTGGTTTGTCAACATCCATCCAATGAGACAATCCAATTGTTGGGGTATAAAATACAGATGTTTTGAAAATTGGAGGGAGAACAACTGCCATCAAGATCGAAACACCTGGATATCTAACATCTTGCTCTCCAAGAAATTAAGAAATGCACTTTATCCAAGGTACCTTTTCAAATAAAACATATTTGCAGTAAAAAGAAAGACAATGACCCAGGGAGATCTTCATCTGGAAGAAAGGCACAGAAAACAATAGCAGCTGTATCGTTTTGAAATTAAGTTGATGTAATTCCAGTAAGTGTCTTATTAGAACAGTATATTGTTAGAGATGGAGGCAGATTGTAAGAGAAACGAGGGCTTAGAGTTGTGAATACTTGTTTAAAGTTCACTTTGCATTTTAAAAAAGTTGATATTTTCTTTAAATAGTGGAATTTGAGAGTTCTCTGCCTCATAATCTGTTAAAATATGAGTGACAATGTGAGCTTGTCTGGGTGTTTGGTTTAATTAACAGAGGAGTTCACCTCCATATTGCAGCAAGAGTGTGGCCATTCGGTATAATAGGGATAACTTGTGTATGGACCTTGAAACTGTGGGTACAGACCTCAATGAAAATCGTCAGCCTTGACAATAGAAAAGGATAATACAGGTGAAGGACCATGAGCTATTAGAAGAAACAACATAGAGAGAATGTGTGCGAAGGTACTTACAGCTTTAGTAGTTTTAGAAGTGGAAGATGTGAAGGCTCAGATAAGATGTATGCTAGGTTGTTGGAGGGAAAGGAGGAAATAGCGGGGTTCGGAGCAGTAATTTTTCAAGTCTTTGGCCACAGGTGAGGTGCTAGAGGACCATAGGGCCACTAGCATTGACCTGTCCTTTCTTTTAAACGAAAAAAATCAGCAAGAGATAAACCATGAATTTACAGTCTCGTAAGCTTAACGTCCTGTGGTGGGGAAGTTGTTAGAATTCTGAAGAATAGAATATATCTACACTTGAAGGTACATAGCTTAATTGGCAATAGTTGGTATGGATTGGTTGAGGGAGGATTGGGTTTAACAAATTTCATTGAAATTTTTTTGTGTGTTGATGAGGGTGATGCATCTGGCGAAGGCCATGTGAACTTTAATGTGGCTTTTGTCTCGCTTGTGGCAGACTTGTCAAGAAGGAAAGAAGCAGAGCGATGCAAGGCAAAATGACACCTTAGAAAAAAGGCTGAGAGTTGAGAAGCAGAGGACGGTGGTAGAGGGATGTTTCTGTGAATGGAAATCTGTTTCTAGTGGAGTTATGTAGGGGTCTGTGCACTTGCGGTATGGATTGAGTGTAGGAGGTATAATCAAGAAGTTCCTAGATGATGTAAATTGGGGGTAGAGTGGTAAAGAGTGAGGTGGCTAGCTATAGAAGAGTGTGCAGAGCAGTGGAAAATGGAATTCAACCTGGAAAATTGAGGTAAAGCACTTATGGAGGGCAAGCAGGGGAAGAGATTACCTGAATGGTGGACCCCTGGAAACTAGTGAAGATCAGAGGGATATCTACAAATCCCTGAAGATAACAGGGCAAGTAGCTAAGGTGGTTCTAATGGCATAGTGGATACTTTATTAGCCTAAGCATTGAATTCAAGAGCAATGTTATGTTGGAACTGCGTTAAGTGCTAGTTAGGCTGAAACAGGGATTTGTTTCTGATCATTGCATATTAAGAAAGATGTGATTGCTCATGAGGGCCTAACTCGCACTTAATTCAGTTCCAGCATAGCATTGTTCTTGAATTCTGTGCTTTGGCTAATAAAGTATCCCATATGCTGCCAGTACATAAGAGAGAGTGCAGTGGGAGATTTGCCAAGATGCTGACAGGGCCTGAGGATCTGAGGGGTAAGGGAAGATCAAATAGGCAGAGGTTGTTTTTCCTTGGATCAATGAAGATTGAGAGGGAGCTTGATAGAGGTATACAAGATTGAGACACACAGGGGGGGCCTTTAGAAGGACACTTTTTTTTCCCCCATTAATAGTGAGAGCAGTAACTGGGGGCATAGATTTAAGATAAGTGGAAGGTGAGGAAGAGAGTTGAGAAATTCTTTCCAGAGGGTGGTGGGACTCTGAATTTCACTGCATGAAACTCTCTAGAAGACTATTTAGAAATTCGCATGAGTTGCCATAGCTCCAGGACTATGAGCCAGAAGCTGGAAAGTGGCATTAATGTAGTGAGATCCTTTATTGACTAGAGTGGACATGATGGGCTCTATTGGCACTCTTTCATTGTAAACAGTTTTCACAAAATTTCATTTTTGAAAGGAAGAGTGGCTTTTACATTTTTGAACAATCACCAGACTCCATGTTAATTCTGCTTTCTTTCTACAGATGCTGCCAGACCTGCTGAGTTTCTGCAGCAATTTTTGTTTTTGTCTTTGTTTCAGATCTCAAGCACGCAGTTCGTTCTTTTACTTAAGTAAATGTTTATTTTTCAGTACCAAACTGTACTTGCAACAACACTCACTGTCACACACAGAAGAGACACATACACACAAGAAAAAGTGACTGCAAAAATGGTAGCATGCAATTCGGGATTTTTTGGGCTTAATCTATTACTTGGAGTCTTTTGAGATGGAAGCTGGAAATACTATAATGCTATAATTCTTTTTGTTCACTGAGAAAATGTAGATTGTCACCAAAAATACCAATGTTGTTGTGGGTTACTACTTGTGACAGCAAGTTTCTGATTTTGCCCCAGTTGAAGGGTAGTTGAGCCTTGTATTGAAGACCTGTCCTTGACTAGCCCCGTGTATTTGCCTGTTGGTGAATTCTAGAAAAGGTTGTTCTTCCTTTCACTGAGTAGGATCCTCCCTTTGGTTTCCTTGTCTCTTGGACATCAGTGTGAAGATGGGACTGTGTCCACAAGGACTGTGTCAGTCATTCCTGTTAACAGTGCCATGGTTAAGTGCATCTGCAACAGGATGAATTCGGAGGACAAGGTCAAGAAGGTTCTCTGCCCCTTGTTTGTTTCCTCAATATCTGCTGCAGATCCAAGCTAGCATTTAAGTTTCTTTTGGATTCTATCAAGTTGATCAGTATTAATGCCACCAAACCTTAGTAATGGACGTTGAAGTGCCCCACTCAACATTTGTGCCCTTGCTTTACTTCCAAATGATTTTCAACATCGGTACTGATTTATTAGGCTAAGGAAAGAGTGATGGTGGTGATCAGGAAGCTTGGGAGGTTTTCTTGCTCTTCTTTGACCTGGTGTCATGAGACTTTGAGGCCTGGAGCCAATATTGAGGAATGCCAGGTTGATATCCCATTGTGCTACCCTCTGGTGGGAACAGGCACACCCAGGATTTTAATGGTTTTTGAGCAGTCTTCTTTAAAGTACGATTTAGGGTGTTGCTTGTTTAATCTGTGGGACAATTCTCCCTAACATTGAAGCAAATGTTAGTAAGGATATTTATGCAGAGTCAACAGGGCTGGGTATATCATGTTAATGGTATCTAGGTTGGTGTTAAGTGATCTGTACAGTTGCACTGAATCAGAATTCTGAAATCCCTACGGTGTGGAAGCAGGCCATTTGGCCCATTGAGTCCACACTGACCCACTGCATCCCACCCAGACCCACCCACTACTCTATCCCTATAACCTGCATTTTCCTATGGCTAATCCACCTAGCCTGCCCATCCCTGGGTACTGAGTGATTTAATATGGCCAATCCACCTAACCTACACTTTTGTACTGTGGGAGGAAACCCAGAAGATATGGGAAATTGTGCACAAACTGACACCCGTGGGCGGAACCAAACCTGGTCTGTGTTGTGAAACAGCAGTGCTAACCACTCTACTGCCCCACTGCTTTTTGACTTTTTGTAGTGGTTTGTTGACACTAAGAAACATGCTTTAAGATAACCACATTGACTTAGACATAGTTTCAGACTCAGTCAGTTTAGGGTGGCAGATTTCCTTTGAAGAATATCAGTGAACTACATTTTTAGCCTGAGCCTCTGAGCTGCTAGTCTGATTACCTTGCCACTGTACCACCACCCCTCCTAATTTTAGACACCAACTTTTTATGAAGAATGTGAATGTTTGAGTACAGAAAAGGTTTGAGTATTATTTCAAGGATGCGGGATTTTAGTTTGTAGGATAGATTGGAGAAGATGATCAACATGCTCAATTTGAAGTTGATACTCAAAGCAGAGAGAAACTATTTTCTTTGGTGTGATTGAAAACGGTTTTGTGGTGATTGGCTAAACAGTGAAAGGTAACAAAAGTTTGGGAACTGGAGTTTGCTTGTGGTGGACACAGATCGATTAGCAGTTTTTAAAGGGATTTGGATAAATGCCTGAAGATTGACATTTGCTGGGTTTTGGGAAAGGGTGGGAGAGTAGAGATAACTATTTAATGGACTTCCTGTGGTGGAGATGTTCTGTAGGCAAAAGTGAGGACTGCAGATGCTGGAAACCAGAGTCTAGATTAGAATGGTGCTGGGAAAGCACAGCAGGCCAGGCAGCATCTGAGGAGCAGGAAAATTGACGTTTCGGGCAAAAGCCCTTCTTCAGGGAGGGAGCCTCCAGGGTGGAGAGATAAATGGGGGTGGGGGGTGGGGATGGGTAGAAGGTAGCAAAGAGTACAGTAGGTGAATGGGGATGGGGGTGGAGGTGATATGTCAGAGAGGAGGGTTGGGGAAGGTAGCAAAGAGTACAGTGGGTGGATGGAGGTGGGTATGAAGGTGATAGGTCGGAGAGGAGGGTGGAGCGAATAGGTGGGAAGGGAGATTGGCAGGTAGGACAGGTCATGATGGTGCTGAGCTGGATGTTTGGAACTGGGGTAAGGTGGGGGAAGGGGAAATGAGAAAACTGGTGAAGTCCACATTGATGCCCTGGGGTTGAAGTGTTCTGAGGCAGAAGATGAGGCGTTCTTTCTACAGGCATCAGGTGGTGAGGGAGTGGCTGTAGAGAGGCCCAGGACCTGCATGTCCTCAGCAGAGTGGGAGGGGAGTTGAAATGTTGGGCCACAGGGTGGTGGGGTTGTTTGGTGAGGGTGTCCCGGAGATGTTCTCTAAAGTGCTTTGTGAGGAGGCATCCAGTCTCCCCAATGTAGAGGAGACTGCATCGGGAGCAATGGATACAATGTAACATTGGATGTGCAGGTGAAACTTTGGATGTGGAAGGCTTCTTTGGGGCCTTGGATGGAGGTGAGGGGGGAAAGTGTGGATGCAGGTTGCAATTCCTGCGGTGGCAGGGGAGGGTGCCAGGACGAGAGGGTGGGTTGTTTTGGGGGGGGGGGGGGGGGGTGTGTGTGGACATGACCACCTAGTCACGGAGGGAACAGTCTTTGCGGAAAGTGGAAAGGGATGGATAGGGAAATATATCTCTGGTGGGGTCTGTTTGGAGGTGGCGGAAATGTCGGCGGATGATGCGGTTTATGTGAAGGTTGGTAGGGTGGAAGGTGAGAACTGGTGGGGGGGGGATTCTGTCCTTGTTACGGTTGGAGGGGTGGTGTTTGAGGGCAGAGGTGTGGGATGTGGCTGAGATGCATTGGAGGGCATCTTCAACCACATGGGAAGTGAAAATTCGGTCTCTGAAAGAAGGAGGCCATCTGGTGTGTTCTGAGGTGGAACTTGTCCTCCTGGAAGCAGATACGGCAGAGGAATTGGGAATATGGGATGGCATTTTTGCAGGAGGTAGGGTGGGAAGAGGTGTAATCCAGGTAGCTGTGGGAGTCGGTGGGTTTGTAAAAAAAAAAAGTCAGTGTCAAGTCGGTCGTCATTAATGGAGATGGAGAGGTCCAGGAAGGGGAGGGAGGTGTCAGAGATGGTCCAGGTGAATTTAAGGTCGGAGTGGAATGTGATGAAGTTGATGAACTGCTCAACCTCCTTGCGGGAGCACAAGGTGGCGCCGATGCGGTCATCAATGTAGCGGACGAAGAGGTGGGGAGTGGTGCCGGTGTAACAACGGAAGATGGATTGTTCTACATAGCCGACAAAGAGACAGACATAGCTGGGGCCCATACAGGTGCCCATGGCTACCCCTTTGGTCTGGAGGAAGTGAGAGGATTCTCAGGAGAAATTATTATGGGTGAGGACCAGTTCCACCAGTGGAAGGGTACTGTTGGGGACATCAGGAGAAGAAGAAACGGAGGGCTTGGAGGCCCTGATCATGACGGATGAAGGTGTAGAGGGATTGGGTGTCCATGGTGAAGATAAGGCGTTGGGACCCGGGAAGCGGAAGTCTTGGAGCAGGGGGAGGGCGTGGGTGGTGTCTTGAATGTGTGGGGACTTCCTGGATGAGGGGGGGATAGGACAGTATCAAGGTAGGTGGAGATGAGTTTGGTCGGGCAGGAGCATGCTGAGACAATGGGTCAGCTGGGGTGGTTAGGCTTGTCGATCTTGGGAAGGAGGTAGAATTGGGTGGTGCGGGGTTCCCGGACTACGAGGTTAGAAGCTGTGGGTGGGAGATCTCCTGAGGTGATGAGATTGTGTTTGGTCTGGGAGATGATGGTTTGGTGATGGAGGTGGGGTCATGGTTGAGGGGGCGGTAGGAGGAGGTGTCTTCAACTTGGCGTCTGGCTTCAGCAGTGTAGAGGTCAATGCGCCAAACTACCACTGCACCCACTTTAACTGCTGGCTTGATGGTGAGGTTGGGATTGGAGCAGAGGGAGTGGAGGGTGAGGGTGCGCGTTGTGAGGGTGAGATGTTAGAGTGGGAGAGGGGGTTAGACAGGTTAATGTCTCGGCAGCAGTTGGAAATGAAAAGATCAGGGGAGTGTAATAACCAGCGTGGGGTGTCCAGGTGGATGGAGTGTGTTGGAAGCGGGCGAAGGGGTCCTCGGTAGGTGGGCGGGACTCCTGATTGAAGCAGTAAACTCTGAGGCGGCAGAAGAAGTGTTTGACGTCACAATGCATATTAAATTTATTTATGCATGGGCGGTCGGGGATAAAGGTAAAGCTGAGGAATGATCGTTTGTCCTTAGTGAGGGGGAGGCTTGGGGGGCTGGTGAAAACTTGGCAGGGCTGGGTAGGACTTGGTGTAGGTGTAGAGCTGGGAGTGGGGGCAGAGCCTGTAACTGAAATGGGTGTGGTGGTAGGGGGAATGGGGGTGGAGTCATGAGCAGGGGTGATGTTTCCCTCAGGGTTCGGTGGGGTGGGGGTGGGGGTGGTAGTGTAGGGATGGTGACAGTGGGACCTGAGGTTGTGGCAGGGGGGTGGGGGGGAAGAGACATGGTTGCATGTCGGCAGAATGCAAGTCAGTGGCGTTTGTGGGGGCAGAATTGGTGTGAACACAGCAGTAGGGGATGGAAGTCGCTGAGTGTGTGATGGCAGCGATGACATGGGGGGAGATGGAAGTGATGTCACTTGTGGTGCATGAGGAATCTTGAGGGACGAGGGCAGCTGTGGAAATGGCCATGATGGAGGCGGAAGTAAAGTTGTCGATCGCTGCCTTGTCCTGTTTCTGATGTCTATGCACTGACACACAACTGTGCAATGTCAAAGTACAATAAAATCCTATAGCACTACTTGAAAACTAGGAAGATTCTCCCTGATGTCCTGGCCAGAACTTATTATTCGGGCAACATTGCTGAAATAAATAATCTAGTCCTGATCTCATTTTTGCTTGAGATTTACCTTGTCTATCTGCCGACATATTGATGTATTTCCTACGTTTTGGAGTGATTTGTTTTTAAAGAAATACTTAATCTCACGACATCTTGAGGCATTTTAAGGTGTTATTTTAAATTCATTCATGGGATGTTTATTGCCCATTCTAGTTGCCCTTGTGACGGTTGTGGTGAGTTGTAGTGTTAAATCACAGTAGCCCACATTTTGTAACATTCTCGATGCTGTTAGGGAGTTCGAAGATTTTGGTCCAGTGTTACTGAAAGAACGGTAAATAATTTCCAAGTCAGTCATGAGGAGCTTGGAAGGGGACTTGCAGGTGGTGGTGTTCCCTGCTGCCATTGACCTTTGAGATGAAGTTGGTTGTGGGTTAGGGAGGTGCTATATAAGAATATTTGGTGAATTTTTGCTGTGCACCTTACAGGATATAAGCACTGCTGCCACTGAGCATCCGTGGTGGAAGGAGAGAATGTTTATGGATATGGTGCCATATGTTATTAAGCTTCCTGAATGTTGTTGGAGTTGCACTCATCCAGCCGAGTCAGGAGCCTTCCATCACAGTCCTAACTTCTGCCTTATAGATGAAGTCAGGAGGTGAGTTACTTGCTGCAGGATTTCTAGACTGACCTGCTGTTATAGCTACTCTGCATGGTGAATCCAGCTGAGATTCTGGTCAATATTAATGCCCAGGATAATGATGGGGGATTGAGTGATGGTAGCATCATTGAATGTGAAGGGGCAATGGATGGATTCATTTTTGGTGATGGTTATTGCTTGGTATTTGTATAGCTTGAGTGTTATTTGCCACTTAGCAGCCAATGCTTAGATATTGTCCAGGTTGTTCTGTATTTGAGGAATTGCATGTGATGCTGAACATTGTGCATCTTAAGGTCAGAGCCCGCAATAGTTGCTGATGATAGCACTGTTCAGTGTATTGTGAAAAACGCTGTATGATTGCAAGGATATGGACAGCCATTGGAAAACAAGATTGCACTAAACAATTATAGAATTGTAGTTTGTTTTACACTGTAGAAGCATTACCCCACTGCATATGGATTGACAATCTATTGAGAAATGATAAGTTTTATGTGCAACCCCACGTTATTGAAATGCAGTTTATCTTGGTGCTTCGCTTCTATTTTTCTCTAGCTTGGACTTCAGAGCCATTAAAACGTATGCACATTACTGAGAAGCTGCATCTTTAATGTAATAAGGAAAACTTATGTTGTGCTTACAGTAACAAAAATCTGAAAGGGACAATTTTATCCTTTTACTTTGTTACTTTTAAATTCATAAGGGTTTAGCAGCAACATGTTCATAAACCTGTTAAATGGTACTGAAGGTTACGTTGAAACTGTTTTCTTTGTGATGACCTGATCCCAGTAAGAATTGGAAATGAATTACACTCAACAATAAGAAATGCAATGTCTCTGTATTACAACTCCTCTCTCCGAATGAAAATGCACATGTTGTTCATTTGTATGCTGTGCAAGTCAAGAGGAGAGTATATGCTTTGAGTGCAAAATATTTATTAATTATGCGTGATAGCATTTCAATACTGAACTTATTTGTGCATTACTTCTCTACATTTTTGATTTTCTTCCTGTTTTAGGTCCTGAGCGCTCAAGACTACCATGTAGTTGCATTTGATTATAGGGGTAAGTAGCTCTGTAGCTCTGGATTTAATAAAAAAAAATTAAGTAGTGTTTATCTGTTTACCGTTAGATATGGATCTGGTAAATAATAGTGCACCGGTATGATCTCTAACAAGAAATGTGTAGCACGGGCATTAGTAAAGGTTTTAAAGGATGTGATCTACTGCATAAAGAACAGCCAGAATTAGTAATTTCACAGTATATTCTGTGGAATTGGCAGTATAAGTGAGCTTGAATCATCACTGTCCTGTGATTTTGGGGCACTGTTTGTTTGAATCCTGGTCTCTGTTTGGTTTCGAACATGAACAGCACAAAACTGCATGTTTTTTGTTTCAGAAAATATAAAAAAGTGCTTGTTTTGCTTTCTGTCTCCTAACTTAAGTATTTTTCCTTCAGATCCTTATTTTGTATTTGCCCTCCTTTCTGGTAATAATCACACTATTACAAAAAGGTGTGATATGGGGCTGAATTGTCTGCTTGCATACTTCTCTTGGTTTTATTGTTAAAGATGCAATTCCATTCATCCTCTACAATTGTAGAGTTAAATTAATTCCAGCCTTTGTTTTAAAATAGCTTTAACATATAAAGTAGATACATATCTATATATGCCTATATAGATGTATACATGCTTTTTCCCACCAACCTCTCGGTCACATTCATAAGTAGGGGAATTCCATGATAGTAGCGCTATTGAATGATTAGGGGCAATGGATAAATTCTCTCGTTGAAGATAGTTATTACCTGCTATTTGTATAGCATGAGTGTTACTTGCCACCTATCAGCCTAAGTATGGCAACTGTCCAGATTTTTCTGCATTTGGACATGGCCTGCTTCAGCATCTTAGGAATCTCAAATGGTGCTGAATATTATGCATCAGAAGGTCACAGCCAGCAATAGTTGCTGATGATTGCACTGTTCAGTGTATTGTGAAAAATGCTGTATGACTACAAGTTAAGTATGGACTGCAAGTTTAAACAAACAGGATTGCGTGAAGCTGTTATCTCCTAGTATTTTTTTTGCTGTTACTACCCATAACAGTTATTGGTAGCAGTGACGATGCACAGTCCTTGTGAAGATGAAGTCCTTTGTTCTTACTAAGGACTTATTGTATTGTGTTGCACTGTGTTAAGTGGGATAAATTCAGATTAGGTTTAGGATCACAATAATGGGTATCCATGAGGCAGACACAGCAGCATAATTTTTTTCCACCACAATATTTAATATTCCAATTGGACGAGTTCCTTAATCTGTCTAAACATGGTTCTAATGCAGTATAACATGTTCATAGACCTGTATTGCAGTTTCACTGGGTTGGTACCTCATCTTTAGGTATCCATCACGTTGTTCTTAGCGAATTGTCTTCTAGTTCTTAGCAAACTGTCTTCTAGTTCTTATTGATCCAGGATTGGTCTCTTGGCTTGACTGGAATGGGAGATTGAAGATTATGCCCTATTGGAGGGTTCAAGATTGTGGTGTAAAATTTATGCTGCTGTTTCTGCTACCCCACAGTGCTTCATGGATGTTCAATGTTGTGCTGCTAAATATGATCTGAATTTACCTCCATTAACACAGTTGTCATCTCTCATAATACAAGGGAGGGTCTCCTTAGTGTGGAGAGAGGACTTCATCTTCGTGAGGACCATACGTTGGTCATTGGCAGCAATAACTGTGCTGGGCAGGTGTATCTATGGTATGTGGATTGGGGGGGTGATAGAAGAAGTATATTCTTCCCTTGGTTAAAGTTCTCATCACTTACATAAAGCTCTGCTTGGCAGATTTAGGGCATGCAAGCTCAGTCAGTAGTTTTTCTTCCCCAACCACTCTTGCTGATGGCTTCCCATACAGAGTTGATTTAATAGCTTTGCTATTCGTGGTAATTTTTAACTTGAACAAACTGTGTCTCCCTACATGACCAAGATACAAACTTTATTTTAAACTCTCTTTTTTGGCATAAATGTGAACTAAGCAGTCACGTTCTCAAATTTGCTTTCTGCGAAACCTTGCAAATGAGTGCTCTGATTTGTCATCTTAATTCAACTGAGCATTTCCAACAAATGGAAATATATTAGTTGAGCTGAGAAATTAAACCACTGAAGGTTGTGTGCTGGTTAATAGGCACAACGTGAACTAGAACACTTGTCTGTTCTATCTGGGAACAAATCCAAATTGATGTGCTGAAATCTTTTCTTCCTTTTTGGAATAAGACTTTTATAAATTGATTGGCCTTTAGTAGAACAAATGTCATTTCAAGCACACATAGTCCTGAGCATAACACTGATCATAATTTGGGACTAATTGACTTGTTCCCTATGAGAAGTAAATTGTTGGGACAAAAGAGATGGTGCTGTATGCATTGCACTAGATACAAAGATTTAATGCAAAGTGTGCAAAATATTCCACTCCTCAGCATGGAGTGTGTAGTGAATGAAAAATCAGTCTTTTTAGTGAGGTCATTTGTTCAGGGACCTAATGGACAATAATTATTTGAACAACTGAATTACCTTCATGGGTGACTCCCTGAAAAGTGTCTCGAAGGCACAGGGTGCGCTTGCTCATCTGGTAATCATGATCTTGGTTCACTCTGACATTCTATTCAGGTTACTGAACCTTGGTAGGTGGTGACAAATATGTGCATGTCGTAGGTTGATCAGCCAATAAAGTGAGTACCTGTGAGTTCAGTATGTTGCAATGAACAAAAATTGGCTAAATTTGAATATGCAGTTCATACATGTTGATACAAAACTTGGAAGCGTTATGAACTGAGGAGGATTTGGTAAAGCATTAACAGGACATTGAAAAGTTGGTAAAGTGGTTGGATAGGCGACATATGGTGTTCAATTTTGAAAAGTACGAGGTGGTATATTTTTGTAAGAAGAACATGGAGATCTGAAAACAAAGGGTATAACTCTAGAGGGGTGTAGGAGTGCCTGCACTTGGGTATACAAGTATTTAAAGTATGTACAAGTACTTACTTGGGCTTAAGTATTTAAAGGTGGCAGGACACGGTGAGAGGCAAGTAGTGGAGCAGAATGACTAAATCACTTGACATTTGGAGTCAACTTCCAGCATTAGAGTTTATAGATGTTACGTTGATGGGAAGAAACCTCTGAGGGGTCCAGAAGTAGCTTTCCTGAGCAAAGGCAAGATGTACACTTCTATACATTTTTATCCCACCTTTAGTGATTACAGATCAATCATGTTATGAATTAATTACATACACACCTAATCAAATTAATCAGTGATCTATGGTCAGTGATGGGCAGCCTTACAGACAACCCCAGGTATTCCCATGATCTGTATTTACTAGCCATCCTATCTTTAACCTTGGGCCTTTACAGTACATCTTATTCAATTCACATTCCAATGCCTGCTGATTTAATCATCTGTAATTCAGTTCTCCCTTTAAGCAGTGTGGGGGGTCTTTCCTGCTGTCTGAGGAATTGTTTATCCATAGGAATTTTTGGAGTCTTTCTCATGCTTATTTTTCTTTAAAGAAAATTATATTGAAAATCTATTACTGATTATCTGGCAGTCTGAACTAAATTTGTGTTGCAGACGTTTGTCCCCTGTCTAGGTTACATCCTCCGTGCTTGGGAGCCTCCTGTGAAGCGCTTCTGTGATCTTTCCTCCGGCATTTGTAGTGGTTTGAATCTGCTGCTTCTGGTTGTCGGTTCCAGCTGTCCATTGCAGTGGCCGGTATATTTGGTCCAGGTCGATACCGGCCACTGCAACGGACAGCTGGAACTGACAACTGGAAGCGGCAGATTCAAACCACTAAAATGCCGGAGAAAAGATCACAGAAGCGCTTCACAGGAGGCTCCCAAGCACTGAGGATGTTACCTAGACAGGGGACGAAACGTCTGCAACACAAATTCCCAGCTCGGCGAACAGAACCACAACAACGAGCACCCAGGCTACAAATTTTCTCACAAACTTTGAAGTCTGAACTAAAGTAAGTAGATCTTTTCTGTTTGTGATGGATTTCAGACCTTAAATCAGCGAGGTATGGAATTTTTCTGTCAGCATATTCAAGGGTGTCCTGATCCAGCTGTCTCAATGTAAACAACTGCAGTTGTGTTTGCAACAAGACACTTTGCATACTGTCTTAATCTTATTACCTTGGATATATTCTGTCTACAAAGCTACAACTGTCCTAATTTAAGGTTTACTTCAATACATACTACACTAAACAAGCTGCTACTTCAGCTGAAAATCCTCCGTCACTTTGTCAGCAGAGAATCATTTTTGGCCTTATGTGGCTTTTATGCTATGGGTAGTCCCAATAGTGTCCTGGGATTTGTTAATATGGGCATTGAATACAATAGCAAGGAGGTTATTTTGAATTTGTATAAGACTCTTAAGTTGGCCTCAGCTGGTGTTGATGTCTATTTTGCTCCACAAATTTGGACGGCACAAGTTATCCGTACAACAGCAGTGGCTTTGTTATCGGTCAGTCGCCAAGAGATTCAAGTGTCTCCACTGTAGCCGTGTGTCTACTTGTGGTGACACTTCTCCACGAACTCTGCCCTACACACCGAGACAGTACATTTATAAGAATTTTTAAAAACGTTTTTCAGTCACATGGGCAATTGTCCCCACATAGTTTAAAGTAGGTAATTATGAATTTACAAAGCCTGATGAATGTCAATGTCCTGTGATAATATGTGAATGGATTACAGAAACTGATTATTGTATTCTTCATGATTGTATTGATGGTTAAAAATCACACAACACCAGGTTATAGTCCAACAGGTTTATTTGCAAGTACTAGCTCTCGGAAAGCTAGTGCTTCCAAATTAACTTGTTGGACTATAACCTGGTGTTGAGATTTTTAACTTTTGTACACCCCAGTCCAACACCGGCATCTCCAAATTGTGTTGATGGGAAGAGATAAAGGCAGAAGGGTTTTGCCTGTTGTAAATGGGGGATTCACATAGCTATGCTAATATTGAGAGGAAGTAAGACTATGGGAGCGGGACGCAGTTTAACAGGGTTGTGGCCAAGGCTTTCAGTCTTGTCTGGGGCTACAGGGGGAATCCACATGTGTGGCTCCAATAGGCTCTATTTCTGAGATACAGTTAACCTCTCCCCTACTGAGATGTTCTGTCTGTATTGTAAGAGTACAGGCTTGATACTGCAGTAAGTCCTTTGGCAGTGGAATGTTTAACCCTTGAGTCCCCAATGTGTCTTGAAAGAGAAGTAAAGCATGAACTGACCCCTCTGTGGCATTTTAACTTACTCACTGGTGTCTGGGACCTTACTTTTGGAGGGCTGTGAAAGCAGGCATTGGAGATATTACAGACCACCTGATGAAGGAGCAGCATTCCGAAAGCTAGTGCTTCCAGTTAAACCTGTTGGACTGTAACCTGATGTTGTGTGATTACAGAACAGGTTTGCGGGCATGGGGAATTTTAGTTAAATTGGATTGAAAACACCAGGATTGTTCCCCTTGGTGAAGAGAAGGCCAGAAGAGATTTGACTGAAGTATTTGAAATCATGGGTGATCATGGGTATATAAGGAGAAATTGTTCCCTTTCCTGAAAAGATTGAGAATGGAGGCACGGACTTAAGTATGTTTTTAAAAATGCAAACATGATTCCACTGCAATCAGTGGGTAGCATCTGTAATTCACTGGCTGAAAGTATGATTGAAGCAAACTCAATCAAGACATTCAAAAGATGGTTCCTTAAAAAGGAAGAATGTATAGGGTTAGGGGAGAAGACAGGAGATGGCACTAAACTAGTCATTTGGAGAACCAGCAAATGATAGGCCAGGTGACTTCCTTTTGCACTGTGGTGATTCTGTATTTAATAAAACCTGATGACACTCACATTGCTTCAGGTACATGCTTAATTGTATGAATATTTTAGAGGAGTGGGGGCCAATTCAGGAGAGCAGTGGAAATGCACTATGTACTTCTTTGAAATGAAGGACTACATTCCAACTTCTATAAACTGATTTTGAGAAGGCTGAAAGCAGTTGTACAGGAGTGGAATGAATATGATTTTTTTTTATGCATGAACATTGGAGGGAGTGGGGAAGCAATTTTAGGTATTGTACAAGATGAATGTAGTGCAACTGAATATACACCAAGTTGAAGTGTTTAACGTTCAAGGTTAGTGACAACAGAATTTGAAAAATAATATATTCCTTCTATGAAGATAAATATGATTGCCACATTTTTTTTGGAGTTTCAGGAGAGCAAGCAAAGCAAATTTACTTATCAAGATGATAGCAGCCAGTTTCAATAAGATTGAATTGAGAAGTCACGCATCATTTCTTTATGGATTTGATGTACTTCAAAAATTTTAATTGAACTTTTGAATTTGAAGATGTCCTTATTAAGACAGCTGTCGTGACTTGAATTCATTGTAGAATGCAGTGAAACTAGTATGATCAGGGTTTTTTTGTGCAATGAATTGGTTGGTTAAAACTGGAATTTATTGCATTTAAGTTGTACTATTCGTTACAGTTCAATTCCATGGAATGCTGCTTTACCTGTTACAAATCTCCATTTCCAAAGATAATAGATCCACTGCAACTGCAGTGATTATATAGAATTGACATTGGAAACAAGTGTTTGCTTATTTTTGAGGTGTTTAAATTTGATAGCATTGATGTATTTTAAAGAGTTGCTTGATGCAAATATGAGAGCAAACAGCATGATTAAGGGTATTGAAAGCCAACTAGAATTTGAGGAGAGTCATGTGAAATATAAACAACAAAGATTTTTTAAAAAACTTGTAATAGTAAATTTTTAAACCTCCAAACATCCAAAAATGTTTTATAACCAATTGTGTGCTTTGAAGGCAAATCATTGTTGTAATATAGGAAGTGTGGGTGCCAACATACATGCAGTAAGCTCCCCCAAATGGCAATATGATAATTAGCAACTCTGTTCTAAGAAATTGATGTTGACCATACCCATCAGGGATGTAATAACCCTATTCTTCTGTCAAAATAGTTCAGTGGAATCTTCTACATTTGCCTGAGAGGGCCCACTGGCTGCATTTTAAAGTCTCATCTGAAAGATGACACCTTCAATAATGAAGCATTCCCTTGGTTGTGCGTTGGATTATCAGTTTTAAGACTTAAACTAAAAGTGCTATTGACTAAACACTATTATTGAAGTCAATGGTTATACTTTATAATACACAACAGAACTTCAACTTGATTGAAAAAAAAATCAATGTGCACATGTCTGCTAAATAATTGTTCAACTTTCCTTGATCTAGCAAAATGAATCTTGCTTCCAGACTGCAGAACCAGTCACCTAAGCCTCTTCATTTTACTTTTAAAGATGTGGTCCCAGAACATAAAATTATCATAATCCTTACCAGTGGTAATGGCTAAGGATCCCAACTGCCTTTTTACAACTTCCTGTCTGAAAGTTGGCAGAACACATGTGTATGTAGTCTTCAATGTCTCCCTGAGTATTTTAGAAACCAAACAGTATAATTTTAATGCCTATCCTCATTCTTGCAAGGCTTGATAGGGTAGTTGCACGAGGACATTTCTTCAGGCTGGGGAATCTAGACCAGTACCTCAGAATAAAGGGCAGGTCATTTAGGACTGAGATGATAGAATTGCTTCATTCAGAGTGGTAAATCTTTTAGAATTCTTCGTCCTAGGTGTAGATGTTCCATCATTGAGTATATTCAAGACAGAAATTTGTAAGATTTCCGTTATCTGTAAGAATAATAAGGTGATTATGGTAGGGGATTTTAACTTTCCAAACATTGACTGGGAGTGCCATAGTGTTAAGGGAGAGGAATTAAGTATAGACAAAATTTTCTGATTCAGTATGTGGATGTACCTACTAGAGAGAGTGCAAAACTTGACCGACTCTTGAAAAGAAAGCAGGGCAGGTGACCGAGGTGTCACTGGGGGAGCACTTTGGGGCCAGCGACCGTAATTCTATTAGTTTTAAAATAGTGATGGAAAAGGATAGACCATACCTAAAAGTTGAAGTTCTAAATTGGAGAAAGGCCAATTTTGATGGTATTAGGCAAGAACTTTCAAAAGCTGATTGGGGGCAGGTGTTCGCAGATAAAGGGACAGCTGGAAAATGGGAAGCCTTCAGAAATGAGATAACAAGTCCAGATGTACAGCATGGAAACAGACTCTTCCGTCCAACTCGTCCATGCCAACCAGAAATCCCAACCCAATCTAGTCTCACCTGCCAGCACCTGGCCCTTATCCCTCCAAACCCTTCCTATTCATATACCCATCCAAATGCCTCTTAAATATTGCAATGTACCAGCCTCCACCACTTCCTCTGGTAGCTCATTCCATACTCGTATCACCCTCTGTGTGAAAATGTTGCCCCTTAGGTCTTTTTTTTTGATATCTTTCCCCTCTCACCCTAAACCTATGCCCTCTAGTTCTGGACTCCCCGACCCCAGGGAAAAGACTTTGTCTATTTACCCTATCTATGCCCATCATAATTTTGTAAACCTCTATAAGGTCACCCCTCAGCCTCCAATGCTCTAGGGAAAACAACCCCAGCCTGTTCAGCCTCTCCCTATTGCTCAAATCCTCCAATCCTTGGCAATATCCTTGTAAATCTTTTCTGAACCCTTTCAAGTTTCACAACATCTTTCCGATAGGAAGGAGACCAGAATTGCACACAATATTCCAACAGTGGCCTAACCAATGTCCTGTACAGCCGCAGCATGACCTCTCAACTCCTGTACTCAATACGCTGACCAATAAAAGAAAGCATACCAAATTCCTTCACTATCCTATCTACCTGCGACTCCACTTTCAAGGAGCTATGAACCTGCACTCCAAGGTCTCTCTGTTCTGCAACAGTCCCTAGGACCTTAGCATTAAGTGTATGATTTGCTTTCCCAAAATGCAGCACCTCTCATTTATCTGAATTAAACTCCATCTACCGGGGGATCCAAGATGGCGGCGACCCAGCAAGACTGAGTCCACAGTGCTCTACCCAAAACTTGGGAAAAGTGGGCTATCCACCCCCACCACACTCACTAAACCATTTATAATAGTTGTTAACCTTAAATAGTTACCTATTAGTACATTTAAATAGTCTAATACTAGCTGGAAAATGAGTAAAGGGAAGGGAACAGGCGGCTCTAAGAAAGCAGGGACCCCTCCCCCACCCTCTCCCTCTTCAGCTGCAACAAAGGTGTCTTCAGCTGCTTCAGGAGATTTACCAATGAAGATGAGCTTTGAGGAGATGTTTGCCAGGTGGGAGGCGAAGATTGATGCTTTTATCGATGAGTCTCGGCAGAGCAGAGAAGCACTATCAGCCGAGCTGCAGAAGCAGGGCAGAGACATTCAGGAATTGGAGTGCCGAGTCAGAGAGGTGGAGTCGAAGGCCGCAGCCTCAGAGACTGGGATAAAATCAACAGCCGACCACATCCGTTTTCTCGAGAATCGAGTCCAGAACCTAGAAAACCACATTGATGACCTCGAAAATCGATGTCGTAGAAAAAATATTCGGTTGTTGGGCCTTCCCGAGCAGGAAGAGGGAGGCCAGCTGACAGCATTCTTAGAGCATTGGCTGCCACAACTTTTAAATCTGCAGGCTGGATCAGGCCGGGTAAGGGTAGAATGGGCCTACCGGGTCACAGTACGTGGGCCCGGCTCAACCCAGCGCCCACGCCCGGTCCTGTTCCAGCTGCAGAGCTATAGGGAGAGGCAGATGCTCCTGGAAGCCTCAAGAAATCTGGGAAAAGATCCCCAAGCTATGACCCACAAAGGATCCAGGATCATGCTGTTCCAGGACTTCTCCCCAGCTTTGGTCCGAAAGAGGAAGGCATTCGATGAGGCGAAGAAGCGTTTAAGGGACTTAAATATCCAGTACTCCTTACGATATCCAGCGACGCTACGCCTTAGCCACGAAGGATCCATATATAACTTCGGATCACCGGAGAAGGCTAAGGAATTCTTGGACTCTCTTAAATAAGCTGTAAGAGATTGTGGACGCTGGTCTGCCTTTCCCATTATTTTGGTTTACATCCCTTCATCTTTTCTTATCTTTCCCCCTATGTGTGTATGTATATATATATATGTTGGGGCATTTGGTTAATGTTGATGGGGGGAGGTGGTTACCTTATTCTATTTTACTTCTGTTTTTAGGAGCGGGGTTGTTTTTCTTTCCCCTGTTATTTTGTGGTATTATATTTAAGTATTACGTGTTGAGATTGTAATCTTATAGTTATATATGGTATTAATATTCCCAAATATATTTAGATGTGGGTGTGGGTGTGGGTGGGGGTGGGGTGTTCACTGTTAACTCTAGCTTTATATTATATTTGAATTCTCCTCATTTTATTGAGGAACACCTGGTTCAAGGGTGGGGCACTGGTTGGAAGAGGGTAAGATGGACTGTGGGAGTGGAAGTGACGCTCGCTGGGAACAAGGGAGAAAATCTCCAATTCGGAATGTTTTATAGTTTTTATACTTAGAAAGAGTTTTTTGTTATATTGTTTTGAGTGTATCAGAGAATCTTTACTTTTGTAAATCTTGTATGCTCCATGCTCGGGATGTTCTAGATAGGGTTTCCCCTCCCGAGGGGTCTCGGATCTGTCCAGATGATTATGGCTGAACAGTCGGTTAAGTGGTGCACCTGGAATGTCAGGGGGAGTAATTCGCCAGTTAAAAGGAAGAAAATATTATCAAATCTTAAGAAGGAGAGAGTTGATATAGCTCTCCTACAGGAGACACACCTGTCGGATAAAGAACACTTAAAATTACGACAGGGCGGATTTGATCAGGCCTTTCTTTCCTCTTTTAATTCAAAAAGCAGGGGAGTGGTTATCCTTGTCCGGAAGAACTTCCCTTTGAAAATTCTAAATCAGATAAAAGACGAATCTGGACGATATATTTTGATTAAAGCCCTCATAAATGGAGAGGAATATGGGATCTTAAATGTATACTGCCCCCCGGCACACCCCTTTAAATTCATAACGGAAGCTTTTTCAAAACTGATGGCCTTTGGTGCCCGTCATACAATTATAGGGGGAGACTTTAATTGTATTATGGATCTGGAAATAGACAGGATTCCCAAGAGTGCCGCTGGAGTATCTCCCAGATCTAGACAACTGGCGGACCTGAATAAAGAATTAGGATTGGTAGATGTATGGAGATGTCTCCATCCACAGGGTAGAGATTTTTCTTTCTACTCTAATCCACATAAATGTCACACAAGAATTGATATGTTTTTTGCCCCATCGATTTTTCTAAACTCTATAGCAACCTGTAAAATAGGTACTATAGCAATCTCTGACCATGCCGCTGTATACATGGAAACTAAGGTAAAGAACAATGGGACATCTGCTCGGCATTGGCGTATGGACCCCTTCCTGATAAAAGATAGCAAATTTTTAAAGTACTTCTCCCAAGAACTTAAAACTTTTTTAGAAATTAATACTGGTACAGCTAGCAATCCGTCAATGATGTGGGAGACCATCAAAGCTTATGCACGAGGTTTGATCATCTCCTATTCAGCGACCCAGAGGAAAATGAAGGGAGAGCAACAGCGTCTGCTCGAAGCTCGCCTAAAAGCAGCCGAAACAGCATACGCTGATAGACCTTCTATCACAAAATTGCAGAGGATTACAGCTCTTAGGACAGCTTTAAACACCGCGCTTACTCAAACGGCTAAAAGGGAAATATTATTTGCGAAACAAAGATTATATGAATATGGCGACAAACCGGGTAGATACTTAGCATTTCTTGCAAAGAAAAAGAAAGCCCCTCAAACTATTCCGACCATCAAGGAAAGTACAGGTACCCTGACTCATGATCATAAAAAGATCAATGCGACCTTTAAAGAATTTTATTCTGAACTATATAGATCGCAGGATTGTGAAGATAGGATTAGGAGGATGCAGTCATTTTTTAAAAATTTGACCTTCCCGGGCCTGACTCCGGAACAGGTGTCGGCCCTAAATACCCCTTTAACAGTCCAAGAAATACTTGAGGCAATTAGGCAACTTCAGAGCGGAAAAGCACCGGGCCCGGATGGTTTTCAAGCTGAATTCTATAAAGAATTTACAGGAATATTGGTTGACCCACTTATGGATATGTATAATTTTGCGCATAGTCAGGTCTGTCTCCCGCCCACGCTGAAAGAAGCAAATATTTCTCTTATCCTCAAAAAAGGAAAAGACCCAGAAGATTGTGCATCTTACAGACCAATATCCTTACTAAATGTAGACTTTAAAATTCTCTCAAAAATGTTAGCACTAAGACTAGAAAGGGTACTGCCATATATTATAAAGGAGGACCAGACGGGATTTATTAAGGGCCGCAGATCATCCAATAATATCAGAAGGGTCTTGAATATGATCCAAGCCTGTCATCAGGGAAAGATACCAGGAGTAGTAATTTCATTGGATGCGGAAAAGGCATTTGATAGGGTTGAATGGTCATATTTATTTTACACATTGGAAAGGTTTGGCGTTGGACAGGTGTTTACCAAATGGGTTTCAACATTGTATAATGACCCCAAAGCAGCTGTTATTACTAATGGGTTAAGATCGGATGATTTCAGTGTGGGTAGGGGCTGCCGTCAAGGATGTCCTCTCTCACCATTGTTGTTTACGCTGATAATCGAACCATTAGCAGAAGCCATCCGGACTGATCCTAATATAACGGCCCCGAGGATTGGTACAGGTAAACACAAAATTACCCTCTATGCAGATGACATTCTCTTATTCCTCAGTAATCCTTTAATGTCAGTGCCTCGTCTAATTCAAGTTATTAATACATTTAGTGCATTCTCAGGCTATAAAATTAATTTTTCAAAATCGGAAGCCATGCCAATGGGTGGTCTGGCTATGATACCCCACTTAATGGACGGATCCCCTTTTCCCTTCCGTTCGTCCGTGGAGGGCTTCTTATATTTAGGTATTTTTATCACGCCAGTATTTGATCAGCTGTATAGGGCTAATTTTGTACAATTAATGGAAAGGATAAGGCAGGACCTCCAGCTGCCAATGGAGAGACCTTCCGATTTCCTGGCTAGGGAGAATAGCATTAATTAAAATGAATGTTCTGCCCCGTCTCTTATATCCTATGAGAATGCTCCCGCTGATGCTGCCAAGGCTAGCCCTACGTAAATTATATGGCTGGTTGGGCTCCTTTATTTGGAACCATAGACGGCCCCTTATTAAGCTGAAGAAGCTACAGCTTCCACAGGCAAGGGGAGGACTGGACTTCCCAGACTTTAGGAAATATCAGTTAAGCTCCCTACTAAGTTACATAGCTGATTGGGTTTCATCTGATCCACAATCAATTTGGCTGGATATCGAAGCCTCCCAAGTAAAATACCCACTTATTAACCTTTTATTTTCAGATAAGAGGAAAATCATTACAGACCACTGTAAAAATCCCATAATATTAAACACAATTAAGGCCTGGAATATAATGCGGCAAAATGAGGGTAACTCTCATAAAACATCCCCCCATGCACCAATAGTAGGCGCATGGGGATTCCAACCGGGGATTACAGATGCCACCTTTAAACTCTGGAGATCCAGGGGCATCTCATGCTTAGGGGACCTATTTAAAGATGGGATCCTGATGTCCTTTGAGCAGCTGCGTCTGAAATTCGGAATACCTAATGGGGATCTCTTTCGATACTTCCAAGTTCGAGATTATATACAGAGGAAGACTACATTAATAGATAGTCTTTATAAATCAGACAGAGAACGTAATGTCTTACGACCAGCCGGGGCATCCTCCGTTAGTACTATATACCATTTGCTACATGATGGAGTCTCAGGAGACATGGATGACCTGCTTAAAACATGGGAGCAGGACTTGGGGCTAGAAATCTCTGAGGATATATGGAATGACATTTGGGAAAATGCTAGAAGAATTGCTATCTGTAACAGAACTCAGGCTATCCAACTAAAGATACTTCATAGGGCCCATATAGCTCCGGCTCGACTGGCAAAATTTAAGGCAGGAGCATCTCCAATGTGTCCCAAATGCAAAATAGAGGTGGGTACTCTTGTACATTGTCTGTGGACTTGTCAGAAAATCCGCAGATACTGGACTAAAGTGGCAAATACCCTGACAGAAATTTTAGGAACGGAAATTAGGGTGGACCCTGTATCTCTCCTTTTGGGCTTTTTGAACCTCTCATCTCTGGATATGCATGGGAAGAGACTATTTTCTATTCTCTCTTTCTGTGCAAGGAAAAATATTTTGGTGAACTGGGTGGCTGAGGCCCCCCCTGGACTTTCAAATTGGCACAGATTAATTATGGAATATATCCCCCTTGACTTCCTCACAAATATGGTGCACCGAAAGACTGAATTATTTTATAAAATATGGCAGCCCTTTTTGAATTATATAAATGCAGATATTTCGGCTATCCTAACAAGGGCTTTTATTTAGTGAAGATTTCAGACCGGGCTGCTCCGGGGCCCCTTGGGAGAGGAATCCTGCGCGAATACGGGTTTTATTATATTTGATGTTTATACATTCCGAGCATGTAAGAGACTTAGGTATACACTCTGGTTAGTTATAGGTTAGATTAGTAGAAAGTTGAGTTCTTTTTTGGTTTTTTTTTTTCTTTTTTTGTTTTCTTTCTTTCTCTTTTCTTTGTTAAATTATGACTATTGTATATATGATTTAATTGTACATCAATGTTTGTATTTGAGAGTTTTGTTTATTTTTGTAAATTTGCAAAAATGTTAAATTTCAATAAAAATATCTACAAAAAAAAACTCCATCTACCACTTAGCCCATTAGCCCATCTGGTCAAGATCCTGTTGTAATCTGAGTTAACCCTCTTTGCTGTCCACTACACCTCCAACTTTGGTGTCATCTGCAAACTTACTATACCTTTTATGCTCACATCCCAATCATTTACATAAATGATAAAAAGTGGTGGTCCCAGCACTGATCCTTGTGGCACTCCACTGGTTACAGTCTGAAAAACAACCCTCCACCACCACCCTCTGTCTTCTCTCTTCGAGCCAATTTTGTATCCAAATGGCTAGTTCTCCCCGTATTCCATGAGATCTAACCTTGCTGACTGGTCTCTCGTGGGGAACCTTGTCGAAAGCCTTACTGAAGTCTATATAGATCACATCTACCGTTCTGCCCTCCTCAATCCTCTTTGTTACTTCTTCAAAACTTCCCATGCACAAAGCTATGTTTACTATCCCTAATCAACCCTTGCCTTTCCAAATACATGTGCACCCTTTCCCTCAGGATTCCCTCCAACAACATGTCCACCACTGACGCCAGGCTCACTGATCTCTAGTTCCCTGGCTTGGCCTTACTATCTTTCTTAAAGAGTGGCACCACATTAACCAACCTCCAGTCTTCCAGCACCTCACCTGTGACTATCGATGATACAAATATCTCAGTAAGAGGCCAGCAATCGCTTCCCTAGCTTCCCACAGAGTTCTAGGGTATGCCTGATCAGGTCCTGGGGATTTATCCACTTTTATGCATTGCAAGACATCCAGCATTTCCTCGTAAAATGGACATTTTTCAAGATGTCCCTGCATTCTATATCTTCCATGTCTTTTTCCACAGTAAATAATGATGCAAAATACTTGTTTAGTATCTTCCCCCATCTCCTGCGGTTCCACACAAAGGTCGCCTTGCTGATCTTTGAGGGGAGAAAATGAGGTCTGCAGATGCTGGAGATCAGACCTGAAAATGTGTTGCTGAAAAAGTGCAGCAGGTCAGCAGCATCCAGGGAACAGGAGATTCGATGTTTCGGGCATAAGCTCTTCGTCGAATCTCCTGTTCCCTGGATGCTACCTGACCGCTTTTTCAGCAACACATTTTCAGCTCTGATCCTTGAGGGGCCCTATTCTCTCTCTTGTTATTCTTTTGTCCTTAATGTATTTGTAAAAATCCTTTGGATTCTCCTTTAAATCTATTTGCCAAAGCTATCTCATGTCGCTGTTTTGCCCTCCTGACTTCTGTTATGTGTATGCCTACTGCCTTTATCATCCTCCTAAGGATTCACTTGATCTATCCTGTCTATACTTGACGTATGCTTCCTCCTTTTTCTTAACCGAACCTTCAATTTCTTTAGTCATCCAGCATTCCCTTTAACTACCAGCCTTTCCTTTCATCCTAACAGGAATATACTTTCTCTGGATTCTTGTTATCTCATTTCCGAAGGCTTCCCATTTTCCAGCCATCTCTTTATCTGCGAACATCTGCCTCCAATCAGCTTTCGAAAGTTCTTGCCTAACACCGTCAAAATTGACCTTTCTCCAATTTAGAACTTTAACTTTTCGGTCTGGTCCATCATTTTTCCATCACTATTTTAAATCTAATAGAATTATGGTCACTGGCCCCAAAGTGCTCCCCCACTGACACCTCAGTCACCTGCCCTGCCTTATTTCCCAAGAGTAAGTCAAGGTTTGCAGCTTCTCTAGTAGGTACATCCACATACTGAATCAGGAGATTTTGTTGTGCACACTTAACAAATTTCTGCCCATCTAAACCTTTAACACTATAGCAGTCCCAGTCTATGTTTGGAAAGTTAAAATCCCCTACCATAAACACCCTATTATTCTTACAGATAACTGAGATCTGCTTACAAGTTTGTTTCTCAATTTCCCTCTGACTATTAGGGGGTCTATAATACAATCCCAATAAGGTGTTATGCCCGGTAGCCAACCTATCATGTAAATTGTTGATCATGCTTACAAAGGATGATATCTGTTCCCTAATTATTAAATCTCCATTAAAGTACGACGTAAGACTTTCCCCTTCTCCACCTTCCTGCTTCAAATTGCCATTAATTGCATTCTAGCTGTTCTTCAGACAGTCTTTATCTTACTGCACAAGCAACAAGTAAATCATACCTGTTGACTAATAATTGGTTCCTCCAGATCCTCTTTTTTTTGTCCTACGCTGTTTCCCTTTACTTGGCATTTGGGGGGGTGGTGGGGCAGGGGTTGGGGTTTAGTGGACATGTCTGACGGGTTAGGGGTACACATGGGAGGGAGGAGACTCACACGCATAGTCTGCTGCTGCCTTGTCTCCTGAATGGGGAGCAGCCTTGGCAAGTGCTTGCTGTGTCAATCCCATTGAACTGATTGGGGGGGGGGGGGGGGATCGGATCGGATCAGCAATGCTGCAGGTCCCTTGCACACAAGTGTGTCTCTGCTCAGAAACAAACCCTGGGACACAGGGAGCAAGGCAGGCAGAGCGAGGAGAAAGGAAAGTTCAATTTACCGTATAATCAATTATCCGAATGAAATAGTGCCCACCCATCTCGTTTGGATAATCAAGGTTCCTCTGTATTTGCTACCCAGGTTCATTCTGAATCTGCAACTTGGTATAGGATGTAAATGAAGTCTGGAACTCCTCCCCTTCCTTTGTCAGTCTTCAAATTTCACTAGGTGGTATAATGGACAGTGAAGATTATCTCAGTGCAATGGGACCTTGATCAGATGGGCCAATGGACTGAAGAGTGGCGGATGGAGTTTAACTTAGATAAATATGAGGTGTTGCAATTTGGTAAGCCAAAGCAGGGCAGGACTTATACACTTAATGGTAAGCCTCTGGGGAGTGTTGCAAACAAGGACCTCGGGGTTACTTTAAAGTGGAGTCGCAGTTGGGCAGGGTGGTGAAGAAGGCATTTAGCACACTTGCCTGTATTGGTCAGAATGTTGAATGTCGGAGTTCGGGTGTCATGTTGTAGCTGTACAGGATGCTCGTGAAGCCATTTTAGAATACTGTGTACCATTCTGGTTGCCTTCCTATAGAAAGGATGTTATTAAAATTGAGAGGGTGCAGAAAAGATTTGCAAGGATGTTCCTGGGATTGGAGGGTTTGTGTTATAGTAAGAGGCTGAATAAAGTAGGACGACTTTACTTTGGAGCATCGAAAGCTGAGGGGTGACCTTATAGATGTTTATAAAATCATGAGGGCAAAGGATAGTATGAATAGTCAAGGTCTTTCTCCCAGGGTAGGGGAATTCAAAACCAGAAGCCATAGGTGGAAGGTGAGAGGGGAAACATTTAAAAAGGACCTGCAGGGTAACTTTCTCTCAGAGGGTGGTGTGTGTATGAAACAATCTGCTAAGGGAAGTGGTGGAGATGTCTATATTTGAATATTTAAAAGATATCTGGATGGATTTATGAATTGGGCCACATGCTGGCAAATGGAACTAGGTCAGATGGGATGTCTCGTTGGCATGAATGAATTAAACCAAAGGGTCTATTTACATGCTGTGCGACTCTGAGGTACGTGTTGTTTCCACAAGTCCCACCTATATCTTGGTCTAGGTTATCTATTATTTATACCAACTTATTGTTCTGTTGTATTCGTCTTTTTTCAACTTAAATTTGAAATAAGCCCAAAGACTTAGGCCATTTAAAAAATATTCTCAGTTTATTAGACTACTGTCCAAGCTGACCGGAAATAAACATGGATTTGGCCCAGATTTGACTTGGGAGAGAAAAAAAAACCTATGAAATTGTTGCCTGCCAATCTGTTTCTGCGGTTGCAATGCTGTCACTTGTAAATTTCTTTGTTCCATCTGCAGCTTTCACTCTTGTGTCTGACCATCTGGAGAGCACTTGCCCAGATTCTGTCATGCCACTTTTACTTGGTCTCTGGAGTGTTTTTCCCACAGGCTTTCTAACTCCATTCTTGCAGATGCTCACCCACAGTCTTGTGCTGTTGAGCTTGGGCAATGCTTTCCCTCAGGCTAATGCTCCATGCCTCAAGGGGACCAATTCTTTCCTGGCTGGAGTCATTAGTAACCCATAATCTCTTTTTTTTTATATGTAACTGCAGTTTGCTGCTACTTCCTTTAGCCAAATTCACCTTTAATGTGGTGGGCTGAAATTTGCATCTTGCCTCTGGACTTAACTCTTTTTTTTGTCCATGTTCATACTAAGGTTGTAATGAAGTCTGAATCTGACTAAGCGGACATTATTTAGCACAGTACAGTCGGTTCTGCTATAACGCAGTAGTTTTGTTCTTGCGCAATCCCATGTTACAAGAAAATTGCATAATAGCAGCACCAATTAAAGTAATGGGGCCAGAGTCATGTTATAATCAATAGACATTTTAAAAGTTTGCGCTTTAGGAACACTGTCCCCAATTTGTCAAATGCATTATAGTGAACTTCATTTAATAAAATGTGCATTTGTGCAGAATGATCTATACAGGATATTGCTGCAGGTGTTTATTAGTGCAATATTGTTGGGCCAGCCATCTTCAGCTGCCTCACCTATAACTTCAGTCAAAAGTTTAAAATGGGAATGTTTGCTGGTTTGTGTTTTGGTTCCATATTGCGGTTCCTCCAACAATGAACCAGACTCTTGCCATATGCAGTAAAACTTGGAGAACTGTCAGGTTTGGACTGATATAGCACGAATATTGCTTGTTAACCAAGCACCAGGCAATGATCACCTCTGATCTATGATTTTATAAATAACCTTTCTAACCCCACAACACCAGGTTATAGTCCAACAGGTTTAATTGGAAAGCACTAGCTTTTGGAGTGCTGCTCCTTTATCAGATGGTTATGATGATGAAGGAGCAGCGCTCTGAAAGCCAGTGCTTTCAATTGAACATGTTGGACTATAATCTGGTGTTGTGATTTTTAGCTTTGTACACCCCAGTCCAACACCGACATCTCCAAATCATTTCTAAAACCAAGTTGTAGTGGTAACAAAAGGCTGTTAGCTGTTTGTAATTCAAAGATTGACAACTAAGCAAGCAAAAACAAATTGCTGGTGATACTGAGCAGGTCTAGCAGAAGATGGAGTAAGAAAGCTGAATTAACATTTTGAGTCCAGTGACGACTCCGATCTGTTCTGGTGCTATATAAATTTGTTATATTAAGCAATTTAATAGTTTAATTTGTATGCACTGGTTAGCTTATTGGTGAACTGAATTGATTTTGATATAGGTAAAAATACCTTTGCACCTGAAGAATATTAAACATGTTGAAGAGTCTCAGTGGTGGTGTATTCAGCTGGATCTTTCTCTTTTGAACTGGAGAAGGCAAATTTTGTGTGGGTAAATTGAACTTAAAAAGCAGAATGCAAGATTGTAGAAAGCTAAATCCAAGTGGTTTGGGATATAACTCCTGTTGAAAGTTCCTTTATGTTTCGCCTAGATTGTACTGCTATCAAAACTGAATTTCTACCCCATTGCATATAATTTTATAACCCATCCTTTTTTTGTGCCATGTTCAAAATAGGATGTGTTTCTATTGATGGTTGCCCATTCTTTGAACTTTGTGCAGTGAAATGTAATTGTGATTTATTTCATTGATCAGACAGCAAATGAAATGCTGAGTGGCCAAGTGCTTTTATAATTGTGAAAGTGCAATGAGAATTCCAGTGTTTAGCACTTTGTCATGTACTTTATTTCTAATTTGTGAGATCCACAGTTATACATACATTTTGCAGAGCTGTATCATCATGTAATAAAAATAGACACACTGCAAATGCCAAGTAAATCTTTGGTGTTTGATTGGATCCCTGTGTGCTAGGATCAAAATAATGAGAGTAGTATAGAATTGGACAGAAGGAGAGCAGGTGATGGTGCCTGAGGAGGCCAACATTTTCCGGCTTGTCAGAACGTGAGATCAACTGTAGTGTCCATTGAACTTCATTGTCCTTGAGAAATAGGAAGGTTAGACTATTTTCTTGAACTGCTATTTTCCCAATAGTGTACATACCACCGTGTAGAGGCATTATGGACCAGGCCAGACATCCTCAAAATATTTTAAAAGGTAGCCTAGACCCTATTTTAAAGGCATATGTGAAGTGAATATTTGCAGGTGTGATGCAGCTGGTCAAACCACTCCGCTTTAAATAAAACAGAATTTATTTAAACACTACAGTAGAAGCACAAACAGAAGAAAACTGGAATTTAGAATAACTTAATTATTGGAAAACGTAACTGACCTGATACAGCATCTTAACTAAGGAACTGTTCCAATCCAATAACATCCCATAAACTCACCCTTAGCAAAAAAGGTAAATTGAAACACAGATCCTTACAGGTAGTAGGGCACAACTTACAAAGAGATTTCAGACAGAAAGTCAGTCAAGAATAATTTGCTGAAGTTTGCAACCTTTCTGGACTCCAGTTCTTGTGTCTGCTACAACTAAATCAAATTAGACAAACCTGAACTGGGAGAACTGGCCACTTCCCTGCCATTATTAAACTAGGCTGTTCCAGGGACCTCTTGGTACCTCTGCCTTTAGGACACCGTTTTAAAAAGAAACCCAAGGGCAAAATAACCTTATCAAAGTGACAGCATTGTCACACTTGAGTTCTAGGATTTCAGTCAAATGATGATGTGGATAGTGTGCTATACGTCCCAAATGACATGGTATGTGAATAGTAATAGTATTCCTCTGCACCTGCTTTGGTGACCTTTCGGGATGTGGAGATGCTGTCAGAGAAACCATGGCAAATTGCTGCAGTGTATCAAATTGGGGGGTGGAGGGAAGGTGGTATTCATTTCAGCATAATTTTTTATTATTGTACTCTAGTTCCTGAGATTAAAATGTTTTCTAACTGTAGTCACAGCCAATATTGTTTATTAGCCTGATAGCTAATTTAACAAATGAATTATCTTTGTAATTGTCTCAACAAATGAAACAGTCTGACTTCATTTCATTTTACTTATTGATTGGGCAGAACTTTCATTTTGTACAGATATCTCTAGTTAGCATCAAAAAGAACACTTATCAATTTGTGAAACACAAAAATCTAATTTTGGTCAGCAGTGGTCAACAATAGATCCTGTCAGAATAGGAATTCTCCTTGTTGAAACTTTGGTTGTGCAGGATCACTTCAAAATTAAGATAGGACCAAAGACATAGAAGTTAGGCCTTTCAGCCCATCAAGTCTGCTCCACCATTCAATCATGGCTGAAAGGTCTCTCGACCCCACTCTCTAGTCTTCTCCCCGTAATTCTTGATCCCCTTGATACTTGTGAATTCCATATATTCACCAATTTCTGGTTGAAGTTTCTCCTTATCTCTGTTCTAAAAGGTCTTCCCTTTACTCTAAGGCTGTGCCCTCAGGTCCTAGTCTCTCCTATCAATGGAAATATCTTCCCAATATTGACTCTGTCCAGGTTATTCAGTATTCTATCAGCTTCCCCCTCATCCTTCTAAACTCCATCGACTCTAAACCCAGAGTCCTTACATGTTCCTTTTTTGTTAATCTTTTCATCATTGCTGGGACCATTCATGTTAACCATCTCGGAAACCACTCCAGGGTCAGTACGTCTATCCTGAAATATGGGGCCCAAAACTGCGCACAATACTCCAAATGTGGCTTGACCAGAGCCTTTTAGAGCCTCAGAAGTACATCCCTGCTTTTATATGCAACTCTCTCAAAATAAATGCCATCATTGCATTTGCCTTCCAAGTTACTGACTCAGCCTGCAAGGAAGCTTGACAGAATCCTGGACCAGAACTCCCAAATATGTGGATATACCTACTAGAGAAGGTTCAAAACTTGGCCTACTCTTGGCAAATAAGGCAAGACAGTTGACTGAGGTGTCAGTGGGGAGCACTTTGAGGCCAGCGACCATAATTCTATTAGTTTGAAAATAGTGATGGAAAAGGATAGACCAGATCTAAAAGTTGAATTTCTAAATTGGAGAAAGGCTAATTTTAACAGTATTAAGCAAGTACTTTCAAAAGCTGATTGGGGGCAGATGTTAGCAGATAAAGGGACAGCTAGAAAATGGGAAGTCTTCAGAAAATGAGAGAATGAGAGTCCAGCGACAGTATATTCTTGTGAAAGGAAAGGCTGGTATTTCTAGAGAATGCTGGATGACTAGAGAAATTGAGGTTTTGGTTCAGAAAAAGAAGGAAGCATATGTCAGGTACAGACAGGATCAATTGAGTGAATCCTTAGAGTATAGAGATAGTAGTAGTATACTTAAGAGGGAAATCAGGAGGGCAAAAAGGGGACATGAGAAAGCTTTGGCAAGTATAATTAAGGAGAATCCAAAGGGTTTTTTACTAATACATTTAAGGACAAAAGGGTAACTGGGAAAGAATAGAGCTCCTCAAAGATCAGCAAGGCAACCTTTGTGAGGAGCTGCAGGAGATGGGGGAGACACTAAATGAGTGTTTTGCATCAGGATTGACTGTGGAAAAGGACATGGATGATATAGAATGTAGGGAAACAGATGATGACATTTGCAAAATGTCCATATTACAGAGGAGGAAGTGCTAGATGTCTTGAAATGGGTAAAGATGGATAAATCCCCAGGACGTGATCAGGTGTACCCGAGAACTCTGTGGGAAGTTAGAGAGGTGATTGCTGGGCCTCTTGCTGAGATATTTGTATCATTGATAGTCACAGGCGAGTTGCTGGAAGACTGGAGGTTATCATGGTGCCTTTGGAGGCTAATGTGCCACTGTTTAAGAAAGGTGGTAAGGACAAGCCAGGGAACTATTGACCATTGAGCCTGATGTTGGTGGTGGGCAAGTTGTTGGAGGGAATCCTGAGGAACAGGATATATATGTATTTTGAAAGACAAGGACTGATTAGGGATAGTCAACATGGCTTTGTGCATGGGAAATCATGTCTCTCAAACTTAATTGAGTTTTTTGAAGAAGTAACAAAGTGGATTGGTGAGGGTAGAACAGTAGACGTCATCTATGTGGACTTCAGTAAGGTGTCCAAGGTTCCCCATGGGAGATTGGTTAGCAAGGTTAGATCTCACGGAATACAGGGAGAACTTGCCATTTGGGTACAGAACTGGCTCAAAAGTAGAAGACAGAGGGCGGTGGTGGAGGGTTGTTTTCCAGACTGGAGGCCTGTGACCAGTGGAGTGCCACAAGGATCAGTGCTGGGTCCACTACTTTTTGTAATTTATATAAATGATTTGGATGTGAGTTTAAGAGGTATAGTTAGTACGACCCCAAAATTGGAGGTGTACTAGACAGCAAAGAAGGTTATCTCTGATTACAACAGGACCTTGATCAGATGAGCCAATGGGCTGCAAAGTGGCAAATGGAGTTTAATTTAGATAAATGCGAGGTGCTGCATTTTGGGAAAGCACACCTTAGCAGGACTTATACGCTTAATGGTAAGGTCCTAGGGAGTGTTGCTGAACAAAGAGACCTTGGAGTGCAGGTTCGTACTTGAAAGTGGAGTTGCAGGTTGACAGGATAGTGAGGGAGTGTTTGATACACTTGCCTTTGTGGGTCAGTGCATTGAGTGTAGGAATTGGGAGGTTATGCTTTGGCTGTACAGGACATTGGGTAACCAATGTTTGGAATATGGCATTCAGTTCTGGTGTCTCTGTTATAGGAAAGAACATTGAAAGGGTTCAGAAAAGCTTTAAGGATGTTGCCAAGGTTGGAGGTTTTGAGCTATAGTAGAGGCTGAATTGGGCTGGGGCAATTTTCCCTGCAGCCCTGGAGGGCTGAGGTTTGTGGTGCATGATACATCGATAGGGTGAATAGCCAAGGTCTTTTCCCCAGGATAGAAGAATCCAAAACTAGAGGGCATAAGTCTAAGGAGAAATTTAAAAGGCACCTAAGGGGCAACCTTCACAGAGGATAGTGCATGTATGGAATGAGCTGCCAGAGGAAGTGGTGGAGGCTGGTACAATTCCAACATTTTAAAAGGCATCTGGATGGGTATATGAATAGAAGGGATATGGGCCAAATGCTGGCAGATGGGACTAGATCAATTTAGGATATTTGGTCAGCATGGGCAAGTTGGACCAAAGTGTCTGTTTCTATGATGCTGTGATCCAGGGAGACATTCATCCTTTGTGTGCCACATTGTTTTCCTAGATGGCCTCTTGTCTTCATTGTAGAGTTACAACTTGACAGCAAACTTTGCATTTCCCACTATCAGACAATCCTTTACCCAGTGTGTCAGTAAGCAAAGGTTTCTTTCCCATGTGTTGTATTTCTCTTCAGTAGTTGTAATCTCTTTCCCCATCTTGCCACTTAGTGCTCCCAGAATGTGTGCCCAAGCTCAACGTTTGCTTCCCCCATCAGATGAAATGTCTAGTCGGAATCACTTTTTTATTTGCTCATGAAATAGTTGAAGTATTTCAAGCAATGATTGTAGTTATGAATGTTTTCTCATGCTCTGGATGTAAATGGGTGCAGATTCTTCTGATCATGAATATTATTTGAGCCTTCCTGATCTTACTAAAAAGGTAGCAGTGTAAAAACTGTCTTCATATTTTCATTTATTTTGATTGTGGACTGAAATTGGAAAAGGACTGTTATAAAAATCCATAGATTGTGGAGGGGATTGCTGCTTTTTAAAAAATAAACAAATAGCCAGCACTTGTTTGTTCATCTACAGGTGGATTTTTCACTGTAGATAAGCTGGAACCAGGGAGTTTGTGCATAATATGATTTGGCTGGCAACAGTTGGCTGATAAGTCAATGGATTGATGACCAGTTGTTAATGCTTCAATTTTGGCCATGTGTATTGATGCCACAGGCATGTGCACTGCCTCATAATTTTCACATGCCTGTTTGTCCAAACTGATGCTTGCATATTTAAAGAGATTCATTGCCAATATGCATACAGCACTGATTTAAATAGGTGCAATAACTAATGCCTGTATTGAACTCTGTTTCAATTGTAAGCTTACCTTCTGTGCAAGTTCAGTTTATTTGTTTACAACATCATCTTTTTATGTTGCCTGACACGTCATACATGTTTCTGGAATTCTTTGCACGTATGTTTTCCAGATTTGTGTGCATGCACAGTTGCAAGCAATGCCAGGTGTCAGTGGTTACAGTATTGTTAAGAGGATGCAAGAATAGTGAGATCTGGGATGATTTTGGGCACAGATCTGTATAGGCAAAGAACTGATAAACAAAGTTAATAAAATGCATTGGCTTTCTGAAGTGTGGCATGGAGTACAAAGGCCAGAGAGCTATGCTGTACCTTTTTTTTAGAAAATGTAAAATGCTTCACCCCACATGGATTATTGCATCCAATTCTGAGGACTACATGTTAGGAAAGCTATGAGTTATTTGGAAGAAATATAGAATTGACTCACCAGAATCATTGATACTAACAAATTGAATTGTCCAGAGAGACAGTTGTTTTCCTCGGAGCGAAACAGGCGAAGAAGAGAGTAAATGGAGCGAAACTGCCAATGGCTGAGATGCTGATAACTGGAGGGGGCAGATTCAAGATAATTGTCTCAGGTTTTTCTATCAATGATTGGTTAGGGTTTCCACTATATAATGAGGTAGTGGTAATTGATACAATAGAAGCTTTTCAAAGGAAACTGAAGAAAGTGTGTGAGATAGAATAAAAGAGAAATTGGGCAAGAGGAAAGAAGTGTGACTAATGGGCTCTTCAAAAGACCCAGTACTGACTCCATTTAACAGGGCTGCTCTTAATTCCCACTGTTCGTGATAGGCAACCTGGCTCCATGTTCCTTCCAATATGATGTGAAAACCAGTAATTCTTGAAACAATCCTAAAGGTTATTTGCAATTATTCTCAACGGTAAAAGGTGCGCGATGCATTAAATGGTTTTTAGTTTAGTAATAATCAAATGTATCAAGATGGATTTGGAGGCAATGATCACTAGCAAAATAGAGGGTAATGTATATTGGCATCCCTTAATTTTTGATAGTGTCATTGGGATGGATGTTGATATTGTGGTCCACTCTCTAATTAACTGTGTTCACTGAGTTACATTAATGCCCTGTCCATAAATACTTCTGGTTAACAGTGCTTATTCTCGCTTTCAAACCTCTATCTGACCTCCCCCTCCCTCCTTCTGTAACTTTCTCCAGTCTTACATTCCACTAAGAAATCGGTGTTCCTCCAACTCTGGTTTTTTTGCGCCATCCTCTGCTTTCTTCACGTGATCATTGATGTACTTTCTGCTCCCTTGACCTTAAGGATTCACTCTCTTGGTAAATCTTGCTACTTCACCGTCGCCCTCTATTTTCCTTTGGTGCTGCTACCCCAAAACCAGCCTCTTTGACCAAGCTTTCAGCCGTCCATCCCAACATTTCCTTTGGTTCAGTGCCATTTCTTTGTCTGATCATGCTCCTGTGGAGCGTGTACTAGAGCATTGCACTCCTTTAAACATATCGAGTCAAAGTCATACAGCATAGAAACAGGCATTTTGGCCCAACTCGTCTATGCCTAAACTGAATTAATCCCATTTGCCAGAGTTTGATATGACATTGATGTAGTTGAATCTAGAGTGGGCCCTGTTGTAATACAGTGATAGTGTACCTGCCCCTGCATCGGGATGGTTTTGTTCAAGTCCCACCTGCTTCATAGATGTGTAATAACGCCACTGAACAGGTTGATTAGAAAAATAAGTTAAATAAACAAAAAAAAAGTTTTACGTATGCCTAACTGATGGTATGCTGTGGCGTAGGTAAGACACCCTCCTGACTTCTCTCAGCTTTGGCTCAGATTTCTCTTAACCTAAACCACTTACTTACAAATTTAAGTACCAGTATAATATATGTATTTGAAGGTTGGGGAAGTATGTGGAATAATGGTTATACCATTTGCAACATATATTCTTGTAGACACTAGTTCAAAGTAGCCAACAAATATACAAGTTTAAAAGTAAGCGTCATTTTTCACAGCATGTGTCATTGGTATACTTTGCAGCATTGGCTGTTTTAATTTTATTTATGGTACTAGTTTTACTAAGCAGGCAGAAATCCTGTTTGCAGTATCATACGATTAAAATACTTCTACATTAGGGAATAGCAGTTGTTGATCAAAAAAAAACTAACCAGTAATGGTGTGCTAAGTATGTATAAACATATTCATTTTGATTTATTAATATTGAGTCAAAGTCCATATCCTACTAAAGTGATACAGTTGAACTACTGAATATCTTGTAGATGTTTCATATTGTTCATATCTAACTGACATTTTGTCTGTTTTAATTGTAAAACCTGTGTATGCTTTATTGTGGAGATATTATCCACACTTCAAGAATACTGACTTGATCTATTTGGATCTCCAACGATGACTGACTCAATGCTGACATTTTTTTTTACAAACCCACCAACTCCCACAGCTACCTGGATTACACCTCCTCCCACCCTATCTCCTGCAAAAATGCTCTCTTGTATCCCCAATCCCTCCACCTCCACCGCATCTGCTCCCTGGAGGACCAGTTCCACCACAGAATACAACAGATAGCTTCCTTTAAAGACTGCAACTTCTCCTTCCATGTGGTTGAAGATGCCCTCCAGTGCATCTCATCCACATCCCGCACCTCCGTCCTCAAACCCCACCCCTCCAACTGCAACAAGGACAGAACGCCCCCCATTTCTTACCGTCCACCCCATCGACCTCTGCATAAATCACATCATCCGCCGACATTTCCACCAGCTCTAAATGGACCCCACCACCAGAGATATATTTCTCTCTCCCTACTCCTATTCGCTTTGCGCAAAGACCGTTCCCTCCGTGACTACCTGGTCATGTTCACGTCCCCTAACAACACACACTCCCCTTCCTGTGCCACTGCACCCTCCCCTTCCTGTGCCACTGCAGGAACTGTAAAACCTGCGCCCACAGCAGCGCCCCCCCGTCCTGCCAAATCCAAGGCCTCAACAGAGCCTTCCACATCCATCAGAGTTTCACCTGCACGTCCACACATCATTTATTGTATCCATTGCTCCCAATGCGGTCTCCTCTACATTGGGGAGATCGGATACCTTCTCATAGAGTGGTTGAATGAACATCTCTGGGACACCTGGACCAATCAACCCCACTGCCCCGTGACTAAACATATCCAACCTCTTTCCTCCCTCCCCCTCCCCCACCCCACCAAAACTCTGAGGATGTGCAGGTCCTGGGCCGCCTCCACTGCCTCACCACCAGACACCTGGAGGAAAAACACCTCATCTTCTGCCTTAGGACCCATGGTATCAATGTGGACTTCATCAGTTTCCTCAATTCCCCTCCCCCCACTTCACCCCAGTTCCAATCTTCCAGCTCAGCACTGTCCTCATGACCTTTCCTACCTGTCCACTCCACCCTCCTTTCCGACCTATCACCTTCACCCCCACCTCCATCTACCTATTGCACTCAGTTACCTTCTCCCCAGCCCCACCCCCTCCCATTTATCTCTCCACCCCTGAGGCTGTCAGCCTCATTCCTGATGAAGGGCTTTTGCCTGAAACATCGATTTCCCTGCTCCTTGGATGCTGCCTGACCTGCTGTGCTTTTCCAGCATCACTCTAATCTGGACTTTGATCTATTTGAACCAAACCTGAATCCTAGAAAGTGATTAGCAAAGTATAATTCATTCTTTGGGTTAATTGCTGTTTCAAGTGGAAGGCCTTGTTCCCAGCTTGCAAGACTTACATGTCAAAATCGAATTAAGTGCCTGTTTGTTAAATTTTTTGATTGTGGTTTGTCTTTTGAATCCAGGATGGGGAGACTCTGAAGGAACCCCGTCAGAGAGCGGAATGACCACAGATGCTGTCTACACTTATAAATGGTTGAAAGCAAGAAGTGGTAAGAGTTCAGTCTACATCTGGGGCCATTCACTAGGAACAGGGTAAGTGAATAAGTAAGAAGATCCCACTTCATGGAAATATTACTGGCTGTCTGCAGTTGTCTTATTAAAATAACTAATAATCTAGGTAAAATCAGATAAAGGCAACAAGACATTTTTTGAGATTTTCCATCTCTCTAAACTCATCTCGGAAAATGAGAGGCTGGAATTTTTACTGGCACATTTCAGAAATTCAAAAAAATCATCGGATAGAGGTTGCATATGAAAGAATTAGAGTGTATTAGACTTCCTTACATCATCTGTGCTGGAAATTCTGCAGTGAGTAAATCCCCTCCTGACTCCCTGAAGCCCATTCACCATTAACGAGGCACAAATTAGGAGTATGTTGGAATGTTCTTTGCTTGCCCAAATGGGTGAAGCATTAACAACATCCAAATGCTTGATACTGTCCAGGCCCCACTTAATTCATACTCCATCCACTGCCTGAAACATTCACTTCCTCCACCACAGATGTACAGTGGCAGTTCTGTACTATTTGCAAAATTCACTGCAGCAACCCACCAAGGCATTTGACAGCACCTTTCAAACCTGCACTCTCTATCATCTAGAAACACAAGGTAGCACCACCTGCAAATTCTCCTCTGAGCAAGTTCACCATCCTGACTTGGGACTACATTGCTATTCTTTCACTACCGCTGAGTAAAACCCGAGAAGTCCCTTTCTAATAACTCTGTGGGTGCATCTACAGCACAAAGACTGTGGTTGATCAAGAAGACAGCTCTCTTCTACCACCTAGAGGGCAATTAAAGAATGGGCAATGATTGCTGAGTTAGCCAGCGATGCCTGTGTCCCATGAATTAGTAATTTTAGTTTTTTAAAAAAATTATATCAGTGCCATCATAATCGAGGAATTACGTATGTTCATAAGTCTTGGCTATTTTCTAAAAGTCTGTTATAAACATGTTTGTTATAGTTGCTGAGTGCTTCAAAGTTGCAAGTGACCTATTAGAACTACAGGGGATATGTTCTGCCACCGGTCTCTGTTGTACAATTTAAATGGAAAGGAGTACAGTGCTAAACATCTGGAATTCACTATCCAAAGATGACAAATATATTTGAAGCTAACACATTTATAGAAGTGTAGACTGAGAGTTGATAAAGCGTGGCACTGGAAAAAGTGCAGCAGGTCAGGCAGCATCCAAGGATCAGGAGAGCCGATGTTTCAGTCAGGACCCTTCATCCCAATTTCAGAAGTAACTATGAATGGCTTGTCATTGGCTGAAAAGTGCTCTGACAGCTTTGTCATTTCTTATTTTGTGAACTCCATGCTCCCTGTTCCACCTTCTGCATTCCATCAGTGTGTTAGGTTACCATAAAAATAGCACATTGTAAAATGGCAAAGTACACTTTTGCAACAGTAGAAATGATATTAATTTAGTTTTTTCTGTTCACATGCATCAGAACAATGGGTTTAATGGTAAACAATTGTGTTTAAAGTGCTTCACTTTTACTAATTTGCACATGCAATACTGTCTTGCCTAAAAATGTTAGAATCCTTAAGAAATGCACAAGATCTCATTTGAAAGCTCAAAGATTTAGGCTGGAGGATCTAGATGACTCTGGCAAGCTAAGCATTTTATTGCCAATGCTGTTTGATGTTCAGAAGCTGGCAGTGGGCTTGAGCTGCGGTCATCCTGTGATGAAGGTCCACCCATCCACCTCCCTTTGATATCAAGTTCCAAAATTTTGACCATACTGCACATTGTCTTGGAGGGAAGCTTGGAGGTGTTTCTTCATAATTGTGGCCATTACCCTTCAAGATGGCAAAGTTTGGTGTTCCCTCAGTCTTCATTATCTATGAAGGGTTGGGAAGTGGACTTGCAGCAGATAATACATTGGAGTGGTATCTGCAGTTGTATCTCAAAGGTCTGCATGATTGGTTTACTGAGGCAGACAAGACGAAACACTGAGATAAAAATGGATGTGGTCTGGGTACATGGATCCATGGCTCACCAGATAACAAGGACTGACTATTCGTTTGGACCATGCAGTCGTTGTTCAGAAGTTATCAGCACAATAATAATAATTTCCAAGTTGCATTGTTGAGAATCCCAAGCACAATGCTACATTCCTGTGCCTTTATGCTACAGCGCCTCAACATAGTGTCATCCTACCTGTTGGAGTCAAATTCATCCTATGTTTTCGACAAGTTACTTGATAATACCAATTTACATAGTAACATTATTGTTAATTGATTACTTCCTTTTGCTAGGTGCATTCATGGGTATTAGCTAATTCTGTGTGTATTTTGCCTCATTGCTACAAATAATGGAGGGAGCAGATTAGGGATTTATTCCCTACAAACCAATTAGAAGTGTAGACAACTATAATGAGGAAACGATTGAGAGAAACAAAGCAAAGAACTGTAAATAATTTGATTTGTACACATCACTTTTTAAAAACCTATTTTAAGTATTGTGATATTTAATACAGGTTTTTTGTATCTTAATGCAGTGTTGTCTCAGTCAATACAACAAGACTGAGAATGCATTCAATAGATTTGAGAGGCTATAATACTTGTTATCTGTGGGAAAAGCGATTCATCCAATAATTAAGTTTGACCTTGAAACACCAGCTTAAACTAAGTTTGTTACATTGTGAATGGACATGCTGAGTATTTCAGTTTCTGGCAAATGTGTGGAGACAAACAGTTAATGTTTCATGTCAATTATTCTTTAGTGCTGAGGATAGAAGTCTCATGGCACAATGATAGCATTCCAGCCTATGAGCCAGAAACTCTGGCCAAGGAAGGTGTATACATAACATGACAAAACAGATTGAGTATGAATTTGTTTAATCCTTTCAACATGCCAAAATTTCTAGTCAGTGATATGATGGAAGGAAATTGGAGCCTCTACCATCCCTATCCACAGCTCCAGGCTACAGTTTATATGTAAAAGTATATGTTGCTGCAGTGACCCTGACTCTCTTGAAATTGGTAGCTCATTTGGTTGAAATGACAAGTGTGGATAAGAATGGTACCAACAGCACATAGTTTCAATCTCATTTTAGGAGTTGGTGGGTTCTACTTCCTTGCCTTACCTGTGCTGGAGGATTTATTGCTTTGAGTTGGACCTGTCTTTGGACAGAATTCAGGATTAACTTGAAGATGTCGCACCTTTTTAAGCAAGGTAACTTGAAACCTAAAGCAGAAAGCTCCGACAGGCAATTGAAGAATGCAACTCCATGAAGATTGGCGAAATTAACAGAGGAGGTATCCCTTAGACACATTCTAGCACCTATATTAGAGAGAGGCATAGAGTGAAGGATATGACCAAAAGGAAGTCTGCAACATGGCAGAGGAAATGCAAATGAAGTAAAGGATCAAAACTGTATGTAAAGGAGGTGTAAGTGTGAAAAGCAAGATTTATCACAATCAGCTGTCATGCAAAAGAAAATTCCCATTTTCTTTTACTTTTTACCACCATCCTTTTGTAGTGTCTTTTCTACCTTCAAACCAATATTAGATCCTTTTCTTGATATTTCTTCCCTTTCCGCCACGACCTCCCACCCCTACTTGGTTAGCTTAAAACTGTTACTCTCCAAATGTTTCCAAGTTCTGTCAAAACATCATCCATCTGAAACATTATTATTTCTCTTGTCACAGAATGCCAGACTTGCTGAGAATTTCCACTTTTTTTTGAGTTTGAGCATCTATAATATTTTACTCTTACCTTTTGTTACATTGGTCAACAAGTGATCTTACCTTCTATTTATGCAATTCAATAATTAAGTAATTTTTATAAGTGGGATAGTGTACGCAAATGAAAATAGAATATTCCGAATTCTTCTTTTTTGTTGGGTTCTGTTAAACCATGTTGCATCATGCTGGAAATAGAAAATTTCTCATCTTTTTCAGAGTTGCTACAAATGTTGTACGGCATCTAAGTGTGAAAGGTAAAATGCTTCAACCAACTTATTGCTTATGTTCTTGCAACAATCCTTTTTATTTCTTATAATTCTAGCAATCAATATTGCAAAGATTAACCCTATGCTTTCTTAAATGAGTAGATCAATAAGCTACATACTAATTCAATGCTGCTCAATTTGTTACAAAAATTAGTTTGCTAATAAAGTTCGTAGTTGCAACATTCTTATAAACCCAAAGTCTATGGAAAGTCCTAAAGCAGAGATTGGCAATGGTAATCTCATTTGACTCACCACGTACCTCTGAATCATTGATAGCTGCATGCAAAATCACAAGGTAAGGAAATCCTATGGTGGTTCATTTGGTAAGAATGAATTTTCAGGAACTGTCCCACTATTGTAACACTCAGTTACCTCTTAACTAATTCTGGAGCTTTCTTCTCAATTGTTCTATCCATGAATCTGTTCAATGCCTTTAAGTGCTTGTGTGAAAACTATACTTCAGAACAATTCTACATGTGGCTTCTGCTAATTTGAATTACTTGCCCCCATTCTACTTGTTAATTTCAAATTAATAATCCAGATTGAGTTGTAAATTCTGTATATTTAATGATATTTTATTCAAGCAATATGTTTGAACCCAAAGGTTGTTTTGCAGTGAAGATTGCACTGAAAAACTTATAGGCTAAGTAATCAAGTTGAAAATCATGCAATTGTATAGCAATCATTTACCTTTCTATTGCCGGTCAAAAAACTGGTAGAGCACATTTTAAAAAAAATATCAAGCTAATCCTTGGATGTAACTGGTTTCATTAGAGACATTGCAATTACTTAAAAAATGTATTGAGAGGAATGTTAGTGCTGTACTCTTAGAAGACATCCACTGGTGATGTGTGGAATTACAGCTACAATTTTAAAGTCTGCAAGAACAATTTACTTTTACCTATTTAAGGTGCTCAAAAGGTTCTGAATGTTCAGTGAATGTAATATATTGTTTGCATCACAGCAACAGTAGGATAGTGGAAGAACAGTTGGCATTTTAGAAATTAAATTCAATTCTGGTTGTATATCTGGGGACTGAAAAGATGATTCTAAAGAATTACATTGAACAAATTTATCACACAAAATCAGATTATTCATCCAAGCAGGTTTGTGCTAATGTTATGATCCACATTAGATCCTGTTCTATTTATTTAACCCTTTCTCATCAGCATATTAATTTCTGCATCTGTGAAAATGGCCTTAACCATCTATCTGGTAGGAAGTTCCACATTTGTACCTTCTCTGTATAAAGAAGATTCTCTGAATTCTTGATTACATTTATTAGTTGCTACCTCATATTTATCCTCTAGTTTTCAACTCAAAACTTCTAAACATCAAAAGTATTGAGCCAATTCATAGTTTTTAAAAGAAATTCACCAGGCCATCTTTTCTTTGTCAGAGGAAAAAAACCTAGATTCAGTATTTCCTGACTTTCCTGGTATCATCCCTGTAAATCTCTTGAATGTAAAAGTTGTAATACAGAGATCAGAATTCTGATTGCAACCTATCGAGATTTGATGAGCTGAAGTAAGAATCACCATGACCAAATTAGGCCAGAATAAGGCCATTCAGTCCATTGTGCATACACTGGTTCTGTTCTCTAGTGCTGATCTCCTGCCTTTCCCTATATCTCTGAACACCGTTTCTATCCAAATCATCCAATGCCCAATAATGGTGTCTGCTGTTGAAGTCTTGTTTGATAGCAGTACACCAAAGGCTGCACTGGCAATTTATGGCTCTTCTAAACTTGTTCTTTGAACAATGCTGTTGTATTCGTTTCCTAAGGAACACATATTAGGTTGAAGAATTTAATACTGAAAGTAGCTAATCACAGCTGGTGCTAGTTCCTTATGACATGATTCACAACAAAAATGCTGCTTTTTCACTGGATCATTATCGTGACAGGTTTATAATTGGCATACTATATTCAGCACTATTTTCGATGGGTGTCAACATATTTAATGACATTTCCACAGAATTTAGGATAAGTTTGGAAATCAATATTTACGATCACACTGCCAATTTAACGACCATAGACCATGGCATGTATGTTGATCTGGTATTGTTTTTATATAAAAAAAACATTTTTCTGGCCCCCAAAATTATGATTTTAGCATGTGCTCTATATGCCTTGGTCCACCCCCTTGTCAGCCGCAACATGCTTTCTTCACATTAGTCATCAACCTCATTTTGTACGTCTTTTGGATGAATGCAAGGAATTGAGCAAGTGTTACTGGCTGTATTGTGAAAATCCATTGGGGTTTAATATATAAATATGTAAAGTAGATTCTTCATGAGCAATACAGAAAAATGAGTTATACAATAAAAATGAGCATGCAGTTGGTTTCAAACTAAAAGTTTTAATATCTGCTAACTCTCACCAAATGACCGTACTGCAGTGAGGGAATTTGATGTGAATGAAGAATTGACGTGAGAATAGAAGATGATGCAATTCACCCTGAGGAAGATGCCCAAGATTAAATGGACCATGCAAACAAATACTGATTACTGTCTTGAGCATGTAACAGAATGTGTCTTCAAATTGCCACAATCGATACTGTCACCAGAAATGCATTGTCTCTTTAAGCACTTAAGTGCGCCAAGTTAACTTTCCCAGCAACAAACAGTTGGGGTATTTGCTTTGTGGAATTAAACTGACTGGTCTTTTGGCAAAGACTAAGATTTCTCAGACTAAAGACCTCGATGCCAAAGTTACTAGTTTTCAGTCGTTCTTTAGAAAATGGCAAAAAGTAGCGTATCTATTATGCCAGATTGATAACATGCATAAATGTGTATGAATTTAGAGATGACTGACAGTCAAATTGTGGAATGGAAAGGTTTCAAAAACAGTTTCAGTGAAAGTGGAAGGCTAGATTTGTGGTAGTACTTGCCTGCATGACCAAAGGAACAAAATTAAAGCCCATGGTAATTTTCAGAAGTAAAATCATGCTGAAAATCCTTGCTATTGAAGCCATTAGTGTATAAGCTGTCATCAGGTCATGCAGAGAAATGTGGGTGAAAAGGAGGGTTTGTGGTAGAGGTATGATTCTGAAACCTAAATTGGCATGTATAATTCTTGTGGTAGTATACTCATGGTGATACCACAGCTAAAGTGACTGATGAACTCTTGTATCAGGTGCTAAAGGCAAATAAATTTTATGGATTTAAAATTTTTTTCATTGTGTTAAAGGTATCATTGTATAATTGTTTTTCGTGTGTAAACTGTCACATTACCATGGATTACCACTTGTGTTTTTTGTCATTTCAAAATGGGAACCACCCCCACTGATGATTGACCTGTTATACTTAGCACTTTCTCGGTCAGTCGCTCACACTCAACATACTCATACGTGCACTCTTTGTCATCTATCCCCCCCCCCCCGCCGCTTCCATGTCTCTTAGTGATGAAAGCACCAAAAATTGAAGTGCCCATGTAAGCAAATTATAAAAGTGTGCACAAATTATAAAGGGTACAAAAAATCCAGAGGTCCAATCGAATTTGGCTTTTATCTCATGGAATTTAGGAAATTATGCTTCAATTGTACAAAACCTTGCCCAGTTTACAGTTCTTGGCACTGAACTTCGGGAAAGAAATTTTAATATTATAAACGATGTAGAATGATATGAAGACTTGGCAAAGGAATCAAGTTACAAGGGCAGGTTAGTATAAACTTGGTTTGTATTCTCCAAGTTCAGAAGGGTATGAGGAGTTACCTAACTGAGGCCTTTAAAATAGTAGGTAACCTATTCTGTCTGACAGGGAATTCAAAGGGATATTATGCTAACGTGAAAGATATGCAAAGGAAGAATGAAGTCAGGTAGCTGTTATTCTCGCAAAAGGTAATGGACATGTTGACCTTGTTGCAACTACTCTGGTGTTTGGTCAGGTGAAGTTTTTAAGGCGGGTTAATAGATTTTGTTGGATAAGGGCAAAGACGGGCAAATGGAATTGAGATGCAGAGCATTCATAATCCAATTGAATGACCAGAAAGTCTCTAGGCCGAATGCCTGCATCTGTTTCAACTTGCTTATTGGGTAGGGTGAGGGGGCAAGTGTAGAAGTCTAAATCATTTTAAATATTGTAAGACCATCTGTGTGATATAATAACAGCAGAAGGGCCATAAATCCAGATTCATGTAATATATCGAGCACTGAAAAAGATTTGTGGCACACACTTAACCCATCACTTTAGCCGTCCCTTTTGTAACATATAACACTAAACATTCCGAACTCCACTGTTTGAAGATGTTGGTTTCACAGGGTGCTGAGAGAAATGTACAGCCAATAACTTTTATTTAGCTTTCAATATATTGCATAGAGACTTTAAAATGCTATTTTATGTGGTTCTAATTTTACATATGGCTGTTTTTCATTCTTAGACACCCCTCCAGATGCCTTAATTCTGGAATCTCCTTTCACTAACATTCGGGAGGAAGCCAAAAGCCATCCTTTTTCACTGGTAGGGGTCTTGTTATTTTAAGTAATGTTCCAGATTATACTACAGAGAAGAGTATGAAACTACATTTTTTCTGCCATCAGAATAAACCATTGCTCATCAGTGGTGTATTGTACCTCTTGTAAGAAAAGCATTGTAAATGTAAGTTATACTGATTTCAGATATACTTGTTCACAACACTCTAACAGTGTGCACTTATATTGTGTCTTTAATGTAATGAAGCATTCCAAGGTATCATCATAACCCAAAATTTGATTTCTCACCCACCTTCAAGTGTAATGACTGATCAAGGATATTTTTAAACGAAATGGTTGCAGTAGAGGTTCATTGATGAATTTAAGGCTGAATGTCAGAATTCTAAAAGCACAGTTACCAACGATTGTGCAAAGGAAATCAGGAATGCCTAAGAGGGCAAACATACAAGGTGACATGCTTTGGCCTGTGAATGCCCACTCATGACTGTGGAAGGAAGAATCATCAGACCACTGAAGCTGAAATTGGATTACATAATGCATATCCAGACACCTGTGCCATTTGATCGCTTTGTTTGTACTGTTATCTATCAAAATTACTGTGTAATATCAAAGACTCACTGGTTTTTTCCAGTCATATTAGTTACTTTATTTCAGAACCAGTGTTAGCTTGGCTTATGAAGTGTCATTGATTAAGCTGCTTAAAGCATCTTGGATCCTTGACTTTATAGAGTCATTGAGTACAAATGTGAGAAATTTCTAAAATTTATTATAAATTATTAGCTAGGCCTCAGCTACAGTATTGTGTCCGCTTTTGGCCAATATGAGTGGATTGCTGCTCAACAAAGCTGAAACCATTATTCTCATGGAAAGGTTAACCACAGCCGTAGAGGTGGGTTTAATTGGGTTTAGCAGGGGAAAAACATTAGATAAAATGTCAGAGAGAAGAAATGATGTGCAGAGAGGACTGTCAGACAAATTGCATGAGAATAAGGAACAGTATTGGCATAAAGCTAAGATAAAGTTGCCATGATCTTGCCATACCATAGGGCTGCACGCTCATTAGAGTGTGATGACTTGATGGTGGTCTAATCTGAGGGTCAGTATGCCTCGGACAGTGGAGAGGCTGAGGAGAATTCGTTGGTAATCTCAGCCAGTGGAGGAACTGAATCCATGCTCTTGGTGTCATTCTGAATTGCAAAGCAACCAACTGAGTTAAACCGACTCCCACTGCTGGACTAGGAAGGCTTAGACAGAGGATAGTTTAAAGTGGATTGGGAATTCGTGTGTGCAAAGACATGTAGTATGCTAATACAGTGGGCTATAGGTAAGAGCTTCAAATGGAAGTGCGATTTGGCAGCAATAAGTGGATCCCATTTCAAAGGAGGGGAAGATTAAGAAAATACTATCTCTGGCTGAGGTATTTAGAAATGGTCTGCGCAATCAGGAGTTGTGGCTTCATTGATAATGTTACCCCATTGCTGCGCTATTGTGATTTTTTTTGTTCAATGTGGGTTTGCTGTCTGGGCCAGTATTTGTTGTCTTTCCCTAAGTGCTGTTGAGTTACTGGTGATGAGCTGACTACTTAAATCATGGCAGTCCACCTGGTGTAGATATATTCATAGTGCTTTTAGGGATGGAATGCCAGGATTTTAATCCCATGACAGTAAAGGAATGGTGATATATTTACAAGTGAGGATGGTATGTGACTTCAAAAGTAATTTGATGGCAGTGATGTTCTTGTACACCTGCAGCCACCATCATTCCAGATGGTATGGTCAAAAGTTTGGAATATGCTTTCTAAGAAGTCTTAGTGAATGTTTGCAGTGCATCTTGAAAATGGTATACTGTTACTGTGTTGTTAGTGGGGCAAGTATATTTTGAAGGTTATGAATGTGGTGGCCATCAAAGCAGGCTGCTTTATCCTGTGGAAGAAGTCAAACTACCTGTATTATTGGAACTGCACATCATGGCAAATGTGGAGTATTCCATCACAGTCGTCTTGTAAATTGTGGTTAGAGACAAAAGAAAACTGCGAATGTTAGAATCCAAAATAGACAGGCAGAAGGCTAGAAGAACGCAGCAAGCCAGGCAGCATCAGGAAGTGGAGAAGTTCATGTTTTGGGTCCTGAAGAAGGGTTACACCTGAGACGTCAACTTCTCCACCACCTGATGTGGCCTGGCTTGCTGTGTTATTCTAGCCTCCTGCCTGCCTGTCTTGTATATCATGGGCAGGCTTTGGAGAGTCATGAGATGAGTTACCCTCTGCAGACTTCCCTGTTTCTGACTTGTTGTTATAACCACAATATTGACCAGGTCAGTCCAATCCAGTTTTTGGCAAATCGCAATCCTCCGGATGTTGATGGGGATCAATGATGATAATACCATTGCATGTCAAAAGGCAATAGTTAGATTTTGTCTTGTTAGAAGTGATCATTGCCTGGCATTAAGGTGGCAGAAATGTTACTTGCCAGTTGTTAGCCCTTGCCTACACGTAACCCCGCCCCCACGCTTATTTCCGTCACAACGCATGACCCCGCCCCCACGCTTGACTCCGCCCCCACGCTTGACTCCACCCCCACATCGAGCAACGTCACCACGTCTAACTCCGCCCCTACTTCGATCTCTGTCCCCGCCCCTAACCCCGCCCCCAGCTCCAGCTCCAGTCCCACACCAGATCCTAGCTTCCAACCATGCCGGATTTTCACCATCCCTCCAGATCTCCCCCTCTCTGAGGATGAAAGATCAGTCCTCAGCAGGGGCCTCACCTTCATTCCCCTACGCCCTTGGATTAATGAGTTCAACACGCTCCGAGATATTGAACAATTCTTCCGCCGCCTTCGCCTCCGTGCCTACTTTCACAACCAAGACTCCCGCCCACCCTCTGACGACCCCTTCTCCCGCCTCCAACACACCCCATCCACCTGGACACCCCATGCTGGCCTCCTACCCGCCCTCGACCTCTTTATAGCCAACTGCCGCCGTGACATTAACCAACTCAACCTGTCCACCCCAACCTCTCATCCTCCGAACGTGCAGCCCTCCACTCCCTCCGCTCCAATCCCAACCTCACCATCAAACCCGCAGACAAGGGAGGCGCGCTGGTAGTTTGGCGCACTGACCTTTATACCACTGAGGCCAAACGCCAGCTCGCGGACGCCTCCTCTTATCGCCCCCCTTGACCACGACCCCACCTCCCACCACCAAACCATCATCTCCCAGACCATCCATGACCTCATCACCTCAGGGGATCTCCCATCCACCGCCTCCAACCTCATAGTCCCACAACCCCGCACCGCCCGTTTCTACCTCCTATCCAAATCCACAAACCTGCCTGCCCGGCCGACCCATTGTCTCAGCCTGCTCCTGCCCCACCGAACTCATCTCCCAATGCCTCGACACGGTCCTGTCCCCTTTAGTCCAAGAACTCCCCACCTACGTTCGGGACACCACCCACGCCCTCCACCTCCTCCAGGATTTTCGCTTCCCCGGTCCCCAACGCCTTATTTTCACTATGGACATCCAGTCCCTGTACACCTCCATCCCCCATCACGAAGGACTCAAAGCCCTCCGCTTCTTCCTTTCCCGCCGCACCAACCAGGACCCTTCCACTGACACCCTCCTTCGACTGACTGAACTGGTCCTCACCCTGAATAACTTCTCTTTTCAATTCCCCCACTTCCTCCAAACTAAAGGAGTTGCCATGGGCACCCGCATGGGCCCCAGCTATGCCTGCCTCTTCGTAGGATATGTGGAACAGTCCATCTTCTGCAACTACACTGGCACCACCCCCCACCTTTTCCTCCGCTACATCGATGACTGTATCGGCGCTGCCTCGTGCTCCCACGAGGAGATTGAACAGTTCATCAACTTTACTAACACCTTCCATCCCGACCTCAAATTCACCTGGACTGTCTCAGACTCCTCCCTCCCCTTCCTAGACCTTTCCATCTCTATCTTGGGCGACCGACTCAACACAGACATCTACTATAAACCGACTGACTCCCACAGCTACCTGGACTACACCTCCTCCCACCCTGCCCCCTGCAAAAACTCCATCCCATATTACCAATTCCTTCCTCTCCGCCGCATCTGCTCCCAGGAGGACCAGTTCCAACACCGCACAGCCCAGATGGCCTCCTTCTTCAAGGACCGCAGATTCCCCCCAGACGTGATCGACGATGCCCTCCACCGCATCTCCTCCACTTCCCGCTCCTCCGCCCTTGAGCCCCGCTCCTCCAACCGCCACCAAGACAGAACCCCACTGGTTCTCACCTACCACCCCACCAACCTCCGCATACAACGTATCATCCGCCGTCATTTCCGCCACCTCCAAACGGACCCCACCACCAAGGATATATTTCCCTCCCCTCCCCTATCAGCGTTCCGCAAGGACCACTCCCTTCGTGACTCCCTTGTCAGATCCACACCCCCCATCAACCCAACCTCCACCCCCGGCACCTTCCCCTGCAACCGCAGGAAATGTAAAACTTGCGCCCACACCTCCACACTCACTTCCCTCCAAGGCCCCAAGGGTTCCCTCCATATCTGCCACAAGTTCACCTGTACCTCCACACACATCATCTATTGCATCCGCTGCACCCGATGTGGCCTCCTCTATATTGGGGAGACAGGCCGTTTACTTGCGGAACGCTTCAGAGAACACCTCTGGGCCGCCCGGACCAACCAACCCAACCACCCCGTGGCTCAACACTTTAACTCTCCCTCCCACTCCACCGAGGACATGCAGGTCCTTGGACTCCTCCACCGGCAAAACATAACAACACGACGGCTGGAGGAGGAGCGCCTCATCTTCCGCCTGGGAACCCCCCAACCACAAGGGATGAACTCAGATTTCTCCAGTTTCCTCATTTTCCCCTCCCCCCACCTTGTCTCAGTCGGTTCCCTCAACTCAGCACCGTCCTCCTAACCTGCAATCTCCTTACTGACCTCTCCGCCCCCACCTCACTCCGGCCTATCACCCTCACCTTGACCTCCTTCCACCTATCCTACCTCCATCACCCCTCCCCCAAGTCCCTCCTCCCTACCTTTTATCTTAGCCTGCTTGGCTACTCTCTCTCATTCCTGATGAAGGGCTTATGCTCGAAACGTCGAATTCCCTATTCCTGAGATGCTGCCTAACCTGCTGTGCTTTAACCAGCAACACATTTTCAGCTTGCCTGCAAATTGTCCAGCTCTTGCTACGTTTGGACATGGGCTACTTCAGTATATAAGATGTTGTGAATAGTGCTGAACATTGGATATTTGAAAATGATTGCACACATTCTAACTTTATGGAGGAAAGAGCGCTCACCTGGAGAACTCCTATACTGATGTCCTGGAACTTAGGCAACTGACTTCCAGTAATCGTTTTCTTTGTGCTAGATCTGACTCCAACCAATGGAGAATTTTCACCTAATTTCCATTGATTCCAGTTTATCTAATGTTGCTTGTTGTCAAATGCAGCTTTTGATTTGAAAGCTGCAAATGTGTTGTCACCCTCACTTTCCCCTCTGGAGTTAGCTCTTTTGGTCCATATTTGAACCAAGGATGTCATGGGCTTATGCCCGAAACGTCGATTCACCTGCTCCTCGGATGCTGCCTGGCCTGCTGTTTTTCCAGCACCACATTTTTCAACTCTGGTACTCCAGCATCTGCAGTCTTCACTTTTTCCCTATGAGTGCAGCAGGTTCTGCACCACAGGTCTTCAGTGCTATTACTGGAATATTGTCAGGGTCCATAGCTATTGTAGTATCTTGTGCCTTGAGGTTTTTCTAGGTTTCATGTGGAGTGAATTTAATTGGCTGTACACTGGTATCTGTGAAGTTGGGGACCTTTGGAGGATGCTGAGATCTCAGTTGTTGCACATGCTTCCCCTAACATGAGAATGAGGGATATTTGTTCAGCTCCCACCTCCAGTAAGTTGAGTTGCCTATCATTGTTCGTGACTAGACGGGGCAGGATAACAGAGCTTAACTATGATTTGTTGGTTGTGGAATTGCTTAGCTGTATCTATGCTGTCTGGTGTAGTTAGACCTATACTGTTATTACAACATGTTAATGCCTTGTTTTTAGATGCAGCTACTGGGATACTGTCCAGACTCTTCATTGAACCAAGGTTGACCCCCTGGCTTGATGATAATGGTAGTGAGGGCGTTATGCTGGGCCATGAGATTGCAGATTGTGTTGGAATAATGTTTTGTTGCTGATGGCTAACAGTGTCTCATGGATCCGTACTCTCAAGTTGTTAGATCTGTTTGAAATCTCTCATATAACATGGTTGTAATTTTGTACAGCATGCTACAGGTTTTTTATTGTGAAGATGGAGCTTCATCTGCACAAGGACTTGTTCAGTGGTCACTCCTACCAGTATTGTCATGGACAGATGCGTCTTCAGCAGACAGATTGGGGAAAATAATATCTAAGTCGAAGAGTGTGGTGCTGGAAAAGTATAGCATCTGACGTTTCAAAGCACAAGCTTTTCATTAGGAATCCTGATGAAGAGCTTATGCATGAAACATTGACTCTCCTGTTCCTTTCATGCTGCCTGACCGACTGCTTTTCTAGCAGCACACTCTTCGACTCTGATCTCCAGCATCTGCAGTCTTCATTTTGTCCTAGAGGATGAGGTCAAGTATGTTTACACTCTTATTCATTCCCTCACCACCTGTAATAGTGAAAAAAAAAGTCTGTCTCCTTGATAAAGAAGAAACCTTCTAACAGGATAAACTACTCAGTCTTCTGGGAACCTGAGTAGCAGAAATCAATATCTATAACTTTATGTTCAACTCTGAAAAATGGGCTCTATTTCTTCCATTTAAAGACCCAAGTCAAATTTACTTTACATCTGAACTGAAGATCTAAAGATCTTCCAAAGCTAGTTGCATACATTTCAGCAGGGTCTATACACATCCTATATTCAATCATCCTGCCCTCATGCTTCTGTCATTGGTCATCCATATTTATATTTTCACTGAGCACCACCTTCTAATGCTAATTAGAAAACAACTGTTTGATTTTTGACTTTCACTATCACAAGCCTTTTTGTCTATCTCCAATATGCAAATAACTAATAAGTGTTTAAAGAAGCTGGAAATAAAGTTCACTGTGTGATTCTTTTTCTTGATTTGTCAAGGAAATTGATTTCAAGTCAATGGCCTGCAGCTATCTAGGTCCTAAGCTCAGACATTTATTCCCTAAATTTCTTTACCACTTCTTTTTAACATGTTCTAATAAACTCTCCTCTTTGACCAAGCTTTTGGTCCAGTTTTCTAATATCACATGCAACCTGCCATCAAATTCTTAAAATGCTTTAGGATAACACCTTGGGATATTTTATTACCTTGAGGTTTTAAGACCATAAGACACAGGAGTGGAAGTAAGGCCCTTCGGCCCATCGAGTCCACTCCACCATTCAATCATGGCTGATGGGCATTTCAATTCCACTTACCCGCATTCTCCCCATAGCCCTTAATTCCTCGAGACATCAAGAATCTATTAATCTCTGCCTTGAAGACATTTAGCATCCTGGCCTCCACTGCACTCTGCGGCAATGAATTTTAATTTTTTTTATTGGCAGGTTTTGTCTTAATACAGTGGTTTGCTTGAAGAGGACAGTTTTTTTTGTTGAATCCAGTTTTTCATTAAGCCATTAAGAATATTTAGTAAAAACTTATTTTCAATAATAGGAACTAAATGACATCTTTTTAAAAAACTTGCTTTATAATTATGCATAATCTTAGCTAGTCATTTATAGACAAGGAAGCTCTGAAAAACAAGAATTTAGAAGTCCTTCAACTAAAGAATACTTTAGTACAACCATGTGTATGCAGTTTATCCATCGCAAAGCACCCCAGTTAACATCAAAGGGTTCATTTTTTTAAAGATATCAGTAGTAAATACGGTATTTCTTTCTCTCCCAAATCAGAAAACAGTAATACAATTTCAGTTCAGAAAATATAAATAAACTTGATCACATCTCCGTAGTCCTGAGTTCCTGTAGGAGTACAGTCCTGATCTTCTTTAGGATAATTCTGAAGTAAAAGGGAAAAAATTGGCAACTTTGTTTGGAGAACTTGGACTCTGACACTCTGCTTCTTCACTGATTTTAAAGAAGATCTCCTGGTCTTTCTTCTGGGTCAGCTCTTCTTCCAAAGCTTTCTTCCTTGGCCTGAGCTTCTCTTGTTTTATGTAAGTGACATTTGTTACAATTGCTGAAGGCTCCATAATAATCCTAATATTTAATACCTTAGCACATGGAAAAATTCTATAACCAGTACTTAATTTGAGTTATGGTTAATAACTTCTAAAAAAATATTAAAGATGTAATTGACTTTCAGGGGCAGTTAGCTGGAGTCTTTTCAGTCCTTAGAGTGAATCACTCTGAGTCATATGTTAATATCTGTAATGAAACATTCAGTAGCTTTAATTTTGCAGCAGATACCATTAGCAGTTGAAGTTGCTTAGTTCATGCCTCTTGCTTTAATTAGTTATCTATCTTATTCCACCATGAATCCTGCATGATCACAGTAAGTATTAGATGTATTAATTTAATGGTAATAAAATATTTAGATTAATCAGGTTTCTGTGTTTTCTTTTGAATGGCAACAGATGGCAGCTATTAATTTTTGTGGCTATGAGCCCTGATCAAGTAGATTATAAAAGCAGTGACGAAAGTAGTTGATGGTTTAAAATGGTATGGTCATCCAGGGTGGACAGAGAGAGGAAGAGGACAAGTTGTGAGGCAAATGCTGGAGATGGGACTGCCAGGAAAGAGGTGAAGAGGAAGGCCAAGGACCAGATGCGAAGCTGCACTAAATGACAAAGTTAATTGTGGGATTGAATAAGGAATGAGTCCTAGAGATGTACAGTACAGAAACACCTGCCAGCACCAGGCCCATATCTCTCCAAACCCCTCCTATTCATATACCCATCCAGATGCCTTTTAAATGTTGCAATTGTACTAGCCTTCGCCACTTGCTCTGCTAGCTCATTCCATACATGTACCACTCACAATGTGAAAAAGTTGGCCCTTTGGTCTCTTTTATATCTTTCTCCTCTCACCCTAAACCTATGCCCAGTAGTTCTGGACTCCCTCACCCCAGCGAAAAGACTTTGCCTGTTTATCCTATCCATGCCCCTCATGATTTTATAAACCTCTATAAGGTCACCCCTCAGCCTCCGACACTCCAGGGAAAACACCCCTAGCCTATTCAACCTCTCCCTATAGCTCAAATCCTCCAACCCTGGCAACATCCTTGTAAATCTTTTCTGAACTCTTTCAAGTTTCACAACATCTTTCTGATAGAAAGGAGACCAGAAATGCACACAATATGTCAACCGATGGCCCAACCAATGTCCTGGACAGCTGCAACATGACCTCCCAACTCCTGCACTCAATACTCTGACCAAAAAAGGAAAGCATACCAAACGCCGTCTTCACGATCCTGTCTACCTGCGACTCCACTTTCAAGGAGCTATGAATGCACAGTGACTGAAGACAAAAGGGGCAATTAACCAGTATTTTGGCAATCCAATATAAAACGTGTGAAACTGAAAAACAGTGATGAAACTAGCACTTAAATCTTTGCAGGACAGCTTTCTAATCTTCTCAAGGAAATTAATTTCTGATTTCAGGAAACTACAAGATAATTTTGTACCATTTGGCAGGAGTTGGGGGATGGGGCGGGGAATTGGGAAGAAAAGCCAAAATTTTGCACTGTGCTGAAACACCATTTATGTAATCTACATGATGGTTTTGAGCTTGTTAAATTCATCATTCTGGTTGTGCGATTGTAATTATGGAGTAAGGAATAAACAACTTGTCTCCCAACCCTCAACACCACTTTTCATGTTGACAGTCTTGTTGGCATCACTTTTTTAAAAACAAAGTCATGATATGTGGGTGTTGCTGGCAAGGCTGATGTTTATTGCTCATTCCTTATTGCCCAGAGGGCAGTGGAGTCACATGTAAGCCTGACCAGGAAAGGACAGTCAATTTCTTTCCCTGAAGGACATGAAAGAACCAGATGGATTTTTCCTGGCAATCGGCAACTGTTTCATAGTCATCATTGGACTGTTAATTCCAGATGTTTATTGAAGTCAAATTCCATAGCAAAATTTGAACCTCGGTCCCCAGAACATGGCCTGAATCTCTGGATTGATAGTCTAGTAATAAGCCATTGCCATCCCCTATTGATCTGTTCTGTTGCAATATGCTATGTTCCTCTGAGGTTATGCACAATTTTATTAAAAACTGAATTTGTGCTTTGAGTTGAATAATGTTATTGGTTCTTGGGCACTGTAAAAACTTACAATAAATTACAGGAATATTTGATTTTAGTTCATTTCTTGCCTGAGTCAGAAAACCCTAGATTTAAACAACGTCTTGTGATTTGAGTGGATGATCTAGGTGGACCTATGCAACGCAATATTTGATGTGATAATAGTGTCTCACAGGTGCTAACTTGCAGTATAGATTAAGTAAAAGCCTGATTTTCTTGTAATAGTACAGCATAGAAACAGACTCTTCGGCCCAATCGGTCTATGCTGACCAGATATCCTAAATTAATCTAGTCCCATTTACCAGTGTTTGGCCAATATCTCTCTCAACACTTTTTATTCATCCAATAATGTATCCATTTAAATAATGTAGCCTTTTAAATGTTGTAATTATACCAATTTCCACCGCCTCTGGCAGCTCATTCCATATACCACCACCCTCTGTATGAAAAAGTTGCCCCTTAGGTCCCTTTTAATATCTTTCCCTATGGTTTTGGATTCCCCTACACTTGAGTGGGGGGGAAAGACCTTGGCTATTCACTCTATCCATGCGCCTCATGATTTTATAAACCTCTATAAGGTCACCCTTAAGTCTTCGCTCCAGAGAAAATAGCCCCAGCATACTTAGCCTCCCCTTTATAGCTCAAACCCTCCAACACTGGTCACATCCTTGTAAATATTTTCTGAGCCCTTTCAAGTTTCACAACATGTTTCCTATGGCAGGGAGACGAGAATTGAATGCAGTTTTCCAAAAATGGTCTAACCAAAATCCTGTACAGATACAACATGACATCACAACTCCTATACTCGGTGCTCTGACGAATAAAACAAGCATGCCAAATGCTTCCTTCATTACCCTGTGTGCTTGTGACTCTACTTTCAAGGAACTATGAACCTGTACCTGAACCCAAGATCTCTTTATTCGTTAACATTCTCCAGGACCTTACTGTTAAGTGTGTGAGCGCTACCCTGATTTGCCTTACCAAAATGCAATACCTCTCATTTATCTTGACTCAACTCCACCTACCATTCCTTGGCCTATTGGCCCACCTGACAAGACCCAATTGTACCAAGATGATAACCTTCCACTGTTAAGTACACCACCCATTTGGTGTCATATGCAAACTTAGTAATTGTACCTCCTGTATTCCCATCCAAATCATTTATATAAATGACCAAAATCAGTGGACCCAGCAATGAATCTTGCAGCACACCGCTGACCACCGGTCTCAAGTCCAAAGAGCGGCCCTCTCCCACCACCCTCTGTCGTCTTCTTTCAAGTCAATCTTGTATCCAAATGAGTAGCGCGCTCTCTATTCCATGTGATCTAATCTCGCTAACCAGTCTACCATGCGGAAACTTGTCACACGCTTTGCTGAAATCTGTATAGACAACATCCATCGCTCTGCCTTCATCAATCTTCCTTATCACTTTGTTCCAATATTCATTTGGAAACCAAAATATTAAGCCAGTATTTGAAGAGATACCAGCACAACAATCATTTCTCAAATAACGCTGGTGAGGCCTGAGTTTATTTGCAAAACATAAAGCAACAAATCCAAAAGCCTGAAGTTCTTGATGTTCTGGGATCTGTCAGAATATCATGAATGTGAACTGTTGGTTCCTACCAAGCTTGTGTTGAGGAGAAGCCAATGACCTGCATGATTCAACAATTTATTTTAGCCGTTAACTTGATATGCAGGGTGGATCTGCAGAGTTCCTGTGTCTAATCGTGTGCCCCAACCATTCTCTCATGGGCTAAGTATTTTCACATGCTTCAGTGTTGTTTCTTGGTATTATGTATATTCATCTGAAGCCAGTTGCTGATTGTAAACTATTTTGGCAACTTGTTACTTTAAATTGATTGTTCATTTGATATTATATGTAAACTTGTATACAAATATTTTGATTTGAGCTGAAAGCGTATGACAAAAGATTTGCATAATGAATCTTTCCAGTCTGATTCTCTCTCCTGTTTTCCCCTCAGTATTTGCTTTGAGCTCTGACTTCCTTGTTTCCCTCAAAAATAAAATTTAAAGATAAGGTATTTTGTGCAGCAGCCCGAAACGCAAGTTGGGAGAGGGGAGCTGGTGGTACAAGATCATCAAGAGGGATAGATATGGTCTAGTGGTAATGTGGCTGGACTGTCAATCCAGAGACCCAAATGATGTTCTGGGGACCAGGGTTTGAATCCTCCCTTGGCAGATGGTGAAATTTGAATTCAATAAAAATTTGAAATTGAGTCAAATAGTAACCGTGAATCTGTTATTGAATAAACCCATTTGACACACTCATATATCCTTTTAGGGAAAGAAACTGCCAACTGGTCCACAATAGCTGTGGCAAGTAAGGTTAAGGAGAATCCAAAGGTATTTTATAAATACATTGAGGACAAAAGGGTAACTCAGGAGAGAATAGAGACCCTCAAAGATCAGCAAGGCAATCTATGTGTGAAACTGCAGGAGGTCGGGGAGATACTAAACAAGTATTTTGTGTCAGTGTTTACTGTGGAGATGTACGTGGAAGATCTAGAACGTGGGGAAATGGATGATGACATCTTGAAAAATGCTCATATTACAGAGGAGGTGGTGCTGGATGTCTTAATACATAAGTGGTTAAATTCCCCAGGTCCTGATAGTGTAACCTAGAACTCTGCGGGAAGCTAGGGAAGTGATTGCTAGGCCCCTTGCTGCAATATTAGTGTCATCGATAGTCACGAGTGAGGTGTCAGAAGACTGGAGATGGGCTAACATAGTGCCATATTTTTGTTTAGAAAGGTCATAAGGAAAAGCTGGGGAACTATAGATTGGTGAGCTTGACATCCGTGATTGGGCAAGTTGTTGGAGGGAATCCTGAGGGACAGGGTTTACATGTATTTGGAAAGGCAAGGGCTGATTGAAGGTTATTAACATGACTTTGTGCGTGAGAAATTATGTCTCCCTAACTTGATTGAGTTTTTTTTAAGGAGTAACGAAGAGGATTAATGAGGGCAAAGTGATGGACTAATCTATATGGACTTCAGGAAGGTCTTTGACAAGATTCCTCATGGTAGACTGGTTAGCAAGGTTAAATCACATGGAATACAAGGAGAATTAGTCATTTGAAGGTAGAAGGCAGAGGGTGGTGGTGGAGGGTTGCTTTTCAGTCTAGAGGCCTGTGACCAGTGGTGTGCCACAAGGATCAATGCTGGGTCCACTACTTTTCATCATTTTATATAAATGATTTGGATGTCAGCATAGGAGGTATAGTCAGTAGGTTTGCAGATGACACCAAAATTGGAAGTGTAATGGACAGCAAAGAAGGCTACCTCCAAAGTACAACAGGATCTTGATCAGATGGGCCAATGGGCCGAGGAGTGGCAGATGGAGTTTAATTTAGATAAGTGTGGGTGCTGCATTTTGGAAAGGCAAATCAGGGCAGGACCTATACATTTAATGATCGGGTCCTGGGGAGTGTTACTGAGCAAAGAGACCTTGGAGTGTAGGTTCATAGTTCCTTGAAAGTAGATAGGATAGGGAAGAAGGCATTCCTTTATTGGTTAGAGCATTGAGTATAAGAGTTGGGAGGTCATGTTTTGGCTGTACAAGGCATTGGTCAGGCTACTTTTGGAATATTGTGTCCAACTCTGGTCTTCGTCTTACCAGAGGGATGTTGTGAAACTTGAAAGGGTTCAGAAAAGATTTACAAGGATATTGCCAGAGTTGGAGAGTTGGAGCTATAGGGAGAGCTGAAATGGCTGGGGCTGTTTTTCCCTGGAGCATCAAGGCTCAGGAATTACCTTAAAGGTTTATAGAATCATGCGGGATGGGGATAAGGTAAATAGACAAGGTCTTTTCCCTGGGATGGGGAGTCCAGAACTAGAGGGCATAGGTTGAGTGTGAGAGGGGAAAGATTTAAAAGGGACCTAAGGGGCAACTGTTTCACAAAGAGGGTGGTGCATGGATGGAATGCGTTGCCCGAGAAAGTTGTAGAGGCTGGTACATTGCAGCATTTAAAATGCAGCTGGATGGGTATTTGAAGAGGAAGGGTTTAGAGGGATATGCGCGAAGTGCTGGCTAATGTGACTAGATATATTTAGGATATCTGGTCTGCCTAGATGTGTTGGACCGAAGGGTCTGTTTCCGTGCTGTACATTTAAGTGAGTCCAGACTCTCAGCAATGTGGTTGCCCTCTGGGCAATTAAAGATGGACAATAAATGCGGCCTAGCCAGTGAGGCCCTCATCCCTGTGAATAATTTTTTAAAGAAGAGGTGAACATTTTAGAACTGAAATGAGAATATAATAATTTGAAATGAAGGGGAGAGAAGGGAAAGAGCAAAGTAAACCAGAATGCAGAAATTTGGGGATAATTAAAAACTAGATGGGCTTTGGTCATCTAGTGCCTTGTACTTGTATGAATTAGTAATAATTTTTGGACTTCTCATGGTAATCAACCTCTTACAAATGATGTAGAAAGAGTAAGTGCTCTGACAATATCGGAAGATGATGGAACGTGCGGACTGCAGCTTTCTGACCTTTCTTTTTATTGATGTTTCAGGTCTATAGATACCTACCTGGCTTTGACTGGTTCTTCCTAGATCCAATCACTGAAAGTGGTATCATCTTTCCAAGTGATGAGAAGTAAGTCAATTTTTCTTTTCAAAATGTATTTTAATGCAATAATTGTATTTCTTTTAATTTAGCCATTTGTACCATTGTGGAATATTTATACATGTTTATACACAATATGATATGTGAGTTTCCATCATAACCAGTCTGACTTTAATTGATGTATTGCAATGTTGATGCATTTAGTACCAATGGGAAAATTATTACATTTAGCATTAGCTGTGGCTTTAGTTGACAGCACTCCTCTAAGTCAAGGTTGTGGACCCTATTCCTAAATTTGTTTGCATGATTTAGACTGATACTTCACTGCAGTACTAATGAGAGTTGTACTGTCATAAGTAAGGATGAGATGTCAAACTAAGGCCCTCTTGCCCCATCAGATTGGAAATTATTTGATTCGTAGAAGATCATATTGTTTGCAAGATGTTGCTGTGTGTAAGTTGGCTGACACTGTACATGCTTTGCAGCAATGACTATGGTTCAAAGTACATATCCTAAAAAACTCTTTATAGTTTATCCTGTGGACACAAAATATTCTGCTGAAATTCTGATTAAAAAGATTTCTCATGCATTATCATTTCCTTGTATATATAATTTATTATTTATCTAAATTAGGTAAAGTTAGTGGGTGTTCTCTTATGTTTAAAGCCTAATTTGAAGTATTAGCCGAGAAATGTTTTCTATTCTAAAAATTAATTTCATTTTATATTTTCCTGTGATAGAATGCAAAATTATCTAGGTAACCTCTACATCTGAGTCTATAACTGTTCCTTACCCCTAATCTAACTGAGACACCAGATGGTTGAAGATTTTTGCTCATTGAATTCTCCTTTGATTTTCTTTTTACATTTTCAATCTATATACATAACTTTTTATTTTCTTCCCTAACAAAAGTTGTTGAGTGAATGTTCTTAGCTTACAATTGGCCTAGCGTCATCTTATATTTGCTCATAAGACAATCCCTTTATTCCAGGGATCGTCTTAGTGAACCTTCTCTGAACTGTGTTTAAGGAAATAATCTTTCCCCTTTAAATAAGGAACCAAAAACTGCTCTCATTTACTCCAGATGTGGTCTCACCGACACCTGATTTAGTTGCAGTAAGACTTCCCTTCTCTTACCTTCCAATCTCCTTGAAATAAGGGCAAACATTCCATTAATCGCCTTGATTATCTGCTAGCTTTGTTTTTTCTGCAAGTATCGTTCGGTCTCTTTATTTTGCACTTTGCTGCAATCTCCTTTTAAATAATACTGTTCTTTTGTTTTCCCTTCCAAAATGAACAATTTCACACTTGCCCACATTTGGCAACTTTTTGCCCACTTAATTAGCCGAGCAATGTCTCCCTGTTTGTATCCTTCTTGCAACTTGCCATTTCACTTATTTTCCCCATCTGCAAATTTGACTACAGTCCATTTGCTTCCTTTCTCTAAGTCATTAATATATATTTTAAACTGCCAGCACTGATCCCCGTGGAACCACACTGGTTACAGGTTACCAACCAACCTGAAATAGTACTCCTTATCCTCACATGCTGTCTCCTGCCCAGTAGCCAGTTATCTCTACATGTTAATTTGCTGCTCCAATGCTATGGGCTCCTTAGACTTTCAGGTCTTGTGAGGTACCTTGTTAAATATAAGGGAAGTCCAAATACAATGCATCTACTGGCACCCCTCTATCCAGTGATTCCTTGAAAAACTCTCAAGTTAGTCAGGCATAATTTCCCTTTCATGAAGTCCTGCTGATTATGCTTGATTAGTTTGATTTTCTATGACTGTAAAGAATACTTTGTGTTCTTTTGGACTCAACGTATTTTCCTTGGTTTTTGACCTGAAATCTTTGTCAGTCTTTCCAACGAGATGACCGATGATCAACTTCTAATTCGAGTTTGTCTTTGTTTGTTCTGACTGGATATGGTTGATATTGGTAAAGCATTATTATCTCAACACAGACTGATTTTATTGAAGCTTTTATTATTTTGCACAGCTTGTCACTGTTGATATCAATTTAATTTCTAAATGGTAGGTCAAAGCTAGACTCTAATGTTGGATTTTAACTTGCTGGAAGGAAGGATCCCATGAACCAATGTTCTCAGATACAGTTGTGTTGTTTTAACGTGTGCATATGTGTACTAAGTCTGCACCTGGAGTAATGTGTTAAAAAGCTTTGGGTACAGAATCAAAGACCTTGGACAGTGGGGAGGGAAGTCAGAGGTTTGAAAGAAGAGAGTTGACAGCTTGGTAGATATGCAATCAGGCAACTCAGAGTGGAAGGGGTGGTGGTTGGATAAAGGCTTTGTGGGAAAATGTGGTGATTAGAGGGATTCTGGGTGGTTTCCAATTGAGGAAGAATTCCCAGATAGGCATGCTGAATTGAGCAGGTAAGTGGCAGGGTAAGTACTTAACATTTCTTTTTCTTAGTTTAACTGCCCACTCTCCTGTTACGTGGGAAACCCAGTCATCCAAAGTTAAATTCAAATAATGCATACAAATAAAGATTGTCATCTTGTAAAGCATCAGAATGTTCCTGGAAGCGTTTAGTCTGCTCCTTGGCCCTACCCCACCACTGTCAAAGCAGAATACACCACATCTACTCTGCCCCTCCCTCTTAATCCAGTCTGTTTTGGAGTAAGCTAGTACATCATGATATCTCTCTACACCCCTCCCCCACCATTTTATGATGTTGTGTAGCGCATTCAATTTATAACTCTGATGTTGCTCTTCAAACTTAATCTTATTTGTGAGAAAATTCTGAACAGTTCTATTTGTGAATTAAATAGAAGCTGACATCACTACTATGATTTTCGTTCCTTTAAATGAAACAAAACTCCAGCAGTTAAATGTGACCTTAATTTTGGTTAGCTTAATTCATGATTACACAAAACAAGCCATCCTGAGAAAGAGAGAAAAGCTAATTTTCATTTGTCCTACTTGACATGGATACATTTATTTTTCAGTTTTCAAAATGGATGCTTTCAATTTGTTACAAATCGAAGGTTGACCCCTCCCCCTCTGAAAGCTAGAACTGAAACAACCAAAAAGGAGCACCTCGCCGATAATCGATAAAATGTGAAAAGTGGTGTAACTTGCTCTTCAGCAACTTCCAGTGATTAAATAAGTTAATCGCTGACATTCACTTTAAGATCAAGTAACAATTTATTTATCTAACTCTAACAGTGAGCAAATTAACTAAAATATTAACAAACCAAATATATCCCTTAACTAACTATTCCTGAATATAACAAGATTCCAATTGAATGCTATTCCAATAAATATAAGTCCTATTCATACAAAAAAGTAGAATTTAGTCTCCCAAAAGTAAAGCCAAATTATGTCTTTCAGAAGACTCTGTGCCTTTTCCGTCGAGTCTTCTGTGAGGAACACTTCTTTTGATGCCTCAGTTAGGAAAATCTTTTTCTGGTGTTGGTACCGCTATTGTTTTAGATGATGCTTTCTCTGTTACATGACTGTAAGAGCTGATTTTTTTTTTGAGAGCTTTTTTGCAACACATTAATGCATGCAACTAGCTACTTTTTAATACTTCTGTTAGAGGATAATAACTGGTTTTGAAAGGCAGTATGTCAACAGATTAAACCATACGAGAGAAATAAACAACAAGTTATATTTATGTTATATAGCACCATTCCATTGCACTTGATAGAAATTTTAAAAGGAAAATGTAACGACAAGCCACATTAGAAATAATAAGTTAGTTGATCAGAGTTTGTCAAAGGTAGATTTTAAGGAGGAATTGAGGTAAAGGCAGTACAGCAAATAAATTCTTGAAAGTGATCTTAGACATATGAAGATGCAGCCATCAGTTGTGGGGTGATTCAAGTTGAATTACTCAAAAAGTCAGAATGAGATGAGTGCAGGTATCTCAAAATTAGAGGGTTGGAGGGAATTAATTATAGCAAGTGTTGAGGCTTTGGAGGGATTTGCCAAAGTGGACGAGAATTCTAAATCGAGATATTGCTTGACCAGGAGCAAAATTGGCCCACCATATAAAGATAAAAATCATCAGGTGTTCATTCAGTCAAATATGACATCAAAGCTGTGGTTTATTTTCAATGTTGTCAGACAGGGATAAAATCTGATAGTAAATGGGAACGAGAGAGGAGATAATAGTAAGGAATTAGTCTTAAATTTGGAAGTCCCATGCTATGATAATGATGACAGTGTTTGGTGGATTTAGCATGGGAGTATCATTGAATTTAAGGTCATTGTCTAGTTAGGCTCACTTCACCTTTCAGTAAGAATTTCATTCTCAGCACATTAAACCTAGTTGTTATATTGATCGAAATGCATTGACCTTTTCTTCCCTCTCAGCTAATTCAAATGAGATTATGAAAAGTCACCTTCCCTTAACCATGCAATGGAGACATTAAACTTGGCAGCTTACATCAAGAAAACTTTCTGACTTTGAAAGAAGGTGTCACCTCCATTTTTAATGTGGCATTTAAAAGGCTATTTATAACTAAACAAAAACAAAAGGATCTGATGTTCTTTTTAGTCCTTTAACTATATGCTCTTTTTGTAACTCTTCTGCTCGAATATGCTAACTGCTATTCTTCTAATTTTCCTTCTTTAGTGTGCAGCATATCACCTGTCCATTGCTGATTCTTCATGCTGAAGATGATGCCGTCATCCCCTTTCACCTGGGAAGAAAGGTGAGTCATGCACGCAAGTCTAACTTCTAGTAGTTGAATGAACTTGTGACCAACTTTTGTATTTGATACAGCTTTATAACACCCATTTCATTAGCGTGAATTAGCTGTAGTGTGATTGATGAATTGGGGATATTGTTTCTAAAGCACAAACTTTTGAATTCTGTGTTGGCTGTAATGCGATTACATCGCCAACACTTTAAGCACTGTTTCTAAAGCATGATTTTTCTATAGAATCATAGAGTCCTACAGCAATAGAAACAGACCTTTGGTCCAACCAGTCCATGCCTAATGCAGGGTTGCATGTCAATGCAACCATTGTGTTATAAAAGAACTATCTGCACCTTTCTTGTTGAAGCATTGAAACCTTCAGTTTGTACCTTCATCACAATGTATCATTTGAATGAAGTTTGTTATAACAATCATTAAATCTTTCTAGGCTTAGAATATGGTTCCTGATATTAATCTGATGTCAACTGTGACTTGGTGGTAACACACTTGCTTCTGAGTTGCAAGCTTGTGACTTCTGTTCTCACTGAGCATGTAATCCAGCATGACATTCTCCAATGTAACAGTGAGCAGAGTTGCACAATTGAAAGTGCCATTTTTGGATGAAATGCTGAATTCTAATCATATCTGCATGTCAGCTGAAAGATTTTAAAACAACTCCTGTGCTAATATTTGAAGAAGAGCAAGGAAGTTCTCTACAATGTTCTGCTCGTTATCATATTACTGTTTGTGGGAGCTGGCTCCTAACATCCATTACAACATTACTTTAATAATACTTGGCTGTAATGTGTTCGGGGAAGTTGTGAAATGCATATTTTTAAGTTTGTTCTTATTTTAATCTCAAAATATATTTTTAGGTCAGTTAATGAAGTTGCTATTTGCACATGCGTAGCTGTTGCTAATCAGAATTATTTCCAAAAGGAAAAGCGAAGAAAAATATTTATCAAAATAAAATCATTTACAGTATAAACAATTAGAATAATTTCCTTCACTTGCAGTTGCACAGAATTAAGACAGCCAGAGCTATTTTTAATAAAAGATTGTTGGAAAAGCTCAGCAGATCTGGCAGCATCTGCAAAGATAAATCAGTTTATCTGGTGACCTTTATTCAGAACTGATGGTAGCTAGGAAAATGTTAATTTATGTGCAGAAGATAGGGTAAGGGTATAAGTGATGGGTGGGGATAGATCCCAAAGAGAGGGAAGAGCAGTCGGACAAAGGAGTGGATAACAATCTGGCTCGGAGGGTGAATAGCTAATTTTCCACTTGGAGATAAGTAACACTTTGAACAGTCCCTTGGGATCACGGAATACGTACTTTCAGACCAGTCTAATGGGTTCCGAAATGGCTGTTAAACCCAATGCATGATCTGCACTTTCTGTTATATGTGGGATAGGTAGTGCTGAAAGGTCGGGTAAAAAATGAGGTCTGCAGATGCTGGAGACCACAGCTGAAAATGTGTTGCTGGTTAAAGCACAGCAGGTTAGGCAGCATCCAAGGAATAGGAAATTCGATGTTTCGGGCATAAGCCCTTCATCAGGATGATTCCTGATGAAGGGCTTATGCCCGAAACGTCGAATTTCCTATTCCTTGGATGCTGCCTAACCTGCTGTGCTTTAACCAGTGCTGAAAGGTCAGCTTGATGAGGTTTTTGGAGGTTGATGAGGTGCTGTCCAATCTTTGACTTAACCTGTGTATGTTCCTGTTGAAATCTCTTAAACTGTTTAGTTTCTTCCCAAATAAACTACCTCCATTTTGGTTAGTCATAATTCAGGGATTCCCATGAGTTGTGAAGGGGGACAGAATGGTTGCTGATCTCAAGGATACTTTGAGGTCATTCCTAAAACATTTCTGTTGTCCTCCCAGTAATCTGTCTTGTTCTCCTAAGCAGAACAATTGATTTGGAAACGTGGCATCAGGCAAGGTTTGCTGGAGGTCTGGCATCCTTTGCCCCAACTTGGTTTCCTGAGCAGGGATCAGGATTCTGAGCGGGACCTCAAGTCAAGACATCAATGTGTGCCATAGAGTTCTACCCACCTCCAACTTATGTCACAGGTCTTTTTTTTTCTTCCCATCAATTAATCCTCTTTTCCCCACTTTTAATATTTATCATTGATAAGTCCAAACAATCCCCAAGCCTCAATAGGGTCACAGCACTGCTCTTCATGTTCCCAATTATGGGAAATACCTTAGGACTGGGATTGCTAACTTTCCAAGATTAGAGTTTCCAGGAATTGAACATTAATCTCCAAGGTGCTGCTTTGAGCAACCTTGGGGGGAAAAAAATTGCACATTTGAAATTTTCCAAAATTTTGAATATTTCAGTCATTAGCTTCAAACCAGTTAGAGATGTGGGAAAATGTCTGTTCTATAGTCTAAAATCATCCAGTTGTGAAATGAGATTTCTCTATGATATGGCATGGGAATTGGAGAGTCACAAGGATGAATTTGAGTGACAAATGACAAGAGTGGACTTGGGGAAGTTGGCAGCAGATAGTCATGTGATGAAACTTCCAGGAATTATTCAACCAGAGTTAGTCCAGAGCAGTGAATATTATCAGGAGTTATCCTAGCCCGCAAAAGGTGAAAGTGTGTAAGGCTGCATTTGAATGAGCTGGAGTCAATGGAATTATGAGAAAATGGTCCAATCCAGAGCATCTCTGCTGGAGTTCACTAGGTATGTCCTTGGCCCATTTTCAGGTGCTTCATCGATGACCTTTGTTCCATCATAAGGTCAGGAGTGGGGACGTGGGACATTTGATGATTGCACAATGTTCAGCATCATTCATGATGACTCAATTACTGAAGCAAACTGTCCAAATGCAGTAAGGACTGGATACTATCCAGGCTTGTGTTGAAAAGTAGCAAGTAGCATTTGTCAAACGATGCCTATCTCCAACAACAGAATCAAACCATGATCCCTTGAAATTCAGTGATATCACCATCACTGAATTGCCCAACTGTCAACATCCTGGGAATTGCCATTGACTAGAAACTGAACTGACAATTAATATAAATCCTGTGGCTAAAAGAGCACAGCAGAGGTTAGGAATCTTGCAGTGAGTAACTTACCACATGACTCCCCAAAGCCTGTCTACTATCTATAAGGCTCAAGCCAGGAGTGAGATGAAATACTCCCCACTTACCTGAATGAATGAAACTCCGACAGCAATCAAAAAACTTGATGCCATCCAAGATAAAACAGCCCACTTGATTGGCACCATATCCACATTTAGTCAATCCAGCACCAATGCTTAGTAGCAGTGAACATTTATAAAATGCATTGTAGCAATTTAACAAGGCTCCATAGCACCTTTAAAACCTATGACTGCTTTTATGTAGAAGGTTAAGGGCAGAAGACAGATTGGAATACCATCACCTTTCATTCCATGCCTCTTGCCATCCAGATAATCTAACATATTGCAAATATATTGCTGTTCCTTTATTGTTGCTTGATCAAAATATTGGAGCTCTCTCTCTGTAATGGCATTGTGGGTCTACATACACCAAATGAACTGCAATGGTTCAGGACTACATCTCACCACCATCTTCTCAATGGCAATTAAGGATGGGCAGTAAATGGTTTTCTAGCCAGCAATGCCCATTTTCAGTGAATTAATTTTTTTAGAATGACCATTCATCTTTTGCTGGCTTTTCCAAATAAAAGACTCATGGTGGATAACTCCTTGCTCTTTCAATTCTAGGACATTTAGTGAAAGTCATTCGAGAGGTATTTTAGGTGTTGGAGGTGATTTCCTCAAATTCCAGGAGCAGCAATTACTGTTTTATATGCTGTTATGTTGTTTTGGAACTTTGGAAAAAAAAGTCAAAACCACAGCAGTTTAAAAGGGAGAAGAGCAGACAAAGGAAGCACACGGTGAGGACAGTGCAGGAGAGAGAGAGAGAGAGAACCTGCACAGTTACTGTCTTTGTTGTTTTTGAATTCCTGTTTCACTGGACATTGGAGTGCATTTGGGAAAATTAACAAACAGTGAAATTCATAATTAATCTTGGAGGAACTGTTGGGCGAAGTTCACAGCACAGAATCAGATAAGTTAATTGTTGTTTTAAGTCCGTCCAGGAGAAAGACTGCAGTAGTGAGTATAGTGGATTCTTTCTTGAGTATATGTTTTTGGAGATAAGTCTCTTGATTAAACTTAGATTAATAGCTATGGCTTATATTTTAATCTGGGGCAATGTTTGTAGAGGAATAAGACTGTGTTATTTTCTGGGTCTGTAGATTGTGAAGGAGCAAAAATGGCCTTTGCAGTGACGTGCACTACTTGTCAGATGTGGGAGTTTAAAGAGGGTTTAAGGGTTACTGCCATAAATGCTGTTGGATGCGAATCTTATCAGATTGAGTGGATCAGTTGGAGAGACAGATAGAAGCAATGAGGAATTTGCAGACAAGATTCTAATCCAGACTGGGGGCAAATGTTCACAGGTAAAGGGACAGCTGGAAAATGGGAAGCCTTCAGAAATGAGATAACAAGAATCCAGAGAAAGTATATTCCTGTCAGGGTGAAAGGAAAGGCTGGTAGGTATAGGGAATGCTAGGTGACTAAAGAAATTGAGGGTTTGGTTAAGAAAAAGAAGGAAGCATATGTAATGTATAGACTGGATAGATCGAGTGAATCCTTAGAAGAGTATAAAGGAAGTAGGAGTATACTTAAGAGGGAAATCAGGAGAGCAAAACGGGGACATGAGATAGCTTTAGCAAATAGAATTAAGGAGAATCCAAAGGTTTTTACAAATATATTAAGGACAAAAGGGTAACTAGAGAGAGAATAGGGCCCTCAAAGATCAGCAAGGCAGCCTTTCCACAGAAAATGGGCAAGATACTAAATGAATATTTTGCATCAGTATTTACTGAGGAAAAGGATATGGAAGATAGACTGTAGGGAAATAGATGGTGACATCTTGCAAAATGTCCAGATTACAGAGGAGGAAGTGCTGGATGTCTTGAAACGGTTAAAGGTGAATAAATCCCCAGGACCTGATCAGCTGGACCCGAGAACTCTGTGGGAACCTGGAGAAGTGATTGTTGGGCCTCTTGCTGAGATATTTGTATCATCGATAGTCACAGGTGAGGTGCTGGAAGACTGGAGGTTGGCAAACGTGGTTGCCACTGTTTAAGAAGGGCAGTAAAAACAAGCCAGGGAATGATAGACTGGTGAGCCTGACCTCGGTGGTGGGCAAGTTGTTGGAGGGAATCCTGAGGGGCAGGATGTACATGGATTTGGAAAGACGAGGACTGATTCGGGATAGTAAACATGGCTTTGTGCATTGGAAATCATGACTCTCAAACTTGATTGAGTTTTTTGAAGAAGTACCAAAGAAGATTGATGAGGGCAGATCAGTAGATGTGATCTATATGGACTTCAGTAAGGCATTTGACAAGGTTCCCCATGGGAGACTGATTAGCAAGGTTGGATCTCCTGGAGTACAGGGAGAACTAGTCATTTGGCTACAGAACTGGCTCAAAGGTAGAAGACAGAGGGTGGTGGTAGAGCGTTGTTTTTCAGACTGGAGGCCTGTGACCAGTGGAGTGCCACAAGGATCGGTGCTGGGCCCTCTACTTTTTGTCATCTACGTAAATCATTTGAATGCGAGCATAAGAGGCACAGTTAGTAAGTTTGCAGATGACACCAAATTTGGAGGTGTCGTGGATAACGAAGAAAGTTACCTCAGATTACAACAGGATCTGGACCAGATGGGCCAATGGGCTGAGAAGTGGCAGATGGAGTTTAATTCAGATAAATGTGAGGTGCTGCGTTTTGGAAAAGCAAATCTTAGCAGGACTTATACACCTTAATGGTAAGTTCCTAGGGAGTGTCGCTGAACAAAGACCTTAGAGTGCAGGTTCATAGCTCCTTGAAAGTGGAGTCGCAGGTAGATAGGATAGTGAAGAAGGCATTTGGTATGCTTTCCTTTATTGGCCAGAGTATCGAGTACAGGAGTTGGGAAGTCATGTCGCAGCTATATAGGACATTGGTTAGGCCACTGTTGGAATATTGTGTGCAATTCTGGTCTCCTTTCTATCAGAAAGATGTTGTGAAACTTGAAAGGGTTAGAAAACATTTACAAGGATGTTGCCAGGGTTGGAGGATCTGAGCTACAGGGAGAGGCTGAACAGGCTGGGGCTATTTTCCCTGGAGCTTCGGAGGCTTGAGGGATGACCTTATAGAGGTTTACAAAATTATGAGGGGCATGGATATGGCAAATAGATAAAGTCTTTTCCCTGGGGTCAGGGAGTCCAGAGCTAGAGGGCATAGGTTTAGGGTGAGAGGGGAAAGATATAAAAGAGACCCAAGGGGCAACTTTTTCATGCAGAGGGTGGTACGAGTATGGAATGAGCTACCAGAAGATGTGGTAGAGGCTGGTACAATTGCAACATTTAAGAGGCATTTGGATGGGTATATGAATAGGAAGGGTTTGGAGGGATATGAGGTGGGTGCTGACAGGTCGGACTAGATTGGGTTGGGATATCTGGTCGGCATGGACAGGTTGGACCAAAGGGTCTGTTTCCATGCTGTACATCTCTATGATTCTATAACATCAGGGAATCTGGCTGAAAATAAAATTTTCAAGCATTTAGAATGTTTATATTAGATGAAACATTACATTTTTGCAATAGTAATTCACGCCATTAAATACTGCAAGTATTTATTCAATGTTTCTTTGGCTGGGAGAGCCAATGCAAGGACAAGGGAGAAAATACCATAAAACAAGATTAGAATGAATAATGAATGTAAAATTCCCAATAGAGATTGCATATTCAATAAACCTCACCTTAGTCTGTGGATCAGAAAATGTCGCCTTGCACTCTGAAGTTATATGTTTGTGTATAACATGTAGTTGAAGAATAGATGTTATTTTCTCAGTTTGGTATTGGTATGGTTATAAAAGACCATATTGATAGGCATTTTTATGGTGTTTATAAGCTGCAGTAAGATACTGGATGAGTTTTATAACCATGCATTATCTGCACTTGCTTCCAATCTAGTACAATCTTCATTTGTCATCCTCAATGTTACTTGGGTGTCCCTTGGTCTGAGAGAGAAACTGTCTTCATGGAATGGAAGCTTTTGAAAACAATGATCTTTCTTATTTCTCAATTAAAATATTTTGTTTATCCACAGCTTTTTGACATTGCATCTTCAAAGAGCAATAGGAAAGTGCAGTTTGTTTCCTTCCACAAAGATCTCGGCTACAGGCACAAGTATATATACAAGAGCCCACAGCTTCCTCATATACTAAGGTAAATGGACTTTTGTTTTATGAATATATTGTGTTCTCACTATTTCACTTTGTCTATCCCAGTGCAGTTGCTACATCTCCTGTTTTGTTGGACAAAAGTACCCTAGGGTATGCAGCTAAAATGAGTAAATAGAATTCAGGCCACATCAGCCATAAGAGCATAGAAATAGATACAGGAGCAGGTCATGTGGCTTTTTGAGCACACTTGACCACTCATTATGATCATGGCAGGCATCCTGCCTTAATTCCACTTTGGCACCCGAGTTCCTTTTCTTGAGAAATTAAATGTCTATCTATCTCGGCCCCTGGCACAGACAATTCCAAAGACACTCAGTCTTCTGAATGAAGACATTCCTTCACATCTTAAATGAAGCAATCAACTCCTTTATTCTGAAATAATGCCTCCATGTTATAAATTTGCAGCCAAGAGAAGCAGCCACTCAGTGTCCACTCTGTCAAGACCCTTCATGATCTTGTATGTTTCAGTGGAGTGGATCTTATTCTTCTGAACCACAAATTTTAAGGCAAATTTACTCAGCATCTGATCATGGACAATCATCTGATGAGGAACCAATGAAATAAATACACACACAGGCGCACGCACACAGACAGGCAACACATGTTAAGATTTCCTCTTCATTGTAGTCCAGTCCCCTAGCAATAACTACAATATGCCTTTTAACTTTCTAATAGCTTGCTGTACTTGAATATTCACCTAAATACCTCACCTGACAAAGAAGCTGCTGTCTGAAAAAGTGAGATTTTAAGTAAGCCTGTTGGACTATGACCTAGTGTCTTGTGACTCTGGACTTTGTCCACCGCAATCCAACACCTGCATTTCCATATCATGGATACTTGAGTATTAACCTTTCATGTTCATGTCTCTCTGAACATCAATATTGTCTAGTTTTCTGCTTTTAAAAATAAATATTTTGCTTTTCTACAGTTATGACTACAGTGAATAATATCACATTTGCCCACATTATACTGCATCTACCACCTTATTGCCCAGTCACTTAAAACTATTTATATCTTGTTGATTTGTGTCATACAGCTGGCATTCTCTTCTAGCTTTCCATCATCAATAAACTTAAATACATTGTTCTTGGGTGCTTTGTCTAATTCATTTATATAGATGGTAAATTGTTGAGGCCTGAGCACTGTCCTTATGGCAATCCATTGTCTCACAGCCACTCAACTTCAAAATACCACAGTCCTCCTCATTTCTGCATGTTAACCAATCCTCAAACTATGCTAATATATTGCCCCCAACTACCCTGCATTTTATGCATGATACCTTATCAAATGCCAATTCAAAATCCACTTTCTATTTTACTAGTTACATCCTCCCAAACTCTAATAAATTTGTCAAATGTAGTTATCCTTTCTTAGAACCATATTGGTTCTGTCTGGTGGTGGGTCGGTTGCATGGAAAATTACAGAAAAAGTTAAGTGTGGAGGGCTCAGCAGAAGTTTAAAAATTTCTAAAACCAGTAATAGGACAGAGAATGGCAAGGTCAGAAACCTAACCTTGGGCACAATGAACAAGGGTACAACTATGAGAAGGAGGGGTGACAGTTAACACATGACTGAAGGTGTTTGACTTAAATGAATGTAGCGCACAAAACAAAGTAAATGAGCTTGTACAGCAGATTGAAATTAACAGGTTCACGATTGTAGGTATCGCAGATGTGACAAGGGATTCAGGACTGGAAACTAAATATCAAAGAAAGGTTGACTAAGCTCAGACTTCTCTCTTTGGAGAGAGGAAGAAGAGAGGTGACCTGATCAAGGTATACAAGGTAATGAGAGACATGGATCAATTCAATAGCCAGAGACTTTTCCCCCGGGCAGGATTGACTGGCACGAGGGATCATAGTTGTAAGATATTAGGAGGAAGGTGTAGAGGAGACATCAGAGGTAGGTTCTTTATGCACAGAGTTGTGAATGCATGATGTGTTGCAGCGATGGTAGTGGAAGCAGAGTCATTAGGGACATTTAAGCGACTGCTACACAGGCACATGGACAGCAGTGAGTTGAGGGGTGCATAAGTTAGGTTATTTTATTTTAGAATAGGAATAATGCTCGGCACAACATTTGTGGGCTGGAGGGCCTATTCTGTGCTGTACTTTCCTATGTTCTGTGTTCTATTTAGGTCCTATTAAAAGGACAGGCAAATTGGCATAGGGAAGGGATCGCCCTGTTCAGTTTTTTAAAAAAAATCAGTAGCAAAGAATGATGTAGAATTGGTGTCGGTGTAGACTCTGTGTAGGTTAAGTAGAGGGATTGTAAAGGAAGAAAGACCTTGAGAGTCCTATGCAGACCACCTAGCAGTTGACAGAATGTGGGGAAGAAAATAATCAGGAAGTAGAAAAGGCATGTAAGAAAGGCACTATTGCAATAATCATGGGGGACTTCAGTCTGCACATGGGCTTGAAAAACCAGGTTGATGTCAGATCTCAAGAAAAGGAATTAATGGAATGGCTACAAGGTTTATTTTTGGAGTAGCTTTTGGTAGAGCCTGCGAGGGAACAGGCATTTCTGAATTTGATGATGTGTAATGAGGCAGATTTGATTAAAGAAGAATCAGGGTGAAGGACTCTCTCTGGGCGGTGACCATTATATGATAGAATTCATCCTGCAGTTTGAGAGAGAGGGGTTTGAATGAGATAACAGAAATACATTTGAGTAAACATAATTCAAGTAAAAAGTGTAAAGTGTGAGGGAGGAGCTGGTCAGGGTTGATTGGAAGGGAAGCCCAGTAGGGAAGATGGTGGAGCAACCATGGCTGGAGTTGCTGTTGCTAATTTAGGAGGCAGAGCAGAAATGTATTCAAGGAAGAAGAAGCATACTAAAGGGAAGATGAGGCAGCCATGGCTGACAAGAAATCTCAGCAGCTTAAAAGCAAAGAAACAGCCTATACTGTGGTGAAGACTCGTGGGAAGCCATTTTTTAAAAAAAAACATGCAGAGGATAATTAAAACAGCAAGAGGCAGGGAGAAAATGAAATATGGGAGGAAGTTAACTAGTAATATAAAAGAAGATTACAAGAGTATGTCTTAGATATCTGAAAGATGAGAGAGGCAAGAGTGGACATTTGACCACAGGAAAATCGAGCAAGTGAAGTAGTCTGTACAAAGAAATGGCAGGCAAACTGAATAGGTACTTTGCATCAGTTTTCACATTGGGCGACATCAGGTACCAGAACTTCAAGTCAAGGGGCAGAGGTGAGCGTGGTGCCCATCACTACGGGGGACATGCTGGAGAAGTTGAAAGGTTTGAAGGTGGATGAATCACTAGTACGAGATGGACTACACCCCAGAGTTCTGAAGGAGATCTTTCGAGAATTACTGGAGTTAGGGAGGGTTCCAGAGTCTGGAAAATAGCTCATGTAACACCCCTAGTTAAGAAGGGAGAGGGGCAGAAAATGGGAAATTGTTAGCCTGACCTCGGTCATTGGTAAGATTTTAGGATACATTATTGAGGATTAGACTGCTGGTAGTTTCTAAATCACTCCTACTTTTCAGATTTAATAATGTTATAAACCTCTTCATTTAATCTAATACTGTCAGTGAGCTACAAATAGATCGAGTTTTTAAAATCTTGTTGAATTGGTTCTGTAAATATTTTCCACTGTTTATTTACCACCATACGTTTAAATCAATTTACCCAATCAACCTCTCCCTGGATACATATATAATTGACTTTTACTTTCATCATGTTTCATTTCCTAAATGTCTCCCTCAAATCAATTCATTTGTATTCTGATACTTTAGTAATCTTACACAGTTAAGGATAATTAATCCTCCATCCACACTGCTACCTGATCTTTGAGCTAAGACCCTTTCTTACTACTGTCCTTTTGTTATTTATCAAAGCTTCTCTGCCTCCTTTTCCATTTCCCATCTTTTTAGATGTTGAGCACACTGGGATTGCTTCTTGCTCTGTCTTGGTCATTGTTTAACTGTCTCTGTTGTGGTGATTATATTGAATGCATTCATCTCTAATTGTGCCACTAATTTATACAAATGCTATGTTCAGATAGAGCCATAAATTGTACTTTTTACTCACTGTTTTGTATGTGGACTTTGTTGCGATTATTACCATTGTGTCCACTGGTCATTGCAGCAACTTGACAATGGACTACAACCCACAATGACACTTGGTAATTTCATGTACAGCACCAGTGGTGGAACCTGCCTTTAAAGGATTGGCCTCTTTAACCATCAGCACAGATGTCCTATGTGAAGCCACCCCCATGTGAAATGGATTTATCTGCTATATTTCTGTCATCTTTCAAAGATGGAAGAGTAATCCCAGGGAAAAAAATAAACTTAAATTTGCTGCCTAACACTGCTTGATTTACCCAAGTCACCAGTGTTTTATTGAGTCTACTTTTTGTCAGGATACTGATGCTAGCCAAGTTTTAAATGGAGCCCATTTGAATAGAATTATAATCTAGTGGATGGTGAAGCAGGAATAGGTGACTGAATGACCTATCCCTGTTCCTGTGATCTTTAAAGCTTCTTTGCCTTTTAAGTCACTCCTGCATGATCCCATCTATCCCATTTCTATTCATCTTTCATCAACACAGCCAATTTCTCTGGTAATTGGGTGCATGAATGGCTAAGAGAAACTCTTAGTGGCTTATGGCCTAAATGTATTTGAAATGGTTGGAGTTTATCCAACAGAGCTTGAAAAACATTGTTTTAAACGACAGTAATTCTTATGAGTTCAGGAGTCCATCTCCAGTGACTAACATTTCAACCGTCTTCGGCAGGCTGTGTTGCAACTGAAGTCAAAGGGGAGAAACTAAACTTAATATTGTTGAGAATGAGGAAAGGAAAAAATTTGAGAAATCTGCTTTGGATTAAAAGGGAGGAAAAGCAAGTGTTTTTTTAATCCATGTACTAGAGCCATATTATTTAGGCAGAAGGAAAAATTGAGCCTGTGTTAGGGATGAGAAAAGGGCGCTTTTGTGAGGTTGAGCAAAGATAGTTAAATATATTTTGTGGGGAGCTGGGAGGAAGACATGTGAAGTGGAGGAGTTGGAAAAGCTGTAGTTCCAGCTTTTCAAGAAATGGAATTTAAAAATGTTGCCCGGGTAATGGAGCCCTTATTATGAAACAGCATCATTCTGCTTCACCATAATCAATTTACTAGATCCACTGGTAACTGAAATGCTCGAGAGTAATTATGAATCCCTTTCTTTCTTTTTGTCGCAGGAAGTTCTTAAGTGACCCAAATATGCATCAGTAATGAAGTGGACCACAGAGATTAGTTGCATCTTTGGAGCGCATGAAGACTTCAATTTATGTCACTCAAAACGTGCATGACTTCCATTGATTTGCATTCCACAAACCTTATTCATCTGAACACAAAACAAAAATGATGCTGCTTGGGTTCTTTTTCCCACAGATGAGGGAGCTCAGTAGACAACACAGCCAAAGAATGAAATGAAAGAACTATTGAGAATTTGGTTCTTGTTATATTTAAAAAAAAATGAAGCATACAATTTTTCATGACCACAATGATGAACTTCCTTGAGTGAAATATAGTTAAGTTTTTAAAGTGCAAAATTAAATGATGGATAATCATTAATTTCAAAATATGATTCTGAATCAGCGCACTCCATTTGTTTCTGAATCATGGATAATTATTCCAACTGAAGTACTTTTGCTTTTGAGCGTTTCAACCTATTCATTTTTTTTAAACCCCGTTGTGTTGCATGTACTAATGGACATGCTTTTTCAGTTTTATTCTGCCAACTAAAGGTTTTAAAATGAAATGCTGCTCATAACATACAATAACTCCCCTACACTTGGTGCAAGGATTTTTTAAGATTCATGTGTTTAGCTCAGATGGGTCTGTTACAGTATCTAACAAAGTATTTCAAGTAGATGATGGGGACTGTATCCAATGAAATCATCTAGAATTATTAAATAAGTAGTTTGTTTTATACCCTATTTTATGCCATTGTCTTCCTCTTGCTATTCTGCCCTCCTTCAGTTGGAATGGGGTGGGAATGGTAATTGTACATATTAATCAGTCGAAGGTTGTCTATTTGTTGGACCCAATGGGAGGTCTTATGCAAAGTGATTGAACATTCTCCTCCCAATTTTTAGTCTGAGTCTGACAACACAAAATTGACAACCCTACTGAAGGCAGCATAATAATGTCTGGTGTGAGAAGTGGGAAAGGCACATCCTTTGATAGTCTGTTTTGGTTGTGTTATGCAGCTGACTACAATACCTGACCTAGAAGATCTTGATGCTGACATTGGTGATAGCATTGATCAAACTCTCTTAATTTCTCATCATTTTGAGCACAAAATTTCACCCAGATTTTCTTAATTTCCAAGGTAACTACTTAAAACTGAGTCAAATATTGATCTATCTTTGCATCATTTCTACCACTAAAAGATTTTATTCTTAATGAATTCAGGTAACTTCAGATGTTTATGCAAAATTTCCTTTGTGACACGAGCTTTGTATACAAATAATGGGTTTTGGTGTGATCACCAAAAGAATAGCAACTAACGGAACTGCTTATTACTTATGAACTGTTGGCACAGTGTTGCTTATGCACTACTAGTACACTGGTCAACTATACAACTGGAACAATACTTGTGTGGAATATGTATTAAATTATTGGTCGACTTCTGGGATATGATATAACGTAACTGCTATTGTTGAAATCAGTTGCTGTAAAATGTGTACTAAACAATATATACATCAATGTAAATAGTATAGCCTTTATTAAAAAGCAAAATTCTTATCAACATGTTGCATTGTTTCAGTGAAGATTAGAAATGGCTGCCTAGTTGCAGTCAGTAAGAGAAAGCAGCTTTCTTGAATAGATACATAGTACAGCTTGTGTATTAAAATATTTAAGAAATTCTGAACCACATTTTGAATGCATCCTGAGTTCTAAAGAAAATTAAACTGCTCAATGCTAGTGAGCTGAACCACAAATAGAAAATTTGGGGGAAATACAGCAAACTTGTAATCTTAAAGGAAAATACAACAAGTTATGTTTTAGGAGGCAAGAATCTATTTTTGTCTTCTCAGATTTGTCCATTTCTGAAATTGTTTGTGAAAATGACATCTATCTGTTAAAAGGTATTCCTGCCTCTCCAACAGGGCCAAGATAAATTGCCTCAATTAGCAGGGCCAAACATCTTGGTTCAAGGAGCCCCTTCAACTAGGATAACATTGCATACTTTTTCTTTACAGCCCAGATCCAATGGATCTAAACTAGTTTTACACTCCAAATGAGTCTCATCCGTCCTTACTTCACCTCACCTCATCAACATATCCTATTCCTTCTGTCTCATGAATGTAATTAGCTTCTGTTGATAGTCTTAAGCCACCAAATAAAGGTGTCTAAGTTGGAAAGCAGATTCTTGTGGAAGAATGCTCGCCTGCTTAATCATGTTTGATTTTGTTGATTCTAGCAGCCAGCAACTCTGTAGAAAATCATGCTGCCAGTGGTAGTTTCACTGACCAGCGTGATAAATCGTCATTTGTTCTGAAATAAGTACCACTGATTAGAATTACTTCGGATTATTTCATAGTTTAACTTGCAATAAGGATTTGTAATACAACATGAATGGTACGTGTGTGTGTCTGCAGACGTTTGACATTCGCACTGAAACTCGCTGGATTTCCACATGTGTGAATTAAAATCTAAATGTTCAAATTTGAATTCCCCAATCTTGTTTACAAAAGGGAATATCTCTAATTGTTCTGCACAAGTTCACATGATTAATCACTAATTAAACATTTTGAGTTTCATTCATGATGTGTACTAAATTCCCTCTCTGTTAATCATTCTCTGATATCTGGTCTGTGATTAGGAAAAACATTAATTAAGTTAGGCAATTGTCTGTGCCATTGGTTGAAGTATAACAATTAAGTAACTGACCAATTTATTTGAGTATAGTGTATTAATATTTTGTTTATTGTGGCTATTTGTAATTTTTTTTTTAAACAAAGCATATTCCAACTTGGCATACCTGATAAGAAATTTTGACATTGAGAGCAGCAGAGATTTGATAATTGCCAGTTATTGGTTCAGGAATTAGAATGCTCTGATAAGCTCTAAAGGAAAATTGTGCAATTATGGCAGCTTAGGTTTTAAAGAGGAGTAACTGCAAACATTGATCTATTAGAAATTTTTCTTTCATCCACTTCAAATCTTTTTCTTGTGTGTATTTGAATGGGAGAAATGTTTGCGTGCAGACAGAAACTAGACCACTTGAACAGCTGTTTAGATTCTTCATGTTTTACGAATAGCACAATGTGGAACTACTCCAATACTGTATCTGCTTATGCTATTTAACATAAAAACTCTCCAATCACTCCTTTTTATTATGAAATATGTCTTATAAACATCTGTATGTATCTATTCTGAAATGAAAATAGGTAAAATTCAATTTGTTACATCTTTGGCAGAGGCAAAAATAATTTTGAGGTGTGATAAACATTCTTTTCAGTGATATGTTCAGAAACACCATTACTAAACATTTCTTTTAGTGTGTTGCAACTGTTTTGCTATTTACATGACACCTGTCTCTTCATTGTAAAAAGTACAGATCAGACTCTTCCCATTTGCTAATGTTGTCAATGTTAATTTTTTCGTGCAGATTTAGTGGTTGTAATACATGCAAAATTGTCACTTTGCTATTACAAGTAGCAGCAATTTCGGAAATCATGCTGATAGTTTTCACTGTATATACATTAGCACGTTGCTGGATTAAAATTCTGGAAGTGCCGGCCTAACAGCATTGTTGTAGGAGTGCCTTCACAAGCATCTACTGTTCAAGTAGAAGACCTGTCACCACTATTTTTGGAATGATGGATGCATTTTAAAAATGCTGCCCCACGCAGCATTCGTAAATTTAATTTTTAAGAAGTGGGAATTGCCAGCAAAAGTTCACAAGTCCCGAATGTCTGTGCAAGTGTACTAGAAGAGATGACCATTTGAGATGTTTTGGAAATCTGTGCCATCTCTCTAGATCCCCTTCATAAAGGTGATCCCGGTTTTGGGGAGATTAAAACTAGGGATTGTAAATATGAGCCACTAATGCATCCAGTAAAGAAGTTGAAGAAACCAACTTTCTTGAGTAGTAAGATGATCGAAATTGCTATCATATGGAATAATTTAAGTGTCTAACATGCATCTAAGAGCACACTAAAGCATCTCAAGACTGGAATGGAAGGATAAAATTTGTAGGCTTATATGAAATAAAGTAGGAGCTGTTTATGTAAAGCATGGTCTCCATCAAACTGTTTCCCCAACCCCTGGCTGTATTGTGATTTGTAACATTTGTTTTTAGCAAAGATGTAATGAGCTTTGCATACTTCAAACTTACAAAGATTTCAGTAATTTTTGTTTTACCAGATGCAAACAAGTAGAAGTGATTGAATAGTCATGTGAACATCAAACATCTCCACATCATCTGATTGTGATTGAGGGAGGTCGATTGAACTTGCACCTTTTGTAAACTGCTTAATCTAGGATTTTGCTTTAATGTTGTGATTTTATGCACTGTATATTTTTTAAATAAATAGATCTTGAGTACTTCAAGCTGTATTTATTTAGTTTTAGAGCACCTTTGTTTCATTGTAATATACATTGACTGAAATTGATGAAGGCTGACTGTTCTAAATTTAGCAGTTAAGAATCCAAAATACAGAAGATTGGTGATAGACAATGGCTGAGTTTTCTCTATGTTTACACCCAGATATGCCTATAATCTGCTTTCTGGCTGAAGAAATAAATTGTGGTCCTGTTACATGTTTAATCATCATATTCTCAAAGTGACTTCCATCTTTTAAATCTATTGATCAAGTTCTTGGACCATAAATTCCCACCCAACAAACTGATGTTACTGCAACATTAGCAAGGGCTGTGCTTTCCAATCTTGTCTGTTGGGAAGTTTTTCTGTTGAAACGGTAAGTAAAACAGATCTGGATAATTAATGGCAATGTTTTTATTTTAAAAATTTATCCTCTTCTCTGTCTCCATTTCCCTGACAAAATGTGAGTTAGAACCTCTAAATTTTATAACTGAAGAGAAATATGCTATTTCCCATGGTCATGATTGAATGTATTCTAAAATGGTTAGAGGACAACCCATCCAGAATTAATGGATGTTAATAATCCATATTTACGAAAAGTATATTTTAGTTCCATTCAGAAATGTTAGACTTAATCACACTAATTACTGTCTTTTTAAGTTTTTATTCTTTTCACATTCAAGTTCTCTGACAGGATACTTTACCTTGTTGAGGGCCAGGCAAGATGAAGGCAATTTTGAGGTGGGGAGCTTATTTGGATAGGATACACATGCCCTTTCTCAGACATATTTCCTCACGTAGCTCTGGAAGCAGACTTGTACCATTTCAGGGAGGTCTATTGGGTACATGATGGAAAATAGGGTAGCAGAGACCTATATGGTACTCTTAGGCTGCTCCTGGGCCTCTGTGACTCTATATCCCTAGTGAAATTAGCTGGAGGACATGAAATCAATTTATGCTGACTTGTGCAGAGGTAGTGTCCCTGCCTCTGACCCAGGAAACCTGGTTCAAGTCACATCTGCTCCAGCAGTATGTAATAACATCTCTGAACAGATGATTAGGAAAAATAGTAAACATTTAAATTAGAATCAACCCAAGTGTCTTGTTCCAAATAAAGTTGTGGGTATGACAATGTTATGTTACGAGATTAATAATTCAGAGGGTGCGTTCAAATCCTACCATTGCAGTTAAATTCAATTTTCAAAAATCTGAAAATAAGTTGGCCTTAGTAAAATGAGTCATTATAATACACAATATGGCACTGAGCCATGCAAGCAGATAATTTGGACGAAGAGGTAGTCTTTAAGGGAAAGTGAGGTGAAAGGGAGCAGCTTATGTTGTAAACCGCTGAAGTCGCAACCCACTAATGGAGCAATTTAAAATAGGGGATGTTTAAATACTTAAATCTTGAACTGTATGAACAGGGTCAGTTAGCTCTGAATGGCTCATTTGAGATGCAGAACGATACCAATTGCAGGAGTTTGATTCCCTTATCGACCAAAGTCACCAAGAACGCACAACCTTCTTGACTTTGTGTGAGGCATCAAGAACGTCAGATTAAACTTGCCATTCATCTTTTCTTTGTAATGAGTTAGAAGCCACATGACACCAAGTTGTAGACCAACAGATTTATTTGAAGTTGCAGATGATTTGATCTTTTGATCTCTCTGCCCATAAATTCTGTGTCTGTGTGCTTCTCTCTCTCCACCCGATGAAGGGACTACGCTTCGAAAAATTTCAAATAAACCTATTGGACTATAACCTGGTGTCGTGTTATTTCTGACTTTGTGGACCCTGGTCCAACACTAGCATCTCCATATTTTTGTAATAAGAACGCAGTCGCTAGGACTTGAGAGACTGCTACTTCAGTATCATCATCTGAAAATGCAAGTTTGAAGAGCAGCATATAAATAAATAGGAAAAGTTGTATTGTGGTAATTGAACAAAGGTTCTGTTTCCATGTTGTATGACTCTATGACTAAGAAAAGTTAATGATGGCCATTTTATAGTTATTAGATAGATACTAGCTTTGATAGGTTGATTCTTGAAAAAGAATGGTTCACATTACCAGACAATATCTGCGTGGTCTGAAGGTGAGCTTTGCATTGAATGATATTGGCTCTCTTTTCACTTATCTTGTCAGCATGTTGCAGAAACCAGAAAGTGCAATGATAACAAATGCATTTTTGACCCATTGAGTTTTGATTTGGGCTACTGTTCCTGTCACACTGTACCTGGTGGAAGGATCTACCATTCTTTTCCAAAAGAAATTAGATCTGCATACGGAAAATTTGCAGAGCTGCAGGGAAGTCTGAGTGGATAGGGTGATTAACTGGATAGGTGTTTCAAAGTGCATTATGGTGTTTACAGTAGATGCTAAAAGTCTGTGAACTGATGGTAGTTGCCTTTGTGCGTAGTGGCTAGTGCTTCATGAAACACTGGAGAGAATCAGGACAGGATAGGGAGTGCCATCTACTGGATACAGTTGGACATGTACCATTTGTGATTCAAATTCATAGATAATTGGGCTTGCTTAAAGTTTTCACTTTTTTTAAAGTGTTCATTTCTTAGTCTTAAATTTGACAGGTTTTGTTTTCAAATTACAAAATGAATATCTACAATATAGACTTATGGAGTCTTATAACTAACTGGGAGAATAAAAGATTCATTCCTGATGAAGAGCTTATGCTTGAAACATCTATTTTCCCTGCTCTTCACTTTTCAGTACCACACTTTTTGACATAAGATCATGTTTTGATGCAAAGATTTGTCCATTATGACCGCATTAGGTTTCCATGTCTGCATCCTTCCAATGCTTGCTCCTAATTTCCTTTACCACCTCTTCTGCAAATTCTGACTTTCTGCTGTATTCTTCCTTTTGCTGCAAATCCTACATTGACTCCTTTGTTTCTCTTTTGCTGCTCGCCAGACTCTGCAGTGGTGATGCAGGATGGGAGTTGAGCAGAAAGAGTTGCAACTTTATAAAAGAGGTTACAAAAGCAGAGGAGACAGGGAAACAAGTGGATGAAAGTAAAACAGCAATGGAAAAGGAAAGAGGAAGGAGGGAGAGAGAGGTGTTGCATTTAATCAGCATTTCATTAAAATAAAGTTCAATTTTCAACTAAATGATGACAATGTAAGTTATACAAAAGTGAAACACTCTTGCACCATTGGAAAACTTAAACAATATTGTTCTCATCACTTAAAAATGCAATTGTAAACATTGAGCAACTGCAACAATTGCTGAATCTTGTAAATGTGTCCTGGCCCTGATGGAATGCAGCCCAGGGTACTAAGAAATGGTGGGAGAAATGGCAAATGCATTTGTGATAATTTTCCAAAATACACTGGACGCTAGTGCAGTTCCAACAGATTGGAAAATGGCAAATATGGTGGCACTTTTTTAAAAAAATGTAAATAGACAAAAGATGGGGATTAATAGACCAATTAGACATTTTCCCCACTACAGAAGTTAGCTGAGTCTATAATCAAGAAAGAAATAGCAAGGCATCCAGATAGAAATTGTCCCATTGGACAGATGCAGCATAGGTTCATGAAGGACAGGTTATGCTTAACTAATCTACTAGATTTCTATGAAGACTTTGGGCAATTTATTAGCATGGTTGGAGGATTGGTTAATGAACAGGAAGTAAAGACTGGGGCTAAATGAGTGCTTTTGTGATTGGCAGTCAGTGACTGGTGGTGTGCCTTGGATCAGTATTGGGACTTCAATTATTCACATAGGTGATTTGGAGTTGAGGCCCATGTGTAGTGTGTCAAAGGTTGCAGATGACACTAAGGAGTGGTACAGCAGTGTACAGAGGACTGTGAAACTGCCCACTCAAGCTACCTGTGTCTGTTTGCAAAGGTTTGGCAGATGGAGTATGATCTTAATAAATGTGAAGTCATCCATTTCAGTAGGAGTAACAGTAAAATGGACTATTCCTTGAAGGGTAAGAAATTGCAGCATGCTGCTGTGCAGAGGGACCTGGATGTCCCTGTGTGTTAATCACAGGTGAGTCTGTAGGTGCAACAGGTAATCAAGAAGGCAAATGGAACTTTAGCAATGAAGGACAAAGGGTTTTTGAGTTTAAAAGCAGGAAGGTTAAAGTGCAGGTGAATTGGGTGCTGGTAAGGCCACACCTGCAGTACAGCAAACTCTTTGGGGTCTCCTTACTTCAGAAAGGATATACTCACACCAGATGGCTTGCAGAGGAGGTTCAATGGGTTAATTCTGGAGTTAAGGGGGTTAGTCTTTGAGGAGACGGAGTAGACTAGGATTATAATTCTTCAGCATTTAGAAGAATTGAGGGGTAATATATATTCCCTTCATAATTTCATCTGTTTCTATAAGATAGTAGAAAGGTGGTTTCCACTGGCAGCTGAAACTAGAACAGGAGGGTATAGCTTAAGTTAGTGGGAAGTAGATTTAGGACTGAATTGAGATGGAGTTTCTTCACCCAGAGGGTTATGAATCTATGGAATTCCCTGCCCAGTAAAGTAGTGACACTTGCTCAGTAAACATTTTTAAAGCTGAGATAATTCCTTTACTGTTCAAAACATCATTAAGGATTATGGGGAGAGGGTGGGTAAGTGGAGCTGAGGCCATGAACAGATCAGCCATGATCTTAACAAGTGGCAGAATAGTCTCAAAAGGACCAGGTTACCTACTCCTACTTCTGTACCTGAATGTTTCAGTCCACCATGCCATATAAGGTAGGTCTCCTCAAAGACCAACCCCCTTAACTCCAGAACTAACCCACTGAACCTCCTCTGCAACCCATCTGGTGAGAGTATATCCTTTCTGAAGTAAGGAGACCCCCAAAGAGTTTGCTGTACTGCAGGTGTGGCCTTACCAGCACCCTATTCACCTGCACTTTAACCTTCCTGCTTTTAAACTCAAAGTTTTCTTCTTGGTTAAGGACATTTATGCCTAAACAAATGCACCTTGATTCAGGCTGGTGCACCAGTGTAGTTAGTCAGGAATATGAACTGTTGCAGGTGCTATCATTTAGCTGTGAAACTAAACGAAAGTAGCTCGCATTTCACTATCGAAAACAGCAAGCACATTTTCACCATTTTTCTCTCTGAACCAACAAAATAGATGACTTGCTTATATTACGTTCCTGATGTTCCACTTTGTCGTCATGGTGGCAATGCCTAGACATAAGGTACTGCAGCTGTGAAGCACTTCTAGACAGCTGGAGATCAAGCATAGCATTAAATGAAAGTAAATTCTTAGATTAGAATCTTGGGGAAAATCACTCTTTATTTACATGGTAAGTAGGTCATTTATCCTGAAGATGTTTTATTCCTGATGAAGGGCTTTTGCCCAAAACATTGATTTTGCTGCACTTTGGATGCTGCCTGAACTGCTGTGCTCTTCCAGCACCACTGATCCAGAAATTGCATTAAATAACATGACCTAGTGACCCTTTGGAGCTGGCAGCAACCTGACTGTTCAGCAAACCTGTCATTAGCTGTGATTCTGCTATTTGAAATTAGTTTTTTAAAATAATTCAGACTACACTCAGCATTTCACCAGAAAGCAATGTTAGATCATTAGCCAGGCCTATAGTGTGATCCATTTGCACCTATTACAAGTGAAGTACATAAACATTCCAGTCCCTGTTTGATGTAGGCAAAGAATTTACATGTCGCACCTTTTTCAAAGTGATCAGAGACAGCCAACTTCTGCTGAATTCCTAAGGCAATTCTCTGACCAATCAGAATTTACAGGTTTGTAAGTAAAGATTAACAGTGAACTTGCTGCATCTCCATGCCATTTATAGCCCAATCAATCCACACACACATTCTCATTCTGTTTAAAAAGAAGTCTCTCTCTTGTCCTGGTTCTAATGCATGTAAGATGAAAAGCTTCAACTTCTAGTCTCCTTTTTGCAATTTCTTTTCTTGCTGCAGAGACTTTAGGAATGGTGAACAAAATATAGAAACAATTCTTTGTAAACCAGCCAGGGAACATGAGTCCATCTCAACCTCAAGGTCCCAGTTTCAATCAACTCCTAATCTGACACACAATAACACACATTTCAAACAATTTTTTAAAAAACTGATTATTACACAAAAATCAGTATATCAACTGATCAGGTTAGGCCCTTAAATATAGTAGAACAGTCAGAAAGTATTCAATAACTAACTGAGTTCAGCAGGTCATTGTTTTACTGTCTATTCCCCTTTGCTTGCTTCACTAATAAGGTAACTTTGAACTGTGAAGTCAATTTGAATGTCCAACAAATCGATAATAAAGGCAGGTTAGACCATGAATGCGAATGAGGGATTCACCACATGTGCCGGCAGAATGTTTTAATTCACTCTTAAATCCTCAGATTTTATTTCTAGCCTTCATGCCTTAAATGCTCAATTTCAGTAAAAATCATCTCAGTGCTCATGTACAAAAAGTCCCCTTGTTACAGTTTACCTTGCACGTAAACAAATACTGCACTTGAACCGCCATCAAATTAAACAGTACAGGCACAATCTGTTAAAGGCATTTGTGGAAGAAACAGTAATTACTATTATAATTCTGAATTGAGCTCTGCCCACTAGACACAATCAAGATCACTAAAGAGAGTCAAAAATAAAAAAAAAATCAGGCTCAATATGTTAACCCTTTGAAGAACCGACAAATCCATAATTATATTAAAAGGAATCTACAGTTAAAGTAAGCTGATTTAGGTAACAGACATCAAATAACTTTTCACAAACATTTTTATAAGGTGCACAGCAAGTGTACTTATAAAGAAAAAACTAATGCAAGGCCATTTCCATAATAAACACATCTGGCATATATGCAGAGGTATTAGACAAAAACACATCAGCATAGATTGCGCACACTCCTGTCTTGATAACTGATAAGCACTTAAACTAAGCCTTCGGTTCGTTAGGAGGAGGAATCTTCACGTCTGAAGGCTCCACCCCCCAGATCTCTCTGGCATACTCCTTGATGGTTCTATCACTTGAAAACTTGCCAGAATTGGCAATGTTTTTAATCACCACCTTGGTCCAATCCTTTGGATTCTGTGAACAGACAAAGAACACCACTTACTAATTTGCAAAATATACTCAGAAAACCACTTTATATAACGTGGCACCAACAAATCACATGTGGGACTTGTACAGCCTCAACCCATGCACACAGACAGAACTGGGCACAGCTTGGCCAGACACAAGCATATGGGAACAGGCACACAGAATTGGGCATAGCCCCAACACACACAAGAACAGACATTACATTAACAACACAGCACCAATACACATGTAGACAAGAACAGGTAGTGCTGACACATGGATCAGACACCCAGAGAAACTCAGTCAAGAATAGGCACCGACAGAAACATTAAAAGTGAGATATGTACAAAACTTGCATATAATAGTTATTTACAGATAATTTACAGTTTACACAATTCTGATCAACACTTTTGTTGATTTTTTTTAAAACAATCTTGCTTTATGTAATAGTCTGCAAAAAATGTAATCACGCTCCAGAAGTGATTGGTTGTGTGAAACTTGCCACTATTTTAAAGGTTTTTGATTTTCTTCTATTTATTGACCAAAGTTTCAAACTTCAGAAAAAAATCTTGTTTTTGGGACTACTTGATGAAAAGACATGTGAAGATTGCATACAGGGGACTACGTGATGTAATCATCTTTTACGTTAATCAATACCCTAGAATGATCAGTATCAGTATTCCGAACCAAAACATATTTGATTTTCATAGGATACACTCTCAGAGTTAGAACACACACAGACCAGCATCTCATTTTATGTGCTAATGGTTTCAACACCTCCCTGACTTGTCAATCCCTCTGTTATCTAACAGTTAGGGCTGGCTCTATTGGGTTTGTTGCAGTTCTGAGATAATTTAAAACAAAACTCAAGTTATGAATGTTACCTGACTGAAGTGAATGAAATGCAAACAAGGTCACCTAACTCCACAATTCAAAATGTTTTACATTTCCCAGAGATAATCAGGATTTTGTGGAAAGAAGTGAAATGGAAAATAAATTCAAATCCAGCACTGACTGATGAAAGATCACCTCTGCTGATCAACCATTAAAGGTCTTACATAAAATTAATTGGTACCATTTCAATTCTGGTCATAGACTGAACTTGTGAAAGAGTTTGATATTGCAACACTAATTACTCTCTCTGCAATAAGCATAAAACTCTGATTACTGCAAATCAAATACCCAATCTTCAAGCATTCAACCCACTTCTCTGTAGGCCTGATTAGTTAAGAGGATTCTATCTCTCCTAACTATGTCAATGTGTCTTCATGCTGCGAGAACAACATCTGTAATACTGAACCCTAGTCCTCTTTTCTAGGTGAGGTAATACTGGTGATGAATAAGTATAGAATGCCCTTAAAATTTATAGCAATTTGGTCAAACTACACAAAGGATATAAAGACTTTAGATGATGCGAGATTGGAGATGTAGTAACTACCTGTATTACTAGTGAATAACTGATGAACCAATGGGGGAAGCATAGGGGACAAAATGTAGAAGTCAAATGATGCAATCTCCTGCAATATCATCCAGTGTAGGTAAGGTGGTTCATTAACTGTATTTAAAGCCATCAACATAGCAAGACCTACAGAAAACTCACCTTATAAAGCTTACTAACTTTCTCCTGGCATTTCACATATGCTTCAAAATCAGCAAATACTTTAAACCTGAAAGAGTTGAAAGTCAAGATTAGGCACAGAACATAAGATCCTGCAAACTGGTGAAACAAAGAAATGTAGGAGATTAAATATACCAGTATATAAATGTCAGATTAGTTAATTGAAACAAATAACTCAGCTTCTGAATGTTTGATCTGATTTTTAAAATGAGTTTTGTTTAAAGAAGTGTCAAAAAGCCTTTGGAATACTTGATTTTTTGAATTCTCAACTATATTAATATTTGATGGATGAGCACAAAGTTTGGAGACAGATCTGGGTAAATTATAACTGGAATGGGAAACAGAATTTGGTGATGTTAGGAATTCGGAGTGAAATGAAGGAGGTCTTTCATGTCAAATATGAATGAGTGGAACTGCAGAACATAAAAATAAGTATACAGGTTAAATATTTAGAAATCTAATATTTGGGTTCATTGTCGTTAGTATCTCAATGGCTCTTGTTAAGCTGAGTAAATAATTTCGCGGCAGGAAGAACATGTTCAAGGCAAATGGGTTGCAACTGAACAGAGTTACGACCAATGTCCTTGTGGGCAGGTTAAACTACTGCTCTACTGGGAGGATTTAATCACATTTAGAGGAGGATGGGCAAAAGTATATAGCATTAAACATAGCAGCAAAATATACAGAAGATGGGAGAGAGCAATAAAGAATCAGGTGGAATAATAGAAAATACAAAGGACTCTAACATTTGAAATGCATGTGTACACATTAATGTTAAGTGAGATCTGTCTTATAAAAACAAAGGATTGGTCGCTGAACATGTTTGAGCCCAAGCCAGAGGAATGGCAGAGAAGTAGAGGGAAAAAAAAATAAAGAGAGGGTGCACCCTGTACTCCCTAATTTAAGTCAATAAAGTGTTACTGAAAAGAGCAGTGGTTCCCTTTGGCATACCTGGAGGAGCACCACGGTTTACCTAACTGCAGTGTAACAAATTGTCATTCACCACAGCTCTTGTTCAATATTCCTTTGAACATTGAAGTTTTATATATTACACTTTTTGCTGTATTTTACAAGTCACTAAATAGTGGGAATGAGATAAGAAAGCAAAGAAATTACTGAGCTTCGAAAATAAGGAGTAATGACTAGGAGAGATTTAGTCCAAAAGTACATAACTGAAGGAAGGGAAAATGAGTGAGAGATCTAGTCTGGATAAACTGGAATCAAAGTCTGCCAGGTAGAAATGTAATGGAGAATGTGGACAGGTTTTGAGGAGGAAATAAATAGTTTGGGTGCACTCTAAGTACACCCCCAATGGAGTGGCAGCCAAAACCTGATCTTCCTGGAAGAGTTTGGGAGTAGGATGAACCGGAAATGAGACACACATAATAAACAGCACTTTGTTAATACAAGAAAAAAATTGGATTGGATATAAATAAGCAAAAATGAAACAAGTGGGGCAGAAATACAAAATGTTGAATGGTTTGGCAGCTGACAAAAAGGAATCCACAATTTAAGGATACAGGGTAGCCCAGTTAGAACTGAGATGAGGAGAAATTCCTTTAACAAGTGAGTCGAACACTGTTACACAACAGCTGAGGTCAAAACACAATGTTTTCAAGAAGTTAGATATAGTTCTTAGTGCTAAAGGGAACATTGGGTATGGAGATAAAGCAGGAACAACGTATTGAGTTGGATGATCAGCAATGATTTTATTGAATGGCAGGATCAATAGGCTGCTCCTATTTTCAATGTTTCCATAAAGGATATCAGTGAAGCCATTGAGTTTTTAAGATTGCTTTACTGACACTTAACCAGATATTTTAAAGTTCAAATTCTCAAAAAGCCAAGGTCCTGCTTGTCTACCAAGGTTGGTTTTGAATTTTTTGATTACTCATCCAGTAACAGCTGCCATCTATGTGAATGGGCAATCTATCAGTGGAAGTTACCTGTCATGGTACATCAACATGTTAACTATGTCTTTAAACAGCTCTGGCTCTTTAGGAGAGAAATATCCACCACCGATTTGATCCATAGCTTGTCTCAATTCAGGCAGCTTTTCGAAGTATTCTCTGGCATTGTACCTGTACAGAATACAAAATCAAAGAGTAATTTGTACACAAGGTTTTTTTTTGTTCACTCGTGAGAATGTGGGCAACACTGGCTGACCAGCATTTATTGCCTGTTCCTAGTTACCCTTGAGAAGTTGGCCATAAACATTTGTCTTAAATGCTGCAGTCCACGTGCTGTAGGTGGACCCATGATGCCCTCAGGGAAGAAATTCAAGTTGTTATCCGTCAGAACAATTATGGAATTTTAAAAACAAAGAGGTGACTGTTTGGCATATCAAGTTTGATTGAAATGCAGTTCAGCCATGAAGAGCAAATCCATTGACTTAACTCTGCATAAAAGGATGCAGATAAAACACTTCCTGGCCTGAACAAGCTCAGCTGTTCAGAGGCCATCTGAAGTGAGTGAGTATCTAGAAACATCACAAAAAATACACAGGAGGAATGATCAGAGCAATGCTTCTTCCTGCATTGTACAGGAGAAATACAGATTTAGACAGTGCCCTTAGGGACTTTAGTTTCAAACTGACTATATACAATTGACAAAGAGAAAGTGAGGACAGCAGATGCTAGAGATCAGAGTCAAAAAAAGTGTGGTGCTAGAAAAGCACAGCTGGTCAGGCAGCATCCAAGGAGCAGGAGAATCGGCATTTTGGGCGGAAGCTCTGGTGAAGAGCTTCTGCTTGAAACATCAACTCTCCTGCTCCTTGGATGCTGCCTGACAGCTGTGCTTTTCCAGTGCCACACTTCTTGACTATATACACAATTGCTATCACTATGTAAAATGTAACTAGGTACATAAACTGAGCAATGCCATATAGATGTACAACACTGAAGCAGACCCTTTGGTCCAACTTGTCCATGCCAACCAAATACTTAAATTAATCTCGTCCCATTTGCCAACACTTGGCCCATATTCCTCCAAATGCTTCCTATTCATATGCGCATCCATTTGCCTTTAAAATGTTGTAATTGTATCAGCCTTCACCACTTCCTCTGGTAGCTCATTCCATACACACAACAACCTCTACGTGAAAAAGTTGCCCTTTAGGCCCCTTTTAAAATTTTTCCCCTCTCACCCTAAACTTATGCCCTCTAGTTCTGGACTCTCCCACCCCAGGGAAAAGACTTTGTCTATTTACTCATGCTCCTCATGATTTTATAAACCTCTAATAAGGTCACCCCTCAGCCTCTGATACTCCAGGCAAAACAGCCCCAGCCTATTCAGCCTCTCCCTATACCTCAAATCCTCCAACTCTGGCAACATCCTTGTAAATCTTTTCTGAACCCTTGTGTTGATGAAGAAATCACTGCTTGTACAAAGCACTTTTCACAATTTCAGGATTTTCCAATGTGTTTTACAAATATTGAAACACTTTTGAAATAAAGTCACAGTTTGTTACATAGGAAACACATCATCAATTTGTGCACAGGGAAGTTCTACTAATGGCACCAAGATCTTGACTGGATGATCTAGTTTAATGGTGTTAACTGAGGGATAAACATTGGCCAAGACATTTGTGCAGTTAGATCTGCAAAGATAGATGGAGCTTTTGTCCACTGTCCAATCCAAATGATGGCACATCTGGCATGGCAACATGGCATATTGAAATTGAATACAAATTGGATTTTGTGCTTGAATCTCTGTAGTGGAACTATGATATCTTTAATGAGTATCAGCCAAAGGGTACAGTGTAGCTGTTAAATGTATTACCAACCCCTTCTTATCAAGGGCCTCAACATCTTCCACTCTCATTCCAAAGATGAAGAGGTTCTCCTCTCCTGCCTCTTCAGCCATTTCTACATTAGCACCATCCATGGTTCCTATTGTCAAGGCTCCATTCAGCATAAACTTCATGTTCCCTGTGCCCGAGGCTTCTGTACCAGCCGTTGAAATCTGTTCAGACAAGTCGGATGCAGGTATCACTGTTATGAGGAATGAAGGTAGAGGGAAATGAAAGCAACAGTTTAGCACTATTGTTTTAAAACTTGGCAATACTTTATTTTTCCTTTTTTGAGTTGATCTTTTCAACTTATAACTTCACTCTATAATAAAAACTTGGATTTATACTGAATCTCTACTGATGTGCCTTTATGTCCTACACAGGACTATAACTGGAAAAAATGGGCAAGATATAAAAGGCGATGTCGTGGCATGATATAAAAACCTGATCTATAGATACGTTCAGAGGAGGAGGCGGCTATTAAAAGGAGATCAAGGTGGAGAGATTTCTAAACAGCTAAAGGCACAGCTGCCACAGCACAGCAATTTGGAAGAATATGAAGGTCTCAGTTTTTGGGTGGCGAGGTGATGCCTGGAGAGGGAGATTAGTGAAGGGGATTTAGTGCAACTAACACAGAGTTTCAATGCAAAATCAACAGCCCTTTATACTAAAGGACATCCTTTTACCATTGTGTACTCTTATCCAAAAGAGCATTATTATCTGTCTCTCTCACATTTGACTCCTTGACCATTAGTTGATTCCAGTCTGTATGCAGTCTAATACTTTGTGGTTTGCCACCTGACGTTATTGCTGGATATCCTCAGCAAATGTTAAACACCCATCAGGAGTGATCTAGAATACAGTTTACTGCTCTGCATTTGAGTGGAATCAATCTCTCATGAATTGGGAGGGGGGGGGGGTGCATTGTGATGAAATTATGCAATTGTTGCAGCATTTATGAAGTCCAATTCAAAACTTACAGAAATGCTGTACCAATACCGCTTAGTAGCTGCTTGTCACACTATGTTAAAAAATGTATGTTTATGCAGCATCATTGACAACCTCATAACATTGAAATAAAACTACCAATGAAGTATTTTGGCATATTTGGGCACTATTCATTGTAGGAAGACACAACCACCAATTTGAGTAATGATGAACTTTAGGAAAAAAGCTAATCCTCATTTAATAATTTTCTGCCCATTTCTAACAAGGTGGCAACACTGCTTTCAATTGTTTAACTAAACTGAATGGCCTGTTAGGTTACTCAAAGGCAATTTAGAGTCAAGCACATCAGTATATAATTGGAGTTACAAATATGCTAGAGTAAGGACAACAAAATGTCATTTACATAATATATATAAATAATCTAGAGGAAGATATAGATAGTGTCATCTGCAAACTTGCTAATCAGACTAAGATTGATGGAGTAGCAGATAGTGAAGGGGACTGTCAGAGAATGCAGCAGAATATAGATAGATTGGAGAGCTGGGCACAGAAATGGCAGATGGCGTTCAATCCAGGCAAATGCAAGGTGATGCATTTTGGAAGATCCAAATCAAAAGCGAACTATACAGTAAATGGAAAAGCCCTGGGGAAAATTGATGTACAGAGGGGTCTGGGTGTTCAGGTCCATTGTACCCTGAAGATGGCAACGCATGTCAACAGGGAGATCAAGGAGACATATGGCATGCTTTCCTTCATCAGATGGGTTACTGAGTACAAGCATTGGCAGGTCAGTTGACAGTTGTATAGGGCTTTGGTTCAGCCACATTTGAAAAACTGCATACAATTCTTGTCACCACATTATCAAAAGGATGCAGGGATGCTTTGGACAGGGTGCAAAGGAGATTCATGAGGATGTTGCCTAGTCTGGAGGGCGCTATGAAGTGGGGTTGAGTAGATTAGGGCTACTTTCATTAGAAAGACAGAGGTTGAGGGGAGACTTGACTGAGGTCTACAAAATCATGAGAGGTACAGACAGGGTGGATAGCAAGATGCTTTTCCCCCCAGAGTGGGGGATTCAATTACTAGGGGTCACAAGTTCAAAGTGAGAGGGGAAAAGTTTAAGGGGGATGTGTGTGAAAAGTTCTTTATGCAGAGGGTGGTGGGTGCCAGTGGTGGTGTTAGAAGCGGGCACGATAGCATCATTTAAGATGTATCTAGACAGATACATGAATAGGCAGGGAGCAGACCCTTAGAAAATAGATGACCGGTTTATTGAGAGGATTTGGATTGACACAGGCTTGGAGGGCCGAAGGGTCTCTTGCTGCACTGTAATTTTCTTTGTTCATCCGAAAACCAGTAAGGCTTTTCTAACAATTTCATGGCCACTTCTACTGATAACAGCTTTTTATTTACACTTTTAAAACTGCATTCAATTTTCCAACTGTTATAAGGGATTTGCATTTGGGTTCTTCTGATCACTACTCCAGGCTCCTTTTTGGATAATTAGCTTCCTGTTCCTGTATGTGTTGCTGTGACTGTGTCAGGAGTGAAGTTGGTGGGTTAACATAATCTTTTCATAGAAATAGGCCAAAGAAGCATTTATATAATATGTTCCCTTTGGAGATTAGATGGATGAAACAGAGTCCACAAAAGGATAGTCTGTATTTAGTCTGCGTAAAGTACACACTTAGAATGCCAAAGAACTTTTGCAAAGTATGAATGAATATAGGACTGAAGATTTTTCAGACAACTGCATAAATAGTACAAAGAATCATGTGGTAATACAGAACTTGACTATTACTGAAAAATATGCAATTTTTGAAAACCTTGTCTTGCACTCATCAGAACAGTGCTCAAGAAATACCAAGGCAAAGGAAAGGCAATATTTATACTGTGTGAGAGGAGAATGATTAGTTGGCAAATGGATTCCTCTGCTGGGTAGTCCAGTACAATGGGGAATATCCCTAAAAGTAGAGTTAGGCCATTGAAGGGTAACATTGAAGCAATTCTTCATGCAAGATGTTGTGAAAATCTGGAAATGTTCCCCGTTAATCCCAAAAGACATTGAGGCTACATCAGTTTGAAGTACCGAAACTGAGATTGATAAGACTGTGCATTACAAGGCTAAAACAGGTGGATGGTGATAAAATTAGAGTGATCGAATTAAATGGCTAAATGACCTACTTTTGTTCTTACACTGCTCTTTTGCTAGATTATGTAAATTTACAGCCAAACATTTTTGAAATTCTAACTTTTCAGAAGCACTTGCCATGGTTATTATTTTCTCTCTGGCAACGAACTTAAAAAGGTTAGATTTCTGTGGTCCTGCCTTCACTTACCTTTCTCAGCAAGAGACACTCGGTAGTTCTCCAGGAAGATGACCTTCAGTCTGTCACCCACAATGGGATCATTGTTGACGACATTTCCGACAGATGTTATGAGTTTAATGATCATCTTGGCCATGTGGTAGCCAGGAGCTGCCTGCAAATCACCAGGAAAAACAGGATAAACAGGCAGCATGGCCTAACTGTACCAGATACAACCAGCAGTCTCACCAGCAATGTAAAGATATTAAAATAAATAAATTAGCTGGTGAGCTGTCAGAAAATAATGTGGTTACATAAAGTAATATATGTACAGAGAAAGACCAATGTAAAAGTTCAATTAATATTTTGTATGTGGAGTCTTAGGGGCAAGATATGGTTTAGTTTATTTTTGATTGCTTTTGTGGCTTGGTATCAAGAGATACGAAGATTTGTTTTGTTTACATGCATTTTAAAATGTTTTACAACTTCGAGGCGAAGAGTTCGGTGTAATATACAGAAAGAGCAAAACAACCTGTTGCTTAGCAACAGGAAGTCAATGACATCCAGAAAAATATAGAACAATCTAAAATATTAGTCAGTAAGCATGATGCATGCCAAGGTGGGAAGGACTTCTGAACACTGGCTCTAGGAAATGCATGTAGTTGTTCTGAAGTTAAAGTCATATTGAGTTTAGTTGGCAGTTTGTCGGTTTCAAAGAGAGAAACTAGATGAAGGGAATAGGTGTCTAATAACTACATGGAACTTTATTGAAAGGAAACCAACTGCAGCTGTACCAGCTCAAATCTGAGCAAATAGACTCAATGTGGAGATAGCAGCAACTTTACTTAGCTTTTGGTAACCACCTTTGTGTCAACTTTACTGTTTTGCAGAGAGCTTTTTCTCATGAGCCCTAGCAAGATTTCCTAAACTATATTCCAAAACTGTCTTCATTATCTAAGCACCATGGCATCCTCCTGTTGGACACACTTTTACCCTAAACACAGACAGAAGCAGTCACCATTGTAGGGATGTTCCAGGATTCCTAGTACCAAAGCCATATTTAAAACACAGTTGTGTACCAAGTGAAGCACTGTCAGTCTTAAGAACAATTCTTTTGTCTGACAAATTTTCTTAGATGTAGTGGACAGAGGAAATTGGCATGCCACTTTGCCAACATGGACCTTTAAGGGTGAGATGGTGCAAAGGAGGGCTGTCCAATTCTCTCAGGATCAGTAGAAAAATTCACATCCCGATCAAAAGCCCTACCACAGTCTGGTCAGAGGTATGGTGTTGTCATCTGTTCCTTTGGAACATTAATATCATAAGGTAGTCAATGACGTTTCCCAATCTGCAAATGTTACCTCACATTCACTCATTCAAACTCACTCTACTTCTGCTACTGCAGTCACTGCTCACTCAAGTGTATGGTCCACCACTCACTTTACTGCTCGCAACATCTTCCCTCACTTGCTCTCACCCACCCAATGTCTCGACACTGCCAACCCTGCATGCCCTCTGCACCACTTAATGCACTGATTTGGGACACCTCACCACTTGTCTCTTACCTGCACCAACAGCTGTGCCCGTCGCTTTCATCGCACGCAAACCCAGCCCCATATCATCCCAGGAGACAAAGGCCCGTGATAAAGCAGGAAGAGAGAAGATAGGGTGCCCCACAATGTTCATCTCCTCACACTTTACAAGGAGGAAGTCATTGCCTTAGCTGGTGAGAATCACAACTGTCCTCATTGTGATACCACAATGTTCATGTCATAGCAACCAAGAATCACTGTCCATTACCATGCCGCTGTACTCCCACTGTGAATGTAGTTACCAAACATCTACCCATTTTTTTGGGCATCTTTTTCTCTTGTTTCATGCAGATACCAGTAGAAACTGCATTGTCTGCACGGTCAAGAGAGTAGCCCCACAAGATATCTTGTCCATCACTGAGGAAGGTTGTGTTGTCATAGTCTTACCATACCATAAGGCTGATCTCTCATTAGAAAGGTGACTAGTAATGCCTTAACCATTGGGCCACCATATCTCAGGAGGGAATTGGGGGGGAGGGGTGAAAAAGAGATTGAAAAGGAGAGTCCTTCATAATAGCATCAGGAATTTAATCCTCATTGTTGGCATTATACTGTTTCACAAACCAATGATCCAGCCAATTAAGCTAAACCGACCCTCAGAGTCAACAAAGATTAAACTGGGAGTCTACTGACTGGATCTTAGATGATTGAGATGTGACCTCTTCGAAACATATAGGATTCTTAAGGGATCTGACAGGATATGAAGAGATAAAGGGACAGCAAGAATGAGAATCAGAGTCCAAATTCATTCATGGTCGTACTGAGCAAAGGACTAGCCTCAATAGGCATGGCCTTCTCCTATTCCTATTTCTAACATTGAGTGACAGTTGCACCACTGAGCACAAAACTGCAAGATACCACTCAGGACATCAGCACTTATGCTTTGTCAATGCTGTTATGTTGCCTCTTAATCAACCAGCCCAGACAGAAGCTGGGCTTTCTAGGTGCACAAGTCCATTCTGCAGGCTTTCATTTTCCCAGTAAAAGTCAAACACCTTCCAGCAGCGACACTGGAGCTACAGAGATAGCACTACAGAAGGGAATTAGGACAGCCAAAGATATCTGAAAGGCAGGAACTATGGAAAAGTCTATTTTATGTTTATGGATGCATGATTAGTGGGCAGTATAAAAATAATACTGGAAGAAAATGTAGACAGCGATTATTACAGCATTTTTGTCACAGAGTATGATGAGATGTTGTGCTGGACAGGAAGGTGAGTGTATTGAAGCAGAGGTGCTGAAGAGATGAAAAAACAAACTGACAGTTTAAAAATGAGGGGCCTTCCATTAAGACCAAGGTGAGGCGAAATAGTTTCTCTTAGAGGACTAGTCATCTTTGGAATTCTCTTCCACAGACAACAACTATGTCACTGAATATATTCATAGTTGACTTTTAATTGACAAAGGATCAAGACAGGCAGGAAAGTAGAGTTAAGGTCATATTCAGGTTAATCATCTTACTTATTTGCATATTAGGCTTGATTAGCCAAATAGTTGCTATCTGCTCCTATTTCATATGATAACATAACCATATAAAATTTGTCATGATGTGGAGAAGCCAGTGTTGGTCTGGGGTGGACAAAGTTAAAAAAATTATAACACCAAGTTATAGTCAAACAGGTTTATTTGCAAGCACCAGTGTGATGAAGGAGCAGCGCGCCGAAAGCTAGTGCATCCAAATAAACCTGTTGGACTATAACCTGGTATGGTGTGATTTTTTTTAAAAAACTTTGTTCATTATAAAATTTGACATTGAGCACTATAAATAGATGTTAGCAGAGAAGACCAAAGCTCATCATAGAATTAGATTAGAAGGTATGTCTTACAGAAGTGCAGAGAAGTGAAAACGTTTAGTGAGCGAATTTCAAAGATTAGAACCTACACACTTGAATACATAAAGTGGGATGATGTTTGTGGGGTCGGTTAACAGGTAAGAATTGGAACCATGCAGAGATCTCAGTAAGTTGTAGGACTAGAGGAATTTGCAATTAACACAGCTTCAAAATACAACCTTCCACCAAACAATAGCTTCTCTAAAGGAATGTAACTGACTGTTGAAATGCTTTTGTACTCTATTACTTTTCCTCACCTTCCCTCCAATCAAGATTGTCCTTGGTACAAAGGCTTTGTTTGGTTCCTTCTTGATACCTGAAAAACAGATATTTCAAAATAAAACACTTGCTGTTAACCTTTGATCTTGCATTTATAATTGCAATTCTAGCGTCAACCAGTACGCTTGTCCAACAGGTGCAAGATTCTTGCTCCCAGTGAGGAGGAGGGCATAGACTATAAGGAGAACTTACCTCAGCACCATGATCCAGAATGCCATTCAAGTTGGAGAACAAAAAGAATTGTAATAGTAATAGCAGACAGCTTGTTAGGGGAATAAACATTGTTCTCTGCAAAAGGATAGAGTCTTGAAGACTCTTTTACCTCACAGGTATCCAAGTTCAGGACATCTCTGCTGGGTTACAGAAGAATTTGGAATGGGAGGGGAAAAATCCATCTGCTGTGGTCCATGTTGGTACCAATGGTATGAGTAGGACGAGGAAAAGGTTTTGAGGGATTACGAGCATCTTAGGCCTGAATTATAAAACAGAACCACAAATACAATAATGTCTGGGTTGCTACCCAAGCCAGCAAATCTGACTTAGGGTACATAAGATTTGCAGGGTAAATGCATAGCTCAAATAATGGTGTGGGGAAAAAACAGGTTCTAATTCATGGGGCACTGACACTAGTACCAGGGAAAGAGAGGCATTCCATTCAGGCAGGCTTCATCTGAACCATGCTGGGACCTGTAACCTGGCAAATCAGAGTCATACAGCATAGAAATAAACCTTTCAGTCCAACTAGTCCATGCCGACCATGTTCCCAAATTAACATGGTCCCACTTACTGGTGTATCCCTCCAAACCTCTCTTATTCATGTACTTACCCAAATGGCTTTTAAATGTTGTAACTGCATCAGCATCCACAAATTCCTCTGGCAGTTCATTCCACATATGAACTACTGTGTTAAAAAAAGTGCCCCTTACATCCTTTTTAAATCTTTCTCCTGTCACCTTAAAAACATGCCCCCTAGTTTTGAACTGCCCACCCTAGAGAAAAGATTCTTGCTATTCATTTTATAATCCTCCATAAAGGTCACCAATCTCCTACACTCCAGTGAAAAACATTCCAGTCTATCTTTGCAACTCAAAACCTCCAATCCCTTCAACATCCTAGTAAATCTTTTCTGAACCCTCTCCAATTTAATAATATCTTTCCTGTAGCAGGGTGACCAGGACTACACGCAGTAATCCAAAAGTGGCCTCACCAATTTCCTGTACAACCTCAACATGTCGTCCCAATTTCTATACTCCAAGGTCTAAGCAATGAAGGCACACATGCTGAACACATTCTTAACCATCCTATCTACGTGTAACATAAATTTCAAAGAATTAAGAGACCTGAACCCCTAAGTCTGTCTGTAATACAACACTACTCAGGGACTTAGCATTAATTGTATAAGTCTTGCCCTTGTTTGTTTAACCAAAATGCAATATCTTGCATTTATCCAATTTAAACTCCGTCTCCACTGCTCAGCCCATTGACCCAATTGGTCAAGATCTCTATTATCTTAGGTCACCTCTTTCACTGTCCACTAGATCACCAAGCTTGGTGTCATCTGCAAACTTACTAACTGTGCTTCTTAAATTCTCATGCAAATTGTTTACTATATAAATTACAAACAAAAAATGGACCCACTACTAATCTCTGTGGAACACAACTGGTCACAGAACTACAGTCCAAAAATCAACCCTCCAATGCCATCCTCTGTCACCTAACATCAAGTCAATTTTGAATCCCATTAGCAAACACTCCATGTGATCTAACTTTACTAATTAATCTACTATGTACAACCTTGTCAAAGGCTTTACTAAAGTCCATATAAACAATGTCGACTGCTCTGCTCTCAATCTTCTTGGATACCCTCAAAAAACAAATCTTAAATTTGTGAAACACTATTTCCCCTCACAAAAAAGTGATGCTTACTATCAGTCCTGGCCTCTCGAAATGCATATCCTGTAAATCCTATCTTTCAAAATAACCTCTAACAGCCTACCCACCAGCAATAAAAACTGAAAGAACTACGGATGCTATGAATTACAAACAAAAACAGAGGTTGCTGGAAAAGCTCAGCAGGTCTGGCAGCATCTGTGAATAGAAATCAAAGTTAACGTTTTGGGTCCGGTGACCCTTCCCCAGAATTTCCTCCGATCTGAGGAAGGATCACCAGTTCTGAAACATGAACTTTGATTTCTCATCACAGATGCTGCCAGACCTACTGAGCTTTTCTAGCAACTTCTGTTTTTTGAAACCCCAGCAATGTCAGACTTACCCATCTAAACTCCCCAGGCTTCTCCTCTTGCTCTTAATATACATGTAGAATCTCTTCAGATTATCATTAACCTTAACTGACAAGGCAATTCATACTCCCTTTTTGCCCTCCTGACTTCCTTCTTAAGATTGCCACTACACCCTTTATACTCTTCAAGAGATTGATTTGACCCCAGTTGTCTATATCTAATATGTGACTCTCCCTTATTCTTGACCAGAACTTTAATATCTTTATTGTCCATTGTTCCCTATTCTTACCAGCCTTTCCTTCACACTAATAGGAACATAAGGCCTCTGAACTCTTGTTATCACACTTTTTAAAGCCTCCCACTTGTCAGTCATCACTTTACTTGTGAACACTCTATTCAAATCAGCTCCTGTCTCGTATAATCAAAATATATGGAAGGCCTGTCCTTTCCATAACTATTTTAAAACTAATAGAATTATGATTACTAGTTCCAAAGTGTTCCCCTATTAACACTTCAGTCACTTGCCCTGCCTTATCTCTAACAGGTCAAGTTTTGCTTCTTCTCTAGTAGATAATTTTCTTTATCGATAAGTAAATATTTCTTGAACACGTTTAATAAATTTTTCACCATCTAAGCCCTTCACACTATGGCAGTCCCAGTCAATATTTCTAAAAATTAAAATCCCCTACAATTACAACCTTATTATTCCTACATATACCAGCAATCTCTCTACATATTTGCTCCTCAATTTCTCGGACTATTGCGCGTTCGAGGGGTAGTGGGGATGGTCTATGGTACAGACCCATCAAGATGATGATTATCTTTTTCTTACTTCTAAAACCCAGAACATTGAGCTGCCAGTCTTGTCCTTCACTCAGCCAAGTTTCTGCTATAACAATGATGCCAGAGTCCAATGTTCCCACACATTCTCAGGAGTTCATTAGCCTTATCTGTAAGATCTCTTGCATTGAGGTAAGTGCAGGTTAATTCTTCAGTTACCTCATTCTCTGACTTGACTTTGTCTGCCATTTCTAATTAACTGTAAGGCTTTGGTCAGACCACACTGAATGAATGAATGAATGAATGAATGAATGAATGAATGAATGAATAAATACATTCATGAAATCTTGCCCATCCCTAATTATCCAGAGGGTAGATAAGCATTTAGAATATTGTGAGAAGTATCTAAGGATGGATATGCTGGCTTTGGAGTTTACAAAGACGGGATGTGGGGACCTCCTTTGAAACTTACAGGACACAGAGGGGGCTGGATAGAGTGAACATACAGAAGATGTTTCCAATAGTAGGAGAGACTCAGACCTCAGGGCGCAGCCTCTGAACGAAGGGATAACCCTTTAGAACAGAGGTGAAGAGATACCTCTTCAGCCAGAGGGTGTGAATCTGTGACACTCATTGCTACAGAAGGTTGTGGAGGCCAAGTCACTGAATATTAAGATAAAGAGAAACAGATTCTTGATTAACATGAGGATCTAGGGTTACAGGGAGAAAGCAGGAGAACAGGGCTAAGAAATCCAGTTGTCACAATTGAATGGTCTACTCTGGTAAAAAATGAGGTCTGCAGATGCTGGAGATCACAGCTGAAAATGTGTTGCTGGTCAAAGCACAGCAGGCCAGGCAGCATCTCAGGAATAGAGAATTCGACGTTTCGAGCATAAGCCCTTCATGATGAAGGGCTTATGCTCGAAACGTCGAATTCTCTATTCCTGAGGTCTACTCTGGTTCCTATTTCTTATGGTGTTGTAACATAAGACTACGGGCTAGTCCTAGAAATTGGTCCTAGTATAGATTTAGAGTAGTTTTGTTAATACAGACTGAATGGCTTGAAGGGTCTCTCCTGTACCGTACGATCCTATGATTCTATAGTGTTTACAATAGTTACAGAATAATGAGACACTCACTTAAAACAGAGACACAATGGAATTTCTTGTCTGAGGATAGTGACTGTATGAAATTCTCTACCCTAGAGTGTTTGTGGAGGTTTGACCACAAAGTATTTAAACAGAAGACAAATCAGATTTTTCATAGATCATGAAGTCAAGGGCTGTGATAAGCTGACATAAAAGAGGAGATAAGGCCATGATTGTGTTGGATGGTAGGGCAGGCTTGAGGGGCTGAATGAGCTACTCCTGCTCCTATTTATTCTGTTCGTGAGTAGAATAAATTGTTTGCATTCCCTGCTGTGACGAGATACTCTTTACACCATCAGACTGATAAAGGGGAACTCAAATGTTGGGATTGGTGAACTATAATTGAACTATGTTGAACTTATAAACAGCCAGCATTTCCTGCACCTTCCTTTGCTTCTTAGCTAGTTACAGGTTCAGGATATTTCAATTATAGCCCAACAACCCCAACATGGAATTCAACTTTATATTAGAACACTGCTCCAAAGTTCTCGAATAGGTGCTGGCAATGGTGGTATTTATTTGTACTGCAAGTAAATTGGACTAGATTTCTGAATGGCCCATTTTTTGTCTGGATTGTAACTTGATCCCACCTGCTGTGGAGTAATCCTAGGTCTGTGAATGTTTAATTTGAATCAGTCATCGTCAGCCAGACTCCAAAGATTATAGTGTTAACACAACTCCTTCAAACAAGACACAGTAGCTCACATACCGGGTTCAGAGAAAATCCCATATCTATAATCAGTGTTCAGCAAACAAGACTTGCAGTTAACTAAATACACACAGAGTTTAAAATGAGCTCAAGTTTTTTTTAAATTTTTGACTCAAATGAGTGCCTTTTTATCCTGATGGTTGCATTCAGTTAGTGGAGTAAACAAGGTGCATGTTTAATGCAAAGTACTCATGTAAAGTGGTTAGCCTCATCCGTTGTTCAAATTTCTGAGACACCTTCCTCTTTCAGGGTACTGAGGAAAGACTGGACACCTCTCAGGGCCAAAAATGGAGGCCATAGGCTGTTTCATGAATTTGTGCAATACACAATGAAAGATAATTTAATCAGGGTAGCAAGTGTCACACAGCATTGTTTCCACATGCCCTAGCACAGCATTAATTGCACAGTGTAGATAACTACACAAGTCAGTGAATCTTGAATTTCAATGCTGGTGTAATGGAAGGTATGTGGGCCGTGTGCCCCAATACCTGACACACCATATATAAAAAAAAACACCATCTTTTGACCATTCCTAGTGGGCAGTATTCCAGAATGCCCAGTCTGTCCTTGCAAACCTTAGAATACCATGTCCAACATTAAATGTAATTCAGCTATTAGTCAACATTTATAAAATAAACCACACTCTCGTGTTTCTTCCTGTCTAATCTCAGCTTGAGAATCTACCCATTTCTGCACAGTTATCTCTTGTGTCAAGTATCTAATCTTAGCCCCTCCAATTTCTCATTTACATACTGTTGCCTAACAACATCATCTGGAAACAAGTCCTTGTACATATATACTGACAACATTACCCTTTATCTCCACACCCACTCACCAAGCTACCCCATGCATCAGATTTTCTGTAGTAGATGAGCAAAAATGTTCTCCAATTAAATATTTGGAAGATTGAAGCCCTGCTCTTCAGTTCCACAATAAATTTGACTCCCATGCCACTAATTCCATCCCTCTCCATAGCAACTATCTGCAACTAGGTCAAAGTGTTTACATTCTTGCAGTCATGTCTGACTCTGAGGAGAGCTTTCAACTATGTACCTTGGCCATCACTAAGATAGCCTACTTTCACCTTTCAAACATGACCAGACTCTAGCTGCCTGTGCTACTGAAACACTCACACATGCCTTTACTACCTCCAAATTTGACTACACTAACACATTCCTGGCCCAAATTGTCTCTAAAATACCTACATACATGTTAACAATAGGTAACTATCAGTAGCTGAGCAGCAAGGATGTGAGTGAGAAATACTTAATTCATCCAGTCAATTTAATGTACACATACTGACCAATAATGGATATAACACAATATAAACAATTTACAGAATGTGACTTACAGTTATACAGAGTGATAATATGTAAACAGTTAAGTAGCTGCCTTTTATATTCATGGATCCGCTTCACATGAACATCAAAGAGAGAGGAAGGATTTATTTTGACGTTATACTCTTTTTCCAAATAAGCAGCAAATTTAAGTTTATTTTCCTGAAATTAAAAAAAAAATTGTCTCAACATGAAGACTGCCAAAATAATGAATTAGTCTTTTACATTAATAATTGCACACTTAATGTTACAATAAGCAGTACTTTTGATGTATAATCACTTATAATGTAGGAAATATCACCAAGTTGTAATATTAAGGTCCAACAAACATTAAATGTGATAATGACTACAAAATGTGAGCAGATCACCTGCTCAAAAAGTGGTAAGACACCCACATTGACCTTTTGGAGGAAGGCCTGCTGCATTGCTTTCCAATCAAGCAGCTGAGAGCGCAGCAGTGAGCTTCTCTCCAAAATCAAGTCCCAGCAGCCAAGGTGCCTCCCGCTGTAGGCTAATTGCTGATCCATAACACTCTTAGTTTGCTGTGCCAATAAGGCTGCTATGGTTGCTGCTACTGGAAGAACAACCAACATTGCAAGGTGCAATGTACCAGCTGTGTTTTTTTCTTGAATGGCAGCAGATTTCAAGGGCTGATCAGAAGCAAGTACATTGTGGTAAATGCCTCTATTCTACATCCATGCCCTTGATCATTCACAATGTAGTGCTGATTGGGGGAACCCAGCCCCCCCTTCAATGCCAACAAGCAGCTCCACACTGGCTTACCAGTTGTGTGGATTGTCTCATTTTTCCCACCTGGAGCTTACAAAGACATGCAACTCAAGCTGGGATAGTGTCCAAAGGTGGTTCTTAATTGACCAATTATGGGCCTCAAATTGGTAATGGGTAACAAGGCACCCTAAACTCAATTCTGGTTGAGGTGGAAAAATTGTAAGGTTATGGTATGCTCCCCCCATCCTGCTGAATTAAGTTGGAAGATGCCATTCTGCTTTAATGATTCCGTTCAAGAACATACATTGGATCGGACTTTTCAGTGAGCTCCCTTCACTTCAAAACTGCGTCATCAGATCTTTTATATCAGTGCTTCCCAAATGGTTTCCCATTATGACCCAATATGGTGCTGGAAAGTAGCCGAGATCCCATGCCAGAGACAGTACAGCAGGAAGTGAGTGGTTGAGAGCTCTGTGGGAGTGGCAGAAGAGAAAGTGGTTTCATCCACAAAGGTTTTTCAAGTAAAAAGTACCAGCCTTCCCATTAGGGTTCATAGGACAGAATTCAGGCTACAAAAATTGACCAGTTAGGCCATACCTTCTATTTAAAAAAAAAACCTGAAAATTAAAGGGATCTCACTGCTGTTAACACTTGGCCAGACGACGAATGGTACAGTCTGTTCTGATATAATGCTATAGTCCCGTTCCCATGCTGTAAGAAAATCACATAATGGCAGCACCATTTAAACCAATGGCATTAGCATTGTGTTATAGCCATCACTTGTATAGGTAAGAAAACTTCACCTTCTACAAATTCTTCAATCGCGTTATAGCTAATTTGCGCTGAAGAAATGTATATTACAGCTGAACCGATTGTACATCCTGCTGCATCTGAGCTTGGGAACCCAAAATTTTGATCGATCTCACTGGGGTTTGCAGTTTACAATTTGGGAAGCGTGTTGCATATCAACCTGACAATAGAAAGAGCTTCATGTTTCATCCAAGAGATGGCAATGACGGTGCTCACGAGTCTGGAACAGACCTGAACTCAGAATCTTCTGGCTCAGAGGAGAAAGGGCTGTCAAAGTGAGCCAAGGGTGCAGTGTTAGCCTTGAACCAACATTTATTTATCCTTGACCTGACATCATTAAAACCCAGAATGGGACATTCCAATCCTAGAGGCTGGAAAACAATACCAAATTTCTGCCACCTTCCTGTTTCCATTTCTATCCCGATCTCTTCCACTTAATAAAAGAGTCTTAACTCAACTATGATATCTACAAGGCTGGGGTTGTAACAGCAAACATCTTGGAGTGATCTTATTTGTCTTATCATATTTCACACAAAATAGGCTGCAGAATAAACAGAAAAATACAAAGCTGATTGGAGTTATTAACTGTACCTGCTTAACATTGGCCACATCTCTAATGAACGCTTCATTTTCAGCAAAGGCCAGCAGTTTCTTCAACTGGTGTAAGTCTGTGATAAAACCCTCTCCAATCCTCTATGGGGAACAAAATTGTAATTAGCCAGTGAGAAAAGTACCAAGTATTCAAATTGAAGCATGGGTCTTTTCAAAAGCACAGTTCTTTATTGTATAACAAACTCCAATTGTATACTGCAGTTAACATAGGAGAACATTCAAAAACCTAAATGAAATAGTGCTGTGGATCTTGTACATTCACTTGCAAGGGCAGAGGTAATCTCAGTGTAATAGCTCAGGTAAAAATCAACACCCCCAATTCAGAATCTCACAGGGTACAGAGGAGACCCGTTGACCCGACAATAACCCATTCTTAGCCTGCTGTGCTTCATGGCTAAACTACTCCATTCCAAGCAGCATCCTGATGAAGCTTCTCTGCACACCTTCCAGAGCAATCGCAACCTTCCTGTACTGTAGTGACCAAAACTGCATACACTACTCCAGTTGCAGCCTAACCAAAGTTTTATACAGCTCCAGCATTATCTCCCTGCTCTTATAACCTATGCCACAAGCAATCAAGGCAACTAGCTCATTAATACAGTGCTTAAGGCAGCCAATGTGTTCTGCCACTTTTAGAGATCTATAAACAAGGATCCCAAGATTTGCTGTCCCTCTGAGCTTCCTAGTGTTCTGTCATTCATTGACTACTCCCTTGTCTTGTTAATTCTTCCAAAGTGCATGACCTTACACTTATCAAGGTTAAATTCCATTTGCCATTGAGCTGCTTGTCTGACCAATCTGTCTACATCCTTCTGTAAACCAAGACCTTCTCGCTCACTGTCAACCAGCCAGCCAATCTCCACGTCATTCACAAACTTCTTCATCCCCCATGCTTTCTTGTATATTGTTTAGATAGACAACACAAACAAAGGACCCAGCACCGTTCCCTGTGGTACACCACTGGGCATCAGACTTCAGTCACACAAATACCCTTCGACCACCACCCTCTATCTCCTAACCTGGAACTCATGTGCTTTTACCTACTTTATCATATGGGACTTTGTCAAAAACAATGAAATCCATATAAACTATATCAGCTGTACAACCTTCATCTACACACCTCGTCACCTCCTTGAAAAACTCAAAAAGTGTTAGGCAAGATCTCATCTGACAAAGCCACATTGACAATCCCTGATAAGATCCTGCCTCTCTAAGTGGAGGTTCATTCCCTTCTTCAGAATCTTCTCCAATAGCTTCCCATCACTAATTTGAGACTCACTGCTCTATAATTCCCTGGTTTACCTCTATCATTCTTCCTGACAATTCATTCATTCGCCATTGTGACCAAACAGGAATTAAACATTTGAGTCTATCCCCTGCAATTTCCTCCCTTGTCTCCAACAGCAGCCTGGAAAATTGTGCTTCAATCTACATTTCTTAAAAGCAATATCAACAATGTGCAATTATGCATCATTTTAATATAGTAAAACTATTAAAGAAGTGACTCACATGAGCATTATCAAAGGAGTCAATAGATTAGATAGAGAGACATTACCTTTGCCGGTTGAGAATCAAAATATGGGAATACATCCTTAATCTTAAATCTCCCTCATTCAGATCAACATATGGTTAATTGAGTTTTGATCCCAATCTCTTCCAGTTAAAAAGACCTTTCTCACCTCAGCTATGACATCTGCAAGGCCAGGGTTGCACAGTAACAACCAACGTCTTGGAGTAATCCCATTCGTTTTATTTTGGAATTTGTCTGGCTCAAGTTCATAGAAATCCTTGAAACTGGCAAAAGAAGACTAATATGAAGTTGTTTTATTTTCACATTTGCATGCTTGCTTGATTTGTCGTTATAGCTTGTGGGGGGGGGGTGGGAGTGGAAAATGTGATAAAAACAAACTGCTTAAAATGCACCCCATCACATGTGGCTTTGATAGGTTTATTCAAAATAAGAAAAGAAAGGATTGTATTTATATAGCAGAACTTATATCGGCATGAGCTCACGACAACACAAAGCACATCATAGCCTATTAAGTAATTTTACAAGAGTAGATCCTGTTGCAATGTAGGTCTAAAAGTGTATTAGGTTCAGGGCGAGGATTGTAACTAGACACTACTATTATTGTATCTTTTGAAAACCTGCATTCTCCTTGAAGTGTGTTGCATTTTCTCCAAGATCATGCATAAACAAATATAAATGAGGACAATATGTATTGATAAAAATGAATTCTCAATTTACATTACTGCATGTAATGTCTAAAATCTTGTTATTCCAAATTAAATTGTGCTGTCAAAACTAAAGCCCCTCAAGTAATCATCTCATGTCACAAGTTCATTCCTTTCATAGTTTTAAAATTAACTGTCATAATGAGAATTGGAGCTAGATTCTTTAAGTGTTCAATCATTGTCCCACAAATATTTAATTTGGTAAGTCAGTCACAATCCAACATAGATTGACACTATATTGTACCATTATATAAAAGCAGTTTTACAGATCATTAAAAGGCCACATCAGGTTTTGAGAAGATCTGTAGCTCAAGTTGAGGTTCTGGATGTAAGTTTGCTCGCTGAGTGAGAAGGTTCATTTTCAGACGTTTTGTCACCATACTAGGTAATATCATCAGTGAGCCTCCAGTGAAGTACTGGTGTTATGACCAGCTGTCTATTTGTGTGTTTAACACGGACCCCATTTACCATGAGAAATGACAAGTCCATGAGGAAGGATACCACTTCAACTGGGACAACACATCCATCCTAAGACAAGCAAAACTGAGACACGTGAGAGAATTCCTAGAAGTATGGCATTCCAACCGGAACTCTATCAACAAACCACATTGACTTGGACACCATTTACCACCCCCTGAGAAAAAGAATGGGAAATGACATCACAAGAAATGACATCGCCAACTCAAGGAAACCGAAACACAAATAGAAAGCGGGTCACAAACCAATATTTCATCGGAGGCTCACTGATGATGTTACCTAGTATGGTGATAAAGCATCTGAAAATGAACCTTCCAGCTCAGCGAGCAAACTTACATCCATAAAGGGCCACAACTGCCACAAAAATTGAAAAGAAGAACACTCGATTAAATTTGTAGCATGTTGTAAAAATGGATGTTTGACAGGTACAAGTTGACTTTATAAAAGTAAATTTGTGAAGGCTATCTCGAAAACACAGTAAAAACTAGGATTATTTTTACTAAAATTTGTGCTATATATGTTGATTGGCATTCACATATACCCAATGCATTAGCTTGAAGTGCACAGTAATTGTAGCAAAGTTTTACAAACAGCTGATAAAAATACTTTTTAAAACTTACAATAAATGTGACATATCCAGAAAAACCATTTTCTTTTCCACTTATTTTCTTTGCTTGCTCCCAAACACTGCAGGAACATTTTCATCAAGCACTGCATCTATGTACCTCTCAGATTCCATTTCCCAGAAACTGGGCATCATTGACAGGGATGGCTATTGCTCATCTCTAACTCAAAGATGTTGGTATTAATTTGGAACCACTGCAGTCCATACCTCCGCTGTGCTGTCAGATCAGGACTGTCCAAATTTTGACCTTCTGGCAATGAAGGAATGACAAAATATGTCCAAGTCAGACCATTGTGCAGCTATGGAAAACTTATAGGTGACGACATTCTCATACTGCCATACTTATTTTTACCGAGTGTAGGGCATAGGTTTGAGAACTGCTTTTGAAGCAGTCTTGGCATGTTGCTATGGTGCAGCTTATAATGCAATTATGGTATACTGACCTGACGAAGGGTCACTGGACCAGAAATGTTAACTCTGATTTCTCTTCGCAAATACTGACAGACCTGCTGAGCTTTTACAGTAATTTCTATTTTGGTTTCTGATTTACAGTATCCACAGTTCTTTTGGTTTTTATACAGTATATTGATGATGGATATTAGGTCATTGGATCGACTGGCAGGATACCAAACTTGCACGTTGGATGATGTCAGGCATCTCAGCTGGTGCAGGAGCTTCACCCACGTGAGGGTCAGTGAACAGCATTCTATCACATTCTTGACTTGTGCTACGTAGATGGTGGAGATGTTTTAGGGAGTGAGAAGGTGAGCCATTTTCCACAGAACACCCAGTTTATGATCTCTTCTAATTACACATTTGTCTGGTCATTGAGGTCAATAAAGTTGGGTAGTGCAGTAATCTATGGACCATTATTAAATGGAGAGAGATTGCAGAATGCTGCAGAATACAGGTGTACTTGTACATAAGCTAGAAGACCTCAACTACATTTACAACCACATCCTGCATCTGGCACACTTGCATTCCATTCTCTCAGTTGCTTTATCTCTACTGCATCTGTCTAATGATGCTACTTTCCACAATATTGCTTCCAACACGTCTTCCATTTCCCTCAACCAAGAATTTCCTTCACTGTGGTTCACAGAATCATCAGCAGTGCTTGACTTGTACTTCTGCTCTCAATCCATATCCTCCCTCTCAAAACCACAACAGGGTTCACCTTGCCCTGATATGCCGTCCCACAGACCTCAGTGCTCAAAACAAAATTCTCCAACATTTCCACTACTTCCAGCATGATGCCACAACCAAATATATTTTTCCCTCCTGACCATTCTATAGGGACCATTCCTTCCATGACACTTGGTCCACTTTGCCATCACTCTCAACACTTCTTCACCAATCCCATAGCGACTTCCCATGGAAATGCATAAATATATCCCTCCTCACTGTCTAAAGCATTAAATATGATTTCCAGGTGAAACAGCAATCTAGTAATACTTCTTTCAATATAGTCTACAGAATTAGCAGCTCACAAAAATGCAGACTGGCAACTGCTTTGCAAAACATTTCCATTCAGTCTAGAAGCTTGACCCAAACCTTCTGCCTACTTGCCACTTCAATACATCATCTCATTCTCATGCTCACCATTTCTGTCCTAGACTTACTACAGTGTTTCTGAGAAGGCCAATACAAGGAACTGAAGGAATAGCATCTAAATTTCCACTTAGGCATTTCTCAGCCTTCAGGACTCAGCAACGGGTTCAACAACTTCAGATCATGACACTGTCCCCTATTTTGAAAGAATTTTCCACCCCAGCATCTGTACCTTGTTTACATGATTTTGCTTTCAGTCAGAACTAATCTTTATTCTGCTGTAAATGACTACGCTGGTCCAATGCTTTGTCTTTCTTTGATACAATCACTCCTACCCTTTTGTTCTCCAACATCTTTAATCTCTCACTACCCCTTGTCCTCTAGCTCTTCTCTGACCTTTCCTTATGGTGCACTTGTTCTTCCTTCCCCACTCTTTTTCTCAACAGCATGAAACCCAGCACATTTGTGCTTCTCTCATCATTTCTTCAAACACTAATTCTGTTTCTCTAGCTTGTTCTGCTTTTATTAACTTCAAATTAGTGCTGGGCCATTTAGGGGTGAAGTCTTGAAAAAGACTCTTCATGATCACATGAAGAGTTGTGGAAATCTGGAATTCTTCAAAACAACTCTTCCAGAAATAGATATGATTTTACATAGGCTAGGGGATTAAAGCAATAGGGTACCAAAGCAGGTTAAAGGAATTCAAATCCATTATAATCTAAGTGAATGATGGAATAAGCTTGCAGGGCTTAAGAATGATCGATTCTTGTTCCTTTCTGTCAAGAGACCAATAGCAACTGTCCAGGCTAAACAAGCAGGGAGTTGTGAGCTCTGCTGAACCTCAATCAGCAGAAATGTTGGCCATCTGGAATCTCTCTAATTAAATGAACATTGTGAACAGAAATTCAGAAACTCAAAGTTGAATTTTTCTTCACAGAAAAGACAACTATTTTATCTGTTGTTACTGCCACCACTTACACTGTACTTTTCACGATTTCTGAATGAATTTGTGCAACTCCATTAACAGCATGTGATCCAACAACGCTCAGGTGTGCCATGTTAATCCTCTTGGGATCTCCCTCTTCAATCAGAGACATACGTGCCAGGCGATCAACGTCACCAGGATACAATGCAGCAATGTTCTACAACAAAAAGTGAATGCTTGGATGACCTTAACTAGTACACAATATAACAAGGTTCTTTTAGTCCTTTGACCTAATGAAACAGCTGGGTAGATGTACTGAGGGACATTCAAATAGCAAAGCATAAGAGATGAAAAACAATCCTAAAGCAAATCCTTTAAGCAGATAGTTACCAAAGATTTATTCTTAAATGTTTTGCCTACTTCTTCATTTTTCTCTACAAACTTAGAAAAAAATAAATAGGCCAAATCTGAAGATTCACTTCAGCAAGACAACTAGGATTGATAAATGTGAATCAATTTTGATCTTGTTAATAATTGGGTACAAGTTTTGCTAGAATGAAATGTTTTTAGCTTTGTGTAAAAAGTTGTGAACAGTTACATTTTAAAGGGATAAACCATACTTTAAATCTGGCATATTTCCAACAAAAAAGTGTCCCAAATACAAAGTTGTGTGTGAAATCTGGGTATAATCTTTTTTTTTAAAAGAGGAAAGGAATCCTGTGGTTCTAGATTGGTGTTCAGGCTGTAAGAGCAGAAAATCTACAAGCAGCACTGTTGATACACACCCTCGAGTAAATCTTCAACTTAATTGCATGACTAGGAATTTCAACCAGATCATCACTCTATCGACATTGAAGGGGAAAAAAGTACATGCCTTTTTGTGCGCCTTTCTTATGGTAAGTTTCAAGGCACAAGGTAGGTAGAGTCGTAGTCATTGTTATAAAATAGGAAAACACAAAGCCAAACTATTAGTGATTTGGTGGTGAAAAAAATTCAGTTGCATGTAAGAGCACTTTTGAATTGTTCACCAAATCCTATAAACAACAATGTAACAATGACTAGATCATTTATTAGTGATGTTTTCAAAGGATAAAGGAGGTCCACAGCACATTAGATAACTGTGAGAAGATTTTAAAGTGGTCTCCACAGATAAGGTACAGAATTCAGAGTTTGCTGAATAGAATTACCCATCTCTCTCAAGAATAAAAGTTAAAATGAATACGAAAATTGGCAAATAAAAGCAATTCACCTCTCCCTCAGGGGTGTTCACTGAAAGGAATCTGCTCTTTACAGTAAATCAATAGTACAAAGCAGCCTAGGGACATCTGATACCATATTCTGGAGGAGTGGAATGGAAACTGATCCCCTGAACAGGGGTGATTTTCAATCTCAATGCCTTTATATGGGTGGGTTCTGATGATAGCTGAAAATGTGTCACTGGTGTAAGCACAGCAGGTCAGGCAGCATCCAAGGAACAGGAAATTCGACGTTTCGGGCCAGAACCCTTCATCAGGAATGAAGAAGGGCTCTGGCCCGAAACGTTGAATTTCCTGTTCCTTGGATGCTGCCTGACCTGCTGTGCTTACACCAGCAACACATTTTCAGCTCTGATCTCCAGCATCTGCAGACCTCACTTTTTACTCTGGGTTCTGATGATAGTCAGGAAGGAAAGGAGTGGGGGTACACGGAGTAAATATTCTTGTATCTCCTGGTCTTCAGGATGTGCTGTAACACCACTTGCCTTTTTTCCATGGTTATCCTCATCTTGTTGCATCTGCCAAGTTTGCCAAGACCACAGTAAAACTGAAGCAGGTTATTTAAAGGCTGTGGCCTTCATTAACAGACTAAAAGTAGGTCAAACATCTATCCCTTATCCCAACTGAGTAAAACCTGGAAGTTGGTGGTTTGGAGCTGCCATCCAGATTTATTTCTATTTTTTGGTCATTTATACGCCACATCATGCCCAATCCGACAGCTCAATTGTATTACAACTGTCCCTAAAGGATGGCTCTCTCACCACGTACTGACGAGGGCTTTCCCACTTACCTTTTCTGGAAATAGGCTTCTTTAGGCTTATATGAAACATAATAGTAGCTAAAGCTGTAGAACAGAGGGAGAGTGTTGTTATTAAATACATTATGAGCCAACTGCTTACTCAGTTCTAGAATCTAAAAGGAATATTGATTTTGCACTTTTAGAGACTCAGTACTACCTTTGTTCGAGCACGCATAGTCTATACCTCAGCTCTTCTAAAACTATATTGCCTATATTTAATCCTGTACAATGATTGCCTCACTGATTTACTTGGGCTTCTTGTTCCCCAATTCCTCACTTAAAATTTTCATCCTCACGTTCGAATCATATTATGCTCCGAGACCCCATCCCAACATATCTTTCTTCTCCAACCTTGGTAAATTCTGGAGTGAAGGGAACAAGAATGCACAAGATACCTTCATTACAGGAACACAAAGTACTTGCTGTGCTAACAGGCTGGAGAGTATTGCACTGAGTGAGGGAGGGATGAAGCTGAAATGCAAGAATAAAAATTTAGAAATGTGAGATACTGGGGACAGAAAGCCAATGTTGTTCAGTAAGCACAAGTGGCTGGTTTATTCAAGATCCTTAATAATAACTGAATGATTTAGGAACATAGGAACGGGAATAGGCCATTCATCCCGTTGGGACTACTATCCTATTCAATATGGTCATGGCTAACTAAACATCTTTTACCCACCCCATATCCTTATAAGCTTCTACAGTCCCGTGATAGCAAATCCCAAAGACACTCAACACACAGAGTAAACATATTTCTCTAAATCTCAGACCAAAGTTGCACAGCCCCTATTCTTAAACTGCTCTCCCTGGTCTATTCCTGAAGTAGAGGAAACCTGTGATTTGCCTCTATAACAAGACTTAGCTGTCCTTTTAAGCATCTTGTGTTTCAAAGCAATCCCTTTCAACCTTCAAACCTCCATGAATACAGGTTCAACTTGCCCAAGCTCTCTTTTATAAAACAGTTCTGCCATTTCAGGAACACGTCTAATAAACCTTTGATGCACTCCACCTCTGGCAAATAATATTTTCCTTAGATAAAGAAACCAAAGCTGCACACATCATTCCAGGTGCAATTCCCAAACAAGCTCCTATACAATTAGAGGAAGGCTTCAGTACTCCTGTACTTACATCCTATTGAAATAAAGACTAACATTCTATTAGCCTTCTCATACCTTGCTGCATCTGCACGTTAGCCTTCAGTGACTTTATTGTCAAGAACAAGTAGATCTTTTCATACATCGACACTTCCCAATATTTTACAACTTAAGAAATACCCTGCACATGTATCTTTTCTATCAAAATTGATCTCATTTTTCCTCATATGGTATTCCATCTGTCATGTTCCTGCCATTCACTATGCCAGTCCAAATCCTCCGAAAGATATTTTACATCCTCCTCACAACACATATTCACACATAGCTTTGTGCCATCAAATTTGTGAGGATTACACTTGGTCCTCATCTCCAAATGTTGTGAACAGTTAGGATCCAAGTACCAAATTCTGTGGTAATGTCAGCCTGCCAATACAGTAGTCCATTTAGTTGTACTCTGTTTTCTGTCTGTTAGCCAATCATTAATCCACACCAGAGTCGAGAATCTGGTGCTGGAAAAGCACAAGTCAGGCAGCATCCGAGGAGCAGGAGAATCGACGTTTCAGGCAAAAGCCCTTCATCAGGAATTAATCCATACCCATACATTACCTCCTATTTCCACGAGCTTTAATTTTTCTAACCAAACGTCTGTGAGGGCTTTATGAAAAATCTTCTGAAAATCCAGGTATACTACATCCATTAGTTCTCCTTTACCAATTTCATCAGCAACATCTTCAAAAAAAAACTCAAACATTTTCAACAATTTCCCATTCACAAATCTATGCTGACTTTGCCCAGTCAGATCATTATCAACCAGGTCTTTATTTATCTTATCCATTAGCATGTCGCCTATTACTGAGTTAAGTCTAATAGGTTCGTGGTTCCATTTTCTCTCTTGCTCTCTTCTTAAACAGTGGGGTGACATTCGCTATTTTCAATTTACAGAAATCATTCTAGAACCTGTAGAGTTCTGGAAGATAATTACCATTGAATTAACTATCTCTATATCCATGCCCTTCAACTCTCTGAATTGTAGATCATCCTCAGGTTTGGGAGAATTCTGATCTTCACGACCCATTGAATTCTCCAGTTTGATATTTTTACTAATGCTGATTGCCTTTACTTCCTCATTCTCCCAATCCATTAGGCTTTCTAGTTCTGGAAGACTTCTGGTATCTTCCTTTGTGAAAACAGACAAAAAGTAATAATTTAGTTTCTCTCATTATAAACTCTCATTACTCTGTAATAAATCCAGATTCATTTTAGCCAAATAATTCCTTCTGACATATCCATAGAAGCTTTTACAATCAGATTTGTTGTTTACTCAAATTTATGTTCCATTCTCCCTCTCCTGATCAGTTTCTTGGTCCTCATCTGTTGTATTCTATAAACTGCCAAATTCTCAGAATTAGTTATTTCTTTAAATTTATAGTCCTTCTTGTTTAGTCTTCTACAATCCTAAAGTTCTTTGTTAACCACCGTTGATTAACTTTTTTTAATTTTTTATTTTGAAAAACCATATAGTTGGTCCAAGTGTAATAGATCTTTAAAGATTATCTGTTGCCTGTGTGCGGTCATGCCTTTTAATGTATCATCCTAATGTGCCTCAGCCAATATGTACCTCATGTCCCATATTCAAATTAACACCCTTGCCTCAGAATGAACTACCTCAGTTTCAAACATAACAGAATTCTATCATATTGCAATCACTCATCCCTAAAAAGTCTTTTACAACAAGATTGTTAATTAGCCCTGGTCATTACATAATACTTCATCAAAACTTAATGCCCTCTAGTTGGCTCCTCACCATACTGCTCTTGAAAACCATCCCTGACACCCTCCACAAATTAACCTTCCACCGCTTGAATTTTCAATTGGTTTATCCAGTCTATTTGCAGATTGAAGTTATCCATGGTAACTGCCTTAGCCATGATACATCCTCCTCTCATTCTTGATTAATACTATGCCTCACACTAACATACCTCTTCAATGGATTTAAAAAAGAACTCCCAACAAATGGCTTCCACCCCTGCTGTTCCTTAGTTTCACACAAGCAGATTCCACACATTTGAGACCTTTCCTTACTAACGTGTTGCTCCGTCCTATGTTATCAATGCAACTGCACAATCTTGGGTCTAGATTAGAGTGGTGCTGGAAAAGCACAGCAGTTCAGGCAGCATCCGAGGAGCAGTTACCTAACTGCACCATCTTATTTCCTTTTTGTCTGTCCTTCCTAAATTCAAACATCCTTGAATATTCAGTTCCCAATCCCAGTCACCATGCAGTCATGTTTATATAATGGCAATTAAGTTTACTCATGTATCTCCAATAGTGTCTTTAGGTCATCTATCTTGTTGCAAATACTGCAAGTATTCAGGTACAGTGCCCTTAACTCTTTTGGTCATCATTCTGCTTTTGAAGCAAACTCAATGTGCTGCTTTGTTCCTGGTCTTCTAGCCTCCAAGGCAACTTTTCAACTTCTTGTTACCAGCTTTATTTTCTTCCCATTTGGATTACTTCTCAAGTTCTCAGTACCCTGACAAGTTAGTTTAACAATTTAATTTAATGGAGTGTATAGAGATGAACTATTTCCTCTCGTTCTCCCTCTAGTGGGAGAAGATGAGGCATAGCTTTAAAATTAGGGCTAGGTCTTTCAGTAATAAGGTTAGTGAAATAACTCCACAAAGGCCAGTATCCCATCACCAAGTCTCAGTACTTTACACAGATTCAACTAACTCAAAGCTGGCTCCTAGAATGAACAGAACTCCTGACACTCTGTTTGCATCTGTCAGCCAGGCGCCCAGGTTAACAGCCCCAATCAGGGGAATTATATTCAATGAGGTTCACCTCATTGTTCCAATCACAACAGTTAGTAAGAACTTTCTCAAATATAGATTTATAGATAAATTACTGAGACAGAAGTACAAAAATCACAGAGGTGCAAGATCTATATAGTCACAACAATGGGAGACTTTATTATCTCAGTATTGAATATGGCAATGATTTTACTGAAAGGGGAGGGTCACATCTCAGAAATATGATCATAGCATCAATAGTTATGGAAAGGGACAAGGTGTAATTTAAAATTAACAAAAGTAACTGAAGGAAATCCATAACTACCAACAAACGGGAGGAGAGTTAAAAGCCAAATACAACAGATGCTGAAAATCTGAAATAAAACAGATGGTGGAGGAGAAACGATACCTGGTAGCAATGGTGGAAAGAGAAGCATAATTAACATTGAGTACTAAGAAGAAGTCACATGTCCTTTAATTCTGCTTCTTTTCCGATTGGTGCCAAAAGGACTGAAAGATGCAGGTTTAATGCTCTGGTGGTATTTCTTTTAAAAAGACTGAATCTCTTGGTCTACGTAAGGACAGCCCAATCTAGATCTGACATGGGTAAATGGTGCTTTAGCTCAAGTGAGTGAATTTTTCTGCTGAGGCAACAGAGGATGAGGTCAGTGCAGTTATGTCGAAGTGAAAGACTTCTAAAGTAACACATAATAGGCCTTTTCTTTAGCCAAACTGATGCCCATGGATAAGAAATATACACAAGAATACAAATTTGCCCAAGGGACAGATAGCAAACTGCTGTGGTGAATGACTTTTCTTCAGTCTACAATGGGAGTCCCATGATGCTGTACCAGGACAACCATTTCTGATATACATGAATGACTTGGGTCTTTGGGTTACATATTACAATTCCAAAATTCCTGACAACATTAAACTTTAAGGGTAGCAAACATTAAGGAAGATTAGTAATGGGTTGGTGGAACAGATGGATACATAACAGATGAAATTCAACACAGCTGATACATTTTGGAAGGAAGAATGGAAAGACAACTGAAAAGAGACTTCAAATGTGCAGTGGCGGTGCATATTGAGCCAGAGACTCACGTTCACATTCCATCTGCTCCAGAGATGCATCATAACACATCTGAAGAGATTGTTTGAAAATGGCTAGACTGTGCCTCCTTAAAATGAAAAATGGTCAAAAACTGAATTGAGGGGGCTTCTGTGGTGCAGCAGTAGTATCCATACCCCTGGACCAAAAGACCTGGGTTCAATTCCCACCTACTTCGCTATGTGCAACTACATCTCTGAACAGGTTGGTTAGAAAAATAGGTTGATAAAAAATATTCAAAAAAGGAAAAAAAAAGAGACAATACAGGCTACATGGCATCATTTTAAAAGGGATACTTCTGCACAAAACCTTGCAAGTTGGTAGGACAGGATTGCAAAGCAGTTAAGAAAGTTCATGGAAGCCTGTGTTTTATGAATAGAAACAGAGGAGAAAAGCAGGAACGTTATGCTAAAACGACATCAGCTCAAATGTGTAGAGTCCAATTCTTGGTATCATACTTTAGGAAGAGTGTAAGACATTAGAGAAGGTACAGAATGATAGTTCTAGCTGCCAAGGCAAGTGAATGTTGAATTTTTAAAAGGAAACGTTCAGTAGGAGTGATTAATTGATTTAAGAACCTCAAATGTGAAATAAAAGTGAAACAAAAAAAATTATTTTGTGCAAAGTTTTGTAAACCTATTTTATTCCCTTAAAATAGAGAGCAAGGATTGCTCTTCCTCCAATGTACATAGTGGGGACACCAGGAATTTTCAAACTCTGCTCATCGCAGATAAAATGAATATGTCCATGCCCCATAACTTTGAACTTTCCTTTGTCAAAGGGTGTGTTAAAAAAATTAAACAAAAAATGTGGGGTAAAATTGTTCCCTATTGCCTTCTCCATGGCAACACCTCAACCACAGTGGATTTGCCAATACATCAAAACCCCTCCCGGCGTAACATAAATTACTTCCCTATTTTGTGATGATACTATGGCTTTAAGAGGTGTATTTTGTTCTTTTTTTAAAAAAAGAGACATTTTAAGGCAGAGGCGTTGAGCTGTCTATTGAAAGCCAATAAAGTAAACAGCTTCTGAGGCCTTTTTTTAAAACCTGGAACAATAGAAGCAGCTTAAATGGGTGTGGAGAAAGTGAGGACTGCAGATGCTGGAGATCAGAGCTGAAAAATGTATTGCTGGAAAAGCGCAGCAGGTCAGGCAGCATCAAAGGAGCAGGAGAATCGACGTTTCGGGCATAAGCTTAAGAAGGGCTTATGCCATAAATGCCGATTCTCCTGCTCCTTTGATGCTGCCTGATCTGCTGCGCTTTTCCAGCAACACATTTTTCAGCCTAAATGGGTGTGGCAAGCTCCCTCAGGAGCAGTGCTTTTAGTTTTAGTTTATCAGTAATTTTTGCTGGGGTCTTGAAGCTGGGTGGAAGCTGCAGTACATCGCTCCCTCTGAGTTGTCTCCTGGACTGGAGAATATCTTGTGAGACAATCTATTTTTCTGAACTTACCTTTGTCAAAGGATGTGTTAATGAGATGTTACCATATTGGAGTAGTTACTGTTTGGCAGTTAAGTAATCTACTATTCTCTTAAGTTTTTCAATCGAGGCAAGTTATTCCAATTCCTCCTTTCTTTTGATGTATTTGAACTATAGTATATGAATAAAATGTATTTTTCTTCAAATCCAGTAGTTTAATCAATCAAATTGCATCCAGAATGCAACACCTTACACTTAATGGACCAGGCCAGACCCCTCAAAATATTTTAAGAAGGTAGCCTTCTTATTTTAAAAGCAGATGTGAAGTGGGTATTCAAGATGTGGCATAACTGGTCAAACCACTCAGTTTTAAGCAGAACAGAATTTATTTAAACACTACAGTTGAAACATAAACAAAATAGTGGAATTTAGAATAACTTAACTATTGGAAAGCCTAGGCAAAAGTGAGGACTGCAGATGCTGGAGATTAGAGTGGTGTTGAAGGTGGTGATCATTCCTGATGAAGGGCTTTTGCCCAAAATGTCGATTTTCCTGCTCCTCGGATACTGCCTGACCTACTGTGCTTTTCTAGCACCACTCTGATGTATTGGAAAACTTAACTGACCCGATACAGTAACTATTTCTAATTAACTATTCCAATACGGTAACATCCCATAAACACATCCTTTGGCAAAAAGGTAAATTCAAGCAGCTCTTCCAGAGAGAGATTTCACAGAAAGTCAAAGGAATCCTTCACTTAAGTTTGCCACTCTTGGACTCCATCATCTTGTGACTGCTCCAGCTAACAACCAACTAGAAAATCTGAATTGGGAGAATGGCCACACCCTTTCCATTGTTAAACTACACTCTTCGGTACCTCTGCCTTTACAACCTCTCTTCAAAATAAAACAAGGACAAAATAATTCTCTTAATGTGACAGTATCATCACAATTTACCTTTAATATAAGAAAAAGTTAGGATCTGGACTATCTTTGTATTATATTGAGGGGTTTAGTCTGATCCATAACAATTTGAAATTTGGTATTCTTGACTTTGCCCTGATGAATGCAACATGAAAAGCTTCAACAGTACAAAATTTTCAAAGACTATAAATAATGAGTATTTTATTTTTGATAGGCACCAGAATTGGCACATGCAATGCTGATCAGCCAGAACACTGCAACTGACTGGGTTGTTTAAAAGAGTCACACTTCCAATCCATTATTGGTTTCGTCTTTTATGGCACTAGGTGCTGCATGGTTAAGTTTAAAAACCATTGAGGAATGCTAGCAAATGCATTCCTTTGAATACTAGTGAATGCTGGGTGAGTGGATCAGGTGGGTAAGTGGGCAAGATGGGAGGTGGTAGTGGTTCTAGTGTTTCACTGGTCATGGGCATAAGTGGGTTTGATTAGTTGAATAATCGGGTTGATGGCTAGGGAGGGAGTCAGTGCAGAGGCAGTTGGGTGGTTGCCGGTCAGTGGGTTACTAGGTGGTCAGGGTTAGTCAGGCTGGGTTGCATGATTGAGGAGGGTAGGGTAGGGTAGGGTAGATCGGTGACAAGGGAGTCAAATAATTAAGTACTCAAGTTAACTCACGGTTAGCCAGTCAGGTCAGGGCTGATCAATTGTGTAGTTACCTAGATGTAGACTAGGTTTTAATTTGTCCAACATTTCCTTCTAACTCCCCAGGTATATACTATGGAACTGCTTAAAATCTCCAATGCTAGCTCAGAGCTGGAGACCTCCACAATGGAAACCAGGAACAGAGTAACTGAGTGCCATAAATTTAAGTTCCCACATGAGTGCACGTCAGGACTTCTTTATGGTCCTAACATGCATCTTCAATCATACCTCTGATGATCCAGAGACCTGATCTGCCCAACGATTTTTTAAGTTAAAAGATTCAAGGCATATATGGAGCAAAGGCATTAGTTGAGGTAAAGATCAGTCATAATCTAACTAAATGTAGGCAGACAGGAGGCTGGAAGAACACTTCAAGCCAGGCAGCATTAGGTGGTGCAGAAGTCGACGTTCCAGGACGGGGGTGGGGGGAGTTACAGATAAAGGAGGAGGCGGGGGCAGAGTGATGAAGAGGAGATAGCTGAAGACAGATAGAGGGTACGACCTGGCTGGGAGGGCTGTAGGGTGCCCAGGCGGAAGATAAGGAACAATATCTTATCTTCCTTCTGAGCACCCTATTACCTGGAGGACTCAACATGGAGTTCTCCAATTTCAAATAACCTCCTTCACAGTCCCTCTCCCTCACTTCCACTGCTCCCTGCCAACAAACAGATTCATTCCCCCACTGACTAATCAGCATACCCTCTACCTGTCAAGACCACTACGCTATTCATTTGATCATGGGCTTTAAATTCACTTTCCCAACGGTTCCCACACACCTCAAGACACCAAAACGTCTGCCTGTTTCAGCCTTAAAAATATTCAACAAAGTCATATTCATAACTCTTCTGTGGTAGAAAATTTCAAGGCTTGTAACCTTTGAGTTAAGAAATTTCTACTTAGCTCTGAATGATCACACCTTTACCATAAGACTTATCTTTGCAGTTCGATTCCCTAGCTATTGCAAATAACCCCTCAGTGTTGATCTTTTCAATGCCTTCAGAATCTCATATCGTTTTAATGAATTCACCTTCTTTTCCTTCAAATTGTGGAAAATATGGCTCCATTTACTTTGTTTCTCATCATAGCATAACCCTTTCATTTTAGGCAATGGAAAACTGAAGGAAGCAAGGTAAAGTGAGGAACAGCATGCAAAATTGTACAAAAATATTTCTTACGTCCAAATGTTTCTGGTTGATTTCGTAGATTATTTGCAGGTGTCTCGGCAGAAGACGTTCAAACATCTGAACAGGCCAGCGTTCTAGAGCCTCAGGTAGCACTGTGTGGTTGGTATAAGCACAGGTCCGTTTTGTTATATCCCAAGCCTTTTAAGAAAAAAAAACACAGCACAAGATTTACTTGAGACACAATAACAGTACGAGAGTAATTTGTGACACAATATGTGACAAATACAAGTGTTTTGGTGATTCAGGTAAGTGTAGTTCTACGGTTCCCAAAGTTGACCACCACTAGGCTTTTTAAATCATGTCTAGGCCTGTTGTGGTCTAATTGATAATGATTGCTTGCTACGATTAGTCAAACAACCAGGATGGTAGAAGGCAAACCAATTGGACTATACGGGCTTTGGTCTTTGTTCACATTCAATGGTCTCATTTTAAATGGTACTTTAGACAATCATTTAAATAGAGCTGAAAATGTGTTGCTGGTCAAAGCACAGCAGGCCAGGCAGCATCTCAGGAATAGAGAATTCGACGTTTCGAGCATAAGCCCTTCATCAGGAATTATGCTCGAAACGTCGAATTCTCTATTCCTGAGATGCTGCCTGGCCTGCTGTGCTTTGACCAGCAACACATTTTCAGCTGTGATCTCCAGCATCTGCAGACCTCATTTTTTACTCAAAGATTTTAATCATTTAAATAGACCCCAGATCCAAGTAATCCAACTAAAAGTGAGTATTAATTGCAACTCAGAATTAATTGGAAGCCATTAGCAGTTGATCACAAATGACAATGTGATACTGCCTCTGCAGTTAAGTTGAATTATTTTAGAATCATTAATCGGGGTGTGTGCCTTACTTGTGTTAAGCAGCTGGTTTGAGGCCAGTGAAACCCACTTGGTTAACTAATATTCTTTGGGGAAAGAAACTGCTGCTGTTCCTACCTACAGCAATGTGACTGACCTTTGATTTGCTAGGCCATTTGAGAGAGCAGTTACTCAGTTGTACTAAACCATCACTCAAGACGGACAGCAGCAGTTTAACATAAAAGAACACCATTTTTCAGGATAACAAGAAATGAACTATAAATGGCAACCTGTTCTGTAATCCTTGGGCCTGCAGAATGAACAAAAATTTGGAGAGAAATTTTGTAGATTAAAGACAGCCAACACTCAAACATGGATCTAAATCTAAAATGTTTTCCTGATACATAGTACTGGATTGCTTTGTTTCCTCCTATCTCAATTCAAATTGTTTCTGATGGACAATATGATACTGTGCTTCCTCAGTGTGCTGTTGACCTTTGCCCTCCTTGAACAAAAATAGATAAAACGATTTGAATTGTTATTTATGGCAGTTAAATTTTCAATTTCAGATTAAGTTAAGCCTTCTGCTTTGAATGGCTGTTTTAAATTATTCAGTCTAAGCATGTCGGCAGACTGGCAAGGCCAGCATTTGCTGGTCACTCTTAGTGGCCTTGATGAAGCTTTATAGTTTGGAATGGCTTGCTAGGGCACTTCAAAGATCACACCACATCGGTATGGATTTGGAATTACACGTAGTCTAGACCAGGTAGAATGCAGGCTTCATTCCACAAAGAACACTTATGACCTAACTGTGCTATACTGGCCAAATAGCAGCTGCTTAAGGCAAAGGCATAACAGAGTAAACTTCCCTGCTGTGGATGCAGGCAAAGCAGAAGGGCATCTGCCCTAACAGACTGTGCAAAAGATATCCAGTGATAGACCAGGGCAGTCAGACTTGGTCCAACAAAAAACCAAATCACTTATGTAAACTAAGTCTTGCTTTTAAGATTCCTATATAAATATAAAAAGATCGTATGGAATGAATAGTCAGCATTTCAAATCTGAATTAATCCTATGAGTCATTATCTCGATGACAAAACTGGCTTCGGTTATCTGGTCTAACATATCTTTATGTGGCTCAGTGCCCTCTTTCAAATTTTGACAGATAATATTCATGTCAAGATTCTTTTAAGTGTTGTACTATATTAAAGGGAATTTATTTGAAAATGCTAAATGGAATTGAATGGTCAAACCCATACCTTTTCCCAATCAAGCTTCTCGACATCTACTAGAATTCTCATCAGTTCAGGAATGGCAAGGGCAGGGTGGGTGTCATTGAGCTGAATGGCAACCTGTGAACAAAGGAACATCAACCTTAATACATCAAAAAGATTATCAGGCTTACTGAACAATTGGGAAGAGTACAGAGACTGAGTAACAGCAACACAGGCCATTAAAGCAACTCTCCAAGCTTGACTCCAGTTCTGTTCATAAACTGGACAACTGGATACGAGTATTCATTCTTGTGCTCGTAAGTTGAAAGCTTTATTTCCTCCACTTGTACGCAGGGAATTTTGTTATTAATCTGTGGCAGTGGTAGGTAGCACTTCCCCTCAGAGTCTAGAGGTTATGGTTTCAAGGTCTAAATCAGAGACATGAGAATCACCTGTGCTCACACACACTGAATTAGGAAGTGTAGTGATCAATTTTGCCAAGAAGAATGAGAGAGGATTCAAAAAATGTTACAATTCCAGAGGGGGTGCAGAAGTAGGAGGACCTATGGATATATGTGCACCAACTATTGAAGGTGTTCAGGCAGATTCAGAAAGTTGTTAATAAAACATACGAGATCCTGGGCTTTATAAGTATAGGAGTTGGCGAGTCATGTTGAGGTTGTACAGGACATTGGTAAGGCCTCTTCTGGAATACTGTGTTCAGTTCTAATTGTCCTGTTATGGATAGGATATTATTAAACTAGAAAGGGTTCAGAAAAGATTCAGTTGGATGATGCCAAGTATGAAAGCTGTAACTTACAAAGAACAGCTGGATAGTTTGGGACTCTTCCACTGGAGTGCAGGAGCTTGAGAGGTGACTTTAGAGGTTTATAAAATCACAGGGGATATAGATAGGGTCAATGTATTTGTCTTTTGTCTAAGATGGGGATTTCAAAACTAGAGGGCATATTTTTAAGATGAGAGGAGACAGATTTAAATTGAAAAGGGAGGCCAATTTTTTTTTTTAAACAAACAGAGGATGGTTTGTGTGTAGAATGACCTTCCTGAGGAAGTGTTGGATTAGGGCAGCTACACAACATTTAAAAGACACTTTGATAAGTACATGAATAGGAAAGGATTGGAGGGATATGGACCAAGAACAGGCAATTGGGACTAGTTTAGTTTGAGATTATGATCGGCATAAACTGGTTGGACCAAAGGGTCTGTTTCCGTGCTATGTAAGGAAATTAGGATAGACACAAACATTAGCTCAGCCTCCCAGCTTTAGGAAGAACGTGAAGGTATTAAAGATTCACAAGAATGGTTCCATGGATAGAGACTGTCAGTCACATGGTTAAATTGAAGCTGGAATAGTTTTCCTTGGAGGAAAGATTAAAAAGGAGAGTTGACAGAAATACCAAAAATCACAAGGTGTCTGGACAAAGTAGATACAAGGAGAAAGTGAGGACTGCAGATGCTGTAGATCAGAGTTGAGAGTGTGGAGTTGGAAAAGTACAGCAAGTCAGGCAGCTCATGCCCAAAATGTCGATTCTCCTGCTCCTCAGATGCTGCCCACCCTGCTGTGCTTTTCCAGCACCACACCCTTGACAAAGTGGATATAAGCAAAAGAAACTAGAAGTATTGAGAACCAGAGGGTACCAAGTTAGGATGATAAGCAAAAGTAGTAATGATGAGACTAAGAACAATTTTTCCATGTGGGGAATGTTTAGCTATGAAATGCTTTGCTGGTGTGTGTTGGTGATAGATTCAATCATAGCTTTCTAAAGAAAATCAGATAAGTCTCTGAAGAGAGCAAATGTGTAGGGCTGCAAGAAAAAGGTAGAGGAGTTAAGTTCAGTTGTTCTTGCAGCACACACAAAATAGGTTGAATTATCTCCTTCTGGACTGTAAGTATTCTGTGATTCAATGATTCTATACTCTTGCTGCCAAATGCAGATGCGTTTCTCACAACTTTCAGTAATTTAATCTGCTGTTTCTGCTTGGCATAGCAAACTGCCCCATTAGCATTCTGAATTCATTGATTACGGTTTTGAAACAATTGCTTATTTAGGCAATCTGTTTGTCATGCTGAGTCATCACTACACCAGTGCAGCATTTTTTTTTAATATCAGACATAAAATCTGATCCACTGACTGAGATGTGGTAAAACAAGAGACAATGAAAGAAACAGGCATCAATAAGAGAGAGAGAAAAGGGAGAAAGACTAGAAATAGAAAAAACAAGTCGATTACACAGCCCCTTGAGTCTCTTCCACAGTTCAAACCAGATCCTGGCTGTTCTCCTACCTGCAGGTTATTTTCCCAATATGAATGGATAGGCTGATAAATTTCTAGTCATGAAAAGCTATCAACATACAAAACAGATAGCCTGAGGCATTAAGCCATAATAGCACTGTTAGCCATTTAGACACTTAAGTCCAACTCCCCAGCTACACAAGTTCACTTCCTCAAGGACCTATCCAATTTTATTTTGAACACATTGACTACTGCTGCTGCACAATATTCTTATATAGTGTGTTCCAGGTCCTTACTATTTACTGCATAAAAATGAACTTTGGGGCGGCACGGTGGCACAGTGGTTAGCACTGCTGCCTCACAGCGCCAGAGACCTGAGTTCAATTCCCGCCTCAGGCGACTGACTGTGTGGAGTTTGCACGTTCTCCCCGTGTCTGCGTGGGTTTCCTCCGGGTGCTCCGGTTTCCTCCCACAGTCCAAAGATGTGCGGGTCAGGTGAATTGACCATGCTAAAATTGCCCGTAGTGTTAGGTAAGGGGTAAATGTAGGGGTATGGGTGGGTTGCGCTTCGGCGGGTCGGTGTGGACTTGTTGGGCCGAAGGGCCTGTTTCCACACTGTAAGTAATCTAAGAACTTCTTCACATTTCTTGTCCAAAACCTGAAATCAGACAAGGAAACAGATTTTCTACTTCTTGTAAACCTCTCAATCTTGTAAAGCCCTATTGAACCTCCTCTCAAAACTCTTCGCTCTTTCTCCAATCTAACTTCGTAACAAAATCCCTCATCCCTGGAATCATTCTAGTAAATCTCCAAGGCCCTCACATCCTTCCTATAGTGCACTGACTTGAACTGAGTTGTAATACTCTAGCTTTGCTTCATCAAAACTTCATAAAGGGTTCAGTATAACTACCCTGTTTTTGCACTTGCCAAGTTGATAAGCTTGAAGAGAAGTCACAATTTGTTTTATAAATAATACGTTATTTAAATTTTAAATTGGTTTTTGTCAGACTAAAACATTACCACTGCCAATCAAAAAGATGGAAGTTGCCTACAATGTTTGGCAAGTTCCAGTCAGCAGTTAACAAGCGAAATCTCATATCCTTACAATGTACAAAGCTTACAGTCAACAAACCTAAATAAAAGTCAACGAAAGGACTCTCATTCCTGATTAAGGGCTTTTGCCCGAAACATCGATTTTCCTGGTCCTCAGATGCTGCCTGACCTGCTGTGCTTTTCCAGCACCTCTCTATTTTGGAAAGGATTCTCCAGCAGAGTCTAGTAATCAAAGAACTATCAAAACTCATTAAGCCTGAAAACTGACTCAATAGCTAACCATCTATCTTATAGAAGGAAGATGATTTTGACTAGGTTTCCCCATTAAAGTGGCTCATGCAGGAAACTTATTTCTGGTCTTTGAAAAGCTCTAATTAAACGTTCCTTAAGTCAATCCAGTCTCTAGTAAGAATCAATCTGCTGTTAACATTGAGTTAATGTAAAGAGAACGCAATATGTAACACCATAACCAGACTTCAGGTTTAACTAAGCCGGTCTCAAGTCCAAGTAAACCAGTTGTGAAAGACATTTTGCATTTAACTGAAAAGTGGACCATACTGCTGCGTCTTAATCAAGTTTGAAGGGAATTCTGAAGCTTCTACCTTGGAAAATAAACCCATCTCAATCTGAGCTCTCATGGAAAAGAACCTCCTTCATTGGAAATCCAAAGAATTCCTCTACTTTTCACCTTATTGGAAATACCTAGCTGATAGGTGAAAGATCTCATTGAAGATTACTCATTACCTGTTAGTCTTTAGTTATATTTTACTCTGGCTTGATTCACTCATCTTTTTGAAAGTAATCTTCTTCCAATTTGGAAATTTTACTTGCTGTTCTTAATTATGAATTTCTACCTTACGATAAGTACATGTTCCCTCTTACTCAAATGCTCCCCCATTGACACTTGGTCCATCTGACTCACTTCAATCCTCAACAACAGATCCAGCAATGTCTGCTTCCTATTTGGATTATACTCCAATTAAGTTCTGCTAAGTAATCATCCTTGGGCAACTCACCTTGTCTGGGAAAGTTTCAAATGAAGTGCGGACTGGATCCCGACAACCAAACTTTGAAGACTTGAAGCGACGGATGATGTCCTGGAGCGAGGCGGCTACCACAAAATATTCTTGCTTTAAACGGAGCTCTTTACCTTCAAAGAACTAAATTGTTGATTGTTTAAAGAGTCATAACTTTCTGTCACAAAATCAATAAAAACATAAGGTAAATGCACCTCAACAACTATTTAGTCTTACCATATTGCATGGACTCAACCATTGTGGGTGGGAGTTGCTTAAAGGGTGCGAGTGACACTGCAGCAGCTTCACATTTTACTTGGTAATCATTTCATAAAAGGAAATGACCTTGGGTCTATCTAACCCCTTTACTCAGGCAATTCCTTTGGCGAATTTCTAGTAAGCTTGAATCTCACTCAAGAAAATATCCAGCTACTTCTTGATACTTTTTGTTCCATCTCCGATAGTAGTAATTTGTTCCAAACACTTAACACACAATACCATTTCGGTTAAGACTAAATTTCCTCCTGCATTTTGTTGTTCTTAGTTTATAAATATGACCCCAATTCTGAAATTATGTAGAATTATGTAGAAAAGCTCACTTGACTCCAAGCCTTTCAAAATATTAAACTTTTCTGACATTCACTCTCAGAATTTTCTTTACACAAAAAGAGGATTCTTCCACGAGAGAGATTCAAATCCTAAAATTGCTTCAAGCTCACTTCTACTTATCCAGTCTTTTTAGTTCAGGATTTTAAAAACCAGAATTCAAGCTCTAACTCTCTCCACATCACCAATTCAGATACATGGTTATAAGTCCAATAATACTATCAGTACATTACTGTGATCCATGAAAACAGACCTAAGGTCACATCCATTTTAACTACTTACCTCAAGTGCCAAAGCCAAACTTTCCAACATAACCACCAGAGAAGATCAGCATGTGCTCTTTTTACACAAGGAGTGGCCATTACTAAATATCCACTCAGTTACTTAGAATTAAATAAAGTGCAAGGCAAGCACATTATTCATCCTAACTATTCTATGTTTTGGTCTATGCACAACATGATACCCCTCCTGCTCTCCTTCAGTTAACCCTACCAGCATATTCTCCTATTCCTTCCTCTTTAAACATGCTTAGCTAGCTTCCCCTTAAATGCAATGATGCTGCACACCTCAACTACGAGGTGGTGGGAGGGATCCAACACTGGAATCCCAACTGCTGACAGCAGAATATCAAATAGACTAACTAATAAGCCAGCTGAAAGGTGATTGCCCCCATGAACACCAAAGCTCATAACCCTCCTGTTGGTGCTTCCAAGCCACCTCCTGACCACACTCAGCTATCTCCAGAACTTAGCAGTTATCCTCGTTGAAGGACACAGAACATACAGGCAGCAATAGCCATTGTTCTCAATGGTACTGCCAGCATTGGAAAGCTGATGGCGTCTGATGTGTGAATCACATATTAGTCCCAATATTAGATTAGACTTACAGTGTGGAAACAGGCCCTTCGGCCCAACAAGTCCACACCGATCCGCCGAAGCGCAACCCACCCATACCCCTACATTTACCCCTTACCTAACACTATGGGCAATTTAGCTTGGTCAATTCACCTAACCCGCACATCTTTGGGACTGTGGGAGGAAACCGGAGCACCCGGAGGAAACCCACGCAGACACGGGGAGAACGTGCAAACTCCACACAGTCAGTCGCCTGAGTCGGGAATTGAACCCGGGTCTACAGGCACTGTGAGGCAGCAGTGCTAACCACTGTGCCACCGTGCCGCCCACATTGTCCAGTTAAGTTCCTGACTACTCCTAAATAATGTCAGACCTCCCAGACAGCATTGATAGCAGGTTCCAGCTCCCACTGGTTCGCTCTCAGTGTGGGAAAGACCTGAAACAGGAAGCTAATCTTTCCCATTGTCTAGAGGAAATGAAGTTGAGGGCACAATAATGTTTGAAATGGAACTGTTACAAGAAGCAGCTTTATAAAAAGGTTGTGGATGGTGTGCTTACATTGTCATTGGGGTACAGCACTCGAGATATATTCTCTGCCAGGTTTCGATCTAACACAGCCTGGATGTAGTCACCAACATTAACTAGTAAAACAAAACACACAAGTTCTTCATTTAAATCAGTTGATCATAATTTCATTTCAGAAAAAGCAAAACTCACAAATGCTACTACCTTATCTTCTGACTATGGCAATAATGGCCAAGTTATAAGCACTCCTTCCTTGGAGGTGGAAAATTATGGATTCAGGTCCCATCGCAGAGACTGAAGCTGTTCATACATACTTCCAATTTACTACTGAGGAATTGGAGGTGCTATTCTTCAGAGGAGATGTTAAACTATCATGCCAGCAACATTTTTATTTCCTTTTATCAGGTTATGGTGCTAAAGCAACACTTTAATTGCTTGTTGTAATTATACTAACGAAAATACTTTTGTAGAAAATTGCAATGAGGTAAAATTTCACATCAAAATACTAAATGAGAAAAATGAAATAATTTATATTTATGGGACAACTTTTTTAAAAAAAGTGAAAATTTTGACTTGCATTACCTCAGGTCTTCTTAAAGCTCTTACAACTAATTTATTTTCACATAATTGCTGTGATATTGTGGAGCAAGCGGCTGGGAATTTGCACACAGCCAGGTATTTAAGCCAACTAAAGTTCATGGGAATCGGGTGGCAGGATTAGGGAACAGCAGATGAATTAATATCTTAATATTCCAGTCAAGTATAAAAAAAAATCATATTAGATATAGACAACTGGGATCAAATGAATATCAAACAACAAAGAGTGTAGGGGTATTCTTAAGAGGGAATCGAGAAGCAAAGAGAGTATGTGAAAGAGCCTTTGCAGGCAAGTTTAAGGATAATCCAAAGAGATTCTACAAGTACATTACGAGCAAATGTTTAATTAGAGTGAGTAGAGCACCTTGAAAGGACAACATAGTCATCTTTGTATTGAACCTCAGGAGATGGGAGAGAAATTAAATGAATATTTTGCATCAGTTTTTACTGCAAAGAAAGAAACTGAGGCTACAGAACTCCATGAAATAAATTTTGATGGCTTGAAAACAGTTTACATTAGTCATAGATAGAATCCCTACCGTGTGGAAACAGACCATTAGGCTCAACAAGTCCACACCGACCCTCTGAAGAGTAATCCACTCAGACCCATTCCTCTACAGTATTACTCTAGATTTATTCCAGACTAATGCACCTAACTGACATATCCCTGAACACAACGGGCTATTTAGCATGGCCAATCCACCCAAACCCGACATCCTTGGATTGAGAGGACGGTGCGCCGAAGTCTTAGAAAACAAAGATAGATAAATCTCAGGGACGTGCATCCCAGAGTATTCCAGAAACTTAGGGAGGAAATTGCAGGATCCCTAGCTGAAATATTGATATCATCTGTAACCACTGGTGAAGTGCTGGAGGATTGGAGAGTGGCCAGGGTTGTGCACTGTACCTTTAAGAGAGAGTGAAAGCTGGCAAGCACATATCAGGCATAAAGTGAACTGGACAATTTGAAGATGTAACGTTTGGGCTGTAACTTAGATACTGAATTGTTTTCACAGCAGTTAGAATTTAACCAGTTTAAATTATGCCCCAAGATACTAAAACCCAATTGAATTTGAATTTTACTGTTTTGACAACATTGAACCAATGAAATGATCTGATGTTTTGGGATATAAAAAGTAGGCATTTTGGATAGTTAGCCAGAGAAACAGCACCTTCTGCCATTGTCAGACAGATTGCCCGAAATCTCTCTTAAAAAAAACGATACCTTTTCATATGAAAAATCTGTGCAGAAGACCAAAGATGATCTACAAACAGAGGATCGACACTGCTGTTTTTTTGAAAATTGATCTAGTGTAAATTTAAGAGGGGCTTTGTCAGATCAGTATATTGTTATAGCGTGGGAGGTAGATTAAAAAAATCTTTAAGACAGAGGAGGCTTGGTGTTGTAAACAGTTGTTGTTTAATGTTCACTTTTAAAGTCAGAGAATAAAATTGTTATTTTTTTTTCTTTAAATAGTGGAATTTGGCGTAGTTCTCGGTCACACATACTTTAACAAAGTATGAGGTGATGTGAGCTTTTCTTGTGTTTGGCTTAGTTAGCAGAAGGGTTTACCCAGTGTCATAACACTTTATTTAAGAAAGACTGCAAGGAGAAGCCTGGGAACTACAGTGCTGTGAGATTGACATCAGTGGTAGTTTAATTGTTGGAGGTGATTCTGAAAGATAGGATTTACATGCATCTGGGGAGGCAAGGAATTATTAGGGATGGTCAGCATGGTTTAGCGTCTCGGCCTCCACTGCATTCTGCGGCAATGAATTCCACGGGCCACCACTCTCTGGCTGAAGAATTGTCTCCGCATTTCTGTTCTGAATTAACCCCCTCTAATTTTAAGGCTGTGTCCACGGGTCCTAGTCTCCTCACCTAACGGAAAAAATTTCCTAGCGTCCACCCTCTCCAAGCCATGTATTATCTTGTAAGTTTCTATTAAGTCTCCCCTTAATCTTCTAAACTCCAATGAATACAATCCCAGGATCCTCAGCCGTTCCTCGTATGTTAGACCAACCATTCCAGGAATCATCCTTGTGAATCCCCGCTGGACACGTTCCAGTGCCAGTATGTGGGGTGGGGACCAAAACTGGACACAGTACTCCAAATGGGGCCTAACCAGAACTTTATAGAGTTTCAGTAGCACAACAGTGCTTTTATATTCCAACCCTCTTGAGATAAGTGACAACATTTCATTCGCTTTCTTAATCACGGACTCAACCTGCATGTTTACCTTTAGAGAATCCTCGACTAGCACTCCCAGATCTCTTTGTACTTTGGCTTTACGAATTTTCTCACTGTTTAGAAAGTAGTCTATGCTCTTATTCTTTTTGCCAAAGTGCAAGACCTCGCATTTGCTCACTTTGAATTCCATTAGCCATTTCCTGGACCACTCTCCCAAACTGTCTAGATCCTTCTGCAGCCTCCCCACTTCCTCAGTACTACCTGCCTGTCCACCTAACTTCATATCATCGGCAAACTTCACTAGAATGCCCCAAGTCCTTTCATCCAGATCATTAATATATAATGTGAACAACTGTGGCCCCAACACTGAACCCTGCAGGACACCGCTCATCACCGGCTGCTATTCCGAAAAAGAACCTTTTATCCCAACTCTCTGCTTTCTGTCAGACAGCCAATCCTCAATCCATCCCAGTAGCTCACCTCGAACACCATGGGCCCTCACCTTGCTCAGCAGTCTCCCGTGTGGCACCTTATCAAAGGCCTTTTGGAAGTCTGGATAGACCACATCCACCGGGTTTCCCTGGTCTAACCTACTTGTCACCTCTTCAAAGAATTCCAACAGGTTTGTCAGGCATGACCTCCCCTTACTAAATCCATGTTGACTTGTTCTAATCAGACTCTGTTCTTCCAAGAATTTAGAAACCTCATCCTTAATGACGGATTCTAGAATTTTACCAACAACCGAGGTTAGGCTTATTGGCCTATAATTTTCCATCTTTTGTCTTGATCCTTTCTTGAACAAGGGGGTCACAACAGCGATCTTCCAATCATCCGGGACTTTCCCTGACTCCAGTGACTCTTGAAAGATCTCAACCAATGCCTCCGCTATTTCCTCAGCCACCTCTCTCAGAACTCTAGGATGTATCCCATCGGGGCCAGGAGATTTATCAATTTTAAGACCTTTTAGCTTTTCTAGCACTCTCTCTTTTGTAACAGCAATCATACTCAACTCAGTCCCCTGACTCCCTTTAATTTTTGGGATATTACTCATGTCTTCCACTGTGAAAACTGACGCAAAGTACTTGTTAAGTTCTCCTGCTATTTCCTTATCTCCCATCACTAGTCTTTCAGCATCAGTTTGAAGTGGACCAATGTCTACTTTTGCCTGTCATTTGTTTCTTCTGTATTGAAAGAAACTTTTACTATCATTTCTAATATTACTGGCTAGCTTACCATCATATTTGATCCTCTCCTTCCTTATTACTCACTTTGTTATCCTCTGTTTGTTTTGTAGCCTTCCCAATCTTCTGATTTCCCACTGCTCTTGGCCACTTTATAGGATCTCTCTTTTTTTTAATACATTTCCTACTGGTTGTTTTGGACCAGTAGTGTTCTACAGGGATTAATACTGGGTCCACTTATTTTTAAATCATTTTACATAAATCATTTGGACGCGAATATATGAGACATGGTTAGCAAGTTTGCAGAGGACACCAAAATTGGTGCTATAGTAGACAGTGAAGACGGTTATCTAGGATAACAAAGAGATTGTGATCAATTGGGCCAATGGGCAGATGGGAGTTTAATTTGCATAAATGTAAGTATTGTATTTTGGTAAAATAAACAAAGGCAGGACTTATACAATGAGCGGTTGGGGCCTGAGTAGTGTTGTAGAACAGAAACACCGAAGGGTGATAATTCTTTGAAATTGCATCACAGATAGACAGGGTGGTCAAGGAAGCATTTAGCTCACTTGCCTTCATTGCTCAGACCTTTGAGCATAGGAGTTGGGATGTCGTGTTGAGGTTGTACAGGTTGTTGGTGAGGCTTCTTCTGGAGTAGTGTGTGCAGTTCTGGCCACCATTGTCATAGAAAGGATATTATTAAACTGCAGAGGGTTCAGAAAAGATTTACTAGGTTGTTGCTGAGAATGGAGGGTTTGAGTTATAGGAAGAGGCTGAATAAACTGGCACTTTTTATACAGGAGTGTGGGAGGTTGACCTTAGAGAAATTTATAAAATCAAGGTAAGGTGAATGGCAAAGGTCTTTTTCCTAAGGTGGGGGGGTTCAAAACATGAACAATTAAGGTGAGAGGAGAAAAAATTTAAAAATGGCATGAGGCGCAACTTCTTAAATACAAAGCATAGTTAGTACATGCAGTAAATTTCCAAAAGGAAGCTGTAGACAGGTACAGTTACAACATTTAAAACAGAGATTGGTTAAGTACATGAATAAGAAAGGCTTGGAGGGGTATGGGCCAAGGTGGGACTAGTTTAGTTTGGAGCATGGTCGGTGTGGACGAGGTGTTTCCATGCTGTACGACTCTATAACTGGTTGGAGTCCTACAGAGGAGAAAGTAAGATAGCTGTGATTGTTCAAAATTATAGGAATTCCTCAGAATAGTGTCTAAGCATTTTCAGCTACTTCATCAAAATGACCTGCCCTCCATAAAGGTCAGAAGTGGAGATATCAGTTACTTTTTGCAACTGTTCAGGTACTGAAGTCTACATCAATAGCCAGCAAGACCAAGGCAACATTCAGTTTGAAGTGATAAGTGGCAAGTAATATTTGTGCTCAAGTAGTGCCAAGCGATATCCACCTCCAACAAAAACGTGTCTAACCATATTCCCTTGACCTTCAACAATATCACTGTAATTGAATTCCCAGCTGTCAACGTACTGCGGGCTATTATTTACCAGAAACTTAACCAGACAGCCATATAAATATTATGACAACAAGACTGGGTTAGAAGTTGGGAATTTAATTGTGAATAACTCACCACCTGACTTCCCAACACTTGTCCATCATCTTCAAAAGTAGATGTCAGGAACATGATAGATTTGAACCCTAACCACCAACTCAAAATATTCACTTCATTCATTCAGACCCAAAATGGCAGCAGTCTGTACCATTTACAAGATGCGCTGCAGCAACCCATGCAGGTTGCTTTCATAGTAATTTGCAAATCCGTGGACTCTACCAAGTAGAAGGACAAGGGCGGCAGACATCAGTGAACAATACCATCTGCAAGTTCCCCTCCAAGTCACTGTGTTCTAACAGGATCATAACGCTGATCCTTCATTTTCACCAAGTTATGTCTTGGAACTTCCCAACAGCACAGTGTACCTATACCTCTCATGCCCTTTTAAAATTTTTATCCTCTCACGTATGATAGTTTAAAATGGCAGCTCGCCATAATTTCTCTCAAGGTCAGTTAAGGATGGCCATCACCTACATCCCATGAAAGAAATGATCCTGAAAACAAATAATATGACAATAACCACCTTGATTTTGGCATCTGTCCTGATTGCAACAGAGCGATAAATATTGGGAAGAATGGCGAGGATCCTCCCAATCTTTTCTTTGATCAAACCTTTCACTTCTTTCGATCAGTAACACTGAGCACTGCTGCTCCTGTTCCTGCCAGGTTGCAGGTCAGCTTCAGAGAACTGACAATGGCCACCCACTCCCATGAAAATCTTGAGAAAAGACAAGCTCTTAACAAGTTCCCTAACACCTTCAACAGGTCCAATAAGATGGATGACCACTTTTTCCACTCACTCCATGCCCTCATTTTTGTCCTTGAGAAAGTCAGAGATGAAGGTAGCAGCTAGATATGTAAGCCACTGATGCCTTTTTTTTTTAAAAAGGAATCATTCTGCCAACGTCCTGTCCCACTGCTGTGTTAGTGGCCCAGGCCTCATTACTACAAGTCCAGTTTTTCAACTGAAGCATTATCATACCAAACTAGGATGTAATACATCATGAAAAGAAACATATGCTAGCCTGCAACCTTCAATATCAAAAATATTTCACTTCACATATTGTAGTCGGACCAGTTAATATTGTCTATTATATACCCATTGTATACCAGGTCATAAATAATCCCTCATCTCCCTTTGCAGAGCCCTTTTTTACCATTTAATCAAAGGCCTACAATTTGGAGTGGATGTAGAATCTTATTGGAGAGCCCAAATTAGAGACAGAGTTATAATATCACACTCTTTTTCAAACTGTAACCCTATTGTTTAATGATTAGATTAGATTAGACTTACAGTGTGGAAACAGGCCCTTCGGCCCAACAAGTCCACACCAACCTGCCGAAGCGCAACCCACCCACACCCCTACATTTACCCCTTACCTAACACTACGGGCAATTTAGCATGGCCAAGTCACTGACCCGTACATCTTTGTGACTGTGGGAGGAAACCGGAGCACCCGGAGGAAACCCACGCAGACACGGGGAGAACGTGCAAACTTCACAGAGTCAGAGTCAATCGCCTGAGTTGGGAATTGAACCCGGGTCTCAGGCGCTGAGAGGCAGCAGTGCTAACCACTGTGCCACCGTGCCGCCCAAGGAATTAGAAATTCCAATAGGATAATATTGTTTTTACCGTCAGACAAGTCATCAATGCTGCCTGAAGTTTATTTTGCTAAAGGGTTGGCTGGATTGTATCTTCAATAACTAAACTAATAATGAGTTTCTTACAAAAATAAAAATGACAACTCAATTAGAGTGGTAGTTGGAGCATGAAAAAAAGTGAAGCCCTAGAAACTGATTCAGCCACTTATTTGTCTGATATTGCAAAGTCCTGCTTTAATTTATTATAAAAGTCTGGAGAACAAGAAACTAGCAAAAGGAGGGAGATACAGTGGAACTAATTGGAAGCAGGACTGGTTTCAACCACCTGCAAAATGAAAAGCCCATTTGTGCAAACTTCTTTGATGTTGTGAAATTTACTGCAGCCTACCAAAGTACAAGACGACAGTTTCAGAAATAAGAAATCAAATTATTTGTATAGTTGCATCCAACAGAGGTTGTTATGCAATACATGCAAGGGAAGAGCTTTTGCAGCACATTGGTAGTGTCCCTACATCTGGGTTAGAAGGCCTGAATTCAAGTCCCATCTGTACAAGGTGTGTTAAAATAGTCTGAACAGGTTCATTATAAAAAATACCAGTACATGAGGTACTAAAGAATTGTGCTGGGGTCACAAACGTGCTCCTAGCTACTCTAGCTACTGTATTTTGTACAGATTCTGGTCAGAAGTAGAACTTCTTTGGAAAATGATATTTTCACACAGATGTGAAAAATAGCAGAAGCCATTACTCTAGGATATTCAGTGCTACAGCATTAAAAAAAGGTAAAACTCATTGATCCCTAGACTTATTTCTTAGCTACAGATCTCACTTCTCTCAAGTCAGAAGGTCCGGGGGGTTCAATTTCGATCATAGAAATTTGAATACAAAGTTTTGGTTGAAAATTCTAGCATACTGAAACCAGAGGACAGCATTGAAGGAACACAGAATTCTTGATGGGTTCTGGCCAATTTTTATTGCTGTCACTGGAACAAAAAAAATCCTGGATATACCATCAACATATCAGCTGCAGCAGTTCAAGAAATTGGATCTCACAGGGTAGGTGGGACAGGGCAACAAATGTAGGCCTTTTCAGTGATGCCCGCTTCCCATGAAATAAAGAGCTATGAGGGAGTTCTGCCTTGTTTAAGGTCTATTTTTCAACTGAGACATCATATCAAGGCTTTATTTGCGAAGCATAACTTACATGTTGTACTACACAGTCCTTGCAAACCTCATGTGTGGTTAATCATGCAAACATCTTAAAAGGGACATTTCCTTGTGTACCCCTATGTGATATGTTCCTGACCGCATCATGGCCAAGCTCTGATGCAGCTTAGAGCGGGACTTCCCAGACTGTGGGACATTATTTCCCAGTCAGAGCTTCTAGGGTCGCAAGTTCCAAGGCAACAATGACAACTATAGAACTCAAAGCTGCATGACTCATTCAAATCCTCAGGTTAATTTTTTTCTAATGGTGGCTGTACACTAATGCACAGATATTAGAGATATGATGCTTGTTTCAATAAAAAACTATTAAGTAAACCTCCAGTTTAAACATTTCCCACCACACTCAACCTCACAACGGCCCTCCCCAGCTACTCAGCAGCTGAAGCACACCTCACGAACACCCCTCCAATTCAGAAGTCATTCCACCCCATCTCAGCTAACAGCTAAAGCCCATCCCCCAACTGCACAAACCACTCCCTGCTCAGAAATTCTCTTAACCCCAAATTCTCACGCTGGGCTCATACAAAATCTGCAGCATTAAAACGGAGTCACACGGGGCAAGAAAGTTTGAGAAGCGCTGACTTAGAGGCAACATTGTTTGAAGAGTTTTTATTTACGTATGACTTCTATGTTATTGTATTTAAACTGTGTACAAGTTCATCCCACAGTACCAAAGGTTGTCAAGCGTGTAATCTTTTCAACAGAGGTTCTCAGCACTTAATGGAGTATGTCACTCACCGACATACACAGCACCGTATAAAAAGGAGAAAAATGATAAGCAGAACTAACTAATTCCTGCAATTGAAACAAAGAGCAATTCACATCACAAAAAGATTAGTAAAGACTGGAAAGAAAACCTATTAGCTCTTCTTGCAATAAATTAAGCTTTAAAATCAGTATGACAATAAGAACTAACATTTATGTAGCGCATTTAAGCAAATAGAAATCACAGTGTGCTTTGAAAACAAAAGTGATTACTTTTAAAATAAATCTAAGCAATCTCCTAGCAATGGCACTATTTGAAAAGTTGCAGAAGATGTGCTTTATTTACCCTTTGACCAACACTTAAATTATCTGGACATTTGTCAACAGACTACTTCAAATGCCTTCAAGGTAAGGACTACTGATGCAAACCAAAAAGAAGAAGGTTCATTCATGAAGACACTAAACACATTGGGAGATTCATTTAATGAGTGTGTTCACTTCCCAATTTTAGAAGGCCTCATTTTAGGGACTTTGAACAGAATGTCAAATCAGTAGATACCTTGAAGTAGAACCTGATTTGACACAATCCAGGACTGAGTAACAGGAAATGGAATCTGTTTTCATTGTGTGTTTAAGCTTTTACACCACCACTCATCAATAATGAGTTTATTTGACAGGTTGCAAGCTGCTTTCGAAGCTGTAACCATGATGTTAGCTCTCCAAACAATCCTTTGGGAAGATGTTGCAACTTTTGGCAAAGGACTGCAGCCAATGACTGGGGAAGGTTCTTGGCGAGAGGTTGGAGAAGTTAGTCAACTGGATTCATTTTGGTACACTGCTTTCATCATTCACAAAACAGAAGTGGAACATTTGAAATTGTCACAGGTATCATTCAACAGTTTTCCTACTTAGTGGCAACCTCAAATAACAGTTGATGTTGTCCAGCAAAGTATAGTACTAAGGGAGTCTTATATTGCCAGATACTTCAGATTAGATGCAAACAGCATGCCATTTTAGATACACATAAAAGATCCCATGGCATTATTTTAAAGAATAGCAAACAAGTTCACTCTGACATCCTAGTGAACTCATCTATCAACCCTATCTAAACCAGATGAAAACCAGTCATTTATTTTTCTAGATGTTAGTGACGCATCATAAATCCTAGTGACTATACTTGATTGGCTGTGAAACACACTGAGAAACCCTGAGGTTGTGAAAAGTGCTATGTAAGTTCAGTCTCTCTTTTTAATCCAAATTGCTTCCACACATTGGGCTAAAAATTAATCTTTTTCTGTTTTAAATGTACGCCGTACTATTTTTAGAAGTGCCATGATGAAAACTTAACTCAGCAATTCCATTCAAGTACACAATACTATTTGTCTGTATTTTGGGAGATGGCAGTCACAACCTTTTTATGACTAATTCCTATATTTAGTTTCAGGGCCTGTTCCAGCAACACATTCAAATCACAGGTTACTCAACTAAATGATTAACACTAAGGCACTGCCCCATTCCCAGTATTCTTATCATTAAAAAGATATATATTCAACAGAAAATGAAAGGCAAAACAATTTTTAAAAAGAAAATATGTCCAATGATTTGTTTCCAGATTTACTTGTAGCAGTGTTCAAGATCAAACAATTCTGGAAGGTTAGCAATGCTGGCTATAAATATTGTTGGAGCAGCTTGTAACAATGCATGACTCACACAAAGGAGAATCTGCATTGTTGACATGCATCTGACTCCAGAGAGAAATTAAAACACACTCTAGAAGTAATATAGGGCTATCTATAAAATGTAACTTATTGAGTCATGGCCTCTATTTAATATTTTCAGTGATGTTTTAGGTTGAAAGGCAGTTTTCCATTAAATGATTTTTAATCACTGGAATGTTTTTCTGACTAGTGAACTATAGGCTGATTCTCAATGCTTTCAGGAGGGAGCTGGACCTGGTCTTGACTGGGGCATGAATTTCATTACGTCGAAAGTATGTGGTTGCATAAGTAAAATTTGATGCACGTGATGTTGGAGTGATTTTAATCATCTGAAGGGGATGAGGGGAATATCATGTTTTCCTTTATTGGCCTTAGTTTATTTTTGGCTTTATCCAGATGATGTCATGGCTGGGGTTGCAGGAACTAGCATTTATTCATGATGCACCAGTGCCTACGTGCCAAGGTTAACAGATCAGTTGATTTTTTTTGCAGCCCATCGCTTCTGCCCCATGTAATCCTTGCAGATTTTTTTAGTTGACTAGGCTGCAATGTTAGTGGCACTCTGAATGTCTGTTTCCATGTCTTTGTATAAAGCAAGGAGACTTCGCCTTGATTGCAAACCAAAGGTGTAACTCATCAATACTATAGCTGTTGAACAGCTCATGAATATTACACAAACTCCGGTTTAGAAATATAACTCCTGAACTGCTAGGATATCCACAATTCATTTCAGATAACAGCAGTCATTCAGATATTTCCTTACTAAATAAGCATTCATTAAGCATGCTAATAAAATGGAATCTAACTCTGGGAATTCTTTCTTCAAGCAGTGCAATGACTCGTTTTAGCTCACATTAACATCAGAATTAACTCCCTTACCACAGTAGTGATTCCTGAGAACACTGCCTTGACTTTCATTGAGCTGAACCCCAGGACTGACCATTACCCATCCCACTGTTTGACTTGGACAGACAGACACTCCCAATTGGTGGCTTATCAGACCGCTTACTAATTTCTGCGCAGCCATTTCACCGAAGTACCATAATTCCTGGCTGTACTAAACCTGCAAGCCCATTCCCTGGACTGTACTAATATAGACTTCTGGAACCTAAGTGGTCGACAGATTGCACCCAAGCTCCTTGACTGATGTGGGCAATGCCCTCATCTTACTGAGTCAAGACCCCCTAATTGAAGGCTGTCTTTTCCTTGACTTAAGGCTATAACTAGTGGACTCTGAGACACAATCATTTGTTTGAAATACATGCAAGTGTGTTTGCCACATATTTTGCACCATATGCCAGCAGTGTGCGAGACTGACATCCATTCCCTTGACTTATCAATATGGTCAACCAAATAAGAAGGCGAAACATACACAACACAGTTTCATCCCCTCGCACACAGTCAGATTTTTAAATGAAATCGTAAATTCATCTTTAAGTTTGAACAACTACTAAGTAAACCACCCAGAATTAGAAGCACATATCAAAAAAAGCAGCAGGCAGATTTGCAGCTATTGCCTCTTTATAGCTGGAGGCATTGTTTGTATTTTACGAACTGGGCCAACTGCTACTCCCTCTAGCTCACATTCTTTTCACTCTTCTCCAATAATAGTTTACCATTCTAAGAAGGGAATGCTAATACTGTCATCTATAATTTATTATAGTGGGGGAAGGTGGAAAAAGTAAAGACACTTACACAAGGCTGGTTAGACAAGAATCCAAACAGTTGCAGTTAGGAATTCAATTAACAAGGAAGCAAGCCTTCTCTCATTTAACTATATAAGGCAAAAGACAATCTGATAGAAAAGAAAACAAACCATTGCATTCTCTAGAATGCCAGTAGAGTATTAAGGATCATCCTCTCATTTTTCAAATACTTTGGTTCACACCAAAAGAAAAAAAGTGGAAGATGGCTTGGGTGACTGCAATGGCACAGGTACTGGGAAAATGGACCATGTCTGAGGGGACAGCATATGCAAAACTTGGCATTGGATGGTTATGGTGGTGGTCGCAGCGATGGGGGAGGGAGAATATATCCAATGCCACCCTCATCCTGATGGCTACGTTTGTGTGAGGCGGCATCAAGCTGTGCGTAGAACGTTCATACACAAACAATAAGTGTCACTACATACCGAAGTTCTATTTATTCCTGATGTGCAAAGGATGGATCTCGCCTCATTGCCACAAAACACTTCAAGTACTTGGACCATTCCATATCACCTGTCCTTCATGGAGAAATTTGCAAAGAAAAATATCCTTGATCACAAGTCCGTCAGGAAGTGGTTAACATGTAGTGTCTTCGAGACCCTACAGGAACAGGAGAGCGTGGATCCTGTCAGGTTCTTCCCTGAGCAGACTGTCAAAGTCATTGCCAGAATGCCTCATCACCAGAATTTTTCAACAAGCACTGTGATATCGCTGGCTGATGGTGAGAAGGGCACTACCTGCGAAATGCTTCATGTATGCCTGGACTCTGTCACCACACGCTGCCCTCCAAGAGGCTGCAGAGGATGTAGAGACTGTCACACAACTCCTTTTGGAGTATGCGTTTACAAAGAAAGTCTGGAGAAAGATGAAATTGTCTTTGTCAAGGTTGTCCTGAGCAGCACCATGATGCAGGACTCTGTGCTCTATGGCTTGTTCCCCAGAATGGGAGACAAACAGAGACAAATATTGACTGCGCCTGAAGGCCCATCAATTTGGTACAAGATGTTCGTTAGTCTGTGTGAAACTTGTTGAACCTCCAGAGCAAGGAGCTGACCTCAACCGAGTGTTGCAGACTGACACATTCTAAGGTTCAGGACTATGTGGTGAGGAGCACAGTAAAGCTTGGGACAGCTGCTGACAAGGCAGAGTGAGGAAAGATCACGATCTAAAGCCTTTCTGCTGAAGTTAAATGGGGGTCCATTTAGTTATCAGAAATCTCTATCCCCCCACAGGTGCCTCAAATATACGTACATTTAGTCTTGGTTTCTTTCTTGGATACAGTCAAACTCCAATGTTTGTTTGTTTTTACATATGCTACCATATGGAACTGAACTGTTTTAAGGACTATGTATACAAAGATATTTTATGAATAAGATATATATTTGAAGTAAAAGTTCACACTAAAGGAATCCTTTAAATCTTAAAAAGGGAATCAAGTTATAATAATTTAAATGATGTTATTCTCAAAATTTCTTGAAGTACTCATTGTTCAGTGTTTACACTTTGAAACTAGATTTCTGATATTTTCACTGTTTTAATGTGAATTAATTTTAAAACAACTCAGTTTCAAGTTAAGTCTAAGTGAATCTTTTAAAGCTTGGTAAATCTTGTTAGAAGTAAAATTTGATTCAGTTTCTAAATGTTCTAATAAACATCACTTTTTAAAATGAATTATCAAATTTGTTCAAAATATTTATGCACATGGTTCTGATTAAACCTATTAAATCAACTTTTAAACTTTGCTAAAATGAAGATTTTTTAAAAAATCCAACTTAAACCATTGGACAGAATCATCCCAGCCACTAATGACATGGGCAAATAAGGCAAGATGACTAGAAGTAGATTCTTAATTCTGAAGGCAAAAAGTCCACTTCTCCAAACAAATTTTGAAGGGTGAGACAAAATTTTTGCTAGTCACTGGAAAGGCCTATTAACATTCATTTACATGAATTAGCATGTTATTGTTAAAATCTCACTTCATTGATATGCAGTTGCCTAGAGAGGGGGGAGGGGGAGGAAATCAGAAATTGGAGACCAATCTCACTAAGTGCAGATTACAAAATCTTGGCAAAGGTCATCGCCAACCGGGTCAGGTCTGTTCTGGGATCAGTGATCCATCTGACCAGGAGAAAGTCTTCGACAGGAAATCACATAAGTATATGAGAGATGTTCTCTCCAAAATGGGCTTTGAGGAGGGAATCTGCAATTGGATCAGACTGCCCTACACCAACATTGTCAGTGAAGCCTCAATCAATGGGTGGGAATCAGATAGCTTCCCAGTCAGATCTGGAGTCAGGCAGGGTGCCCTCTCTCACCTACCTTGTTTGTGCGCTGCATAGAGCTATTTACCGAGTCCATCAGGAAGGATGCGAGCCTGAGAAGGGTGACTATTCCTGGCAGCAGGGGCCTGCAGGTTAAGGCCTCCCTGTACATGGATGTTGCTGCCATTTTCTGCTCAGATCTGCTGTCTGTGCACAGACTCTTGTGCATATGTGACCAGTTCGAACAGGCCTCGGGGGCCAAGGTCAACCGAAGGCAAGAGCGAGGTCATGCTCTTTGGTAACTGGGCCAACCAATCCTTCATCCCCTTCACAGTCAGGACCGACCACCTGAAGGTGCTGGGTATTTGGTTTGGGGGGGGGGGGGGGGGGGGTGCTGCTAGGGCATGTGCCAAGTCTTGGAGAGAGCGTATCAAGAAAGTGAGGCAGAAACTGGGCAGATGGAAGCTATGGTCACTCTCCATCGCGGGTAAAAACCTGGTCATCAAGTGTGAGGCACTGTCAGTGTTGTTATATGTGGCACAGGTCTGGCCTATTCGCAGAACCTGTGCCGTTGCAGTCACCCGGGCCATCTTCCATTTGTATGGAGATCAAAGATGGCCAGGGTCTGAAGGGACTATGTAGAAAGCTCTGGGCAACAAGGGAAACAAAACACACCCAATGCCACCCTCACCCTGATGGCCACCTTTGTGCATGGCTGTACCAAGCTGTGCATGGATCCCCGGTACGCAAACACAAAGTGTCACTACGTATGGAGGTTCTACCTGTCGCCAGTGTTGAAGGACGGACCTGGCCTCGCTGCGGCGGAACGCTTCAAGTAGTTGGACTGTTCCGTATCACCTGTCCTTTGTAGAGAAATTTATGAAGAAAAACACCTTTGACCACAAGTCCATCAGGAAGTGGTCAGCACGTAGTGTCCTTGAGACCCTTCGGGAATAGGAGAGAGCAGATCCTGTTGAGCAGTTCCCTGGGCAAACTATCAAAGTCATTTTGCAGAATGCCTCATTGCCGGAACTTTCCAACAAGCACCAAGACATGGCTTGGCTGGTGGTGAGAAGGGCTCTGCCTGCGAGATCCTCTATGCACGCCCGCATACTCAGCCGCACTGCACACAGCCCTCGAAGTGGCTGCGGGGGGAGGGGGAGGTGAGACTGTTACACACCTCCTTCTGGAATGTGCCTACACAAAGGAAGTCTGGAGAGGAATGCAGTGATGTTTGTCGAGGTTCGTGCCGAGCAGCTCCATGACGCGGGACTCCGTGCTGTTCTCCAGGACACACACCGAGACGAACATTAATTGTGCATGGAGGATCATCAACTCGATCAAAGACACTCTTTGGTCTGTCCGAAACCTGTTGATCTTCCAGCTGAAGGAGTTGACCCTGACTGAGTGTTGCAGACTGGCACATTCCAAGGCCCAGCACTACGTGTTGATGGACGCGCTGAAGCTTGGGTCAGCTGCCGCCAAGGTGTGGTGTTCTTCTGCCTACCGAAGAGTAGGGGGCTCACGCAGTAAGTGGGCTCCGCTGATGCCTCAGCTAAATACATGGATGGTAAACATACAGACCTGTATATACGAATGATTACTCGATCTCTGTATGCAAAGAAATGCAATGTTTACGTATGTACAGCAATTGTACAGATCAAATATTTTTATGAATAAAGTATATTTTTGAAATAAAAAAATGCTGCAATTAGGGCAGCTTATGGATTGGCCTAGGAAGCACCTCGAAAGATCCTCGTTTGAACCTGTAGTGCTCACTCATTTTGTACCTACTTTGACATTCACAAAATCACTGCCATGCAAAGCATGACATGTTGTATGCACTGCTATGATTAGATTCCCTACAGTGCGGAAACAGGTCCTTCGGCCCAACCAGTCCACACCGACCCTCCGAAGAGTAACCCACCCAGATCCATTTCCCTGACTAATGCACCGAACACTATGGGCAATTTAACATGGCCAATTCACCTGACCTGCACGTCTTTGGACTGTGGGAGGAAACCAGAGCACCCACAGGAAACCCAGGCAGACACAGGGAGAATGTGCAAACTCCACACAGACAGTCATGTTAATCTTACATCGACACCAAGTGCCAGCTGTGTAAGCAACAAGCACACTGCATGTCATTCAAACAAATGGCTGTGTCAGAGTCTACGGGCATAGCCCTCAGTTGGATCAACAGAGACAGCCTTCAATCAGGGGTCTTGCTCAGTAAGCAATGGGCAGTGCCCACTATCAGTCTAGGGGCTTGGGCACAATCTGTCGACCACATAGGCTCAGACGTCCACATCAACTGGTGCGCCTACTGGTCGAGTGCAATAAGGAGTCAGGGTAGGTCAGTCAAATAGCTGGACAGACAGCAGTGTAGGGTTTGGTCAGATAACAATTGGGACACTCCATCCATCCAAATCGATCAGTGGAATGGGTCATGGTCAGTCCTGAGGTTCAGCTCAATGGAAGTCAAAGGAGTGATGGAGCTGTTCTTAGGAATCACTATTGTGGCAAGGAAATTAATTCTGGGGATTGGAGGCAGGGATCTGGGAAGATACAATAATTGAGAAGGGGAAAACTCAACACACAAGGGTGATAAACAATTGCACGTTGGTGGACATTTTGTATTCAAAATCTAAAATATCAAATGTGAAATATGAAAAATAAAAACTATATCCAAAATAAAAATATGGGATTCAGTTGGTTAGACAGCTGTAATAAAACAAAGAAATGTGGAAGCTGGAAATATAAAAACAAAAAAATTGCTCAGCCCCAGGCAGAAGAGGACCCCATGGTGTTGTTAATTAACTACACGGCAATGCACAAGCAGACAGGAATGTTTGTCCAACTCATCAGACCAACTGACACCAAGGTTGCAGAACTGCACCAATGTCAATGATATCAGGCATGAGTGTGTCTGGCAGCCTCCATGTTCATGGTGGTGGCTGCAATGGAGATCCTGGTCCTGCAGAGTCATAGCCTGCTGGACATATGCAAAGACCTGTCATCCATTTCTTCAGCTATTATTCCTCAGCACCGAAAACAAGGTGCCTGGGAGACCCAGGGGGGTGGGTGGAAACTTGACCTCACTCCAGGTGCCCCTTCCTCACAAGATGCCAAAAGGCATCCTGCCAGTTTAAGAATCATGTTATAGTCCAAAGTGTGAACTCAGCAGCTCATCTTCCAACTTGGAAGATGCTTGTTACTTTGGCAATAAGGATGAATCACTCAAAGTCACAACACATTACCTGTGCATCATCACAGCCATCAGTGTGATTGATTCCTGATGCTGCAAGATGCGGTGAAATGTGCTAAGGGCCAGGATTTTTATTCCACAGAAGATTAATGTCCAAGGTTCACATATTACATGTAACACTCATAGATGCCTTTCATACCATGTGCGGGTGTGTGCGTGTAATACTGTTGCCCTTTGAAGGGGCTTACATCACTGAAATCAAAGTCCCTCCCTCACAGAATGAAACACCAACCCCAACTTACACTCTTCAGCACATTAAGTCAAAATGCTGATACAGAAGTTCATTCACCCCCCTTCCCCACTATTGAAACCAGGGTATTTTTCTTTACTGTTGAACCCCTCCTTCCCACGTGAACATTTCCCACCCCCCCATCCCCAACCACGTTCTGTTGCCTCCCCACACTACAGATTGATTTGACCCATTCATAATTGTTACCCCCACCTGTATCCCAGACATCCTACCTCCAATCCCCATAAATGATTTCTCTAGTTTCCTTCTCACGGCAGTGATACCTGATAACCCCTATGACATTTAGTGGATGAAGTCACAGGACTGACCATGGCCCACCCTCCTGACCAACTTAAATGGACAGTCCCGAACAATGAGTGACCAGACCCCTAAATGATCTCTATGCAACTCCCTGCCTAACTTCCCACAAATGCACAGACTCTTTCTTGCATTGGACCTGCAGGTTGTGTACTCCCTGGACTGAGGAGGAATGTTTGCCCTCCTCATGACTGCCCCAAACAGTAGACTGACCATGCCATAGCCCCTTAACTAATATTGAAGCTACCCTTGACTTACTGTATTGGGAACATCTGACTGAAGGGTGCCTCCCTTGACTTGGCTGACAATTACTCCCTTCACACTTTGACCCGTGGCACTCATTTTGTTTGCTATTCATTCACAGGATGAAAGCATCAGTATTTTATTGCCTATCCCTAATTGCCCAAAAAGGGCAGTTAAGGATCAACCACATTGCTGTGGGTCTGGAGTCACACGTAGCCAGATCAGGTAGGGATGGCAGTTTCTCTCCCTGAAGGAGATTAGTGAATCAGATGGGTTTTTCCCAACAATCAGCAATGGATTCATGGTCATCATTCGACACTGAATTCAATAAAAATCTGGAATCAAAACTCCACAACCTGCTGAAGCAGAATTTGAACCCAGGTCCCCAGAATATTACCTGGGTCTCTGGAATAACAGTCCAGCGATAATACCACTAAGCCATCATCTACATTATTGGGGCCTGAACTCTCTCTCACTCATTAAAAACTATCCCTCTGGAACATAACTTTGGCGACATATGTTAGAGGTTTTGAAGAAGAGGTAACAAGAAGGTATGACATTGATCTCCTTTCCAAAATTTCTTCAATTCTTGCTCAAAGGCATTCTTTCAAATGAGGACCACTAAAGATGTGTATAATGACAACGGTAAGCCATATATTGTAGAATAAAACAGTAGTTATATAAAAGGAGTACAAGATCTACACAATGTCAGATAAGTTTTCTAACAACTTACAGTCTTTCAGGTTGAAATCATTGGGAGCCTTGGCAGACCACAATCTCATGGTGTTGACAGTGTTGTTCTTGAATCCTGGCACTGGAGTATCATATGGCATGGCAAGGACAACCTGTTCCATTAGCAGAAGGTTGTTATTTGGCACATAGGACTCTTCATCAGAAACAATGAAACAACTTGTTTGCAGACAATTTGCTTGCAAGTCAGAACACAATGCATAACAATATCAAACAGTTGTTCATAACTATGGGAAAATGTTCATATGGCAGATGTTTAAAAATAGTATTAATACACACAAACATGATCCCATGCAGGTAAGTATGAGCATTCATAAGTTGCACATTCATAGGTCAGTGACTGTCTATAATATTTTAGTATTGCATCCTTTCAATGCATCATCGATTGAAGACAAAATTTGTTTCCTTTGCAGACTCTCAAGGCTTAGCAACTTGTATGAAGTGTGAACAACTTGAAGTCATTTTATTGAACTGACTCAACACAGACAGACAGCACCACTACCTTTTGCTGTCAGGAATTGAGACGAAAATATTGTACCATAGAATGGTAGGTTATAGCTTTGAGGGGATGAAATTCATTTAATTTCTGAATCAAAAATATCAGAATATCTACTTGAAGAGAAACATTTGTAGAATTATGGGAAAGAAACAGGTTATTTGGAACTAAGTGAATAGTTATTTCGGAGAGCTGACAAGAATGAGGAGTGTTTTCTGTGCTGTGTGATTATATTAATACTTTCCCCATCTATTATTTTCACACAAAAGATTCAAAAAATATAGAACTCTCATCCCTCCAAACAAGCTGTGAAGGTTCAAGGGTTGGAATAGTTGATTTCTGTTTCCCTAACAAAAAAAAGGGATTTGGTTTGATAATGTGACTGAACTCTGGTTTATTCCTAAAGCTCCTATATATTACACGTTAATCAGCACATACCTGAGTATCAACCCATCTGACGCCATCTGCGGTATGTTCAACCCGCCCATGGAAATGAACAGGGAGCATGTATTCGGGCCGTGCCTTTTCCCATGGGTTACCATAGCGTAGCCAATCATCAGCTTCTTCTACCTGCAAGTAAAATGTTAAAAACTATTATTAAACAAAACAAATGAATTAAAAGGGTTGCAAAGTATTATCTCCTTTTGAATCTTTTTTTTCTAAAGCACTATGCATTTTCTAGTTTAGAAACAAAAAATTAAAACGAATGTAAAAATATAAACTGCAAATACTAATTTTTGGTACAAGTATAAAGGAGTGGATTAAATAGGCTATAAGACACTGGGACAGGTCACTCCACTTAAATCTACGTCAACATTATGCTCCACTGGTGTCTTCCCCGGAAAGTTGGTAAACTCAATTGGCTGGACAGCTGATTTGAAATGCAGAATGATGTCATCAGTACAAGTTCAATTCCCATGTGTGTCACCACAAAAGGTCCTGCTTTCTCAGCTGGTGACCTTGAGGCTAAACTCATTAGTTGTCTCTGTCTAATGAGAGCGCAGCCAATGGTCCTACAGCAATTTTCATTTCATTCCTCACCTAAATCTATCATTGTAACCATCTATCATCTGCTTCCTCAAATGTTTATCTAGTTTCTCCTTAACAACATTTATGTAATTTGCTTCAACCAGTCCTTATGTTAGCAAATTCCACATTCTTACCACTCTTTGGGTGGAACTTCTTTGAATTACCTATTGTATTTTGTGATGACTATCTAATATTAATGGCCTGTATGTTGTGGTCTTACCTAAAAGTGGTATAATTCTTTCTGTATCCACTCGATCATAATTTTTAAAACCTCTATCACATCTGCCTCAGACTTATTTTAGAGAAAGAAAAATAAGTCCTAGTCAGAGATATCAGCACAGAGTAAGCCCATTCATCATTTCCTACATACACACTCTTGTATTTCTAGTATAATCATAGCAAATCTTCTCTGCGCCCTCTTCAGCCCAACTTTCCTAGCTCCTTCACGATGTGGGCAATGGTGAGTCCGTTCAGAAAGACTGGAAACAAAAAGAGTTGCTTGACATCAAAAGAAAAATAAAGACCAATTTCTCTCCTAAAGTTAAACAGTGCAGATGAAAATTTCACAAGTGAGTAGTGAGGCCTAATTTCACACAGTTGTATCTCACTGTATATAAATGAGGTGAGATCAAGTACCAAATTTCCTATTCTCCCATTCAGCAGAGAGAGAAACTAAACATAATTTCTGACATGAAAGTCCGATCAAGTACCTGGCAGCTCCAGCTCAATGCTTGCTACTTTGAACCTCCATCTTGGTCAGCAGTCCCCAGCATCTGAACGTACACTCCATGGACAGTGAGCATGTGCATGATCGATCCACAGAGATTGGCATCAGACATACTCACAAGCATTGCATCATCATGATGCATTTCAGATTTACTTGGAATAGAGATCACCACTTCAGTGCTGAACCTGAGAGTGCACCAACCCCTTACATTGCAATGATGCTCCAAGGCTGCTTTTCCCCACAGGGACAGGCACCCATCTCATGCTTTGGAAGAGGGTGCAAGGCTTTGGAATATGGTGTGCCAAACAACTCTCAGCTTGGTCTTTTAATGCTCACTCATTTCACACCTGCTTGAAGGCTCACAAAATCTCTACCTTGTTTTGCTGCAATTTTACACCTTATTCAGAATTCCCAGTACTTCTATTTGGACTTACCATTTAGCACTGACAACACCAGGCAAGTTGCCATGGTTGTGAGCAGTTATCTGTCAAAGCGGAGCACAGATTTTTGCATGGCATTGTATTCCATCAATGTCACACCTACAGCATGTTTCAGCAGCTTACATGGTAAATACATGCACATGCTTCAGCCAAATGGTCATGTCTCAAAGTCTTTGGATAGTAATCTTTCATCAAGTCAAAAAAGAGTGTTGTTAGTCAGGGGTAAGAACGGTGTTTGACCTCAGTCCAAGGCTCGGACACTGTCAATCAGCTATTTTAGGAAGTCAAGGTCAAGGGTTCTGTATTGCCACAATATGGGACGTGGGCAATAGTCAGTCCTGCCAGTCCAGTGCAAACAGTTCAGGGATTAGTTCATTGTCAACTCCGGAGTTGCACTGATACCAGTCAGGATTCCAGTCACTCATCAGTCGAGGCCATCACGCAGGGTGAAAGGTCATGGGCCACAATCAGTCCTGGATAGCCCGCTCACAAACTCAAGGGGGATTATCAGGGTCCATCACTGTGGTAGAGGAGTTGAGAAAGTGAAATGTAGAAATTGCAGGCAGTACTTTGGGATGCAAAAGGGACAAACTAGTTAAAGGAGAAAACTGAACCTAAATGAGATTGATTTTGAACAATGACTGGTCAGGTTATAAAAAAAAATGTCAGCTGCTCCCAATGTTCTCCAAACAGAATAGTCTCTCAGGATGCAGTGAAGGTACGGAAGCCCCACGAGCAGGAGCTCCTCAATGCCATTTCCTCCAGATGAGCATGTGCATTGCTGCCACAGACTTAAGATGCCCTGCAACACCATCATAAAATTATGCCATCTGCAGGACATGGGACTTGCAGCCTAAAGGGTGGATAACTATCCAGGTCATGACTGTGCTAAACTTTAATTCAAATAACTGCTTGCAATGTGGTGACCCAAGCGAAATCTCTCAGTCTTCAGCCCACAAATGTATCAAGGTTGTTGACAATGTAATTCATGACAAATCACACCACTTCGTCTCATCTCCCTGTGATAAGGTCAGTGCAGCAGCTCAAACAGTAGGCTTCGTCAACATAGCTGGCTTACCCCAGGTGAACGGTGCTATAGACCGTATACTTGTTGTATTGAGAGCACCACATCCTAACATGGCTGACTTCAACAATAGAAAAGGGATTCATTTCATCAATGTAGGAATCAGCTGTGATCATCAGTATCACATCCTAAAAGTGCTATGCCTTGTACTCTGGAAGTATCTTGCCAGTATCTTGGAGAACTCTCATGTCCCTGCTTTGTTTCAAGGGTCAATCCTTACAAGGATGGTTACTGGGAGACAAGGGCTACCTTTCACAACCATGGCCGATGATTCTACTATACAATCCTCTGAATACGGCCAACCATATTTGGCCAACACATCCCATTCTTCTACCGGAACTATGGAGGAGCAGACAATGGACATCCTGAAGATGAGGTTCTAGTGTTTCAATCGGTCTTGGGGGACCTTACACTATAGTCCAGACAGTGCACCACATGGTGTGCACTGCACAGCTGGAGAATGCTGATTGGGGGCGTGGGAGGGGGGGGAAAGAGAAAAGATGTAATTAGCTGAGGACATGGCAGCAGTCCTCCAAGCAACATGAGAACATCAGGTAGGAAGAACATCAACTTTAGCTATGCAGTTTTGAGCGCTACAAGCCAGACATTTAATTGACACTCACTTCCAATAAATAGTAGTTGGGTGAGCTGATCATTTGTTGCTGCTCGCTAATCAAGCTGCGCCTGTTAGTTCCCAAGAGCAAACACAACCCTTTTTTGTTTGCTTTGTCTTTGCTTTTGCTAACGTTTGAAAAATTTTAAGATTTGTAACTGTTTGAAGGTGTTCCAATTTGTGATGCTCCCACATTAAATAATGATACATGGCGTTAGGGAAAATAGTAACACTCCCTTACACAGGACCCTAACATGGTATAGGTTCAAGGATAGGCAGCTGTTGTGGCTTGATTCTTAATTTGCAGTTATTGGGCATTTCAATTCTAACCCATTAGAACTGATAGCTAGTTCTAGGTTTCTTTTTTTTAAAAAAAAGAATGCTGTGATTACCTGTGGCACAGCTTTTAGAGATTGCAGTACTTGCATTTCAATATCCCTTTGTTCCATTACCCCAACAATTGGTTGCACTTTATAAATGAATGATCTTATTCTTCCTACAAGATGTACCACTTCATGTTTATCTGTACTGAACTTAATTTTCCAGTTATTTGCTCCTTCTGTGAATTATCATCTTGTAATTTGTTGTACTCTTCCTCAATGTTAACTACATCCCTGCCACACTCCGGTTAGTGTTTTCTGCAAATTTAGAAATTGTGTTTTTGAGAAGTAATTCTCATATCATATGAACTAAAGAATGCTGTATACATAGTATATTCGTGATCATTTAATCTCCATTTGACATCTCGCATGACACATGGGAACAGTCTAGTCTCAGATCTTTGGAAATATATTATATAACTTATTGCTTTGAGTGTGAATTGTAGCTTAGTGGTAACTATATCTCATCGCAGAGAGAAGATTATGGGTCAAAAGACCACTACAGAAGCCTGAGCAATACTCTAGTCAATATTTATTCTCAAATAATATCACTGGGATCATCACAAGGCACCAAATTGACAGCTACTATTGTGCAAGTGACAACATTTCAAAAATAATAAATTGGTCATAGAGTCAGAGTCATAGAGATGTACAGCACAGACTAGACCCTTTGGTCCAATTCATCCATGCCAACCAGATATTCCAACCCAATCTAGTCCCATTTGCCAACACTAGGCCCATATCCCTCTAAACCCTTCCTATTTATATACCCATTCAGATGCCTTTTAAAATGTTGCAATTGTACCAGCCTCCACTACTTCCTCTAGCAACTCATTTCACACACACATCACCCTGTGTGTGAAAATGTTGCCCCTTAAGTCTCTTTTACATCTTTCCCTCTGACCCTAAACCTATGCCCTCTAGTTCTGGACTCCCCAACCCCAGGGAAAAGACTTTGTCTATTTATCTTACCCATGCCCCATGATTTTATAAACATCTAAGGTCACCCCTCAGCCTCTGACATTCCAGGGAAAATAGCCCCAGCCTATTCAGCCTCTCCCTTTAACTCAAATCCTCCAACCCTGGCAACTTCCTTGTATTCTTTTCTGAACCCTTTTAAGTTTCACAACATCCTTCTGATAGGAAGACCAGAATTTCACGCAATACTCCAACAATGGCCAACCAATATTCTGTACAGCCACAACAGGACACCCCAACTCAGGTACTCAATACTCTGACCAATAAAGGAAAGCATACCAAACACCTTCACTATCCTATCTACTTGCAACTCTACTTTCAAGGAGCTATGAACCTGCACTCCAAGGTCTCTTTGTTTAACAACACTCCCGATGACCTTACCATTAATTGTATTAGTCCTGCTAAGATTTGCTTTCCCAAAATGCAGCACCTCACATTTATCCAAATTAAACTCCATCTGCCACTCCTTAGCCCATTGGCCCATCAGATCAAGATCCTGTTGTAATCGGAGGTAACCCTCTTCACTGTCAACTACACCTCCAATTTTGGTGTCATCTGCAAACTTACTAATTATACCCATGTTCACATCCAAATCATTTATATAAAATGATAAAAAGTAGTGGACCCAGCACCAATCCTTGTAGTGCCCCACTGGTTGCAGGTCTCCAATGTGAAAAACAACCTCCACCATCACCCTCTGTCTTCTACCTTTGAGCCAGTTCTGTATCCAAATGGCTAGCCCTCTCTGTATTCCATGAGATCTAACCTTGCTAACCAGTCTCCCATGGGGAACCTTGTTGAATGCCTTATCCAAGCCCATATAGATCAGGTCTACTGTTCTGCCCTCATCAATCCTCTTTGTTACTTCTTCAAAAAGCTCAATTAAGTTTGAGAAATGATTTCCCATGCACAAAGCCATGCCGACTACCCCTAGTCAGTCCTTGCCTTTCCAAATAAGTGTAAATCCTGTCCCTCAGGAGTCCGTCCAACAACTTGCCTACCAACGACGTCAAGCTCACCAGTCTATGGTTCCCTGGCTTATTCTTAGTACCTTTCTTAAATAGTGGCACCACATTAACCAACCTCCAGTCTTCCGGCACCTCACCTCTGACTTTGGATGATAAATATCTCAGCAAGGTGCCCAGCAATCACTTCCCAAGCTTCCCACAGAGTTCTAGGGTACACCTGATCAGGTCCTGGGGACTTATCCACCTTTACAAGTTTCAAGACATCCAGCACTTCCCCCTCTGTAATATGGACATTTTTCAAGATGTCACCATCTATTTCCCTACATTCTATATCTTCTGTGTCCTTCGCCACAGTAAATCCTGATGCAAAATACTCATTTAATATTTCCACCATTTCCTGCGGCTCCACACAAAGCCCTGATCTTCGAGGGGCCCTGTTCTCTCCCTAGTTACCTTTTAGCTCTTAATGTATTTGTTAAAACCCTTTGGATTCTCCTTCACCTTATTTGCCAAAGCTATCTCATGTCCCCTTTTTGCACTCTTGATTTCCTTATGTATACTCCTACTTCTTCTATACTCTAAGTATACTCTCATAATATCTTGTCTATGACTGACATATACTACTTTCTTTTTCTTAACCATACCCTCAATTTCTCTTGTTATCTAGCATTTCCTACACCTACCAGCCTTTCCTTTCACCCTAACAGGAATATATTGTCTCTGGACTTTCATCACCTCATTTCTGAAGGTTTCCCATTTTCCAGCCATCCCTTTACATGCAAATATCTGATCCAAATCAGCTTTTGAAAGTTGTTGTGTAATACTGTTAAAATTAGTCTTCCTCCAATTTAGAACTTCAACTTTTAGATTTGCTCTATCCTTTTCCATCACTATTTTAAAACGAATGGAATGATGGTCGCTGGCCCCAAAGTGCTTCCCCACTGACACCTCAGTCACCTGCCCTGCCTTATTTCCCAAGAGCAGTCAAGTTTTGCATCTTCTCTAGTAGGTACGTCCACATACTGAATCAGAAAATTTATTGTACACACTTAAATTCCTCTCCATTTAAACCCTTAACATTATAGCAGTCCTAATCCATATTTGGAAAGTTAAAATCCCCTACCATAGCCACCCTATTATTCTTAAATCTCCTTACCAATTTGTTTCTCAATTTCTTGCTGACTATTAGTGGGTCTGTAATACAATTCCAATAAGGTGATCATCCCTTTCCTATTTCTCAGTTCGACCCAAATAACTTCCCTGGATATATTTCCGAGAATATCTTCCCTCAGCACAGCTGTAATGCTATCCCTGATCAAAAAGGCCACTTCCCCTCCTCTCTTGCCTCCCCTTCTGTCCTTCTTGTAGCATTTGTATCCTGGAACATTAAGCTGCCAGTCCTGTCCATCCCTGAGCCATGTTTATGTAGTAATTGCTATGATATCCCAGTCCCATGTTCCTAACCATGCCCTGAGCTCACCTGCCTTCCCTGTTAGGCCCCTTGCATGGAAATAAATGCAGTTACAAATTTATCAGCCCTACCTTGTTCCCCGCTTTGTCCCTGCTTGCCCTGACTGCTTGACTCACTTCTTTTCTCAACTGTACCAGTCTTACACTGATCTCTTCCCTCACTATCTCCCTGGCCCCACTACCCCCACCTTAAATCCTTCTGAGCAGCTCCAGCAAATCTCTCTGCTAGTATGTTAGTCCCCTTCCAATTCAGGTGTAATCCATCCTTCTTGTACAAGTCACATCTAAGCGTGGAGAGATTCCAATGATCCAAAAATGTGAATTCTTCTCCCATACACCAGTTCCTCAGTCACGCATTCATCTGCTCTATCCTCCTATTCCGATCTTCAGTAGCGAGTAGCACCGGGAGCAATCTAGGTACTACTACTCTGGACAATCTCCTTTTTAAATTCGTGCCTAACTTTCTATATTCTCCCTTCAGAATCTCATCCTTTTCCCTTCCTAGATCGTTGGTTCCAATGTGTACAATGACGTCCTGCTGGGTCCTCTCCCCTTTGAGAATATTCTATGCTCTTTTTGAGACATCCTTGTTCCTGGCACTAGGGAGGCAATACACCACTATGATTTTTCGCTACTGGCCGCAGGAATAATCAGTCTGTGCCTCTGACTTGAGGGTTCCCTAACACAATTGATCGCTTGGAACCCGATCTACCGGTCCTGGTAGGTAATGAAAGGTGGTTTATAAATGCCAGTTCCTTTACTTTTTCTTTTATCAGATTGCAGGAGCAACCTCAAATGAATCATCCTTTTATCTGTAACAGGCCACATTGTTTTAACTTTGGACTGAAATTATTTAAAATCAGTTGCCCATTTTTCTCAAAGGGGGAAAAACAAAGATGTTTGTAGAATACTAGTGTTCAGAAGAGTTCTGATGAAGAGTCACTGGATTGATAATATTGACTCTGTTCTCTCCCACAGAAAAAGACTGAGCCCAGGATCCAACAAATCAACCAATGAACTAAAGACTAGTTGGCATTCTACAAATAACACTGAGGCATTATCGAAGAAATGAAAATAGACTGTAGAACCAACCTAGCTAACTTTTAGATTTTGGGCTAGTGTTACAGAATTATATTCTTCAGATGATTCTCTCTTGCTCTATCCCCCACTCATAATATTTGTGATTGTCTATATGTCTTGGTGTGTGCATATGTTGGATGCAGATAGAAGTTTTAAAAGGGGCAATATTTAAGTTACATAAATTAGAAATATTTTCCTTTTACCATTTTTGTCTAAATTATACAGTTATAGATTAATAATTCATCAGGTCTACTTTTTCCTTTTCTTAAAATAGTTTGACTGTAATAAATAGTTACTTTCTTGTTAAGGTAAAAAATATTTTCATATATTGGATAACTACTGGAAAAGAAAGCACAAATTGCAACGCCTGATTAACTCATAACCAATATGTGAATGCAAACAGGATAACAAGATGAACTTCATTCCATGAATACGGTGTTTGGAAAAATCAATGATATATTAACCACTAAGTTGTGAGTAGCTGGCAGGCATTAATTAGAATTCACTTTTGCTCCTATAAATAGGCACAGACTGAAACAGTGATTATTGGTTGAGCAGGTGCATGCTCAGAAATGGACATACATGTCTATAGAAGTAGGTACAAATAGGCTTTAATTCATTCTTTCAATTGACTTCTGGAGTACAATATGACTTAATATGGAAGTGTTTCCAAATTACAGACTGGCGCACTCTGTGGAAGAGATTACTTTTTGTACCTATCTACTGCAATTTGCTAATCAGTATGCATATGCCTCTGAAATACTTCAGACCTCCCCATTTCCTAATGGTATCCAATCTATCCTATTATTATTCAAAATGGATCTCCTCACACCTGCTAGTATTGAAACCTATTTGCCAATTTCATGCACTTAGTATTGCGCTCTCTGTAATATTATGTTCCTAATGTACTACGGGCATATCTTTCTGTAGTTAGCAAGTGACTTTACTTTGCTATTTAAGCTATTAAGAATTTTAAGTTAATACTTCAGGTCCCAGTACAGATCCTCATGGCACACCACTAAACTCCTCTTTCCAATTATACATCCATCAACCACATTCTTGTCTATTTTCATCTAAGTGGTTCTCTAAGCAGCTCAATGATTGCTTTCAATTCCAAAATCTTTAATTTTAGCTACTCATACGTCAATCTGTAGAATTATTGTATATCAATCACATTAGGAATGCACAAGTGGTGGCTTAGATTCTGCTTGATTACATATGTAGGAACCAACTGAAAAAATTATTGATGGTTGGAGGTTTACATTATACAGAGGAACCTCGATTATCCGAATTCTGGATTATCCAAACAAGATCACAAAGTCCCAATGCTTAGCTAACTGTGTTATCCGGCTACTGAATGAAATACTCCCTGCCAGTGTCCTTCAGATAATCAAGGTTCCTCCATACAGGGTGTTTCTCTTATGTAAAAGCTTATTAAGGATTAGGCTCCAGAGTTCTTTTCATCATCTACCATGCAAGAGGCGACAGCTTGTTGGAAGTTAGATCTATGTGAATTAACCAAACAACAATAATCAATGATCTCATATTACACGCTTTTGTTCAACAGATCAATAAAGAATTCAATTATTCCAGAAAACTCACCTGCCAGCCATTATGAATCTTCTGATTAAAAATACCAAATTCATAGCGAATTCCATAGCCATATGCTGCCAAACCCAGTGTGGCCATTGAATCAAGGAAGCAGGCTAAATTCAAGAATAAAAATAATTAGCTGAAGCGCTAGCTTTCACTTTCCAATGGTTGGTCACATTATAATAAATAGAATGGTAGAGTTTTCATTTAGTGGCACTGGTTTTGCATTGCAATATACCTGAACTTGGTTAACCCACTGCAAAAGATCAATGCATTTTAGGTGTTACACCCAGTCTGAATAATTTAGATGGTCACTTGAGCTGGTTGAAAAAAATGTAAAGCTGGAAGCTGTCCCCTTCCAAAAGGAAAACTGGCTACACTACCCCAATTTGAATTAATCGCTATCAAGCACTTTTGCCAAATGCATCATTTGCACCTTCCAGGAGTCTCTTTTTTTTAGCTGAAGGATATTTAATTTTGCATTTACATTTTTAAAAACCTGACAATTACATGCCAGTAAACAGACAAAAACTCTACAGAATTATTTTAAAGTTTTTGATAATCATGTTACTCACATGGTGAATTAAACACATTATAAACAGGAGACAGCAAGGTTTGCTGGTGATGGAGATCAGAGTTGAAAGTGTGTTGCTGGAAAAGCACAGCAGGTCAGGCAGCATTCCTGACGAAGGGCTCCAGCTTGAAACGTTGATTTTCCTGCTCCTTGGGTGCTGTCTGACCTGCTATGCTTTTCCAGCAACACACACTCAACATACTATCATCTGGGATCAACAGTGGCATCAAACAATTGGAGCAAAAAAGCAGCAGTACATCAGCCCTCCTCCAGAAATAGTGTCTAAGATCTAATCCCATTGCAGTCAATGAAATTACATCAGATGTTGAAGAGAACAGGAAGCCAATGACACTTTCCATTTTATGCCATCACAGTGAATGAATTTCTACCCATCATTTTTGTGATAAAACCAATTCCAGCTGCACTAAAACAACTGATGAACATAAATACATTACAGTCACAAAGTCATAGAGATATACAGCACAGGAACAGACACTTCAGTCCAACTCGTCCATGCTGACCAGATATCCCAAACCAATCTGGTGCAACCTGCCAGCATCTGGCCCATATCCCTCCAAACCCTTCCTTATTCATATACCCATCCAGATGCCTTTTAAATGTTGCAATCGGACCAGCCTCCACCACTTTCTCTGGCAGTTCATTCCATACACGTACCACCCTCTGTATGAAAACGTTGCCCCTTAAGTCTCTTTTATATCTTTCCCCTCTCACTCTAAACCTATGCCTTCTAGTTCTGGACTCCTCCTACCCCAGGGAAAAGGCCTGTCTATTTATCCTATCCATGCCCCTCAATTTTGTAAACCTCTAAGGTCACCCCTCAGCCTCCAACGCTCCAGGGAAAACAGCCCCAGCCTATTCAACCTCTCCCTATAGCTCAAATCCTCCAGCCCTGGCAACTTCCTTGTAAATCTTTTCTGAGCCCTTTCAAGTTTCACAACATCTTTCCGATAGGAAGGAGACCAGAACTGCACACAATACCCCAACAGTGGCCTAATCAATGACCTGTACAGCTGCAACATGACCTCCCGACTCCTGTACTCATTACTCTGACCAATAAAGGAAAGCATACCAATTGCCTTCTTCGCTACCCTATCTACCAGTGACTCCACTTTCAAGGAGCTATGAACCTGCACTCCAAGGTCTCTTTGTTCAGCAACACTCCCTAGGACCTTAACATAAAGGGTATAAGTCCTACCAAGATTTGCTTTCCCAAAATGCAGCATCTCACAGTTATCTAAATTAAATTCCATCTGCCACTTCTCAGCCCATCGGCCCATCCGATCAAGATCCCGTTGTAGTCTGAGATAACCTTCTTTGCTGTCCACTACACCTCCAATTTTGGTGCCATCTGCAAACTTACTAACTATATCTCTTATATAAATGATTTGGATGCGAGCATAAGTAATGAAAATAGTGGACCCAGCACCTGTCCTTGTGGCACTCCACTTGTCACTGGCCTCCAGTCTGAAAAACAACCCTCCACCACCACCCTCTGCCTTCTATCATTGAGGCAATTCTGTATCCAAATGGCTAGTTCTCCCTGTATTCCATGAGATCTAACCTTGCTAACCAGTCTCTCATGGGGAACCTCGTCAACTGCCTTATGAAGTCCATATAGATCACATCCACTGTTCTGCCCGCAATCCTCTTTGTCAACTTCTTAAAAAAACTCAATCAAGTTTGTGAGACATGATTTCCTATGCACAAAGCCATGTTGACTATCCCTATCAATCCTTGCATTTCTAAATACATGTACATCCTGTCCCTCAGGATTCTCTCCAACAACTTTCCCATGACTGACATCAGGCTCACCGGTCTATAGTTCCTTGGCTTGTCCTTACCACCTTTCTTAAACAATAACACCACATTCGCCAATCTCCAGTCTTCCAGCACCTCACCTGTGACCATCATTGATACAAATATCTCAGTAAGAGGCCCAGCAATCTCTTCCCTAGCTTCACACAGAGTTCTAGGGTACACCTGATCAGGTCCTGGGGACTTAGCCACGTATGCATTTCAAGACATCCAGCACTTCCTCCTCTGAAATATGGACACTTTTCAAGATGTCACCCTCTATTTCCCTACATTCTATATCTTCCATGTCCTTTTCCACAGTAAATAGCACCCGAGAAACATTTTAAAGGTATAAACAAACAATTACATTTGAAAACACTGCCTGGTTGCACAGATTCATAAAGACTTATAATGTTCTTCAACAAAAGAATTAATTTGAGCAGACAATTGAACCAAAACTCGATTTTGAAAAATTGGTACACTTTGGAACACAATTGCACCCTAGCGAAAACTCTACTTCAAGCTGTCAGCATCAATTTGCCAGTCATTTACATCAGTCACAATTGTATTGAATGACAAAGCATGCTCAAAGGGCTGAATATTTCACTTCTGGACTAGTAAAAGTAGTATTTGTCAGGTGAGACATTAAACTGAGGTTCCATCTACCATTTGATAATGTAAGCAAGAAACTTCACAACATTATTTTAAGAATTCATCTGAAGTCATGACCCAATATTTAGTGCTCAAACACCTAAACACCCTGAGCACCACCACTTCACCAACCTTGAAATCGCTTTGAATTTTATTTAATTCCAGTTTATGGAACCCGACTGTACGAAAATTGGCTGCTGAATTTCATTACAACAGTTGAGGAAAATACCATACAAATGTAAATTCTTCCTTAATTGAAATAAATTGTGTGTCAACTGCAAAGAGTGGCCACTGCTAGACTGACTCTGATTAATTGAAAGAAGGAATGTAAAACCCCTATTTCAGAGCTAATATAAACTTCCTTCACAATTAAGACACTCTTGTTTGCCCACTGGAGATCTAGGCTTGTGCACATTGCTGCCAATTGATGGAATGAGATGGGAGGTAAGCACACTGTTGACAAGTCACTTAACACTAGATTTCCATACAATGTGTCACACTATTCTATAGTGTCACACTAAAACAAGTTCTATAAAATATTGTTTTTGGACACAGTTCCCAGAAATATACTTATAAAAACATGAGGGGGAAGGAGGAAGGACAGAATTCAAATGGATATCTGTCTTCAATTGAATTCTAAAATATTTATTTGCATATGCGCACCAAGTAGAGTTGGACAGAGATTTTAGAGTTGCTTGTAAAATTAAAACTGTAATGACCTGCCAGTCGACCAAGACCACCGTTGCCAAGTCCAGCATCTTCTTCAATTTCTTCCAATTCTTCAATGTCTAAGCCCAGCTAGAGGGAGGAGAAAGGAATACAAGTTTCAGCAAATAAGAATCAAACATTTAACTTTTATTAGAAATTCCCTTTGTTCTGCCAATATTACAGCAGAATATTGCGAATGTTCAAAATTTGAATTCAGGCAACATCTGTTGACTGAACAAAGGTTAAAGTTTTAGGTAATGAGCATTCATCAGAACTGTTCCAGCACTTCTACCTTTTCTTCTATTTTAATTACTCTCTGTTTATTAAGAGTTGCAATTGTTTCAGGGTAAAAATACATTTATGCCCTTACATCCCTCTGACCAAATTTATATTTGGAATACTAAGTAGAAGCAATTTTGTTATTCTAGCTCAAAAGATAATATCATGCATGTAGATTTAGCAGTAACTTTCACAGAGAATGGATATACACTTAAAGGAGAAATTTGCAGGGCAATGGAGAAACAGCAGAAGATATAAGAACAATTGGATCATTACTTCAAAAGGGCTAGAATGGGTACAATGGGTCAAACATTCACCTTTTGTGCTGCAACTACATACTGTAAGTTCAATCTTGTGAAATCTCTCTGTCCATTAGCGATACTGACCTATTTTAGCAATTGAAATTGTGTGTAGATTCTCAATGTTCTGGATGGTGAATACATCAGTGTAACTTCCTAAGTAATAAACAAGTGGTGCATCAATAAAATCCTCTTCAGGTTGAAGCAGGGTGATCACAGCCACTAGGAACTCTGCTTGCCAAACAAATATTGATGAATATCTAAGCATAGTACTGCATAGACCAATGAAGTATAGATCAGAAAACGGAGTACTCTGTGGTGTGATTGGAGACTACATTATGCTGCACCATTTATTTGTGTATTTGCTATAAAATGGAATTTTCATAGCACTGCAGATAAAAAGCTAAAATCAATTTGTGTCAGTGCTGTAATGCAACTTAAAGTTACAATATTGTTTTATTAAGATTATTAGCAGAAACATATACTCAAACAGAATAAAAAGCAGCTCCAATGTTAACTTAGCCCACACTGCAGGAACATTGGCCAGCTTCTTCAATTCATGTTTACCCTTACGTTTGCTGGCCTCCATTGACTCCTGGGCCAGTTTCTCCCCGATTTTAACGTTCTCATTTTCACAGTATCGTTCCTTCTTACCACTGCCTTACAAATCTCTGAAACCTCAAACTTCCTCAGATGTTGGATACTCGTGCATTTCTCACCTCCTTCACTCCAACTTCTATGGCCAAATTCTCTCAATAAACTTCTTAACCTCTCTTCCTTGAAGCAGTTTCTCAAACCTACATGTTTGATCAAGTATTTAGTTACCTGTACTAAGGACTCCTTTTTTTTCACACAGTCAGTTTTTATCAGATTTTACACTACTATACATTGGCCTGGGATATTTCAATTTATCCAATTCAATAATACTGAGAGAATAGAGCATCACATGGATGGCAAGAGATCGATACTAATTATAGCATATCCTAGTTAGACATGAGGAGGCTTTGCAGAAGTGAAATCAAGAAATGTAAGCTCTGAAACAGAGACAATATTGCAGACACAAAATTAAACATACTCTCAGTACGGTATTTGAAACTGTGCTCAAAAGTTGAACGCAACAGTGCACAGATCAAAATATGGAAATAAAAATGAAAATAAAACAACAGCTGGTGGAGAATGAAGGATGGAAAGAAATAAATCTCATCTTTAACAAAATACTATTGATTAAACTAAGAACTTCATCCTTTGATACATGTCTATACAAACCAATGTCCAGAAGAGAATTCAACAGAATAGATTCATTTTAATATGAAAAGGAGATTTTGTTCCTGGAACAGAATTAAAAGCAAAAGGCAGTATCAAAATGGAACATCATGATGAAAATATTTGCTATTTAATCATAAAGGTAACTAGAACACACTACCATGTAAGCAATAAAAGGCTCCGAATGTTACACTTTGTTTAATGCATAAATGTTTTTGAGCAATGACTGGGTAATACAATACTACAAACCAACCAATTGTAGTTAAACACTATACCTGATATATTGCTTCATCACTGGCATTCTCCAGTCCCAAGTTCACCATAGTGTTCTGCAGAGTTCGGCCCATGTAGAACTCCAGAGACAGGTAATAGATACGCTACAAAACATAGGAGAGAGAAACCGTTCATTATAACGGTGAAGGAAGATGGTGATGGAAAGTTTACATTTATATTGCACCTTTCATGACCTCTGGGTGCCCTGAAGCATATTATATTGAGTGGAGTACTGCTGAAATATTGTCACGGTTAGGAAACACAGCAGCTAATTTGTGCACTGCGAAGTCCCACAAACAGCAGTAAGATAATCAATTTTATTTATACTGAGCAAACTGTGTCTAAGTGAAGTCCATTTTGGAAACATTTAATGACTTTCAAAATTTCAAATGACATTTCTTTTCTTCTTTCACAAGATGTGGGCCTTGAAGGCATGGCCAGTATTTGTTGCCCACTCTCAATTGTCCTTGAACTGAGTGGCTCACTACATTATTTCAGAGAGCAGTTAAGAGTCACCATAGTACTTTTGGTCTGGGGTCATATGTAGGCTAGACTCAGCAAGGACGACAGATCTCCTTCCCTAAAAGGAGATCAGTGAACCAGATGGGATTTTAAAACAAATCATTACTGAGCCTAGCTTCATATTCTAGATTTATTGCTGGAATCTAAATTCCACCACCCGCCATGGCAGGATTTGTGCTTAAAGTCAAAGTGCTCCTTACCACAATGCAACCACAGCATCAGATGCATCAACATAATGGCTACTTTACTGGAAACAAGAGAACGGCATCCAAATCTAGAAAATATAGGCTGAATATTAATTGCAGGGTTTTGTCTCAAAACTTGGCTCAATTGCAGGAAAGGAGCCTGGAGGCGACTGTGGCACAGTTGTGAAGGAGATTTGACCAATTAAGAAGGGTTTCTCCAGATGCTCCGCCCAATAAAAGGATGGCAGGTCGATCCCACGCCAATTGGGAGCAGTTAAAGGTTCTGGGCAACAAGCAGTCCCACCCAGAAATATGGGTGCAGTCACTGTAGGTGGGAGGCCAGTGAAGATATCTGAAGATAGAAATACTCTCTGAACACTTGTAAATAACACAAAACATACATTGACCAGAGTTAACACAGTCAGGTTAACACAGCAACAGGAGTACTCTTCTGCAGAATGGTAATAAACTGCAGCTTTCTTACATCAGCAAATCCAACATTGCAGATATGCCTCTGGTTATTGACACGGTGCCATAATTCCTCAAAGGGAATCCATCGATCCTCAATCCATCGAGAGGTCCACTTGGCTATTCGGATATACTTTTCTCAGTTACTTTACTATGTAACTGTTTGCCCAGTTCAAATATGTTTCTTATACATAGAAAAAGCATCACTACCATTTAAAGTGAACTGCTAAAGGGTCACTTTAGCAATTGCTAAAGTGTCGACCAGCTTGATGTTCTTACTCATTTTTATAGTTAGGTCGTGCAATTATCATTCAAAAACTGCCATCCTTGTTTTCATCCTTCATGACCTTCACTCCTCCCTATTTTTGCAAGCTTGTCCAGCCATACAATCTATCGGGATCTGCATTCCTCCAATTCTGCTCTCTTCCCATTTTTATGGAAAGACACAAAGGAGTTGGAGGTGGCTCAGAGGTGGTTTACTAGATTGATACTAGAAATCACAGCGTGTCAGGCAGCATCCATGGAGGGAGAGCAAGCTAACATGGAGTCTAGATAAATCCTCTTCATTTTTGTTTTCAGTACAGATTCCAGCATCTGCAGTAATTTGCTCCTTCACTAGATTGATACCAGGAATGAGTGGATTGTCTTATGAAGATAGGTTGGACATGTGGACAATATGGACACTTTTTTCAGAAAAGTGAGGGATGACTTGGTTGAAATGAATAGTCTGGACAAGGTGGATATAAAAAAAAGTCGTTCTTCTTGAGTGATTTCAGAACTGATGGCCTCAATTAGAAGTTAACTTTTTCGACAATAATGAAAAGAAACGTTTTCTCCTCTAAGCTTGCTCTTTTTTTTTAAGATATTTTTATTAGAAATTTAATATTTTGACAGATTTACAAAAATAAACAGAACTTTCAAGCACAAACATTAATATAAAAATAGATCTTAAATATATAATCATCAAAATTCAAAGGAATGATACTAAAGAAGAAAGAAAAACAACGAAACTCAGTTAACTACTAATCTAATCCACAATTATCCAGGGTGTATAGTTGAGTCACTTACATCCTTCAAACAAGAGAAAATGTTCTCTAATACACTCATAACAGTATAATAAAAAGGAAACTATTTCCAAACAATAAGAACAAAAAAAAACATGTTTGAATGGAGATCCTCCCCCTTGTTCTCAGGGGGCCTTACTTCCTTTCTAAAGGTCCACCATATCCTCTCCCAAACAGTGTCCCACCCTTGACCCGGGCGCTCCTTAATAGGATTTAGATATAATACCGAGCTAGAGTTAACAGTGAGCGCCCCACCCCCACCCCTCCCCACCCATACCTGAGTATATCTGATAGCATCAATGCCACGTACAAACACACATAACTATAAAATTACAACTCCAACAAATTACAGTTAAGTATAATAACATAAAATAGCAAGGGAAGACAACCCTGCTGCCAGAAGCAAAAGTAAAGTAGAGTAAAGTATCCATTTCTCCCCACGGAGTGTGGAAGAGGCAAGCCAACATAAATTGTCTCTTACGATTTATTTAAACGAGTCTAAAAGTTCCTTAGCCTCTTCTGGTGATCTAAAATTATACTCGGATCCTTCGTGGTTAAAGCATAACGTCGCTGGGTAGCGCAAGGTGTATTGAATATTTAAGTTCCTTAGACATTTCTTCACCTCATCAAACGCCTTCCTTCTTCGTGCCAAAGCCGGGGAGAAGTCCTGAAATAACAATCTTGGATCCTTCATGAATCATAGCTTTAGGATCCTTTCCAAGCTTTCTGGAGGCATCCAGGAGTATCTGCCTCTCCCTATAACTCTGCAGCCGGAACAGGACCGGGCGTGGGCACTGGTTTGGGCCAGATCCGCATGCTGCGACCCGGTAGGCCCACTCCACCCTTACCCGGTCAGTTTCAGCCCCCAGGTTTAAAAGCTGGGGCAGCCATCGCTCCAGAAATACTACTAACTGTCCTTTCCCTTCTTGTTCAGGGAGGCCCAGAAGACGGATATTCTTTCTCCGATTTCTATTATCCAGGTCATCCATGTAGATTTCAAAGGCCCGGACTCTCTGCTCCAGAGCTCGCACCTGTTCTGCAGCTGTTTGTGCTGCAGCCTCGGAGGTCGTGGCCTTTAGCTCCGCCCCCTTCACTCGGCCCTGTAATTCCTCGAGAGCCTCCCTATGCTTTTGTAACTTTTCTTCGAATGCATTCCATCTCTGTCTGGATTCTACAATGAAATTGACGAGTGTCGTTTCCAGCCTGGCAATCATCTCTTCAAGGCCTGTTTTTAAATCAGCTGCAGCCGGAGGAGGAGAGGAGGGTGGGGGAGGGGTCTTTGTTTTCTGAGAGCTGCGGGATCCCTTTGGTTTACTCATTATCCACTTAATATTAAACTGCTTAAATATAATAGTAAGCAGCTAATTAAGGTTAGAAGATTTTTTTGGGTGGTTTGGTAAGTGTGGTGGGGGTGAGTAACTCACTTTACCCAGGTTTTGGGAAGAGCACTGTAAACTCAGACTTGCTGAGTCGCCGCCATCTTGGATCTCCTCTAAGCTTGCTCAACTTTGAAACAATCTGCTTAAAAATAAAGGAAGTGGGGTTGAACATTTTTAAAGCAGTAGTAAATTTATTCCGTTACCTAAGAATCATCTTAGGTTATCAGGAATAAATGGAATGTGGAGTTCAAAACACAAATCAGCCATGATTTAATTAAATGATAGAGCAGGCTCAAGATTCCATATGGTCTACTTCTGCTCCTATTTCATATATTCTTAGGCTGGGGATCCAGAAACGCAATTCAAAAACACATTAGAATAGCACAGAAAGATTCACAAAGGCTATAGGAATGTTAGCCTCCACATTAGTGAACCAGATGGGATTTTACAACAATCAATGCCAGCTATTATGGTCATCATTCCTGAACCTAGTTTTATATCAATGAAAATTTGGCCTCTACACTAAGAGGACTAGAATGTAGGAAGTTAGATGTAACACGATTCTTTGTAAAGATCTAGCTAGGCCACATCTAGACTAATGGAGAAAATGACCACTGCAGCTGTTGGAGATCAGAGTTGAAGTGTTGGTGCTGGAAAAGCACAGCTGGTCAAGCGGCATCCAAGGAGCAGGAGAATTGATGTTTCGAGCATAAGCTCTTCACCAGGAATTCCTGATGAAGAACTTATGCTCAAAACATTGATTTTCTTGCTCCTTAGATGCTGCCTGACTAGCTGTACTTTTCCAGCACCATTCTCTTTCACATCTAGATTATAGCAGTTCTGGAAGGAACTAAGGAAGGAAATGTATGCCTTGGAGAAACGTAATCTTACAAGAATAATATCTGGATTCTCAGGATTAAATTACAAAGGATAATTAGATAAATTATGATTGTATTTCCTTGAAGTTAGAAGGTTATGGCTTTATGTGATCAAAGGTTTCAAGATATTAATAAAATAGTGAGAGGAGAAAGAATTTTTCCTCTATCTACCCAGTTTGGGAATTCTACAACTTAGGAGCTTAGAATAAAAATAACAGCCAGAGGCCTAAGAAATGAAATTAGGAAACACCTTTACAATTTGGAGTATTCCCAAAAACAGCAATTTGAAAATAAACATTTTAGGCTGCTGGTTAATAATAACAAAAGATTACCTGGTTATTATTTCAATACTATTTATACTTGACAAACATTACACTTCAAAAGTCATTGTCTGTAAAATGCTTCAAGAAAGCAATATAAAATGCTACGTTGTGAAAGCACTATAAAAAATGCAAATTTTTTGATAAAAAGCTAATTACCTAAACCATTTCTCAATACAGTCATAGAGATGTACAGCACGGAAACAGATCTTCGGTCCAACTTGTCCATGCCGACCAAATATCCTAAGTTAATCTTGTCCCATATCTCTCTAAACTCTTCTTATTCATACACCCATGCAGATGCCTTTTAACTGTTGTAATTGTACCAGCCTCCACCACTTCCTCTGGCAACTCATTCCATACACACATCTTCCTTTGTGTGAACATACCGCCTTTGACGCAAACCTTTAATAAAGTAATTTTTCTTAAATCACTGGTCAAAATGCAGAACTAACAAGCTCTGAAAAAAAATATGCACGGTCTCTGTGTTTCAAAGATTCACAGGTAAATTTCTCTACCTACTGAATTCAGAGTAAGACAGCATAATCTTAACATTAAGATTAGGCCATATGTCAGGAAACCATGGTTCACAAAAAGGGTAGTGGGAACGTGGAGAAGTAATTGAAGCAAGGCCAATTGAAATCTTAGAGACAGTGATTGATAATTAGATATGGGTAAAACAAGGTTAGGAGTAAGTGAGGACTGCAGATGCTGGAGATCAGAGAGTGTGGTGCTAGAAAAACACAGCAGGTCCTGAGGAAGGGCTAATGCCCAAAACATCAATTCTCCTTCTCATCGGATGTTGCCTGACCTGCTGTGCTTTTCCAGCTGGCAGCATCAGAGGAGCAGGAGAATTGATGTTTCGGGCATCAGCCCTTCATCAGGACCGGCTGTGCTTTTCCAGTACCACACTCTCGACTAAAACAGGGTTACAAAATTAAAGCAAATAACTTGAGTTGAGTTAAGATACTTATTAGCCATTACTGAACAATGCTGAAACAGACAAAACTGTCTACATGACTACTTTCTGCTATTTCATGTGTCAATTTTCACTGGGGTATTCCCTCCAATCTCCAATCCTGCTGCCCTCTGAAATTTAAATTTTAAAAAAATCTTCATTAAAAAAATAACTTGAATTAGATTTTTTAAACAAATGGTTAAACCATGCTACAGTGCATCCTAGAGGTGCATCCTGGAAGACATGTGCAAGCTTGATTCAGATTCCATAATGTCATAACATGTTGAAATAACTCCATGGACGCCGGTACCCCTTCACATGTACACAGTACATGCAGTCTGACCAGTTAGTCCCTAGAGTGAGTGCAATCTAAAACTCATGTTTATTTCTTTTTCTCATTTTTAAAACCTCTGATACACCCATTTTTAAAAATTCTCTTGTTTTTTTTTAAACCCCCATTCTACCGCCTAACTGCAGTAGTGCTTACTTTTCCCCTGTGCCCATGTTGTGTGTGTGTGCAGGTGAAGCCCAAGTTTATACATTTCAGCCAGGATTCCCCGATTGGCCCAGGTCAACCACCCCAAAACAGGAAATTGTATTCAACAAGATCCACCTGGCCAACATTGTTCCAATCACTATACATGCAAAAAGTAAATCTACAGCCTCCATGAAGCAGAAGAATGTACTGAATGCAAAACTGAAAGATATAAACCTAATTCTCAAAATTTCTAAATGAAGTAGCAGGCCAACTGCACCACTCAGTTCCTCCTTGAGTGTGTTGCTTTCCTCAACACACTTGTGAAAACTACAGATGATTTTGAATTGCAGAAACAGAATCACAGAATTAAAACAGTACAGAAGGAATGGTTCATTGTGCCTGGCTCTCCAATTGACCACCTAGTACCAGTCTCCTCCCAATACTCCTGCACTTCCTTTTCAGATAGCAAAGAAATTCTCTTTTCAATGCCTCAACAGAACCAACCTCACACCTGCTCATAAAGTAAAGTGAATCATTTGAGTGTGGTGACCCATTCAATGACATTCTTGCCCTAAAAGTGAGAAGGTCAGAGTTCAAAGTTTTACTTCACAGGCACAAGCAGACAATCCAGTACTGAGGAGGTGCTATCATTCAGATCAGTGTTTAAATAGATGCTAGGGTGGATGCAAAAGATTCCATTGCATTATCTGGAAAGAAGAATTTTCTCATGGACATTGATGAATATTTAGCATTATCCAACATCACAAAATCTTATTAACATTTGTAAGATCATGTTGCATGCAAGTTGGGTGCTACTTCCTTACAACGCAAAAAGTCTGTGAAGCAATTTAGAATGTCCCAAGGTCATGAAAGTGTTATGTAAATGTAACGCTTCCTTTCTAGAAACTGCTCTCTAGCATACACCCAAAGACACCAAGTACAATTGGAGCAAAATACCATAGGGCAACAAGTAAATCAGCATAGATCAGGCCAAATGAAGTCAACATTCAGCTTTCTGTAAATTGCATGAACCAGCTCAGTCCCTGTCAACTCAAATCTAACTTGATTTCCCTGTCTTATCAACCTAATAAAGGAGTTAAAGTTGGGGTTCAAAATTCCAGTAAAGCATACGCAGTATATTTATATAATGGGGCATTTGCAATTGTGAGAGAAGCTTTAAAAATGAAATTTAAACAGAGGTTGAAAAGTTTCTGAGAAAGTGTCTTCGGTCATTATGTTAAGTTGGTGCAATAAACTGTTTCAAGATGAAAAATAAAATAATTTCAGTTCTTTTCTCATGGCTTGCAAAACTAGATTGAAGTACCTGCAGTTGGGGCTACAATTTTTGAAGTGTTTACATGAGATACTGGTGCAAAGGTGGAGTTTATCTAATAGCGCATATAGACTTCACATCAATCCAGGCAAACATTCAGAGACAGAAAACTTTGTTAATCAGTTCAAGGATTAGAAACATGTTATAGCAAGCTACTGAAATAACAATATCTTCCTGAACACTAACTTCTCTTCTGCATGTAAACTTTTCTAGTCTGCAATCTACCCAAGTTAAATCTCATGTGTGGTTAGTTTTGAGGCCAGAACATTTAGACTAAGACCATTTAAGGAAATGATTCTTGTTGTTCTTCCACTTCACAATGAATCAGCAATAGTTGCAAAAACATAGTGTCAATTTTGGCAGTGGTCATAGTCTGTCAGTAGGTTGTGAATTCAAGCCTCACACTAGATATTTAAAATAAAACATTTAACCTATTACACCCAGTGTAGCACTGAGGGAATGCTGAAGTGGTAGAGATGTTGTTTATTTCCCTCCCCTCCCCTATCAGCGTTCCGCAAAGACCACTCACTTCGTGACTCCCTCGTCAGGTCCACACCCCCCACCAACCCAACCTCCACTCCCGGCACCTTCCCCTGCAACCGCAGGAAATGTAAAACTTGCGCCCACACCTCCTCCCTCACTTCCCTCCAAGGCCCCAAGGGATCCTTCCATATCCGCCACAAGTTCACCTGTACCTCCACACACATCATCTATTGCATCCGCTGCACCCAATGTGGCCTCCTCTACATTGGGGAGACGGGCCGCTTACTTGCGGAACGCTTCAGAGAACACCTCAGGGACGCCCGGACCGACCAACCAACCCAACCACCCCGTGGCTCAACACTTTAACTCTCCCTCCCACTCCACCAAGGACATGCAGGTCCTTGGACTCCTCCACCGGCAAAACATAACACAACGGTTGGAGGAAGAGCGCCTCATCTTCCGCCTGGGAACCCTCCAACCACAAGGGATGAACTCAGATTTCTCCAGTTTCCTCATTTCCCCTCCCCCCACCTTGTCTCAGTCGGTTCCCTCAACTCAGCACCACCCTCCTAACCTGCAATCTTCTTCCTAACCTCTCCGCCCCCACCCCACTCCGGCCTATCACCCTCACCTTGACCTTCTTCCACCTATCACATCTCCATCGCCCCTCCCCCAAGTCCCTCCTCCCTACCTTTTATCTTAGCCTGCCTGGCACCCTCTCCTCATTCCTGATGAAGGGCTTATGCCCGAAATGTCGAATTTCCTATTCCCTGGATGCTACCTGACCTGCTGTGCTTTAACCAGCAACACATTTTCAACTGTGATCTCCAGCATCTGCAGACCTCATTTTTTACCTGTATATTTAATCTGACATCAAACTGATGACCAGTTTATTTCCTCGGGTGAACACAGACATTGCAATAGGGCTATTTAAAGGGGCAGGGAGTTCTTCTGCTGTCCGGCTAATATTTATAATCAGATTACCTGGTAATCTTTTCAATGCTGTATATGGAACCTTAATGAGGGAAAATTGATTGTTATGTTTCCTACATTATGACAGTGATGACACTTCAAAATTAAATTAGCTAATAAGCACTTGAAGTCAAAATATTTTAGAGAAATTTTTATTTGGTATAAAACAAAAATGATGCCAAAATTGCAATGAGTAGTATTAGAAATGTTACAAAAGGATGATGGTACTTAAATTTGATAAGTTACCTAGATCAGACAGAATACATCTGAAGATATTGAAGAGTGAAAATTGCAGAGGCACTGGCCATAATCTCTCACTGCACAACATACTGGCTAAAAATATTCTCCTAATGTATTTTAAGAACTCTTGAGATGTTAAAGAGTTAAATTTGCTCTGGCAACCTGTAAGAAATTGGATGCCCCAGGGGTAGAGTGATATGTTTCTCTGTCTTGCAGGTAGAATGTAAAAATTTACATAGCCATCTCCTGCGATTCAGAGTCAATAACATTGCAGTTAAGATTCTAACCACACCCGCAATTTTTTTAAAAAATGATCTACATCAGATCTTGCCATTAAGGACTGATCTAGTTCATTGTTTCTGGAAACAATCAAATCAAGTCTCTTCTGCCAATTATCACAAATTTTGTATTCTTGTTACTGAGCCACTCCACAATATAACTAGTTTCCTTAAGTGGCATGTGACTATGGGGGAGTGGCTGGGGGTTGTCTTGTGGACATTACTGACGGTGATGTAAAATCTTGTACAAAGGAAGGACTTGGCCCTTTGTTCAGAGGGATCTTTTGACACAGCTTCGCAAGCATTGCGAAGAGCGGTAAGGGTCCCTCCAAAGCTTGTACTTGCTCAATAAATTTTGGCAGCTCACAGAAGTTGGCGTATTGCAGTTGCATCAAGTCTGTAAGAACCTCAGGAAAAAGAATCTGACACTCTGCTTCATCTGTGCCTTTACAATAATTCTATTCCAATTAATATTACGTGGTTGATCTCATGTTTTGTATAACTCAATTATGTGCCTTCATATGTGCCCTTCTACCTCCCTCCTTCACAATGCTTCTTAGATAAGTGAACTGGTGAATTGCAAAAATTACACGTTTGTTTAAACAATGTTCAAGCATAAACCTAGCAGCCAGTTAGTTTAATTTCATTGGTAGGAAGCCTTTAAGAATGATAATCTGGGACAAAATTAACAATCTTAGAGTCATACAGCATGGAAACAGACCCTGCAGTCAAACTAGTCCATTCCAAAACATAATCTCAAACTAAATTACTCCCATCTGAATGCTCCTGGCCCATATCTCTCCAAACCTTCCCTGTCATGCACCTATCCAAATGGCTTTTAAGAATGTTGTAATTGTACCCACATCCAGAGATGTACAGCACAGAAACAGATCCTTCGGCCCAACTTGTCCACGCTGACCAGACATCCCAATCTAATCTAGTTCCATTTGCCAGCACTGGGCCCGTATCCCTCTAAACTCTTCCTATTCATTTACCCATCCAGATACCTTTTTAAATGTAATTGTACCAGCCTCCTCCTCTTTCTCTGGCACCTCATTCCATACACGTACCAACTTCTGCATGGAAAAAATGCCCCTCAGGTCCCTTATATATCTTTCTCCTCTCATCCTAAACCTATGCCCTCTAGTTCTGGGCTCCCCCACTCCAGGGAAAATACTTTGTCTATTTATCCTATCCATGCCACTCATGATTTTATAAACTTCTAGGAGGTCACCCTCAGCCTTCAAGGGTCCAGGGAAAATAGCCCCAGCCTGTTCAGCCTCTCCCTGTAGCTCAAATCCTCCAACCCTGGCAACATACTTGTCAATCTTTTCCGAACCCTCATAGGAAGGCAATTCCAGGACTTTAATCCAGCAACTGAGAACAAAATTCTAAGTCAGGATGATATGTGGTTTGGAGGGGAGCGTGCAGGTGATGGTACTCCAATCCACATGCTGCCCTTGTCCACATCAGTGTTAAAGTTCACGAGCTTGGAATGTGCTGTATAGGGAGCCTTGAGTTACTGAGGTGTATCCTGTAGGTGGTACCCAGTGCTGCCACGAAATGACACGACCAGCTATCCCTAGTAGCCATACACTCAGATGACAAACAACACGAATTTGATTGGGACAGCACCACTATTATAGGGCAGGCCAAACAGAAAACAGCCAGGGAATTCCTAGAGGCATGGCACTCATCCACAAATTCTATCAACAGACACATCAAACTAGACCCTATATACCAGCCACTGCAGCGGACAGCAACTGACAACCGGAAGCGGCAGATTCAAACCAGTATATATGCCGGAGGAATCAGCACAGAAGCGCTTCACAGGAGGCTCCCAAACACTGAAGATGTCACCTAGAAAGGGGACGAACGTTTGCAACAAAAACTCCCAGCTCGGCAAACAGAACCACAACAACGAGCACCCAAGCTACAAATCTTCTCACAAACTTTAAATCTATGCCCTCTAATTTTGGACTCCCTCATCCCAGGGAAAGTACTTTGCCTATTTAGCCTATCCATGACCCTCATGATTTTATAAAGCTCTAAAGGTCACCCCTCAGCCTCAGACACTCCAGGGAAAACAACCCCTGCCTATTCAGCCTCTCCCTATAGCTCAAACCTTCTAACCCTGGCCACATCCTTGTAACTCTTTCTGAACTCTTAAGTTTTACAACATCCTCACTATAGGAAGGAGACCAGAACTGCACACAATACTCCAGCAGTGGCCAAATCAATGTCCTGTACAGCTCCAAATCCGATACTCAACACATAATTATAGGCAAGCATACCAATACTGTCAACCTGCGAATCAAGGAACAATGAACCTGCACTCCAAGGTCTCTTCATTCAGCAACACTCCCCAGGACCTTACCATTAAGTGTATAAGTCCTGCCCTGATTTGCCTTTCCAAAATATAACACCTCACATTTATCTGATTTAAACTTTATCTGTCACACCTCAGCCCACTGGCCATCTGATCAAGGTTGAGTTGTACTTGGAGGTAACCTCCTTTGTTGTCCGCCACACTTCCAATTTTAGTGTTATTCAAACATATTAAACTTATTAAAACATTCTAATTTTTGCCCATTTCAGATAAAAGGTATAATATTAAACAGGTTCCCTTCAGTCCAACTCTTCCATGCCAACCAGATATCCTAAATCAATCTAGTTCAATTTGCCAGCATTTGGCCCATATCCCTCTAAATCCTTCCTATTCATATACCCAGCCAGATGCCTTTTAAGTGTTGTAATGGTACCAGCCTCCACTACTTCCTCTGGCAGCTCATTCCACATACACACTACCCTCTGCGTGAAAGGGTTGCCCTTTGGGTCCTTTTTAAATCTTTCTCCTCTCACTCTAAGTTCATACCCTTTAGTTTTGGACTCCTTTGGGACAGTTGTAATATGGATACAAAGTTGGTTTAGTGATGGGAACGAGCAAAAAGACTCCTCCTCCCCACACAGTCTGGAAAAGGTGTACAAATGCAAATTCTCTAGTACTAGGGTTGCTGCTTTTCCTAATGTACATTAATGATCTAGGCTTTGGTGTACAGGACACACTTAGAAAACTTGCTGGAGACAAAACTTGTGAATCATGAGGATAGCAATAGACTTCAAGAGGATGTAAAATCGTCACAGTCCTACTGGACAATGGGGCTGCTCTCTCATTAGAATGGTGCTTTAACCCGAGGGTTACAAAAGGAGAGTTTAAGAAGGATGGTCTTTCATGTTAACTGCAGCTGGCACAGGAATTGAACCCTTACTGTTGGCATCATTTGCATTTCAAACCAGCTGACCCCAAAGGCTAGGGGATTGGGGAATAAAACTGATGAAAAAATGCAGAGAATTGTGAAAGAATATATTTTGAGAAGAAAAATGAGGAAAGGCATGCACTAAAATGATGCAATTTTAGGAGGATGGTAGTATGCACACAACTCTTTGTGGGGGGGGGGGGAGGGGAAGAGAGACAGGTTATCAAAGCAGTCAAAAGACATTTGGACATAATAAGCCAAAATGTGCCAAAGCAAATTACCATAAAAACACAACTTCAACTGACTTAACTGCCTCAAAATTATGTAGAGATACTGGAGCTGTTTTATTTCCAACAGCGTTGAAAGATGGTTTGATAGTGTTGAATATTATGAGGGAGCCAGAAAGGGTAGATAAAAAGAGACAAAGTCCACTATCGTCAAGATTGAAAAGCAGGGAACACAGATGTAAAGGTGAACAACAAAAGAACGAATAATGACGAGAAAGAAAAAGTTACTAAGCAAGTGATTAGGATCTAGAGTACACTGGGCAATAGCACGAAGGCAGATTCAGTTGTGGCTTTCAAAAAGGTTGCAGGGGGAGTGGGATTAGCCGATTTACTCTTGCAGACAACCAGAATAGGCATGAGGCCCGAACATCCTCGTTCTATTTAACCATTCCATGATTCTTGTTAGAGTGAAGTAGAGAGTTTTCTTTTTAAATGTTGCGGACTAAAGATTTATTGTATAGCCAAACTAGACCAAAACCACACCCGGAAAATCCAGGCCAAACTAATGTTTGTCCCAATACAACGAACGCCAAACTACGAAACCTATTAAGAAATGCATTAAACTGAATGATAACATGAAGACTTGGTAAAACAATAAGGAAGCTGGAAGCATTTTACTACAATATTCAAATTGCATGAGTCGTTTTGAATTAGAAAAATCTAAAATTTAAAATTATAAACCACCGAACACATTAAAAAGAAAACATTTTAATCGTTTTAAAACTAATACGATGAACCCCAGGGTGTTTTTTTTCCGTAGCGCGACTACATAAAATTCCTCTTATACTCTTGCATACTTCAACTGCAATAGAGGGATACATTTCTAATATAATGTTGTGCAACAGTATCAGTCAACAGTTGATAAAACGGAAGATATAACGATACCCGGCCAGAAGAGGACGTGACTGGACTGAGTTGTCGGATTGCAGTTCAGCAATAACCCACCTTGGGATCTTTCTCGTAATAATACTGCTGGGTGCGGATCCACCGCCCGACCAAGTGGTCGCGGATGGTGTGAGCCAGAGCGAAGTAGTAATCCCGAGGGGTAGCGACATTTCTATCTTTGACCAGTGTGAAGTGCAAATGCCTGTTGAAGCTCTTCTTGAGCTCCACCACATCTCCGAGCTCGGCGATGCCCCTCACGCTTATTTGCTTCCTCCTTTCGAAGTCTGTCAGTGGAGTGACCATAGTTTCCTTTTTGGCGAGAAGAGATTCTGGGACCGCAGTAGACAGAAACACACACCCGAACAACACAAGCACACAATTTGTACCGAACCCAGCCACTGTTTGCGCCTCGTCCTTCCTCTTACGGGACGTGCTCAGTACGTAGCGCACTGAGTTACAGGAAGGGGGAGGGAGTGAGTCCAAACACGGGAAATAATTGTGTGGAACGCCACATCCAAGTACGTTGCACCGCACCGAACAGGATTGGGGATACCCGTAAATGAGCAGAGTGCGAGATTGTTGATTTTCCCCCTTCCTCCATGAAAACAGTCGACAACGTTCACCCAAAAACTGCTGCAACAGATTTAATGATAGATTGAACTCCGACTTAAACATCACACTCCTGTATTAATACAGTGAGACAGATTGTACTTGTAAATGCCGATAGACAGAAACAGATTAGGCCCCCCGCAAAAACAATGAATTAAGTTGCATCTGCATGGAGATCTACAGCATTAAAATGGCCATTTGGTCCATCGAGCTTGCACCAGTCGAAAACAATCACCTAATTCAATTTCCAGCACTGGCCCATGGCCTTGTACGCCTTGTTTAAGAAATCTGAATATTTCTTAAATGTGATGAGGGTTTCTGTCTCTACCATCCTCACAGGCAATGAGTTCCAGATTCACTCCACCATCTGGATGAAAACATGTTTTTCTCACATCCCTCTAAACCAAATGCCCCTATCCTTAAACCTATGCCCTATCGTCACTGAGCCCCCCACCAAGGGGAATATTTTTCCATGTCTATGCTCCTCATAATTTTACATATCTTAATCATGTCCCCATCCCTTTCCTCTAATCCATGGAATACAACCCCGCTCTAATCGATCTCTTGTCATAGCTAAAAATCTCCAATCCAGGCAACATCTCAGTAACTTTTCTTTGCATCCTTTCCTGCACAATCTCATCCCTCCTGGAATATGCATTTCAGAACTGTACACAATACTACCCTAATTGCGATCTGACCAATATTTTAAACAGTTCCAACATCTTCTCCTCGCTCTTGAACTCTATGCCTTGGCTAATAAAGGCAAGTATCTCACATCTTTATCTATTCATCCCACCAACTAAAGCAGCAGTGGACATGCACACAAAGATTCCTCTGACCCTTGATTCTTCCCAGGTTCATTGTTGAACACAGCAAGGGTCCCAAAAACTGACCCTCATGGAACCCTACTGGACTAAGATCACCATTAGAATAGAAGCCACAAGTATTACTCTTTGCCTCCAGCCATTCAGCCAGTTGTAAATTCAATTTGCCAAATTTTCTTGAACTCTTTGGGTTCTTCTTTTGTTGCTTTGATTTTTACCTTCTTTCACCTTGTCTTCAGATGTAAATCTTGCTGGGGTAATCAGTGTTCTTGGGCAGCAGCACAGCCCAAATTCTACACGATGGTGACCCTCCCAGCAACTTGCTGAGCTCCTTGTCGTTGTGGATGGGGCACTGCAGGTGATGGAGAATGATGCGGCTTACTTGTTGACCTAGGCCATATTGCCTGCCAACTCGAAGATCTTGGTGGTCAGGTACTCAAGGATGGCAGCCAAATGAATGGGAGCTTCAGCCCCTTGTCTGGCATTATATCTCTTATGCAGTTGGTAATGGATATGACTTACTGGGAACTGGAGGTTGTATATGTATGTAAAAATGCCATTCCATATTCCGAATTCTTTCCCCTCTGCAACATCTGCTCCCAGGAGGACCAATTCCAATACCGAACAACACAGATAGCCTCCTTCTTCAAAGACCGCAATTTCCCCTCAGACGTGGTTGACGATGCTCTCCACCGCATCTCCTCCACTTCCCGCTCCTCCGCCCTTGAACCCCACCTCTCCAATTCTCACCAGGACAGAACCCCACTGGTCCTCACCTACCACCCCACCAACCTCCAGATACACCGCATCATCCTTCGTCATTTCCGCCACCTCCAAACAGACCGCATCACCAAGGATATATTTCCCTCCCTTCCCCTATCAGCGTTCTGGAAAGACCACTCCCTCGTCAGGTCCACACCCCCCACCAACCCAACCTCCACTCCCGGCGCTTTCTCCTGCAACCGCAAGAAATGCAAAAGTTGCGCCCACACCTCCCCCTCACTTCCCTCCAAGGCCCCAAGGGATCCTTCCATATCCATCAGAAATTCACCTGCACCTCCACACACATCATTTACTGCATCCGCTGCACCCGATGTGGCCTCCTCTACATTGGAGAGACAGGTCGCCCACTTGCGGAACGTTTCAGAGAACACCTCTGGGACACCCACACCAACCAGCCCAACCGCCCCGTGGCTGAACACTTTAACTCCCCCTACCACTCTGCCAAGGACATGCAGGTCCTTGGCCTCCTCCATCGCCAGGCCATGGCAACACGACGCCTGGAGGAAGAGCGCCTCATCTTCCGCCTAGGAACCTTCCAACCACAAGGGATAAATGCAGATTTCTCCAGCTTCCTCATCTCTCCTCCTTCCACCTTATCTCAGCCTCAACCCTTGGACTCAGCACCACCTTCTTGACCTGCAATCTTCTTCCTGACCTCTCTGCCCCCACCCCCTCTCCGGCCTATCACCCTCACCTTAACCTCCTTCCAACTATCGCATTCCCAACGCCCCTCCCCCAAGTCCCTCCTCCCTACCTTTTATCTTAGCCTGCTTGGCACACTTTCCTCATTCCTGAAGAAGGGCTTATGCCTGAAACGTCGATTCTCCTGCTCCTTGGATGCTGCCTGACCTGCTGCGCTTTTCCAGCAACACATTTTTCAGCTCTGATCTCCAGCATCAGAAGTCCTCACTTTCTTCTAGTTATATGTATGTATGTCTATTTATTTATTTAGAAACATTACACAAGACAAATGGGCAGGAGATTTGTCACCAGAATACGTGAGCATCAGCCTGCAACAATCAATACGATCAATCCTCCCGCATATCGATACATACTGACAATGAAGGACACCAATTCAACTAGGACAGCATCACAATATTGCAACAGGCTAAACCATAAGAAGCTCGGGAATTCCTGGAGGCCTGGTATTCATCCATTGGTTTCTTAAACAAACACGTTGAAACAGACCCCATCTACAAACCACTATAGTACAAAAGTGGAAGAAGAACCACCCATCACAACAGACAAAACTATATAAATTCAGGGCAGATTACAACTACAGTCCTTCATCTGGAGGCTACACAGCACTGAAGATGTTGCCCAGGAGGAAGACAAAACATTTACAAGGAAATCAACCAGCCTGGCAAACTAACCAACAACTTCAACTGGACGTTGGCTCAGGAGGAACAGGTCTTGGCCTTAGCCATGCCTTTCTCTCCAGTTTTAACACAACCCAATATCTCCAAAAGAGAAACTTATCTTTGCTACCAGTCTCCTAGGTAGGACCTTATCAAAGCTTTTGCAGTAATCCAATTATAATGCATCAAAAGCATTGACTTCATCTACATACCTGGTCAACTCCTTGAAAAATTCGGTCCAGTTGGTCAAACAATGCTGAGTGCTCTTGATCAATCCCAGCTTCTCCAAATTGAGATTAATTGTGTCTCTCAGAATTGCTTAAAATAGTTTCCCCAACACTGAGGTTAGACTGACTGGTCAGTAGTTTCCTGGTGTAGCCAGGTTGTTGCACAAAGAAAGACAGGGGGACTTTTTGGAGAAATACTCCTGAAAATGAGGTGTTAGCCAGGATGGATTACGGTCAAAAACAGGAAGAGGAAACCTCTCTGGGGCCCCAAAGCCACCCAGAGAAGGGGGAAGCGACACCTGCAAGTCGAGGATACAGGCAGCTCTTCCGATGGTGAGGACAGGCGCAAGAAGGGTCGCCACCAGAGGAAGAGACAGAACGCCATGGGGAGAAAGGAGGGCAGCATCGCCCAAGAAGGGAAAGACGATCCCTCTGAGGCGATGGGTAAAGGCCTCCCCCTACCCGGTGAGAGCCAAGAGGTACCCACCGGCCCACAGCTCCAGGTAAGTGGGAGCAGCAGTCCTGTGACAGCCCCGCTGTCAGATGAGAACTGGACAGTGCGGACCATGGGCCCGACACGAAGACACCAGAGCGGGGAAATGGCTCCAGCGTGGAGCCGGACAGTTACCTCAGCCCTGGGAAGGTCCAGCAGTTTGCCGTCACCACGGGGATGCACACAGCTACCCCAGAGGGGCAAGACCAGCAGCAAATGGACACTGTTATCCATGTAAACTATTAAAATGGGGTTTAAAATTGCCAGCATCAATGTGCGTAGCATCAAATCGGCTACGCGATGTGTTTCTACGATGGCCTTTCTGGCCAGCGTTAAAGCCGACCTCCTGTTTCTGCAGGAGTGTGGGATACTGCACCTCAGCAGCTACAGGAGATGGTCGAGCATGTGGGCCCATGGGCCGTCATTTTGGTCGGGGGGCAATGATAGCTGCTCCTCCGGCCTGGGTATCCTGTTGCGAGGAGGCAACTTCACCATCTCTGAGGTTAAGGAGGTGGTGGGCGGTCGCCTCCTCGTCGCCGACGTTATGTACAAGAATGCTCCCCTGAGACTGATTAATGTGTACGCCCCAGTGGGTAAGAGTGAACGGTTGGCCGTCCTGCTGCAGCTTCCACTGTTGTTAGCTATGTCCAGGCCGGTCATTCTGGCCGGAGACTTCAACTGTATCATTGATGCAGATGGACTATCCGGCGGGGGGGACAGTAAACTGGATGCCACGTCCAGAGCCCTGATGGACACGGTAAAAGATGCCAAGCTGCACGACGTCTTCAGCACCCCTGCAGATGGAGCGCAGCGTAGATACACCTGGTCACGGGCAGACGGGTCTATTCCGTTTCTGCCCCGAACGCTCTCGGTCAGATCCACCGACGTCAAGCCGGTGTTCCTCTCTGACCACTGCCTCCTGTTGGCCGACTGTCACCTACAGGACGAGCAGCGGGCGGGTAAGGGAACGTGGAAGCTGAACACTAAGCTGTTGACCCCGGGAAACATTGAGGAGCTCAACAGGGACTACGCAGGTTAGAGAACCATGAAGCCCCTCTTTGAGTCCCCAGCGGACTGGTGGGAAACAGTAAAAGGGAACATCAAGAGGTTCTTCATCCTCAAAGGTGTTCAGGAAGCGAGAGAGAGGCGGGGAAAACTGTCCCAGCTCCAGGAAAGTATGCAGAACCTGCTCCTGCTGCAGATGATGGGGGTCGATGTCACAGAGAACCTCAAGGAGGTGAAGGGCCAGCAAGCCTCGCTCTTTGCCTCGGAGGCTTCCAAGATAATCTTCCGGTCCAGGGTCCGCTCGGTGGAGCAGGACAAGACGTGCTTACGTTTCTTCTTCCAGAAAGTGCACAAAGAGAGCTCTGTGCTCAGCAGCCTGAAGGAAGAAGATGGCTTGATAATGTCATGTCGGGCTGACGTCATGAGGATCAGTAAATCCTTCTATGCCAGTCTGTATGACGCGAAGCTGACCGACAGCGCGGCCTCCCAGTCATTCCTTCCTCTACCACGGAGGTCTTAGATGACAGAACACGCGAGAGGCTGGACCAGCCGCTATCTCTGGACAAGCTGAGTAAGGCACTCGAGTCCTTCGAAAAGAATAAAACTCTTGGAAGTGACAGCTTACCGGTCGAGCTCTATTCCACTCTGTGGGAGTTGATTGGCCAGGACCTGCTGGAGGTGTATGTCAGTATGCTTCGGGCAGGTACCATGAGCGAATCCATGAGGAAAGGCATCATCACCCTCATCTACAAGCGGAAGGGGGAGAGGGAGGAACGCAAAAATTGGAGACCAATCACACTGTTGAATGTGGATTACAAAATCCTATTGAAGGTAATCGCCAACCAGGTCAGGTCTGCTCTGGGGTCGGTGATTCACCCTGACCAAACCTGTGCTGTGCCGGGCAGGAAGATCGCTGAGAGTCTCGCAGTCCTCAAGGATATGATCGACTACGTGCAGGACAGAGGGTTGGACGCCTGCCTGATCAGCCTGGACCAGGAGAAAGCCTTTGACAGGATATCACAAAGGTATATGAGAGATGTTCTCTCCAAAATGGGCTTTGGGGAGGGAATCTGCAATTGGATCAGACTGTTCTACACCAACATCATCAGTGCAGTCTCAATCAATGGGTGGGAATCAGATAGCTTCCCTGTCAGATCTGGAGTCAGGCAGGGCTGCCCTCTCTCTCCTGCCTTGTTTGTGTGCTGCATAGAGCCATTTGCCAAGTCCATCAGGAAGGATGCGAGCCTGAGAGGGGTGACTATTCCTAGCAGCAGGGGCCTGCAGGTTAAGGCCTCCCTGTACATGGATGACGTCGCCGTTTTCTGCTCGGATCCGCTGTCCGTGCGCAGACTCGTGTGCATTTGTGACCAGTTCGAACAGGCCTCGGGGGCCAAGGTAAACCGAGGCAAGAGCGAGGCCATGCTCTTCGGGAACTGGGCCGACCAATCCTCGATCCCCTTCACCATCAGGACCGACCACCTGAAGGTGCTGGGTATTTGATTCGGGGGGGCTGGAGCGTGCGCCAAGTCTTGGGAGGAGCGTATCAGTAAAGTGAGGCAGAAACTGGGCAGATGGAAGCTACGGTCACTCTCGATAGTGGGAAAAAAACCTGGTTATCAGGTGTGAGGCACTGTCATTGCTGTTGTACATGGCACAGGTCTGGCCTATTCCCAGAACCTGCACTGCTGCAGTCACCCAGGCCATCTTCCAGTTTATATGGAGTTCAAAGATGGACCGGGTCTGAAGGGACTCGCTGTACAAAGATCTGGGCAACGGGGGAAAAAATACACCCAATGCCACCCTCACCCTGATGGCCACCTTTGTGTGTGGCTGCATCAAGCTGTGCGTGGATCCCCGGTACGCAAACACCAAGTGTCACTACGTACTGAGATTCTACCTGTCCCCGGTGTTGTGAAGGATGGGCCTGGCCTCATTGCCGCGGAACGCTCCGAGTAGTTGGACCGTTCCGTATCACCTGTCCTTCATGGAGAAGTTTATGAAGAAAAACACCTTTGACCACAAGTCCATCAGGAAGTGGTCAGCACGTAGTGTCCTCGAGACCCTTCGGGAAAAGGAGAGAACGGATCCTATCGAGCGGTTCCCCGAGCAGACTGTCAAAGCCATTTGGCAGAATGCCTCATCGCCAGAACTGTCCAACAAGCACCAAGACATGGCTTGGCTGGTGGTGAGAAGGACCCTGCCTGTGAGATCCTTTATGCACGCCCGAACTCTCAGCCACACCGCACGCTGCCCTCGAAGTGGCTGCAGGGGGGAAGAGACTGTCACACACCTCCTTCTGGAAAGTGCCTATGCATGCAGAGGAAGTCTGGAGAGGAATGCAGTGGTGTTTGTCGAGGTTCGTCCCGAGCAGCGCCGTGACGTGGGACTCCGTGCTCTACGGCCTGTTCCCTGGGACGCACACTGAGACGAACATCAACTGTGCCCGGAGGATCATCAACTCGGTGAAGGACGCTCTCTGTGTGGTCCGAAACCTGTTGATCTTCCAGCTGAAGGAGTTGACCCTGACTGAGTGTTGCAGACTGGCACATTCCAAGGTCCAGCACTACGTGTTGAGGGACGCGCTGAAGCTTGGGGCAGCTGCCGCCAAGGCACGGTGGGGAAAGACCACCATGTAGCATCTGCCTGCCTAAGAAGAACAGGGGGCCCATGCAGTCGTTTGGGTTCTGCTGACGCCTCAGCTAATTATATGGGCATATGAGTGAGAAATGCACAGACCTGTATATAACAATGCTAATTTCTGATCTGTGTATGTAAATGTTGACATATGTATGGCATGACCAAATGTACAGACCATCAAATTATTTTATGATTATTTTATGAATAAAGTATATTTTTGAAATAAAAAAAAAGTGAGCCAGAGGTATTAGTTGCTGATAGGGGCTAAGAATGATCAGTGTAAAAACAAACTGCTGACATACAGGGGAAAACAGCTTGTAAACTGTGAATGACCGGAGTCCAGGTACTGCTTGGTACCACCATATTCTGCAGAAAAAGTAAGAAAGATAGTTTAATGCAGAAGCCTTATTTGGATGAGAAGCAATGAGGTAATGTTACTTAGCTCCTTGGTTTGCAGCCAATAAGGTAAAGACATGCAATTAACAGATGAGCCTGAGTCAACAGGGAAATGACATCACGACTCGAGAAAGAAAAGGAAAGAAGATAAAAGAAGACCCTTGAGGCATACAGGTCACGATAACTCCAGAGTCCAACACTTGCAAATCAAACTGTATGTCAAGAATGTGGAAAGAGAGAGTGAGAGTAGTGTATGGCCAACATCAGCCCTCCTCAACAGCAGGAAAACAGTTATCTTTTATATTCTGTGACTACTCAGGGAGTGTCAGAGGACTTGCGTGGGTGTAAAAACAGGTTTTTAATTCAGTTTGTGGGAAAATATATAAACTCTAATTTGTAAGAGGACATATAAGAAATAAGTGCATGGTTCAATACAATCATAAAGTAATTTGTAAAGTTGTAAGAATTGACTCTTCTCCTCTCTGCACACATCAGCAGCTGCAGCTGACATTTGCTGGAATCAGACAGCAGCTGGTGGTTGCCGGAATCATACAGGCATCAACACTGGGTTATCCTTTGCTCACTTCTTGACTAATGGTACCACCACAGCTGTCCTCCAGTTCTTTGGCACTTCTCCTTTGGCAGAGGGGTATTGAAAATTTTTGCAATTACCCCTCTATTTCCTCCTCAGCCTTACTGAACAACCTGGGATATATTTCATCCTGACGTAGAAGTTTATCTATTTTAAGTGTGCCAGACCTCTTAGAACCTCCTCTCTGTTATGCTAATTCCTTTTATTGTATCACAGACTTTCTCCATGATTTTTATACCTATACTGTGCCCCTCACGAGTGAACATCGACCCAAAATATTCATTTAGAATCCTGTCGACATCCTCTGGCTCCACAAACAAGTTACTGCTGTGGTTCTTAATGGGCCCTCCTCTTTCCTTCATTAATCCTTTTACCCTACAACTTAGGAGATTTTCATTTATCTTACCTATCAGTCTTTTCATTTCCCTTTTAGCCTTCCCAATTTCCTTTATAAGTTTGCTTTTGCTTATTTTATACACGTTCTGCTTTTTTGACTAAAAACTTGCTTAATTCTAGATCCTTCTGAACTGAAAATGAAGCTAATTTCCTACATATATACTCTACATGTCATAAACCCAACAATCTTTCCATTAACACCACAGAGGTGTGCAGTCATCTGATCTTTGACAAAATGTTTGATTTCATTAGTGTTCACAAAGATCTGATCTATTGTTTTAAAGAGAACCCTTCACAGAAGTAACTAACATCTCCCTGCACCTCTTTAGAAATCCAGATACTTAAAACTTATAAAAATTTACAAAACCTTTCAATATATTCCACTCCCCAAAGAAAAATGAAAATTTCCATCAAAATGTTCTTCTCAGCACTACTTCTGTTCTATTAACAGGAATAATATATACATTAAATGTACAAATGCTTCAACATCAACATACTTTACATAAAATCATTTTAGTAATTGCATCAATCTCCTTCATATGTGCTCTTAACAAAGAGTTTGCTATAATATTGTTTTTCCAGACAAATAAATGATTTTAAAATAATATGGCTGGAGTATTAAACTCTACCAAAACAATCTTGTCCCAAAATTTCTCTAAAACAAATTAAAGTATTGCAGTATGTATAAATAGTAGTTTCTTCAGTGTTGTTCAATGTGTAAATTTGAAACTGATGTAGAGACAACACAAGATTCAGTGTCTCTTTCTTCACTATTAAATATTTCTGTTGACGTAAATCAGTCTCTTCAAAAAATAACGGGAAGGCTGTTAGATCTTCATTTTGTCTTCTTGTAATAAAAGGCACCCACACTAATATTGCTGGCATCAACAGCCAGTTTAAATGGTTCAGTGCTGCTAAAATCAGGTGCATTTATCAGCTCAGCTTTCAAACTGTCATTCTTATGACCATCCAATCTGACAATCATATGTCCATTCAATGATTCTACCTTTCTAATAAAATCTCAAAAGGAATTGACACAGTACTGAAGTTTGGAACAAACCTCTGATAAAATCCACTCATGCCAACATATCATAGAATTGTGCATTTGTCTTAGCACTTATTTCACTTCTCTGGCCTTGTCCAACAGTGTCTCAAATAAATCACTTTTGCTTCCACAAATTCACTTCTAGCCAGAATTATAATTGAATTGTTTCTTTGTAGCCAAACAGTTTAGTCCAATCAGATAAATGTTCTTCTGACGTTAAACTGTGTACAACCAAGTCTTCAATTTAGTCATTTATATAGAAAATAATTCCAAATCATTCCAAATAGTATAACTTTACATTGATGAAGTCCATCTGGTGTTAGAAAAGCTGACATTTTTTTGGCTATGTCAGTGAATGGAACTTGCCTATACAAATGCATATTAGCGGCAATTTGTGTGTCCAATTCTTCTAATGCAGTCCTTGACTCTCAAAATAGGCATGAGTTCACTTTTGTCGCTATGCTGATTTTATGCAGAACCTTTGTGATCTACCTCATTTTGGCAACAGCACAATAAGTGTGCTGCAGCTCCCATTATCAGTTCAATTTTGTCATCTAATTATTCCATACTGTTTTCCCTATTATAAATACATTGTTTTCCTGACTATCCTTACAATAACAATATTTCTTTAATTAAACTACCACAGTCATTGATTTTTCTTCCTGTCTGAAGTACTCACTACATAACTCATGATTACGTTTCTCTTGATTTGATATGGTCCAGTGGGGCTTACTTTTAATGGTTTGACAGAAACCACACCAATATAGACTAAAATTTCAAACTTTGGCCTTATTAATGTGCTCTGTTTTTCATTGTGTTTTGAGCACTCTTCAAATATGTTTTGGCCAAATTAATTTCTTCAATTAGCTTTTCTCTGAAATTCAAAGTACCAACTGGAAGTATAACCTTCAACTTAATGGTATTTGCTCCTTGTCCATATTATCACCTCAAAAGGATTGAATCCTCTGGATCTATTAGGTCCATCCCTGACAGCAAGCAGTAACAAGTGAATTCCTTTCTCCCCATCATTAAGACATTCTCTTCAATAACAGTTAATCACGGTCTTTAAAATTGGATGCCATGTTTCAATGAACCTTAAGATTGTGGGTGATGTTCAGAAGATATAAACTGCCTCACTTCCAAACTATTAATTCTTTCTTTGAATATTTGTGACATTTAATTTGAACATGGATCTATTATATTTCTTCAGGCAATGTGAATCTCACAAAACAATTGAAATAGCTTTTCTCTTACCATTTTTGCAGTAATTTTTCCTAAAGGCACTGCTTATAACATTTTGTTAAAACATGTTAAAAAATCAGTTCATAGAATTCCTACAGTGTAGAGGCAGGACATTCGAGTCCAAACCAACCCTTCAAAAAGCTTCCAACCCAAATCCACCCACCTACCCTATCCCTGTCACCTTGGATTTCCCATGACTAAACCACTCATCCCTGGACACTATGGGCAATTTAGCATGACCAATCCACGTAATCTGCACATCTTTGGATTGTAGGAGAAAATTGGAGCACCAGGACGAAACCCATGCAGACACGCAATCTCCAATATGCAAACTCCACACAGAGTATCGATCAAGGGCGGAATCAAACCTAGGTCCCTGGCAGTAAGCAGCAGCAGTAGAAACCAGTAGTTCCATTGTTAAAAAGATACTGATTCTTATTCCTATTCTTGGTTTTAGGTAGGGGTTTTACACAATTTATTTTAAATAAACCTTGGTAAATATTACTTTTCAAGCTAGTATCAGAACTAAAGGTTAAACTGATGGTTGCAATTTCCCTGCTGCTTCACATGTCTGACAAACATGGCAAAGTTTGACCACATTTTTATGTACTATATTCCTGTTTAAAATTTTTTAATTTATGTTTGCCGAATACTTAAGTGACCCATCATTGAAATTTTATGAACCACTCATAAAATTTCATTATGATATCCAGATGGGACTACCACCCAAAGGACTACTGCCCATTCTTCACTGGCTGAAATCTGAGGTGGTCTCTATTTCTTCATTAATATTTTGTCTTTCAAATAATAACATTCAGATATTGGTTCTGATTCAGCATCTGAGTAGTCAATTCAACATAATTCTCTCAATTCAGCACCCACTCATTGTATTTCCATTGAAGAAGAAGGCTAACTATATCAAACTCATTCTCTTTGCCTTCATCCTTTCCAAGATAAAATTAATTTATTTTATAGGAACTTGGTTCAGTATTCCAACTACAAATTCTCTATTTACTGAGTCACTCTTTCATCCAACTCTTAGAATAGACTGTCTTGTAACCTCCATATGTATTCCAATTAATATTTTCTCCTGTGCTAACCATTCTGGAGGCCACATTGTCTCATCACAGAGTCATATAGCATGGACATAGACCCTTCAGTCAAACTCATCCATAAAAGAACTCCAGAGTATCCCATCACCAAGTCACCCTTTATTTACATGTCCATTGTTCTTGACACTGGTCTGTCTCCCTCAGGGCCAGCTCTCAGAATGAACTTCTCACAGTACTGTTTATATCTGTAAGCCAGGACTCCCTGATTTAACCAGGTTAACAGGCTCAATTGGGGAACTCATATTTTATGAGGTCCACCTGGCTGACCTTGTTACAATCACTACATCCCTCCCCCCCTCAGTCTAGGAACATAGACCTGTTCCTTCTCTTGTAGCCTCTCCTTGGGTGTTTTTGCACTGGGTCAGATTCCTTTGACTCAGCCTCGGATATGAGTAGCGTATACTGGACCATAGTCCGCCTCTTATGTCTGGAGGGTCTTGGAAGAAATTCAACCTCCTCTTCAGACAATAAAGACTCAAGGCTGCAACATCTGCTGTGTCCATCCCAGACTTTCTGTGAGGTTTCTTCAATGTTGAACAGAGTGGGAGAACGCACAGGTTCCAAAAGCCTTTCCAGCTGTTCTGTGGGGCTAGTTTTGTTTTGCTCTTGTCCCGTTTGTGAGTTTGCAGTTTTCAATTGGTCCACCTACTCATTCAGGACTACCCAAACATTTTGTATGTAATGGGACATGACCTCACATCAATCATGCCTCTGACCACGCAAGGCCACTTCCGTCATTTCGGAACCAAACTTCATCCCCTGAAGTAAACTATTTCTTGCACTTAGAAGAGTATGTCTGGTATTGGTGTTCCTGATGCCATTTCACCCTCCCCACTTAGGTCCGTGAAGATCAGATTTTACTCGGTGTGGAGTCTGCCACCTCCAAAAAGACAAATCATCCGCTGACATTTCCGCCACCTCCAAAAAGACCCCACCACCAGGGATAAATTTCCCTCCCCACCCCTTTCCGCCTTCCGCAAAGACCATTCCCTCCGTGACTACCTGGTCAGGTCCATGCCCCCCCCCTTTGACCCACCATCCCATCCTGGCACTTTCCCCTGCCACCGCAGGAACTGTAAAACCTGTGCCCACACCTCTTCCCTCACCTCTGTCCAAGGCCCTAAAAGAGCCTTCCACATCCATCAAAGTTTTACCTGCACTCCACTAATATCATTTATTGTATCCGTTGCTCCCGATGCGGTCTCCTCTACATTGGGGAGACTGGGTGCCTCCTAGCAGAGCGCTTTAGAGAACATCTCCAAGACACCCGCACCAATCAACCACACCGCCCCGTGGCCCAACATTTCAACTCCCCCTCCCACTCTGCCGAGGACATGGAGGTCCTGGGCCTCCTTCACCGCCGTTCCCTCACCACCAGACGCCTGGAGGAAGAACGCCTCATCTTCCACCTCGGAACACTTCAACCCAAGGGCATCAATGTGGACTTCAACAGCTTCCTCATTTCCCCTTCCCCCACCTCATTCTAGTTTCAAACTTCCAGCCCAGCACTGTCCCCATGACTTGTCTGGACTTGTCCGACCTGTCTAGCTCCTTTTCCACCTATCCACTCCACCCTCTCCTTCCTGACCTCTCACCTTCATCTCCTCCCCCACTCACCCATTGTACTCTATGCTACTCTCTCCCCACCCTCACCCTCCCCAAGCTTATCTCTCCACGCTTCAGGCTCACTGCCATTATTCCTGATGAAGGGCTTTTGCTGCTCGTTGGATGCTGCCTGAACCGCTGTGCTCTTCCAGCACCACTGATCCAGATTCCTACAAGTGTGAGGAGCTGTTGGCACTCTGGGCCCTGGCCCACCAACATGGCTGTAACTGCATCAAATCAAGTCTGCCACCAGACATAACTTCTCACCAACAACTTCATTTTGGACACCCCTGGTGGAATTCAGCTAGTATCTGGCGGCGACAATCACTCTTGCTCCACATTATAAAATAACATCCTGTACGGTGATCTGGTCTCACCCAGTTCAGTAAGGTTTCAATTTTAGTTGCGATGGTCCTTTTGTTTCCTGCAAACCAACTGCTTTAGTTTTGCCAGGACGTTCACAGTCTAATATTGTAAGAAGGGTGTTCAGAAAACCAAAAACCAGAATTAACTCTTTTAGCACGACCTGTGGTGTATCTGCTAGCAGAAGGCAGCTCAAACCATTGCATTTGCTGCTTGGCCTCCTGGCCAGTGTTCCAACTTCTATTTGTAAGCATTTGAAATGAGAGTCCTTTGTTTAATTCGAGTTGAAACTACGGGCAGCACTGCCTTGTCTTTTGAAGTAGCTCTACCAGGGATTTGTGGTCTGTTACTATTATAAATTTACACCTTTAAAGGTATCCGTGGAATTTTCTCACACCAAAGATAACCTTAATCCCTCTTTCTCCACCTGGGCATATTTGCGCTCTACATCAGCTGGTCTGGGAAACAAATGCTATTGGGCGTTCCTCTCCATTGAGCCATCTGTGAGCCAATTTTACTCCAAGACCATTCAGGGAGACATCGCATGTCAGCACTGCATCTTGACGATGATAGCCACCTCTTCACTTTCCTAAAAACTCCGTCTTGGCTTTGAGACCATTTCTAAACTGACCCTTTTCAATAGCATATGTAAAGTTGCCAGGATGCAGACCAGGTTACATGTGAACTTTCTGTAATAATTCACCAATCCAAGGAAAGATCTAAGCTCTGGTACAGATATGGGAGTCATGGCACCTTTGATTGCCTTCACTTTATCTTCCAACAGGCGTAACCCAGTCTTATCGATCTGTAGCCCAAGTAGATCACTTGGGATACCTGGGACATATATTTTGCTCTTCTAAGACACATAACCCTCTGGGAGAAATGTATAAGGACTACGTTCAAGTTCTCTTAAGTGCTCTTTAATGGTCTTCCTTGTTGTTAGCACACATGGCGATCTGGGGAGGACCTTGTAAAATGTTCTCCATCCCACTCTCATCGACACTGAAATAGCTCCACAGAGGCTAGTATGCCGTCATCAAGTCACCAAGTCACCCTTTATTTACACATGCATAGTCCTTAACATTGGTTTGTCTTCCTCAGAGCCAACTCTCAGAGTGAATAGAACTACTGTCACTCCTGTTTATTTTTTAAAATTTTTATTAAACAAATTACAAAAGAGTTAACAAAAAACATTTACAGCTGTACAAGAGACAGCAATTTTACAAGGGAGAGGAGCAGCAAAGCTAGGCCCCAAACCCTACCGTTCGACCATTTTACAGGGAGATGAGGACAAACCTCAAATCCCAGTTCCACATATGACAAGACAGTGACAACGACATTTGTACATTAAACAATATGGTTACATACAGAAGTGCAGACAATACAGTCCCAGCAAGTCCCCACCCCTCCCACCCCTCCCACCTTCCGGCCACTCTAAGGCATCCCGCCCCAACCCACCTTCCAGTTCACTCTTGTTTATATCTGTCAGATAGGGCTCCCTGATTGGACTAGGATAACAGCCCCAATATTCTACTGGCTGACCTCATTACAATGACTATACCTTTAATTTCTGCTTAACTGATTCTCCCCAATTTCTTTCATGTGAACTAGGGAGTCTTCTTACATGAAAACAAAACCGAGACCTTAAACATTTTCAGTTTCCAATTATCTACAGATTTCTAACCAAATCCTCATGGCTTGTAAGCTGCACAACTAAACTGCTGAGGTAATATATTCCAATAACTGCTCTGAAAAACTCCTTTCTAGGAAAGAAACTATGTTTGTGTCAGACTCTAATTAACTGTATACCCATCTTCCCTGAACTGTCCTAACATCTTTCAATCTTTCATATTTCTAAACTGAAATTGATCCTTGATTAATGTGAAGTGGAAACAAGCTTCAATGCTTTTCCTATTTGTTGTAAACTCCATAGTATTACCAATTTTCCATTAACACTTCAGGATTTGCAGTCATTCGCTCTCTGAGCAATGCTGGAGTAGGGTACTATCTCATGAGGACTTGGATCTTAATTTTATTTTAAAGAAAGCACTTCACAAATATAACATCCATATGTCACTAATTTGAAATGTAAACTCTAAAAATATCAATATATTTCAAATTACATACCTTTCATCACACTGACATTTTGACCATTAGACATAACACAGCAGATGGAATATGATAAATTTTACTATACTCATTCCGGGAATGATTAGATTGTCCTGCAAGGAGAAATTGTGTAAAATTGGCATATATTTCTTGGATGTTAGAAGAATGAGAAAAATTTTAAGGGGTTTGACAGGACATTTGCTGAGAAAATGTTTCCCTAATTGGGGAATCTGGAACTTGGTCACAATCTGAGAAGATAGAATCTCTTCAAATTATTTGTGACTGAGAATGATTTTCCTCTCAAAATGTTATGAGTTATAATCTGTAGATGCTCAATTATTGCTCATATATTCAAAACATACTCATAGATATTCATTCAGAAAATGAATGAAGGGCTTTGTGGTTAGTGCAGTTAGGTTGAGAAAGATGACCAGGCATGTTGCCAGGACAAGGCATCTTTCTGAATACCAGGTCAGCATAAAAGGGTCAAATGGCCTACTCTTGCTCCAATTTCTTATGCTATTATGACAGCCATATTACATTGATGTTGTAGTTTTGCAGTAAGTTAAGGTATTATAATTGTTTTCCTCTGCAATGAATGAATTTATTAAGTAAAATTGTGAGACATCATTGACTGATTTAGATGATACTGGATCTCACAGACTGAATGGGCCTCTGAGCAAAGGACAAAAAGAAATAAAAGGGTCGAGAATGTCATGCTGGAAAAGCACAGCAGGCCTGGCAGCATCCGAAGAGCAGGAGAATCAACGTTTCGGGCATAAGACTTTCGTCAGCAAAGGCTTATGCCCGAAACGTAAGTTCTGCTCCTTGGATGCAGCCTGGCCTTTTGTGCTTTTCCAGCACTACAGTCTTGACTCTGATCTCCAGCATCTGCAGTCCTCACTTTCCCCAAACAGAAATAAAGCATTGATACAGCAAGCTTAAGAATGTTAGGTGTACCAATGTGCTTTACAACCTATGCAGTACTTTTGAAAAGCAATGTAGAATTGACAGCAGCCAATTTGCACAGGGCAAGAATATACAAACAAGGAGATTATGACCAGGTTTCTGTTTTGTGATGTTGTTTAAGGAATAAGTATTGAACAGTCATCAAGGAGAATTCCCTTGCCCTTCTTTAAAATAGTTATGGGGAATCTTTATTTTAAATTATTCATGGGATGGTGATGATCACTGGCATGGCCAGCATTTGTTACTCATTTCCAATAACCCTTAAAAGGTCAGCCACTTTCTTTAATCAATGCCATCCATTTCTTGTATGTACATTTGTAGCACCGTTAAGAAGTTCAGGGTAGTTGACACAGCGACAGTGAAGGAATGTCAATGCAGTTCTGAGTCAGGATAGAGTTCAGAGAGGAGCTTCCAGGTAATGGTGTTTCCTTACTTCAGCTGTTGTCTTTTTAGGTAGTAAAGGTGCGTTTGGAAGGTGCTGGTGAAGGAGGCTTGGCAAGTTGTAGACAGTACACATTATTTCAAAGGTCAACAGTGGGAATATCAGATTCACCAGTCTTTCATGAATATTTCTTCATTAGTTCTTATAAAAATATTTGAAGGAATAATCCCATACATACAAACCTACTAAAATATACTCTTATCAAAGATTACATGTTGCTATCACTTCATTACCCACATATTATACTATTACCAAGGGGTTTCAGTACATTTTCATTGATTAAAAATGGGAACTCTTGCACCAAGGAGAATAAAAACCAGAAATTAGGTAAGAAGCATTCTAACAATTTTTATGTATTTATCCCAACTCTCCAAAGGAGCAATTCACTCACAACATTGTTATGACTTATTCCCTCAACTTAGAATATTATTCCTTTTCAAATAGGCTATGAATACTACCAATGACATCTCTGGATGGCACAAAATAAGACATATGAACAAAGAGCAACCAATGTCATTTGGAAGCAATAAAAAGCAGTAGCCAGTCTCAAGCATGGCACTGCTGGAAGTGTGTGTAATAGGATAAGGAATCAGGACTTAGTGCCGTGAATCATGTCTGGACCAAGTGTGAGTAATGGGGGTCAGATTGTAAGGCCTTTGAAAGGCAACTAAAGGATAGCACTATTCCAGCAGCTATCCTTTGGCAGGAACACAAATTTGAATGAGAAGATTCTTATATAGGAAGGCAAACAACCCCACGAATTACACAGATAAATAAATAATAACTAAGCTAAAATTGGAAAATCTTAACAATAATAACAATCATAATACAGTTCAGCGAAACAAAGCAATAGGCATCGATCATCGAGCACATAAATTTATATATATTCATATGTTCGTAGTTCCTCCTCATTGGATACCAGATTCATGACATAGAATTATCATGGCTATATAAAGGCTCTTATTAGTATGCCGGACAAATCTGTACCCAGGTAGTCCAAAAGGGGCTGCCATGTCTTATAGAAATTCTCAGTCTTATGGTGCACCATACTCATAAGAACGTCCAAAGGGATGTGCTCCATGACTACCTTATGCCAACCCGCCAGCCCCGGAAAATTTTCCGACATCCACCCGAATAGAATGTTCTTTCTTGCACAAAAAGTGATGATACTGAAAAGCTTTTTCTCATGTGCATCTAATGAAAGCAAATTAACAAAACCAAGAAGAGATACCAGGTCCATCTCCACCTCTGTCCCCAAGGCCTTGTCTATTTCACCTACCACAGTGTTCCAGACAGCCTGCAGTCTGTGGCAGGACCAAAAACAATGAATAAGCGTGCCAATGCTCATTTTACATTTAGGACACATTGGAGATGCTCCCACTTTAAATTCAGTCAGGTGGTCTATGGCCAAATGGTCCCTGTGGAGTATCTTCAATTGCAAGACAAGGGTCCAGTTGCAAATCGAGATCCTTTTTGCATCTTCCCAGATATCCTCCATATTTCAGAAATGATCTCAACGTCCAACTCCCACTCCCATACCCGACAGAGCAGTTCCGTCTCATCCGAGGGACCCTCTCCCAGTAGATGATAAGCATTGCTAACAAATAACCTACCCTTAGCACTCAACACCTTCTTCTCCATGTCAGATTCATGGTCTCTTTTCGTATGAAATTTCTAATTTGAAAGAAATGAAAGAGGTTCCTACTGGGCAATTCATATTTCCGAGTCAACTCGTCAAAGGACATCAATACTGTCCCCTTCGAATAAATCACCCAGGCAAAACATGCCCACGGCTGCTCACAGTTTAAACCCAGACTCCATCACCCCAGCTAAAAGCACAACACACCAACTATGGGTGTAAAAAATGATGTTTCAGCAATATTACCTTGATACTTTGCCCTCCATGCCTTGACAGTACTGATGACTATTGGGCTATAGTAATATTCTTTAACTGTTCTCATTTTGTCTAAGAACAGCAGGCTAATAAGGGGGTATCTTGCCAGAGATATTTCAATGTCCAACCAAAGTGAGTGAGGGTCTCCCTGGGCCCAATCTTTCACATGAGATAGCAACGAGCTTAACTGATAGTTTTTGATATCTGGAAGGCCCACTCCTTCCAATCCTACCACCCACGCCCTCCACCTCCTCCAGGATTTTCGCTTCCCCGGTCCCCAACGCCTTATTTTCACTATGGACATCCAGTCCCTGTACACCTCCATCCCCCATCACGAAGGACTCAAAGCCCTCCGCTTCTTCCTTTCCCGCCGCACTAACCAGTACCCTTCCACTGACACCCTCCTTCGACTGACTGAACTGGTCCTCACCCTGAATAACTTCTCTTTTCAATCCTCCCACTTCCTCCAAACTAAAGGAGTTGCCATGGGCACCCGCATGGGCCCCAGCTATGCCTGCCTCTTCGTAGGATATGTGGAACAGTCCATCTTCCGCAACTACACTGGCACCACCCCCCACCTTTTCCTCCGCTACATCGATGACTGTATCGGCGCTGCCTCGTGCTCCCACGAGGAGGTTGAACAGTTCATCAACTTTACTAACACCTTCCATCCCGACCTCAAATTCACCTGGACTGTCTCAGACTCCTCCCTCCCCTTCCTAGACCTTTCCATTTCTATCTCGGGCGACCGACTCAACACAGACATCTATTATAAACCGACTGACTCCCACAGCTACCTGGACTACACCTCCTCCCACCCTGCCCCCTGTAAAAACGCCATCCCATATTCCCAATTCCTTCGTCTCCGCCGCATCTGCTCCCAGGAGGACCAATTCCAACACCGCACAACCCAGATGGCCTCCTTCTTCAAGGACCGCAGATTCCCCCCAGACGTGATCGACGATGCCCTCCACCGCATCTCCTCCACTTCCCGCTCCTCCGCCCTTGAGCCCCGCTCCTCCAACCGCCACCAAGACAGAACCCCACTGGTTCTCACCTACCACCCCACCAACCTGCGCATACAACGTATTATCCGCCGCCATTTCCGCCACCTCCAAACGGACCCCACCACCAAGGATATATTTCCCTCTCCTCCCCTATCAGCGTTCCGCAAGGACCACTCCCTTCGTGACTCCCTTGTCAGATCCACACCCCCCACCAACCCAACCTCCACCCCCGGCACCTTCCCCTGCAACCGCAGGAAATGTAAAACTTGCGCCCACACCTCCACACTCACTTCCCTCCAAGGCCCCAAGGGATCCTTCCATATCCGCCACAAGTTCACCTGTACCTCCACACACATCATCTATTGCATCCGCTGCACCCGATGTGGCCTCCTCTATATTGGTGAGACAGGCCGCTTACTTGCGGAACGCTTCAGAGAACACCTCTGGGCCGCCCGAACCAACCAACCCAATCACCCCGTGGCTCAACACTTTAACTCCCCCTCCCACTCCACCGAGGACATGCAGGTCCTTGGACTCCTCCACCGGCAGAACACAACTACACGACGGCTGGAGGAGGAGCGCCTCATCTTCCGCCTGGGAACCCTCCAACCACAAGGTATGAATTCAGATTTCTCCAGCTTCCTCATTTCCCCTCCCCCCACCTTGTCTCAGTCGGTTCTCTCAACTCAGCACCGCCCTCCTAACCTGCAATCCTCTTCCTGACCTCTCCGCCCCCACCCCACTCCGGCCTATCACCCTCACCTTGACCTCCTTCCACCTATCCCACCTCCATCGCCCCTCCCCCTAGTCCCTCCTCCCTACCTTTTATCTCAGCCTGCTTGGCTCTCTCTCTCTTATTCCTGATGAAGGGCTTATGCTCGAAACGTCGAATTCTCTATTCCTGAGATGCTGCCTAACCTGCTGTGCTTTGACCAGCAACACATTTGTAACTGCAATTTAGTCAATTTAATTAGAGGCAACTTGCGATACCAGATAAAAGAATTGAACCAGCCATTCAGTTTTCTAATTATTTGCTTAGTAAAAAGCAGAGGATGCATTCGCATAGGATTCAACAGGCAGAGCAAAAGTTTCATTTTAGTGAGGGCTACCCGATCTAACCAAGAAGCCCTCCCACCTACGAAGGTCCTGCTTGATTCTGTCAAATAAATGGGGAAAATTGGTTTTAAATAGTCGATTAAAAACGAGAGTAATAAATATACCAAAGTAGAGAAAGCCCTTCTGTGGTCATCTAAAGGGGAACTGAGATCCATTCTCAGGATCAGGCACTCTTGGGAGACCACCCATGGGCATGGCCTCTGATTTCGCAACATTTATCTTATAATCCGCGAATTGATGCATTGTATCAGTTATGGCCCTGAGACTGTCGGGTTTGATAAGAAGACAAGAACGTTATCTGCATACAGTGCGATCTTATGTGACTTCGCTCCCATTTCTGCAGCGGTTATATTGGGATCCCTATGTATTGCCTACGCCAGCAATTCAATCACCAATGTGAAAAGCAATGGTGACAAGGGACAGCCCTGTCAACTGCCCCTACGAATATTAAAATTGCTTGACCATAAATTATTGGTGAGGACCGCAGAAAGAGAATCATGATACAAAACCTCCACCCACCTGATGATGGTCTCTCCCAGGCTGAATTGCTTCAAAGCATGAAAAGGATATGGCCACTCAACCCTGTCTAATGCCTTTTCTGCATCTAAGGAGAGATCACCAATCTCTGTACCAATCGCTGTTGACATACTTGGATCATGTTAAGTAATCTCCTGACATTATCCATCAATCTGTCACCTTTTATGAACTCTGGTCCTCCTTAATGATGGAGGGCAGTACAGTTTCAAGCCTTAATGCTAGAGACTTAGATAGGATTTTGAAGTTGACATTCAGAAGTGACTTGGGTCTATAGGAAGCACAGTCCTCTTGGGCCTTCCTTTTTTTAAGAATCTCCTCTTGACGCCATCACAGGACTTATTTTTTTGGAGTACTTCCGCCGAGAAGTCTTGAAAAAAACATGACTCTGGAGCCACGAAATAACAATGCCCTTGGGTCCTTCCCCTGTGCTATAGAGGGTTCCATGATCCTCTGCTTGTCTTTGTAATGATGGAACTTTACAAGGACAGGGTGTGGGCATTGATCCATACCTGACTTTCGTGTCATGATCCTGTGGGCTCTTTCAATTGTTATCCTTCCGTTCTCAACCTCCAAACCAAGGAATTTTGGGAACCACTTCTCGAAGAGCTACACCGGTTGCTCACCTTCTGTCCCCTCCGATATGCCAATAACGTGCAGGTTCTTTCTTCTGCCGTTTCCAAAATCATCTATCCAATCCAACATACCACGGACATGCGTTTCCAGGGCTTCAATCTGGCTCTCGGAGGAGTCAGTCTCTGCCTCTACCCCTGCAGTCCCGCACTTGAGTTTATCGGTCCTTTTTCCCAGGTCTTGCAGCATAGCAGATACAGGAGCCAGCTCCTCTTCGATTTTTTTCTGCATCTGCCTCCCCAGAACCTCGTGAGATTTGACCAGCAACTCAACCAGGGTCTGGCGAGTAAGCAAGTTCTCTGCTTCAATGGTTTGGGCTGTGTCCCCTAGCCAAGCTTCCACCTTTTTTCTCCTGCTGCAAAAATTGATTTTTTTCCAGGTTTCTAGCTCATTTACTGTATTTTTACTCACAGTGAAGTGTATGGGAGGGGTTCCATGTCTGTCAGGTTGGGTTTGCAGTGTGATGCCCAGCAAACGCGATCCTAACGGGACCTGCTGCCAGCTTGGATTGCCCCACAAATACAATTTTGGCATTTATTTTGAGAGGATTTGAATATAAAAGCAGAGATGTACTTCTGAGGCTTTATAACGCTCTGGTCAGACCACATTTGGAGTATTGTGTGCAGTTTGGGCCCCATTTCTCAGGAAGGATGTACTGGCCCTGGAGTGTGTTCAGAGGAGGTTCACTAGAATGGTACTAGGACTAAAAAGCTTAAGATATGAAGAACATTTGAGGACACTGGATTTATACTCAATGGAGTTTAGAAGATGAGGGGGTCATCTAATTGAAATATTCAAAAACTGAATGGCCTGGACACAGTAGATGTCAGAAAGATGTTTCCATTCATAGGAAAGACGAGGAACCGAGGGCATAGCCTTAGGTTAAAGGGAAGACCTTCTAGAACGGAGATATGAGAAACGTCTTTAGCCAGACAATGGTGAATCTATGGAACTCATTGCCACAGAAGGCTGTGGAGGCCAGGTCATTGAATATATTTAAGATGGAGATTGATAGGTTCTTGAGTATTAACGGTTACGGCGAGAAATTGGAAGAATGGGGTTGAGAAACTTATTAGCAATGATTGAATAGCAGAACAGACTCAATGGGCTGAATGGCCTAATTTCTGCTCCTATGTCTTATAGTCTTATGGATAGGGTCATCTGGTTGCAGAAACGCCTCTCTCCAGACAAGTGGCATGGCGAGAGCAAAGGCTGAGGGGATCTACTCCATAGATACCATCAGTAAGGGAAGTTTTTTTTCTTATCCCCAGCCTTTACCTCTGCATCCCTAGGTTCTTTCGCTCTCTCACCCTCAGCTTGGTGATGTCAACGGCACAAGTGCAGACACATGTGAGCATAATTTTCTCTGACACATGCTGCCTATTGTGGTCATCCTACGTCATGTGCCTCATTTGCACATGTGCAGAGGTCATTTGGGCATTATGAATAAATGCTCCATTTCAAATAATCATCAAATTTCCCACTGGATGCGTCGATTGAATATGCCTTCAGCACACTTTCAGTAGGACATTCCAACCACCCCAAATTGCTTCAGGAGCACAGTAATTTTTTAAAAAATTACATCCAACCTAAGAAAGTGATTAAAAATAGAAGGGCTGGAGGTACCCAATGGGTTGTCGACAGCTTTTTTGAGATAGGTAGAGGGGTATGAGGAGCAAATGAAACAGATTGTAAAGGTGCTCATAGTTTATGACAATGGGATTGCTAAAAACACAATTTTACAACCCTTGCAGTTCTGAGTAAGTTATATCGTTTCAGTCAAACTGTTTCTCTCTCCACAGATGCTTCCAGGGCTGACAGATTTCTTCATCAGCATGGTTTTGTTTTCAGTTTTCTAGCATTAGCAGTATTTTGCTTTTTTTTTAAAAAAAGAAATATTAGGGGCAATGCAAAAAAGTCATGGTGGCTATGAAGGCGAATGTTGACAATGGAGAAATTAAACAGCAGAGGTTGGAAAGGGATAAAGAATGGGAGGATGTGAAAGAAGCATTGGGAAAGGGAGCATCAGAATGAAGAAGGGCTAGAGAGGGAGGGAGAGAAAAAGGGAGGGAAGGTGAGGATGGAGAAGTGAGAGGGAGGGAGAGGGAGGGAAATAAGAAATAGCTTGACTGTAAATCTTTACACGTAATTATTCGTTGTTCAGCGGGTGATCTAAAGCCTTAGTAAAAGTGACACGCAGAGGTTTGGGAGGGAGAGTTTCATGGCTGACAGTCCCGAGATAGCCAGGGCAGGAGAGATCTGGAAAGGGTCACTAGAAATTATGACCGATAAGTTTTCAATCAATAACAGGCATGTTTGTTAAAGTTCCACCTATTTTTTTTCTGAAACCCACTTTTTGTTTACACCAAGATTGCTGCAAAGTTGCGGATTCTTCAAAAGGCACCACTCGGACGGCAGCGAGCACGTGGCGGAAGTCACGCGCACTCGCGCGACGCCGAGGCGGGAAAGTGGCTGAGATCGTTTGACAGCGACAGTTAGGCGGGAAGCGCGAGGGCGCGGAGGGAGCGGCGCCGTTAGCCGTCAAATGGTGAGTGCTACCTTGACGGCTACCTACCTTTCGTCACCCCAACGGAGAGTCCGAGCCGCCAATATCGGAGATTCCCAAGGCATCCGGGGAAAGGAGGCTGTGCAGCAGGGGGGGTGGAGGTGTGGTAGGAGGCAGTGGAACAGGTTGGGAAGGAGGTGGTGGAGCGGGTGGGGACGGTCAGGGGAGGAGGCAGTGGCTGGTGACCGGGGAGTAGGGGGCGGTGGAGGGAGTGGGGGTGGGGCCGGGGGTGGAGTAGGTGGGGATGGGGTGTAGTGGGTGGTGAAGGGGCAAGGGTGGTGGGGTGGGAGTGGGGCGGAGACGGTTGAGCGGAGGTGGGTCTGGGGGGGGGGAACATGGTGGAGCGTGCAGGGGTGGGTCTGGGGGAGGAGGTGGTGGGGCAGGAGCGGTGGAGGGGTTGAGGTGGGAGGAAGGGCGGGTGTGGGCTGGGGAGGAGGTGGTGGTGGTGGGGGTGGGGACAATGGAAGGGGCAGATATGGGGCTGGGGTGGTGCAGGTGGCAGTGTGGGGGCTGAACGGGGCTGGAGATGGGGGCAGCAGAGGGGGTAGGGCTGGGGGCAGGGTGGTGGAGGTGGTGCAGGGCTGTGTGTGGGGTTGGAGGGGGAGGGTGTGAGGGCATGGAAGGGATGGGGTGGGGTGGGGAAGGAGGCCAGTGTGAAAACGGAGAAATTAAAGAGAGGTTGGAAAGGGGGAAGGGATGGGAGCGTGTCAGAGGAGTACTGGTAAAGGGAGGATCAGAATGAAGAGAAGGAAGATGAAGAGCAGAGAGGGGGAGAATAGCCCTAACTTTATACAGTACTTTAAATGAGCCATTTGATTTAATTATGATTTTCACTCACAGCTGCCGTGCTTCACCTTTTATGTTCATTTTGATGTTTACAAATTCAGGTCTGTTATAGATCAAAGAGTTGTACAGCACGGAAACAGACCCTTCGATCCAACCAGACCATGCCAAACGTAATCCCAAACTAAACACTTCGACCTGCCTACTCCTGGCCCATATCCCTCCAAACTTTTCCAAAACATGTAATTATCTAAATATATTTTAAATGTTGTAATTGTACCTACATCCGCCACTTCCTCGGGAAGTTCATTCCATATATAAATCACCCTCCATTTAAAGAAAATTGCTCCTCTTGTTTCTCTTCTCACCTTAAAAGGTGCCCCTTAGTCTTTCTTCTCTTCCCGCAACGTTCTGGGATACATTAGATCAAGTCCTGGAAATTTATCCACCTCTATATTCTCTAAGACCTCCCAAACTTCCTCTTCTGTAATGTTAACTGTTTTTAAAACATGAAAATGTATTTCTCTGCATTCTCTACACTCTATTTCTTGCTCCACAATAAAAACTGATACAAAATATTCATTTAATATCTCCCATCTCTTGGGGTTCAACACAAAGATGACCTCCTTGATCTTTAAGGGGCACTTCCCTCTCTCCACTTACCCTCTTGCTCTTTATGCATTTGTAGAATCTCAACTGTATGTATGAAGTTTGCACATTCTCCCCGTGTCTGCGTGTGTTTCCTCCGGGCGCTCCGGTTTCCTCCCACAATCCAAAGATGTGCCAGTTAGGTGAATTGGCCATGCTAAATTGCCCGTAGTGTTAGGTGTAGGGGAATAGGTCTGGGTGGATTGCTCTTCGGCGGGTCGGTGTGGACTTGTTGAGCCGAAGGGCCTGTTTCCACACTGTAGGGAATCTAATCTTTCGATTATCCTTAACCTTATCTGCCAATGCTATCTCTTTGCCTTCCTGATTTCTTTCTTAAGAATTCCCCTATACTGTTTATATTAATTAAACAGTTGAGTTGAACCAGGCTGTCTATATCTAAAAAAGATTTTCTTTTATTCTTGATTAGAACCTCAATATCTTTATTCATCCATTGTTCCTTAATCTTACCAGCTTCATTCCTCACTCTAACAGGGACGTAATACCTCTGAACACTCAACATCACACTCTTGAAAGCCTCCCACTTGTCAGTAGTCCCTTTATCATCAAACAGTCTGCTCCAGTCAACTTTGAAAGTTCTTGTCTCGTACTATTAAAATTTGCCTTACTCCAATTAAAATCTTTAATTTTTATGGAAGGTTTATCCTTTTCCATTACCATTTTGAAACTAATAGAATTCACCTGACCCAAAATGTTCCTTCACTTTTATTCAGCCAACTGCCCAGCCTTATTGCACAAAAGAAGGTCTGTGTTTGCTAGGAGAATCGACATATTGATAAAGAAAATTTTCTTGGAAGCATGTTATATTCTTCACCATCCAAGCCTCTAACACTATTTATTAAAGTCAGTGTGTGGAAAAAAAATTTTTGGGTGAGGGATGCTTCTTTACAATCCCATGAAGGGAGTTGTTGTATGTTCTTTGGTTCTGTTGAGTGGATCACTTTGCTAATTGTGGAAGTTTACTTGCACAGTTCTTTATCCAATTGTGGATTATTTTTTAATCTTAATCAATGGGCGGCACGGTGGCACAGTGGTTAGCACTGCTGCCTCACAGCGCCTGAGACCTGGGTTCAATTCCTGACTCAGGCGACTGACTGTGTGGAGTTTGCACGTTCTCCCCATGTCTGCGTGGGTTTCCTCCGGGTGCTCCGGTTTCCTCCCACAGTCCAAAGATGTGCGGGTCAGGTGAATTGGCCATGCTAAATTGCCCGTAGTGTTAGGTAAGGGGTAAATGTAGGGGTATGGGTGGGTTGCGCTTCGGCGGGTCGGTGTGGACTTGTTGGGCCGAAGGGCCTGTTTCCACACTGTAAGTAATCTAATCTAATCTAAAACCGGTTCAGAGTTGTTATTACCCAGCTCTTGAGCAGGTGGGACTAGAACCCAACCTCCGGCCTCAGAGTTGAGACACTACCACTGTGCCACAAGAGCTTTGTTAAAATATGGATCTCTGATACAGGATATCACATATGAAACTGATAAAAATAGATACACCTTTGTTCTTAGTCAAAATATTTGAATAATCTCAGGATGTGGCATTGGTGACATGAACTATTGGGTCAAACCATTTTTCAGTTACTTTCAAAGTGGTATGAGTAAACAACTGGTGAGATTAGGGTAGTGAGTATGATCATGTTGCTTTGTTTCACCACAAATAAATATACGAAGCAACAATTATGTTCACATTTGTAATACATTCTCCTAGATGTAATAATGTGAAATAAAGAACCTGCCTTACTACTTCATATCTTATCTTATACTAGATGTTTTCTAATTGTTACATTTCTATTTCAGTTTAAAGATTTTACTGCTCCTCATTCAAAAGTCTGACTTTATTACCCTTACCACCAATTTGTTTCATAAACTATATATATATGTATATGTTTGTCTTTTTATTTCCATCCTTACATACAGACAAACATGAATCAAAGACCTTTCCAATCTCATTGATTTTGGGTGTATATCCCTTTTAAGAAGAACATGAAGTTTGCAGAGAGGGCACCAAAGAGATTTGGTAGGATGGTATAAGCACAGGAAAGGTTCATCAGATCTGGAAGTACATTTGGTGACAGAAATATTTTAGGTCAATTATCCTTCCATGAGAATTAGAAGAAGTCAGTGATGTAACAGCTTTCAACAGATGAGTATAGAGGAGGATACAAGGAGAAGATTTTAAGACAAATAGGAAAGTCTGTGATCGGGTCAAAGACTGGAGAGATTAAATAACAAAAGAAGTGATGATGCAAAGCAAAAGGAAGTAATGTGATGATTAAAGAACACTCCACTTTTGTGGATAGGCTATCAACCAATATTCACTATACGGTCACTAATTCCCATTGACTACACCTTCTCATATGAAGCTTTCTGTAAGAATGATGTTCCATTCTCCATCTCTGTTACATCTGTTTTGACGATGCAATGTTCTGTACCAGTGTTTCTGATATATCTTCCTCCTTCATCAAAAACTCCACTATTCAAGTTAATAGGACCCAGAACCTTATCTGCTATGTTTTCGCACTTCTGGCCTTCTCTTTTTCTCTTCCCTCTTTGATTCCTGTTAGAAAATGAAAACAAGGGGAGATTGCAACACTTGATTTTCCTAGTTTCTAATTGCACAACATAACAAGTATGAAGGCAAAGAGAGATAAAAAGCAGAAGTAGGCCATTTGGTCCATTAAGTTTACTCTCCCATTCAACAAGATCATCGCTAGTTTGATGATTTTTAACTCCATCTTCCGGCTTTATTCTCATAATTCTTGATTTCTGTATTGATTAAAATTCCAGCTGTCTCAATTTGGAATATATTTAATGACCCAGCCTCTGTCGCTTTCTGTGCAAAAGAATTCCAAAGATTGACTGCCTTCTGAGAGAAAAAAATATCCTTTTCGTTTGTCTTAAATGGGCGATCCCTTACTTTGAGATTATGCCGTCTGGTTCTTGACTCTAGGCTTTCCCACAAAAAAGAACTCTGTGACTATGACTCCCTACATCTACCCAGTCCTCCTAAGAATCTTATATGTTTCAATAAGATCTCTCATTCTTCTGAAGTCTGATGAGTTTAACCCCAATCAACTTAACCTCTCCTCTTGGAAAAGATTCCCTGCATACCTGGAATCAACCTAGTAAACCTTTTGTGGACTAACCCCAGTGATAGTGTATCTTTCTTCAAACGGGGGAACCAAAACTTGATCTGGTCGCAGTATTCCAAGTGTGATCTGACTAGTACTTTGTATATTTTAGCTAAACCACCCTATTTTTATACTGCATTTCCTTTGAAGCGAAAAACTGCAGTCCATTTGCTTTCCCTATTACCTGCTGAACTTGAATCCTTCTGCAGCTTTCTGAAGTCTTTCATTATTTAAATAATGTTCACCTCTTCTATTCTTCCTGCTAAAGTGCATATTCTCACATTTTTCCATTATTCTGTGTGCCAAGTTTTCATCCACTCATTTAATCTGTTTGTATCACTCTGTAGACTCTTTGTGTCATCCTCACCTATATATTATTCATAAATTTGGCTATTTGGCTAAAAATCATCAAACTAGCGATGATCTTGTTGAATGGGAGAGTAAACTTAATGGACCAAATGGCCTACTTCTGCTTTTTATCTCTCTTTGCCTTCATACTTGTTATGTTGTGCAATTAGAAACTAAGAAAATCAAGTGTTGCAATCCCCCCCTTTTCCTCAATTTATGAATGTCCCACCTATGAATGTTATCTCATATACGGGTGTAATATTAAAGAACTGACATAAGAACATTTATTGTACTTACAAATAGCTACTTTGTTGTCCTACATTGTGGTCTGATTTGTGTACAAATCAATTTACGAATTGACTCATGAATGGAGCCCTTTTGCAACTTGGGGACTGCCTGTAGTACATTCATCTCTATCATACTTGTCATTAATATATATTGTAAATGATTATGACCCTAGAACTGATGGCACTTTGGCACTCTACTAGTTACAGGTTGCCATACTGAAAATGCTCCCTTTGCCTTTATGCCCAACAATGGTGATCCTGCAGTGCAAATTCACATACTGCCTTTTGTGTGTGAGAGCGCGAGAAATGCATGAGGCCCGGTTTTGGAGAAGAAAAAAAGGTTGCATTTTATAGCACCTTTCAGAACTACAGGATATCCCAAAGATCTTCACAGCAAATTAAATTTTGTACCGTAGTTTTTATTGTGTTGAACAAAACGTATTATGTACAAAAAATGTGATCATGGTTTTATTTTGATAAATAAACATTGGCTCTTGAAAATAGACAGAGTTCAATTCTGATTCTTATTTGAAACATGGTATTGTTGACAGTATAGCACTCCCTTAATACTATACTGAAGTGCTTAAGTCCTCTATTGGACTTGAGCCACCAACTTTCTGACTGAAAATTGAGGGTACGGTCAAATGAGCCATAGGAGGATCTGGTAGATTTTTTTGTCAACTTAATCAATGACAAAGAAACAATGAATTCCTGTAATGCAAGAGAGTTTAACATGACTTCTATATCCTTGATACACCTTAATTCCATCCTCCTCCAGCAAATTTCCAAGTGTAGTAAAACCAAATTTAATAGTCCCATCAGAGTCCATTTCCAACGAAAGCAATTTGTGGGAAAATATCATCTCACTGGACTGTTAACTTATATATCACAGAAGCGTTAAGGCATAGAAGGAGGCCACTTGGTTCATTGTGCTTGTACTGGTTCAGTATACAAAAAAAAATTCCCCAATACCAATGTACAGCTTTTCCCCCATACTCTGCACAATACTTCTACCAACTATCCATCCAATGCCCTAATGAATTCCTTGATTAAACTCCGTCCACTACACTTGCGTATAGTGCATTCCGTACCTGAACTACTCGCTGAATAAAATGTTTTTGCTCACTTCACTCTTACTTCTTTTGCAGATCACTCTGAATCTGTGTTCTCTTGTTATTTTTTAAGAGATAGAACAGTTTTGCCCTGTCTATTGTATCTAGCCTGCTCATGATTTTGAAAACCTCTATCAGATCTTCTTAAACCTTCTCTCCAATGAGAACAGTTCCAACTTCTTCAGTCAATCCTCATAACTGAAGTTTCTCATTATTGGAACCATTCTTGTAAACTGCATATGAATTTTCTACAATGTTTCACATCTTACCTATCATGTTGTGCGCAGAACTGTATACAGTATTGTTGCTAAGAATCCCATACAAGTTCAACATCACCTGATTGTATCTACCTATTCTGCTACTTTCAGTTATCCACAAATATACACCCAGGTTGCTCTGCTTCTGCACGTTACTTAGAATTGTACTGTTATTTTATATTGTCATTCAATGTTTTTCCAAATAAAGTTCAAAACTTCACAGTTATCTGCATTGAAACCACCCTTCTGCCCACTACATCAACTTGTTTATGTCCTCCTGGAGTTCCAGACTGTCCTTCTCATATTTTACAATTCTTCTAAGTTTTACTGAATAAACTTGTGCTTCAGTTATAGAGATGTACAGCACAGAAACAAACCCTTCAGTCCAACTCTTCCCTTGCTGACCAGATATCTTAACCTAATCTAGTCCCATTTGCCACCATTTGGTCCATACCCCTCTGTACTCTTCCTCTTCATATATCCATCCAGATACCTTTTAAATGTTAAACCCAATCTCTGCCATTTCCTCTGGCAGCTCATTCCATACATGCACCACCTTCTACACAAAACAATTGACTCTTGGGTCTTTTTAAAAATTTTTGTGCCATCCTAAATTTATGACCTCTAGGTCTGAACTTCCCTACCCCAGGGAAGGGACCTTGTCTATCAGTCTCCGTTTGAATACCGTATCCTTGGTCAGATATTTTAATCATTCAGTAAATTTAAAAGTTTGATCACATGCCATTAATCCCAAATTTTTTAAATGTAACTGAGAGGCTGAACTGCTCTTCTGCACTTTTTATAGAGCCTCAATAACCATTACCAGGAGTGAGGGTTAGAAGTGGATGCAATACAGCAACTGCTAACAAGTCAACTCAGCTCTAATGATTGCAGTTTGTTTTCCCTGTGGTCAGCACCCCTTAATTGTGAACCTTTGGTGAGTAGTTAGTGATTAATGTAACCAGTTTTCCCTGTGATGTTACTTCTAATGGGCCACCCGAGTTAGTTTACTACATGTTCATAACTCCAGCTCCTTGAAAACCATGTTAGGGAAGTGGAGCTGGAGCTGGATGAACTACAGATCATTCGGGAGGCTGAGGGGGTAATTGAGAGGAGTTACCGGGAGTTGGTCACTCCTAAGGCTCCGGACAAGGATAGATGGGTTTCAGTTAGGGGAGGAAAAGGGACAGACAGACAATGCAGAGATCCCTTGTGGACATTCCCCTCAGCAATAAGTATACCGTTTTGGATACTGCTGGGGGAGATGACCTACCAGAGGAAAGCCATAGTAGTCAGTTCTCTGGCACTGAGCCTGACACTGGCAAAGAAGGGAAGGGGGCAAAATAGCAAAGTACTCGTGGTAGGGGTGTCCAGTTGGAAGGTTTGCTCGAGTAGTTCGAGAGGGTTTAAACTAGTATGGAAGGGGGGTGGGAACCTGAGCTGTATACTGGAGGTGAGCGTTGATGCAGATGAGGCAATAGCACGAGGTAGACCAGCTAATGGGAAGGAACCAAGGGATCAGTTAAAGTGTGTTTGCTTTAACGCAAGGAGTATCAGGAATAAAAGTGATGAACTTAGAGCATGGATCAGTACCTGGGGCTATGATGCTGTGACCATAATAGAGACATGGGTTTCTCAGGGGCAGGAATGGTTGCTGGATGTTCCAGGGTTTAGAGCATTTAAAAAGAATAGGGAGGGGGAGAAAGAGGAAGGGGTGTAGCACTACTAATCAGAGGGGGTATCACAGCTATAGAAGCTTCCATTGTTGAAGAAGACCTGCCTACCGAGTCAGTATGGGTGGAAATTAGGAACAGCAAGGGAACAGTCACCTCGTTAGGGGTTTACTACAGGCCCCCCCAATAGCAGCAGGGAGATTGAAGAAAGCATAGGTCGGCAGATTTTGGAAAAGTGTGGACGTAGTAGGGTTGTTGAAATGGGTGACTTTTACTTTCCCAATATTGATTGGAACCTCCTTAGAGCCGAAAATTTTAATGGAGCTGCTTTTGTAAGGTGTGTTCAGGAGGGTTTCCTAACTCAGTACGTTGACAGGCCGATGAGGGGAGAATTTCCTGTTCCTTGGATGCTGCCTGACCTGCTGTGCTTTAACCAGCAACACATTTTCAACTGTGATCTCCAGCATCTGCAGACCTCATTTTTTACCCGATGAGGGGAGAGGCCATTCTAGACTTGGTGCTCGGAACCGAGCCGGGGCAGATATCAGATCTTGTGGTGCGATGGTATTTTGATGATAGTGACCACAACTGCCTCACATTCTACATAGCTATGGAGAAGGAGAGGATTAGGCAAAATGGGAGGATATTTAATTGGAAAAGAGGAAACTATGATGCGATTAGACATGAATTAGGAAGCATGGACTGAGAGCAATTGTTCCGTGGTAAAGGCACGATAGACATGCGGAGACTGTTTAAGGAACAGTTGTTGCGAGTGATGAATAAATATGTCTCTCTGAGACAGGCAAGAAGGGGTAAGATAAAGAAACCTTGGATGACGAGAGCGGTGGAGCTTCTCGTCAAAAGGAAGAAGGTAGCTTACATAAGGTGGAGGAAGCTAGGGTCAAGCTCAGCTCTAGAGGATTACAGGGAGAAAGTGAGGACTGCAGATGCTCAAGGATTACAGGCAGGCGAGGAAGGAGCTCAAAAATGGTCTGAGGTGAGCGATGAGGGGGCACGTGAAAGGCTTGGCAGAACAGATTAGGGAGAACACAAAGGCATTTTACACTTATGTGAGGAATAAGAGAATGGTCAAAGAAAGAGTAGGGCCAATCAAGGATAGCATAGAGAAGTTGTGTGTGGAATCTGAGGAGGTAGGGGAAGCCCGAAATGATTTTTTTGCTTCTGTCTTTATGAAAGAAATGAACTTTGTAGTGAATGAAACCTTTGAAGAGCAGGTGTGCATGCTGGAATGGATAGAGATAGAGGAAGCTGATGTGCTGAAAATTTTGTCAAACATTCAGATTGACAAGTCGCCAGGCCCGGACCAGATTTGTCCTCGGCTGCTTTGGGAAACGAGAAATGCGATTGCTTCGCCACTTGCGAAGATCTTTGCATCCTCGCTCTCCACTGGAGTCGTACCTGAGGATTGGAGAGAGGCAAATGTAATTCCTCTCTTCAAGAAAGAAAATAGGGAAGTCCCCGGCAATTACAGACCAGTAGGTCTCTCGTCTGTGGTTTGCAAGGTGTTAGAAAGGATTCTGAGGGATAGGATTTATGACGATCTGGAAGAGCATCGTTTGATTAAATGCAGTCAACACAGTTTTATGAGGGGCAGGTTATGCCTCACAAACCTTCACGAGTTCTTTGAGGATGTGACTAGAAATGTTGATGAGGGTTGAGCTGTGGATGTGGAGTATATGGACTTCAGCAAGGCATTTGATAAGGTTCCCTATGGTAGGCTCATTCAGAAGGTCAGGTGGAATGGGATACAGGGGAACTTAGCTGTCTGGATACAGAATTGGCTGGCCAACAGAAGACAGCAAGTGGTAGTAGAAGGAAAATATTCTGCCTGGAAGTCAGTGGTGAGTGGGTTCCACAGGGCTCTGTCCTTGGGCCTCTACTGTTTGTAATTTTTATTAATGACTTGGATGAGGGGATTGAAGGATGGGTCAGCAAGTTTGAAGAAGACACAAAGATTGGAGGTGTCATTGAAGATATAGAGGGCAGTTGTAAGCTGCAGTGAGACATTGACAGGATGCAGAGATGAGTTGAGAGGTGGCAGATGGAGTTCAACCTGGATAAATGCGAGGTGATGCATTTTGGAAGGTCTAATTTGAAAGCTGAGTACAGGATTAAGGATAGGATTCTTGGCAGTGTGGAGGAACAGAGGGATCTTGGTGTGCAGGTACATAGATCCCTTAAAATAGCCACCACAGTGGACAGGGTTGTTAAGAAAGCATATGGTGTTTTGGCTTTCATTAACAGGGGAGTTGAGTTTAAGAATCGTGAGATATTGTTGCAGCTCTATAAAATTTTGGGTTAGACCGCACTTGGAATATTGCGTCCAGTTCTGGTCGCCCTATTATAGGAAAGATGTGGAAGCTTTGAAGAGGGTTCAGAGGAGGTTTACCAGGATGCTGCCTGGACTGGAGGGCTTATCTTATGAAGAGAGGTTGACTGAACTCGGACGTTTTTCATTGGAGAAAAGGAGGAGGAGTGGGGACCTAATTGAAGTATACAAGATAATGAAAGGCATAGATAGAGTCGATAGTCAGAGACTATTTCCCAGGGCAGAAATGGCTAACAAGAGAGGTCATCGTTTTAAACTGGTTGGAGGAAAGTATAGAGGGGATGTCAGAGGTGGGTTCTTTACACAAGAGTTGTGAGAGCATGGAATGCATTGCCAGCAGCAGTTGTGGAAGCGAGGTCATTGGGGACATTTAAGAGACTGCTGGACATGCATATGGTCACAGAAATTTGAAGGTGCATACATGAGGATCAATGGTCAGCACAACATCGTGGACTGAAGGGCCTGTTCTGTGCTGTACTGTTCTATGTTCTAAAATTGTGCTATAAGCCAGGTCATAATTTATCGGAATTACTAGTATAGAAATAAAGTCGTGGGGATGCTAGAAATCCAAAATTAAAAACAGAAAACACTTAGCATCTATGGAGAGAAAAAAACAGCTAATATTTCAGGTTGATCACCTTTATTCAGAACTTGAACAGATTAGAAATGTGATAGTTTTAAGCAAGTAAAAGGACAGCGATTTGGGAAAGAGGAAAGGAAATGTTTCTGATTGTTTGGAGTACAAAAAAAGAGGTTGATTGTGCAATGCCAAAGGAAATAATAATGAGAGACATAGAGGAGGAAACATCTCTAGTAGAGATATGAATGGCAGAATAATCAACCAGTACCACCTGCAAACAACAAAAATGAAAAGCAAAACATTTAAAACTGAAATCTACAGAGAAAAAACATAAAATGAGAGTCGATGTTCTGGTCTAAAACAGTTAAACTTAAGAGTTGCGTATAAAAGGCTTTAAAGTGCTGAATTGAGTGATGAATGTTGTTCAAGCTTGCATTAAACTTTATTGGAATGCTGCAAGAGGTGGAAGATTGATCAATCAGCATGACTAGGAATTAAAATTACTGGAAACTGAAGCTCTGGTTCATGCTTCTGAACTGAACAGAGGTGATATGCAAACAATTATCCAATTTACATTTGGCCTTAACAATATAAGACAGACTGCATTGTGAGCAACAATTAAAAAGAAAACTATTTTTTTCATTGACAGTGGGCATTAACAGTAAGGCCAGTATTTGTTGCCCATCTACAGTTGCCCTTGAGAAAGTGATGTAGTTGTCTTCTTGAACATTGAAGTCAGTCTGATGTCAGTATACCCACAGTGCCATTAAGAAGGGAGTTCCAAGTTTTTTATCCAGTGACAGTGAAGTAACTGATATAATTCAAACTCAGGTCCATTGCTTAGAAGGGATCTTACAAAAAGTGGTGTCTGTCTGTTTGCTGCCCTTATCCTTCTGGTAAGGGTTTGCAATGTGTTGTTGAAGGTATTTTGGCATATTGCTGCAGTCCACTGCTACCACTGTGCATTGATGGTAGAAGGTGTAAATGTTGAAAGTGGTGGATGCCTTACTGATCAAAGTTGCTTTGTCCTCAGTCACGTCAAGCTTCTTGAGTAGTGGGACTTACACTCACCCAAGCAAATGGAGAGCATTCCATCACACGTGACTTGAGCTTTGTAAATAGACAGATCGAGGATTTGGAGGTGAATAACTTGCTGCGAAGTTCCCAACCTCTTACCTGCTGTTTTCGCCACAGCATTTATATGGCTGGATCAGTTCAAATCTGGGCAATGATAAATCCCAGGATGTTGATTGTGAGAGATACAGCAACGCTGATGCCATTGAATGTCAAGGGAGTTAGTTATTCTCTTTTGTTGACATTGCTCACTGTACGGTATTTTTGTAGTTTAAATGTTACTTGGATTTATCAATCCAATCCTGAATTTTCTTTAGGTTTTGTTGCATATGGACACTGAATACTTTAGTATTCGAGTTGTTGTGAATGGTACTGAACAATGTGAAAATGTTTGACTTTATGAAGTGTGGAAGGTCCATGATGAAACATGGACAACTGAAATGAAGTCAGGAGCTGAATGGCACTGGTGGAACTAAAATTTAACATTGGTGAACAGGTGATTACTGTGTAAATGCTGCTTATTGAAACATCATCCATCCCTTTGCAAGTGATTGAGAGTAGATTTATGGAGTAGTAATTGGCTAGATTAATTTTGTAGCAGACAGAGTGTAGCCTGGCAACTTTCCGCATTGTCCAATTAATACCAGTGTTTCAGCTATATTGGAACAGCTTAGTTTCGGGCACAGGTAGTTCTGGAGCACTGATATTCAATATTAAACCTTTTGCAGGATGTTGTTATAGACCATATTGTTTTCTGCATTCAGCCATTTGTTGATATCATGCGGCATGAACCACACAGTGTGAAAAATAGTATCTGGGATGTTGGGGCGTCAGAAGAAGGCTGCATGTGCTTCATTCTTGTCATTTGCATTGCTGGACTCCAACATTGTTGAAGACATTTATGGAGCCTCCTCGTATGGTTAGTTGTCCACCACTCTTTGTGATAAAATGTGGCAGGTGTGCAGAATTTAGATCTGATTTGTTGGTTGTGGAATCACTTAACTGTATGTGTGGCATGCTGTTTTCACTGTTTAACATGCATTTATGCCAATGTTGTCGATTCACCAGGTTGACAGCTAATGTTTGGGTATGGTTGGTGCTGTTTGTGATATGCTGTCTGCACTCCTCAGACATGGGTTCATATCCTGCCTTTGTGGTAGTGGTAGATTGAGGGATATGCTGGGACATGAGGTTACAGATTATGGTTGAATATAATGATGCTGTTGATGATTATTCTTGATGTTTCAAGGATGCCCAGTTTTCAGCCACTTGATTCTTTTTTAATCTATCCTACTTAAATGGTCATAAGGCTACACAGGGCCTTTGTCCCCAACATGACTGAGTGTTGGCCACTGCTACCAATACAGTCAGGTGCAGTAGCATCTGTTAGGTGGATTGATGAGGTTAAGTAGGTTTCTTTTCATTTCTTTGGTTCATTTACAACCTGTGATGGTTGTCACTGTAACATAGTTATCCCAGTTTCTGGGATAGCTATGTCCTTTAGGACTAGGGTAGCTTGTTCAATAATAGTGCTATCAAGCCCCCCCCCCCCGCTATGGACATTGAAGTACCTCTACTCTGAGGAAATACTGCGCCCTTGACACTCTTAATGCTTCAATCAGATGTCATTGAGGGTCTCCCCCCTCAGCTTTCTCTGCTCCAAGGAAAATAAGAGTGTGGTGCTGGAAACGCACAGCATGTCAGGCAGCATCCACGGAGCAGGAGAATCAAAGTTTCGGGCATAAGCCCTTCATCCAGAATAATGAGATATATACTCACGGAAAATCTGGCTATAACCTATATGCTAATATTGACTCACCTCTGAGAGACAGTGGCAGAGAGAAAAAAAAAATCTTTTTAAATCTATAGAAAGACTTGCCTAGCGATAGGAAATATCTTACTGATTCTGGCATTTGAGTGAGTTGTGAAGAACTCTCACCAATCAGAAACATTGTACAGCATTTAATTCCTTACTGAAGCAGAGGGTTGAATGGCTAGAGAGGGGATGGTTTGGAATGGGATGGGAAAGAACTCATTACTTTTGTAATTTCCTCCATAAGAAAGGTTGAGAATGGCCTTCCAACCTGTAGTCTGATTAAGGGCCTAATGCTATCAGAAGTGGATATTCAGCCAGACAGTTGGGCATCAAGTCATGTAGGAAAACTGCCAAGTAAACTTCAGCATGCATGGCTGCAAATTTCATTCGCAGTCTCTCCTTCTCTGGCACCTTGCACCCATTGCATGTCCCAATGGAGGCAAAACATTCTCTTTGCCCTTTACAATAACCCCAATTCCCTTCTTTGACTCTCTCTTGTACAATAACCCCAGGGTCTCTGAGTGGCCCCAACAACCCCACACACACAGATGATCCACTTCCTAGGCCTCTGTAATCAATCTACAATTTTCTAATTTGTAAAACAATTTGAATTGAGAGACGCTTTTTGCAGTTTAAAACTTGTACAGCTTCTCCAGATAACCAAGCATAACATTTGCTTACTGTTACCAACAGATTTAACACCTCTAAAACATGATTTCAACATCACACAAGCACAAGAATTTTGTTTCTGAACCAATGGGGAATAAGTCAGTTTCTTCCTTGGCTGGTATTGGAACAACGCTTGGAAGAAAACTGGAAGAGCAAGGCTTTGATAAGGTAACAAACCAATAGAAGAATTCTGCATATGTATTGTAAATTAAATGTCTAAGAGATGCAGTGGAATTGAGTCTCTGTATTGGTTTAAAACTTGATGCATCTCACTTTTTCAGTTTAGATGTAAGGTGTGCAAAGTTGCCATATTCCTGGCCCTAAATGCCATTTCATGATAAATTTCAACCCTTCCAAATTCCCACAGCCTCCTCCCCAAACCAGGTCAACTACGGTCTATTCATTTTCTTAAATAGGGGATCATCCAATTGTAAACATCCAGTACCAGCCTCCACTTGGCTGAATGTGTGTTTTCATTGAAGATAACTCCTCTGGTTCCACTCACATCTTCCATATAAAAGGTGTTCTTATGGAATCCCTACTTGCTCTGACTTTGCCTTTTTTTTGTGGGATACATAGATTATTCATTGCTTTAACTCTGCTCCCCTCCCTTTTTTTCTGGCATATTAATGCATGTGTACCATCTAGTCTCCATCTGGAAATTCATCATCTTTGTCCTAGACTATCTCAGATTCTTTGCTTTCTGAACCTCTATCACTTCAGTGCATGGACTATTAACCACTGTTCATTGCAAGTGTGCTGATTCTTATAGCTCCCTGTAAGAACGCTATTCCATTAACTGTTTTGTATTGTCTCCACTGTTTCTGTTCTTACAAAGATATCCTCAACACCAATGCTTCTTTAGCGAAGAACTTCTCTCAACTGTGGTTGGCAGGGCACTCAACCAAATCTGTACCAATAATCCACACTTTTTCCCTCACCTCCAGCCCACCTTCCCAAAATCAACCATCCATTCCACATTTACTGGATTATTGTATGCTATTTCTGTTTTTAACAGCATGATGCAATAATCAAATACATTTTGCTCTGACCTTTCAAAACTTGGCTTGATCCCTTTACTTGACCCACTCTTCCATCACCCTCAACACCCAACACCAGTATTCCTTCTCATGGCGCATATGTCCTTTCAGTTTCTCTTTTCCTAGCGAACAGAGCCCCAAACCCTCCTTTCAGATGAAACAGTGATTTACTTGTATAATACTTTCAATTTTATATACCGTGTTCGCTGGTCACTATGCATTCTTCTCTACAGTGGTGAGACTTAAGTGAAGATTGGATGATAGTTTTGCAGAATACCTTCAGTTTGCTAGATTCACCCTAGTTAAAAATCACACAACACCAGGTTATAGTCCAACAGGTGTCTTACAATTGTGTACTCCACAACCACCTGATGAAGGAGCAGCTCTCCAAAAGCTAGTGCTTCCAATTAAACCTGTTAGACTATAACCTGGTGTTGTGTGATTTTTAACTTTGTACACCCCAGTCCAACACCGGCATCTCCAAATCAGAATCACCCTAGGCTCTGTTATTGAACAAACCTGACACAAAGTTATATAGGAAATATTAGGAAAGATGGTTAAAGGCTGAATCAAAGAGGTAGATTATCTTAATAGAAGAAAAGCAAGGCAGAGAGGTTTTAGGGAGGAAATTCCATAATTTGAAGCCAAATCAGCTAAATGTACAGTTAGAGGAGCAATTAAAAGAGGGAATGGTTAAGAGGCCAGACTTGGAGGAGCACACAGATCTCAAAGGGCTATGGGACAGGAGAGACTTACATCATTTCAGGTATTAATGGAGATAACTCCCAGGAGACAGGTTAGTCATTTAGAATGTGTGATGAGGATGCATGCTTTGGATTGAAGTTTCATTTTCAACTTTAGTCTGAGCAGCTAAAGTTGAAAGATAGAAGGTAGACGAGAACTATTGGGTCCAGTAGGCAAGCGTCTTTTCAGTCATTGGATTGATTTCGCTACCGTGTATCCATTCCCTCCTTTTTGATCAGATCCCAACCCCCAAATGGCTATGATATTAATCTTTTTTGGAAGGTCTTTTCTCTAGAAAAGTGAAGATTGATTATAGTGATTAAAATTTATGAAAGAGTTTATACATAGAGAATGGTTAAGATATGATAGAGAAAATGTTTCACTTGCAAGAACAAAACTGGGGACAGTAAATATAAGCTATGACCAAATTAGCTTAGTTGCTAATATTGAATGTGGAAACACAAGGAATAGTAAACTGAATAGAGTAGATTCATTTAAAGCTAGAATGAGGATTGGGATTTATGAAGATAAGTAGAAGGACTGTGAGCACTAACACTGTCATATTCCTGTTGGGCTTGTTTCTGTGTTGTAAATGCACAAAACCGTTCTGGAAAGAGCACTTCATGATGTGAGTGTTAAGTGCAATTTGCGGTGCCAGTAATTGATAAACATTGGTATTTGTTTGCCAGACACTAAGTCCTCTATAAATCAAACGTTCATGTGCTTACTGAAAAAAATCAATATTTTCTCTTTTTAGGCATATGTATTATTAGGCCAATTTCTCGTTTTGAAAAAGGATGATGAATTGTTTAAAGATTGGTTGAAAGACATCTGTGGGGCCAACACGAAACAAGCTGGACAGTGTGCCACCTGTTTACAAGAATGGTGCAATGCCTTCCTGTAGCTAACACTTTTATCTAAAGCATCTAGCTTAATTGTTCAACTTAAATAAGTGTTGCAGAATAACATCTGTTTTCCCATGCTTGCCTAAACATGTGAAGCTTATGTTAAATGTCTGTGAATTTCACAACTTTAAAATCCTGTTGAAAATAATTGTTTTATAGTTTAATTGATTTTACATGTAATGTTAATCTTTTGATGCAGGCTTCAATATAAATGGTTCTCCTATAATGCTGTAGTTATGTTTCAGTGAAACCTCACTCCAGTGAAAATCCCTTAATAGAAATAATGGGGCCTGTGGGTAAATTGTTGTCAGGGATAGACCAGCAAAAAATATCACCAACAATTGCTCAAGAATCACCCAAAAGTCTAATGCAAAGTATAACACAGCCTGAATGAAGGTTGAAATCATATTTAATAACGAAACAAGGGTAAATTTAACACAGTACATTTAAAAAGCGTAAGAAAACTGCTCTCTGCACATTACCTCTCTCAGAAAGCTGCTCTGTCAGCGTTTAACATTGGTGCTTGCGCAGAACGGCATGAAGACCAGCGTGGATATCATGCATGCACAGAACGGCATGGAAATTTTGGCTCATGCACAGAGCAAACTGCACAAATCGATCCAGCTGGAATCGCGCTATTGAAAATGGAGGTAAAAGCATTCTCCAAAATACCATTCCCTAATTCTTCAGCGATGTTATTGCCAAATCGCACGGCTGAAATGTTATCCCAGAACTACCTGTAAATGGTTATGGTCAAACTTAATGTGTTCCCTTCCTTTTTATAAGAAGGCAAAAAGCTTAGTACAAAAGAAGGCACAAAACTAGTAATGTTAAACAAAAATCAAAGGAAAAGGTAGATATTAAATGAACAACTTTTGTTTTCTAACGTAAAGAATTGATTTTTGAACGCCATTAATGTCTTTTTAAATGTTTACAGACAGAATTCTTACTCTACAAGAAGCTGACACAAGAGATTTAAATTTTTTTGAATTACATCCGAGCTTCACATCTAACATTAAGGTTTTCCAAATCATTGGTTTATAAAGGAGTCCACTGAGCCGAGATTGTTACACCAATTAGAATTTGTCTAAAGATGTATGTATCATATTCAAGAATTCTGCATTCTGTATTCTTGCTGATATAGCATATTACCATCTGTTCATGTTTACTGATTAAAGGGGTTTGTTGCAGTAATTGCATTGTCTTTATGAAAGTAGGCAACTGAATCTCCGGTGCTCTGGAATGATTCCTCAAAAATTGTCAATGGTTACATCGACACTATTTTGAACTGTTTTATATATTTGCTAGTAGGATGTAGACATCAGTGAAAACACTTGCAGTTCTTGTTCATCATTAATTGCAACTGAGTTAAAATAGTTTGTAAAACACTGCCACAGTCCTTTGCTTCACATGTAAAAGATCCAGCAAGGTCAAAGTCTGAACTTCATCCTTTTCATGTGCACTAACAACATTGAATGTTGAAGTGAAGAAATCATTTTATGTAAATTCATCAGTCCACAGTCTTGATAGTAATAGAAAGTAAATAAAGGGGAAAAGTAATGTTTCTACCTGTTATGAAGATGTAGGTGTATTGTACCTTTAAGAGAGTTAAAGGCTAGCAGAACTACCTGACAGCTTCAAGTGTTCTGAACAAGATGTAATGTAACGTGGTTCAGTAGCTAGGGTAGCTGGTTGCCTGGACACAAAAACAGATTCGAATTAGGCCAATCAGTTTAAATTATACCCCAAAAAATACAAACTCCAATCAAGTTTGAATTAAGTTTACTGACAATCTTAAAACCCAATGACACAATCCGATGCTTTGGGTATATAAGATGGGGAAATTGTATAGTTGGGAGGAGAACTGCCACAAGAACAACGGATGTAGACTGCCAGTCAGAATTGTCTGAGAGGGACCTGTCTAGAGAAGGAGTTTGCACAGAGAAAGGCATCAACACCAACTTGGAGAGCAAATCTGCAAAGAGAAGATTCAGTAGCTGGCTGGTTTTGAAATTTGAATTTTTCAGTAAATCTTAATCGTGAGTTTTATTGAACTAGCATTATAGAAGAGAAAGTAAAAGATAGGTTAGAGAAAGGAGTTGTAAATAGCTGTTAGTTAATTATTCTCTGTTATACTTTAAGAAGTAAAGTTATTAATTTTTACTTTGTTAATTTTTCTTAGCCTCTCCAATTTTCATAGATTACTGCACGAGATTATTCTCCTGTGTTGCTGGTTTAAATTATAAGCAGGAGAGTTTGCCTCGTGTCATAACACTACCACTTGAAGGCCAATAATTCTACCCATTAGAAGGGGCATAAAAACATTTGATCATTAAAATCAAATATTTTACAAGTATTGTAATTATATGATTCCTTGTCACAAAAATACAAACATTTTCTTCTCAGCCACTTTCATCCTATGAAAGGAACAGATTTCTAAGGATATTAGAGAATTGCAACAATTTGAGAGGAATTACAATGGAGGTGTGGAGATCTTTAAAAAATTTTAATGCGGTCTCCCTTACATTGTGGAAACGAAGTGTAGCCTGGGTGACTCTTTTACAGAACACCTACATTCTACCCACAAAAAAAGACCCTGAGCTTTGAGTTGCCTGCCACTTCAACACTCCACCCTGTTTCCTGGCCAATATCTGTCTCAGGCTTACTGCAGTGTTCCAGCAAAGCTCAGCACAAGCTGGAAGAACAATGCTTTTACTGTTTGGGGACCCTGTAGCCTTCTGGACTCAATATCGAGTTCAATAACTTTAGGACTTGAACTATCCAATGTTCTTGCCCCCAACTCCACACACCAGGCTTTGTTATCACATAGTCTGTTATTATACACAACCCATTGTTAGCCATTAACAATCATCATTAATAACTATTCACCCTTCTCGCCAGATCGTTATCCACTCTTTTGTCTGCCAAACTGTTCTCTCTTTAGGCTCTTTCCCTATTGTTTACTCCAAAAGCACCTCCCCCCTCCCACCCACACACAAACACAATCTTCTGCATACAAACCCAAATTTTCCAAGCTACTATCAGTTCTGAGGAAGGGTCCCTGGACCCTAAATGTTAATTCTGATTTCTGTCCGCCTATGCTGCCAGACCTGCTGAGCTTTTCCAACATTTTCTGTTTTGGTTTAACTTTATTGTTAGGCAAACTTAATTAGTCTAGTAACAGGAAATAGCTTAGTGGGTAAACTGGAGTAAGGTTTATAATGGAGTTCTCTTGGGGTTAATTGTTAAGACCCCTTTTCTTTCTGCTGTCTAGTAATGAGTTAGCTTTTGGGTCACAGGACACAATTTTAATAATTGTGAATGAGGACTTTAAAGGCACGTGGGTGGTTTGTCGATTAGAAAAGTGACAGATGAGATCGAGTGCAGAAAAGTGACTCATTTTAATAGGAAGAATGCAAAGAGATGATGGAATAAAAAGGGTACAATTCTAAAGGGATTGTCAGGACAGAATGACCTGGGTCGAACAATGCAGTCATTGAAGATGGCAAATAGATTAAGGGCATAGTTAATAAAGTATATAGCATCCTGGAATTTATCAAGATGCATGGTGTACAAAAGCAATTAAGTTATATTACACCTTTATAAAATACTAGTTCAGCCTCAAAACAAGAAGTATACCTAGTTTTGGGCACACATTTAAGAATGAGAAAGCTTTAGAGAGGGTGTAATAATTAAATTCTTTATCATAGAACCAGTTATCTAGAGAGATGGAAATTTGGGACTCCTAGGAAAGGCTGGGGCAATTTGAATAGGATTAAAAATATCAGGAGTGATCTGGACATAATAGGGAAAAACTACACCCTTTCATGGAAGGATCAGAGGGCACACATTGAAAGTAGTTGGTAAAAGCAACAGTGACACCAGGAAAATATTTTTGATGGAGAGTAATTAGGATCTGGAATGTACTGTCATGACGGCAGAGTCAGTTGAGGCTTTCAAAATCACTGTCTGGAAAGGAAACAATTGCAGGTCTATGCAAAAAAAGGTAGGCAAATGGCATTAGGTAAATTTTTCCACCAGAATGCTCATAAGGTTGTGACAGTTTGAATGGTCTCAACCTGTGCTGTAATAATGCTAGGATTTATTTGTGCTACAGCCATTCAAAAGATGTTATTTCAAAACTTGATTAGATTAGATTCCTTACAGTGTGGAAACAGGCCCTTTGGCCCAACCAGTCCACACTGACCCTCTGAAGAGTAACCCGTCCAGCCCCATTTCCCTCTGACTAATGCACCTAACACTAAGGGGCAATTTAGCACGGCCAATTCACCTGGCCTGCACATCTTTGGACTGTGAGAGGAAACTGGAGCACACTGAGGAAACCCATGCAGACACAGGGAGAATGTGCAAACTCCATACAGACAGACGCCCAAGGCTGGAATTGAACCTGGGACCCTGATGCTATGAGGCAGTTGTGCTAACCACTGCCCAAATGACAAATATACAATAATACACTGAAGAAAATATTACATTCCCTTAGTGTTGATTAGATTTTGGTTGTTCAACATATGAAAAAAATTAAAATAAGCAAATTCTGAGGACTGTCAGACTCCATACATGGAGTGTATTTTGGAATCAAACCCTTATCAAGTAATTAATATGTTTACATTCAACAGTGGTAAATATTTATAAGTAAGCTGTTCATGGCCAGCCAAAACTTCTTTGTAATGATGGTCACTGTCTAATGCTTAAAACTATTTTCATACGTTATACACAGGATTTTTAAATTGTCATATTCCAATTAATGAAATATTAACTTGAAGGTAACTGGACCTGAAACATTAACTCTCCACACTTGCTGCCAGACCTAAGTTTTTCCAGTAATTTGTTTTTGCTTCTTATTTCCAATAACTGCAGTTCTTTTGGTTTTTTTTTGTTCATGCTGAAATATGTTTAGTCCCATGAAGATACAGTAGATGCAAATATAGAACTATTGATATCTTTTTATAAAACACATTAACCAGGAAATTGGAATGAAAAGCGGAGAGAGAGTCTGCAATATGAAGATGGGAAAGGAAAACAGAATACCTGTATAAACAGCTTGGTCTTACAGTAGCTGTAGTAACACTGATTCACAAACAGCAGTTCTAGTTCTATACCAAGTAAAGCAAATTAGATTAAATGCAATGAGGATTAGTTTTCTCTCATTATGATTACATAGTGCAAGTGTATCACCTGAGATTTTGTATTTACTGAAGAAAATTGAGGGAATTATTTACAAAACTTAGAATTAAGGGTAGTACATTTATAGTTCAATGTGATACTCCACTACAAGCTTCATGTGTAAGTGTTGGGAAATATTTGGTAGTTTTAAATACATAATCATCTGTTTACAGAATGTGATATTTAGAAAGTTGTAATGAATGCAATTTAGAACCAACATTATAACCCAAATTTTGCTGGAATGAACACCACATGCAGTGCCCCACGAGAATTCTAGGTGTGCCCACCAGCTTGATTTTATTTTCTATAATTTGACATAGCAGAATCTTATGGTCACTGGGTTTGAGTTAACAGGTTGGGAGTCTGTAACAATAATCAGGTGACTCACTTGCCCCAATCTTACACGAGGTAGGAGGATTCGAAGGATTATGTGCAATTAAAGATTGCTTCCCTGTCCAGCCTTGTGAAAGGGTCATGGCTCTCCCTCAAAGGTTATTTTCTTTCCTCTCATCAGATACCTACCATCAAGGACTGGCCTGCACATGGAATCCTTTCTCTGACTTCACCAAACAAGATGCTGTCAGTCCAAAAATATATTTTACCTTCCACACAACTGATCAATTGAGCTTGTTTCACTGTGATAGCTATCATTAACCTTTGATTGTTCATTATAGAGTACAGACAACTGGCCCATGCTTGCAAAACCCAACATAAGATATATCAAGCTTGATTCTGCAATTGGGCCTCAATTGCTAAATAATACTGAGAGCCAAAAGCTAGGCTAACAATTTATTTAACAATCGGTCAAGCTCATTAATGTGGCTGAGTTACACGTATTAGAAATGAAATTCACAAGGACCCATTTTCTGCAAACAAAAGTATATTCAACCGTCTTGCTTTCTTGGATTCTTGTAAGTTTTTTTATGACAACAATTCAATCAATCAACTTGATAACAAATCAGCAACATCATTTTCTGTCATAGAAGTTGATTGCTTGAAATCGGTACCCTTGTACAGGTGAAAACATTCAGCATCATCTCCCATTCTGGCAAAGAAAAATTCAAGTGTACTCTAAATTACTTGTACATAATCATCTTTGTCTTTTTCCTTCCTAATTGACAGTCACGGATCAACGGTGCTTTCAATAAAATGGACGGGAGACAGTTTATTCCTTTGCGAAGGTTGAGGGGTCTTTGGAAAAAGTACAGAGGCACTAGAAAATTTCAAGGATTACAGTTATATGGATAGACGAGAGAAAAGGCTGTTTTCCTGAAAGCAGAATTACTAACATGAGACATGATACAGAAGTTTAAATCAATGACCAGTTTACACTAGTAAAATTGCTTTTAATTTAGAGAAAGGCTAAAGGGTAGAAAACCAAAGGTCACAGATTTAAGGTGATGGCAAAGTAATCAGACTGGATGAGAAAAATAAAATTTATACAAGTTTAGATCTTTTAAAAAGAATGGGGGGGGGGGGGGGGAGAAAGGATGTAGCATTGTTAATTAGAGAGTGCATCACAGCTGCAGAAAAGGTTGTTGAGGAGGGTTTGTTTACTGAGTCACTATGGGTTTTTCTATAGTCCCCCAATAGCAGCAGAGAAATGGAAGAACAGATTGGACAGCAGATCTTGGAAAGGTATAGATGTTAGAGTTTTTGTTATGGTGACTTCAACGTCCCCAATATTAATTGAACCTCAGTTCAAATGGTCTGGTTGGAGCAGATTTATCAGGTGTGTCCAGAAGAAATTCCTGACTCAATATGTAGATAGGCTGACTAGGGGGAGACCATATTGGATTGGATGCTAGGCAACCAAGTCAGGCAGAGTGTTAGATCTCTTGGAAGGAGAACATTTTGGTGACAGGTACAACTGCCTGACCTTCATCATCGTAATGGAGAGGGATAGGAGCATACAGTGTGGGAAGGTATTTAATTGGGTAGGGGAAATTATACTGCTATTAGGAGCTATGGAGTTAAATTGGGAACAACTATTCTACAGGAAAGGCACAACAGAAACGTGAAGGCTAAGTGTTGGATAACTTTGTTCCACTGAGCCAGGTGGTAAGATTTCATTAACATGGGGATTGAGTTTAAGAGCCACAAGGTTTTGATGCAACTCTATAAAAGTCAAAGTGTGGTGCTGGAAAAGGATAGCCAGTCAGGCAGCATCCAAGGAGCAGGAGAGTCTATGTTCCGAACAGGAGCTTTTCATCAGGAAGGAGTAGGTCCCATGGGGGCAGAGAGATAAATGAGAGGGTGAGAGGCTGGGACAAAGGTAGCTGAGAATGCGATAGGTGTGGGGTATGGTGATAGGGTGAAGTAGATAGGTGGGAAGGAATATAGGCAGGACAGTTCAAGCGGGCGATGCTGAGTTGGAGGGTTGGATCTGGGATAAGGTGGATGGAGGGGAGATGAAACTGCGACATTGATCTCATGTGTTTGGAGGGTCCCAAGAGGAGGCATTCTTCCACCAGGTGGCCCAGGACTTGCATGTCCTTGGCGGAGTGGGAGGGGGAATTGAAGTGTTCGGCCACAGGTTGGTGAAGTTGTTTAGTGAGTGTCACAGAGATGTTCTCCAAAATGTTTCACAAGTTGGCATCCTGTTGGGTGGCCCTGTTGGTAAGCGATGATATTTAGTCCCTTGCATGGGGGGAACCTAGAATGAGGGGATGTAGAGTTAGTATGGATAGAGCTCAGAAATTCTAAGGGTAGAAAGACCCTCTTGGGAATTATCTATAGGACCCCAAACAGTAGTCTGGATGTAGGGTGTAAGTTGAATAAGGAGCTGAAATTGGCCTGTCAAAGATGTTATTACAGTTGTTATGGGGGATTTCAACATGCAGGTAGACTGGGAGAATCAGGATGGTATTGGACCTCAAGAAAGAGACTTTGTGGAGCGCCTCTGAGATGGATTCTTAGAACAGCTGGTGCTGGAGCCGACCAGGGAGAAGGCAATTCTGGATCTGGTATTGTGCAACGAACCAGAATTGATCAGGGATCTCAAAGTGAAGGAGCCATTAGGAGGTAGTGACCATAATACAATAAATTTCAATCTGCAATTTGAAAGGGAGAGGGTACAATTGGTAGTGACAATAATTCAGTTGAATAAAGGGAACTATGGAGCTCGGAGGGAGGAGCTGGCCAAAGTTCAATGGTGCAATACCTTAGCAGGGATGACAGTGGAGGAACAATGGCAGATATTTCTGGGTATAATGCAGAAGATACAGGATCAGTTCATTCCAAAAAGAAAGAAAGATCCTATGAGAAGGCAGGGGTGGCCGTGGCTGACGAGGGAAGTTAAGAAACATATAAAGTCAAAAGAGAAAAAGTATAACATAGCAAAGATGAGTGGGAAAACGGAGGACTGGGAAGCTTTTAAAGAACAGAGGATTACTAAGAAGGAAATACGCAGAGAAAAAATGAGGTACAAAAGTAAACTGGCCAAAAATATAAAGGAGGATAGTAAAAGCTTTTTTGGGTAGTGAAAGGCAAAAAAATGGTTAAGACTAAAATTGGGCCCTTGAAGACAGAAACAGGAAAATATTATGGGGAACAACGAAATGGCAGAAGAGTTGAATTGGTACTTCAGATCTGTGTTCACTGGGGAAGACAAGCAATCTCCCAGAAGTAGCAGTGGCTAAAGGACCTGAACTGAAGGGAATTTATATTTGCCAGGAATAGGTGTTGGAGAGACTGTTAGGTCTGAAGGCTGATAAGTTCCCTGGGCCTGATGGTCTACATCCCAGTGTACTGAAGGAGGTGGCTCAAGAAATTGTGGATGCGTTGGTGATTATTTTCCAGAGTTTGATAGATTCAGGATTAGTTCCTGCGGATTGGAGGGAGGCTAGTGTTGTACCACTTTTTAACAAAGGAGCGAGAGAGAAAACAGGAAATTATAGACCAGTTAGTCTGACCTCAGTGGTGGGAAAGATGCTGGAGTCAAATATAAAGGATGAAATTACGACACATCTGGATAGCAGAAACAGGATAGGTCAGAGTCAGCATGGATTTATGAAGGGGAAATCATGCTTGACCAATCTTCTGGAATTTTTTGAGGATGTAACTCTGAAGATGGACAAGGGAGATCCTTGGATCCATGGATGTCATGTACCTGGACTTTCAGAAAGCCTTTGATAAAGTCCCACATAGGAGGTTAGTGAGCAAAATTAGGGTACATGGTATTGGGGGCAAAGTACTGACTTGGATTGCAAATTGGTTGGCTGACGGGAAACAAAGAGTAGTGATAAACGGCTCCCTTTCGGAATGGCAGGCAGTGACCAGTGGGGTACCATAGGGATCAGTGCTGGGACTGCAGCTTTTTACAATATATATTAATGATATAGAAGATGGTATTAATAGTAACATTAGCAAATTTGCTGATGATACAAAGCTGGGTGGCAGGGTGAAATGTGAGGAGGATATTAGGAGATTACAGGGTGACCTGGACAGATGCATGGCAGATGTAGTTTAATGTGGATAAATGTATGGTTATCCACTTTGGTGGCAAGAACAGGAAGGCAGATTACTATCTAAATGGTGTCAAGTTAGGTAAAGGGGCAGTACAAAGAGATCTGGGTGTTCTTGTACACCAGTCAATAAAGGCAAGCATGCAGGTACAGCAAGTAGTGAAGAAAGCTAATAGCATGCTGGCCTTCATAACAAGAGAGATTGAGTATAGAAGCAAAGAGGTTCCTTCTGCAGCTATACAGGGCCCTGATGAGACCGCACCTGGAATATTGTGTGCAGTTCTGGTCTCCAAATTTAAGGAAAGAGATTCTGGTTATTGAGGGAGTGCAGCGTAGGTTCATGAGGTCAACTCCTGGAATGGCGGGACTATCTTGTGTTGAAAGATTGGAGCGACTGGGCTTGTATACCCTCGAGTTTAGAAGACTGAGAAGGGATCTGATTGAGATGTATAAGATTACTAAAGGATTGGACACTCTGGAGGCAGGAAATACATTTTGCTGATGGATGAGTACCAAACCAGAGGACACAGCTTAAAAATAAGGGGTAGGCCATTTAGGACAAAGATGAGGAGAAATATCGTCACCCAGAGTGGTGGGTGTGTGGAATGCTCTGGCCCAGAAGGCAGTGAAGGCCCAGTCTCTGGGTTCATTTAAAAGAGTTGGATAGAGCTCTCAAGGATAGTGAAATCAAGGGTTATGGAGATAAGGCAGGAACAGGATACTGATTGAGGATGTTCAGCCATGATCATAATGAATGGTGGTGCAGGCCCGAAGGGCAGAATGGCCTACTCCTGCACCTATTGTCTATTGTTCTCCCTAATGTAGAGGGCACCACTTCGAGAACAATGGACACAGTAGATAACGTGTGTGGAGGTAGAGGTATATATAGCTCTGTAAAACCCTGGTTAGACCACACTTGGAATATTGTATCCAGTTCTGGTCACCTCATTATCGGAAGGATGTCGATGCTTTAGACATGGTGCAGAGGGGATGTACCAGGATGCTGCTTGGATTGGAGGGCTTGCCTGATGAAGAAAGGTTGAGTGAACTCAGGCTTTCTGCACTAGAGAGAAGGTGGCAGAGAGGTGACTTTATAGAGGTGTACAAGATAATGAGAGGCATAGATAGACAGCCAGAGACTTCTCCCCAAGGTAGAAATGACTGTGACGAGGAATCATAATTTTAAGGTGATTGAAGGAAGGTATAGGGGAGATGTCAGTTAGTTTTTTTACGCAAAGGTGGGAGTGCGTGAAATTCACTGCCAGTGGGGAATAGGAGAGTCAGACATTAGAAACACTTCAGCGACTGCTGGACAAGCATATGGATGGCAGTGTATTGAGAGTTGCGTAGATTAGGTTGACCTTAAATTAAGATAAATGCTCAGCCCATCATGAGCCGAAGGGCCTGTGCTGTGCTGTACTGTTGTTTGTTCTACAACCTATGGTTAGGATTTCAAATGTGTTCCCTCTTGGATAGAAAAAGCAGATTTAATAATAATCTTCAAAAGGAACTTGAATAAAATTGAACAGAAATAGGAAGGTATATGGGATTACCAATGACTGGGAGAAAGTGAGGACTGCAGATGCTGGAGATCAGAGCTTAAAAATGTGTTGCTGGAAAAGCTGTGCTTAACCAATGACTGGGTTGATCTTGAAAGGTGCTGTTATTAAAGTTGGTGGATCAAATGGGCTACTTCTATGTTGTGCTGACATTGAACAATTCAATTTTTTTTTGCAATATTGATGGCACAATGTCTTCCATGAGAATCCCATCAAATGAGAAATCTTCACCTTTCGATCAAAAATTTAACAGTAGCAATAACAAATGAATCAACCAATATGCTTAAAATAGCTAAAGCACCAAGTCATACACAAAAAATAAATTTATTTACAGCATTTATAGATCTGCATTTCAAATTGCAGATTCTACTTTCAATTGAACTGAAGTTTGAACACCTTGCATGAGTCATGTAACATTATAAAAGAGAAGTATAAACTAGCAATCAACTTGCGATGAGGTGGTGAAGGAAGATCCCATATTGAAGGAACTAGACTAACTGAATCAATGGTATAAATAATAATGCAGACAAATTAGTCAACTGTTGGGAATTTCTGTTTATCTCATGGCTGTGCCTTTAACAGAGTTAAATTCCAGGAGTATCAGACAATTTTCAACAAGCACTCAAGTCACTTCTACTGTCACAAAACAAAATACTGTGGATGTTGGAAATCTAAAGTAACAATGGGCACTGACAATACTCAGTTGGCACTCTTTCATTCTCCCAGTTTCTCTGTTGCATCAGTTCTGATGATACACTATTAGCTTTCATGCTCATGCTACCAATGCCTTCCTTTCCCCTTAAAGATTTCCTTCCTTCTTGTCCTCAGAAGAACAAGATTCTTTGTCCTTGCCTTTCACCTTATCAGCCTTCTGATTTAAAGAATCACTCTGCTACTAAAGTGCATACCAACAATAAACAAATGTTGATCCTATCCACCTCAATGAGCTTGCCAAAGAGGACACTGATCTATTCCTTTAATGCTCTATCCTCCTTCCATGCAAATGAAAGAGTTGGAACATATGCCTTTTCATCTCTAATATTCAAGGCACCAAACCCTCCATTTCAGTAAAGTGATATACCACTTTCAATTTAACAGTGTTCGCTGCGGTCAGTTTGCTGGTTTGCAATGTAGAGGGATTCCAACAGAATGGGTTCATTGCTGCATTGGCTGAGGTTGCCATTGAAGGACTCTCCTTCTCAACCTTTCTCCTCACCTCAGGCACAGTGACTCTTAGGTTAAACTACCACCAGTCGTCTCTCTGATGAGAACACAGTTCTATGGTCCTCAGGGACTGTTGCAACTTTACCTTTTTATGGCTTACTGTTAATGTTAGAGCCTCTTTTACACTGGAAAGACTAACTGCAGTTCCCAGGTAACTGGTTTGTTGTACACATTCAGTTCACAAAACATGACCTAGATTTCTGATGGCCTGCCATTTTAATTCTAACCATTATCATTGACTTTGGAGTCTTACACCAGAGCTTCCCAAGGAGAGGCCAGGAAGTAAGATTTTGGGGTCATGAGATCTGAGGTAATGACTGCTGTGGAATTTTGGTCAAGGTACAATAACCAAACTTTCCTCTAACAGGCCCTTGTTTTCAGTTCTCACTAAGGGATCACAACAACTTAATTCTCAAAATGGGGTCACAATGGGCAAAAAGCTTGGGAAATGCTGTCATACAGTTCCAATGAAGTTCAATGTAAGGGAGGTCACCTTACCTTTGACTGGACTTTCACAAGTTCCTGGACTTAAGATGAAGTTCAATAATTTCAGATAATTCTCCTTTTTTGGATGGCAGTTGTAGATATTAATATTGCTACTCTCATTTAAATCTTCCCTAGACCCATGCTTAATTTCTTACATGTCCCATTAGTGTTACCTTTTACAATGCATTATCCCTTATCATTTAATTACTTCTGTTTTTATCCCCTCAGACATTCCCCTTACTCTTTCTCCACCTAATGCCCTGTGCTTCATTAAAGTGCTACACCTCTAACTTTATCCATACTGACAAAAGTAACTGACCTGAAATATTAACTGTTCCTGGCTCCACAGATGCTACCTGGCTTTCTTATCTATTTCCAGCATTTTTGACTTCTAAGTTTCTGTGGCACTTGACAAACACATGACACCTGGGTATCTATCATTGTAGCATCCTGCCATAAAATACATTGGATGACCATGACAGGTGAAGATATTGGAAACCATCACAGTTTCGCAATTCACTGACTATAGGCAGTGTGTTGAATCAAAATTAGTGATGCCGAACAGACCATAAGAAATGGGAGCAGAATTAGGCCATTTGGCCCATTGAGCCTGCTTCACCATTCTCAACCCCATTCTCCTGCCAACTTTTATCTGCAGGTTCAGCAGTAGTAATAATCAACTCTGCATGTTATACAAAAAAAAAGTTTTACTTTTATGGCTTGAAGAGGATCATGAAAAGTTGCAACATGTCGTTCTGTGAAAATCAGTCTTTGGTTATGGGTCAGCTTGCAAGTGTAGATCCTTCAGTATACAAACATTATCTCTTATGTTGATTGACTAATCAAACAACATTCTCTTCACCCATTGACAGAAAAGTAATTGTCAATATGTTAGCCAATTGCTTTGATTGGTGAGCATTTGAATCATTAAACACCATTTTTATACCACAATTTTACATTTGAACAGTATTACAATCTGAAAAGCCCAGACCCACATTTGGAGATTGCTCGCTCCCTAAGAGCAGCACCATTTACACAAGGCCATAAATTCAATCTGACTGAATTATTTTCTAACATAAACATGAGTTAATTTTTCACATTAATTTCTCTGAAGAGAGTCAATATAATGGAATGTGGCGCCCAGTGCCCAACTGCTTTCGACACCATTGATCTTCCTGGCGAGCTGTAACAAGAGTCACAAATAATTTCAGATTAGACACTGTCAATGAATTACAACAGGAATACTAAAAACTTATTAATTTTATGAAGTTGTTCAAATTTACCTTCAAAACTGCATCTTTCTGAAAACCAAGTTCTTCTAGCAATACAGTTATGTACACGAGATCCATGCAAAGGAATGGTTTATCTGTTGATTCAGATTCCATACTTTGACACACTAAATAAAGAAACAAATGAATTTTACTTATATGGACTATCTGACTTATGACAAACACTTAGCTCAGATACTGATCAACTTTCAGTATGTTACACAGCCACTGGCAAACAAGTTCATGTAGAGAATAGTATTTCATCTCAATATAAAGGAAGTACACCTGAAGAAATAATATCCTGCTCCTAATAGCTGAAACAACATTCACTGTATGACAGTATCATGAGATGAAAAATATTCTTGCAGCTGTAAATAATTAATGCACAAAAGTGAAAGACATATGTTGAATAATTCAAAGCTTTTTGCTTTTACTGCACACAAATTAAAATTCTGTGGCAATATTTCTGCTGCTCCTTCCCCTCTGGTAATCTTAATAGTCCTTCAATAATATTTAAAGAAAAAAAACGAACTTCTGATTTCTCCCCTCACTCTTGACAATTTCTTGCCCACCTGGATGTTAGAATGCTGCACGATTGTGAGCATGTAAGAAGTGGTGGAAAATGTCTTTGCATTATTTAACTATGGAAAACGTTGCAGTGGAGTTCAAACATTTCCTCAATAAATGTCCACAATATATTTTCATGCATGAAAGCTGAGTATTAAAGGCCGACAAGTTCGCTTGCCTACAAGCCTGCATTTTAAATAGCTTGGAAATAATGGTTGCAATGATTTTAATCTGCTATTCCAAGATTCTGGACAGGCCCCAAGGATTGAAAACTGCAAATTTAACATCTCTATTCAAGAGATGAGGAAAACAGAAAGCAGGAAACCATAGGCCAGTTAGCCTGATATCTGTCATTAGCAATATGCTAGAATTTATTAAGGAACATTCAAAAATCAAACAGTGTCAGCATGGTTTTGTGAAAAGGAAATGATGTCTAACAGATTTAAAATATTTGAAAATGTTACAAGCAGTATAGATGAGGGGAACCAGTAGATGTAGTGTATTTGGATTTTCAAAACATCTGATAAGGTACAAGGTTACTTTATTCTGCTAGCAGGGAATAAAATCAAGATAAACAGGCCATTTTCAGGCAAACTGCAATTAATGGGGTGTCACAGAGATCAGTGCAGTGTCTCAATTATTTACCTGTCTATGTTAATGATGTGAATGAAGGGGCCAACTGTAGTGTCCAAACATTTAAGGTTATATAAACATAGAAAACCAAAACTTGATGCAGAAGTAGGCCATTTGGTCCTTCAAGCTTGCTCTGCCTTCAATAAGGCTGATCTTCCAACTCAGTCAATGTTCCCATTTCTGTCCATATCCTTGATCCCTTTAGTACTTAGAACATATCTAAATCTTTCTCGAAAGTCTTCAATGTTTTGACCTCAACAGTTTCCTGTGGCAGAGAATTCCACAAGTGAACTACTTTCTGGGTGAAGAAATTTCTCATTTGTCCTAAACAGCCTAGCCTTATCTTCAAACTGTGACCTCTGGTTCCAATTCCCTTGTCATCCTTGTTGCATCTACCCTGTCCAATCCTGTTAGAATTCTATACATTTCTATGAGATCCACACCCCTGCACCCCTCACCCCAATTTTTCTAAATTCTAGTGGATATAGTCCTAATCAATCCAGTCTCTCCCTGTACAGAAGTTCTCCCATCCCAAGAATTTAGTCTACTAAACCTTCTTTGCACTCCTAGCAATAGCAAGAGCATCCTTTCTTAGACAAGGAGACCAAAACAGCGCGCATCACTGCAGGTGTGGTCTTACCAATGCCCTATACAGTGTAGCAAGACATCCCTACTCCTGTTTTTGAATCCTCTTGCCACAAAAGCCAATATATTGTGTGCCTTCTTTGCTGACTGCACCTCCATGTTTACTTTCAATGACTGATGCACAAGGACACCCAGGTTTCATTGCACTATCTCCTTCCCCATATTACCGGCACTCAATAATTTGCCTGTCTATTTTTGCTACTATAGTCCATAACCTTACATTTATCCACATTGTACTGTATCTGTCTCATATTTTGTCAATTTAGTTTACTTGTCCAAATAATAGTTTACTTGTCTCTGCATTCTCCTCAGAGCATACCCTCCGCCCAACTTTGTCTGTTCTTCAAACTTGGAGATACTCCTCATTTAAATCATTAACTTTATTGTGAAAAGATTAAATATATATTATGAAAAGCAGAATTGCAAAAAAAAAAATCCCGTGGGACCCCACTATCCATTGCCTGCTGCTTGGAAAAAGACCCTTAATTCCCATTGTTTCCTAGAGGTGTGGATCTCCAATCAGTTCTTAATCTATTTCAGTACATGACTTCCAAACCCATGCATTTTAATTTTGCATGCTAATCTTGTGTAGGACCTTATCAAAAGCCTTCTGAAAATCCAAGCAAACCCCATCCACTAACTCCCCTTATCCACTCTATTAGTTACATCCTCAAAAAATTACAGCAGATTTGTGAACCACAACTTTCCCTTCGTAAATCTACGCTGACTGTTCAATTTTATCACGATCTTCCAAGTGCTCTGCTATTACATATTTTACAATGGATTCTAGCATTCTTCTCACTACTGATGTAAAGCTAACTGACCCATAATTTGCTGTTTTCCCTTTGCCTCCCTTCTTCAATAGTGGGGTTGCATTAGCTACCCTCCAATCCACAGGGACTGTTCCAGAGTCTGTAGAATTTTAGAAGATGACCATTAAAAGATCTGCTATTTCTAGGGACACTTTTTAGTACTCTGGAATGAAGATTATTAGGCCCTGGGGATTTATCTACCTTGAAATCCACTGTTTTCCCCAATAATATTTCACTACAAATAATATTATTTTAAATTCCTCCTTCCCATTTGACCATGTGTTACCCTATATAGATTAGGTTACTTAGTGTGGAAACAGGCCCTTCGGCCCAACAAGTTCACACCAACCCTCCAAAGAGCAACCCATCCAGACCCATTCCCCTACATTTACCCCTTCATCTAACGCTACGGGCAATTTAGCATGGACAATTCACCTAATCTGCACATCTTTAGACTGTGGGAGGAAACCGGAGCACATGTAGACACAAGGGAGAATGTGCAAACTCCACACAGACAGTTGCCTGAGGCGGGATTTGACCCAGGTCTCTGGCACTGTGAGGCAGCAGTGCTAACCACTGTGCCACCGTGGATTTTAGGATATTATTGGTGTCTTCCTCTGTGAAGACAGAACTCAAGTATTTAATTGGTCTGACAACTGCTTGTGCCCCATTATAAAATCCCTGTTTCTGATTGTAGGTGATCGACATTTGCCTTTACTAATCTTTTTCTCTCCACATATAATATATGGAAGCTTTTACTGCAAGATTCCTGTCGTTCACCCCTTTCTCTCCACTCTGTCTCCCTTTGCTGAAATCTAAATTGTACTCAATCCTCAAGTCTGTTGTTTTTTGTGGCCAATTTATATGCCCCTTTCTTCCTATACTGTTTCTACTTTCTCCTGTTAGCCATGGCCTGACAATGTTTCCTGTTTCATTTTTCTGCCAGACTGGAATGAATAACTTTTGTAGTTCATCCATGCAGTCTTTAAATATTTGCCATTACCTATGTATTGGCATCCTTCAACTAACAATCCCCAATATATCACAGCCAGCTTGCATCTCTAAAATTCAGGACCCTAGTCTCAGAAACTAGGAAAGCAAGTTGTGAAAAGGATACAAAGAGTCTGCAAAGAGACTTAAACAACAAGAAGGGTATATTTTGGCAGATGAAGTATAATGTGGGAAAATGTGAGCTTGTCAACTTTGGATTTGGACTAGTAAAACAAAATTTTATTTAAATGCAGAGACACAAAGCATAGAGGGATCTGGGTTTCCATCCACATGAATGACAAAAAGTTAGCATTCAGGTACAGCAAGTAATTAGAAAGGCAAATGGACAACTGGGCTTTAATGCAAGGGGCATTGGATAGAAGTCTTGCTGTGAGTATACAGGGCTTTGGTGAAATCATATATGGAGTATTGCACACCGTTTTGAACTCCTTAAAGGAGGGTTACACTTGCATTTGAGATTGTTCAGAGAGGGTTCACTAGGTTTTTCTGGGATGAAGTGGTTGCCTTATGAGGAAAAGTTGAGTCCTCAGCTACTCAAGTTCAGAAGAATGAGGGGTGACATTATTGTAATAAGAAATTCTGAGGTGGCTTCATAGTGTAGATGTTAAAAGTATATTTTCCTTTGTGGGTAATCTAGAACTAAGGAGCACTGTTTAAAAGCAAGTCTTGATTTAACATGGAAATGAGGAAGAACTTCTACTCCTACAGGGTTGTTGTCGTTAGAATTCCCTTCCAAAGAAGTTGGGCCTTTGAACAAATTCAAGGGTGAAATATACAGGTATTCAACCTACAAATGAGTTAAAGGGTTATGGGGATGCAAGTAGGTGGAATTAAGACCATAATCTGATCAACCATAAGACCAGAAAATATCAGAACCATTCAGTCCACTGAATGATGGAACAGACTCATTTACAGCTGATATGTTTCTCAACCCCATTCTCCAGCCTTCTCCTCATAACCCTTATTCCCCTTACTAATCAAGAACCTGTCTTAAATACATACAATGATTTGGCTTCCATAGGCTTTTGCAGCAATGAGTTTTATAGATTTACCATCCTCTGGCTGTAGAAGTTCCTCCTCATTTCAGTCATAAAGAGTCATGCCTTCACTGAGGTATTCATACCCTAGTCCTAGTCTGTCCACTCTATCCAGTCCTCTCAGTATCCTGTAAGTTTCAATAAGACTGCTGAGACCAGCTTGTTCAATTCAGATCAGATATCAAAGAATTGGCCTTCCTAAATGTGTGACAGCCAATGTATATGTTTAATGAATTATGGAGCATCATTAAGGCATAGGTGAACTTATGCAGTATTATGGGCACATTAAAGATAGATACATAGAACATTACAGCACAGTACAGGCCTTTTGGCCCTTGATGTTGCGCCGCCCTGTGAAACCAATCTGAAGCTCATCTAGTTCTACACTATTCCATTCTCATTCATATGCCTAGCTAATGACCACTTAAATGCCAGTAAAGTTGGCGAGTCTACAACTGTTGCAGGCAGTGTGTTCCATTTCCCTACGACTGAGTAAAGAAACTACCACTGACATCTTTCCTTTATCTATCACCCTCAATTTGAAGCTATGCCCTCTTGTGCTAACCATCACCATCCAAGGAAAAAGGCTGTCAGTGTCCACCCTATGTAACCCTCTGATTATCTTATACGTCTCAATTACATCAACATTCTTCTTCTCTCTAATGGAAACCTCAAGTCCCTCAACTTTTCCTTGGAAGACTTTCCCTCCATACCAGGCAATGTCCTCGTAAATCTCCTTTGAACCCTTTCCAAAGCTTCTACATCCTTCCTATAATGCGGTTAGCAGAACTGCATGCAATACTCTTAAGTGTGGGAGCATCAGAGTTTTGTACAGCTGCAGCATGACCTCATGGTTGTGAAACACGATCCCTCTAATAAAAGCTAACACACCATATGCCTTCTCAACAGCTCTATCAACCTGAGTGAGAACTTTCAGGGATTATGTACATGGACACTGAGATCTCTCTGCTCAACTGCACTACCAAGAATTTTACCATTCGCCCAACATTCCTGTTATTCCTTCACACTTTCTTCATTAAATTCATTTACCATCTCTCAGCCTAGCTCTGCAGCTTATCTATGTCCCTCTTTAACCTACAACACCCTTCGACATTATCCACAAATGTATTGAACTTAGTGTCATCCGCAAATTTACTAACTCATCCTTCTACGCCCTCATCCAGGTTGCTTACAAAGATGACAAACAGCAATGGACATAAAACAGATCCTTGTGGTATACCACTAATAACGGAACTCTAGGATGAACATTTCCCATCAACCACTACTCTGTCTTCTTTCAGCTAGCCAATTTCTGACCCAAATCGCCAAGTCGCCTTCAATCCCACGCCTCCATATTTTGTGCAGTAGCCTACCATGGGGAAACTTATCATCAAGTGCCTTACTGAAATCTATATACACCACATCAAAGGCTTTACCCTCATCCACCTGTTTGGTCACCTTCTCAAAGAATTCAAATAAGGTTTGGGAGGCACAACCTACCCTTCACAAAACCATGCTGACGATTTCTAATTTCGTATTCCCATTGAGATGATTATAAATCCTCTCTTTTATAACCTTTTCCAACACTTTACCCACAACCAAAGAAAGACTCACTGATCTATAATTGCCAAGGTTGTCTCTACTCCCCTTCTTGAACAAGGGAACAACATTTGCTATCCTCCAGTCTCCTGGTACTATTCCTTAGACAATGACGACAAAGATCAAAGCAAAGGCTTGGAAATCACCTCCCTGACTTCCCAGAGAATCCGAGGATAATTCCCACCTACCCCAGGGGTTTATCTATTTTCACACTTTTCAGAATCTAGTCTCAGCTGAAAATGTGTTGCTGGAAAAGCGCAGCAGGTCAGGCAGCATCCAAGGAACAGGAGATTCGATGTTTCGGGCATAAGCCCTTCTTCAGGAAAGAAGAAGGGCTTATGCCCAAAACGTCGATTCTCCTGCTCCTTGGATGCTGCCTGACCTGCTGCGCTTTTCCAGCAACACATTTTCAGCTCTGATCTCCAGCATCTGCAGACCTCACTTTCTCCTAGAATCTAGTCTCAGCCTGTTTCTCAGTATTCTCTTCCACAACATTGTCTTTTTCCAGTGTTGAATACTGATGAAAAATATTCTTTTAGCACTTCCACTATCTCCTCTGACCCCATGCACAACTTCCCATTGTCCTTGGTTGGTCCTAATCTCTCTCTAGCCATTCTTTTATCCCTTATATATCTATCCGCCAACAACTTCTCATGTCCCCTCCTTGCTCATCTTCGCGGTCTCTTTAGGTCTTTCCTAGTTACCTTGTAACTCTCAATCACCCTAAGTGAACCTTTACATCATACTAACATAAGTCTTCTTCTTCCTCTTGACAAGAGATTCAACTTCCTTAGTAAACCACAGCTCCTGCACTCGCCAGTTCCTCCTGTCTGACAGGTACATACTTACCAAGGACACAGTAGGTGTTCCTTTAATAAGCTCCACATTTCTACTGTAGCCATCCCCTGCAGCTTCCTTCCCCATTGTATGCATCCTAAATCTTGTCTAATTGCATCGTAATTACCTTTCCCCCAGCTGTAGCTCTTGCCTTCCGATATATACCTATCCCTTTCCATTGCTAAAGTAAACATAACCAAATTGTGGTCACTATCACCAAAGTGCTCACCTACCTCCAAACCTAAAATTTGGCCAGGTTCATTAGTCAGTATCAAACCTAATGTGGCCTCACTCCTTGGTGGCCTGTCTACACACTATCAAAATAATCCTCCTGCAAACAATGGCCAAAAACTGACCCATCTAAAAGTACTTCAACTATAGTATTCCCAGTCGAGAATGTGGTGCTGGAAAAGAACAGCAGGTCAGGCTGCATTCGAGCAGCAGGAGAATCGATGTTTCGGGCATAAGCCCTTCATCAGGAATCCTGATGAAGAAGAACTTATGCTTGAAAAGTCTATTCTCCTGCTCCTCGGATGCTGCCTGACCTGCTGTGCTTTTCCAGCAACTCACTCTCGACTCTGATCTCCAGCATCAGCAGTCCTCATTTTCTACCGTAGTATTCCCAGTAAATATTTGGGAAGTTGAAGTCCCCCATAACAACTGTCCTGTCACTCTCGCTCCTATCAAGAATCATCTTTGCTATCCTTTCCTCTAAATCTTTGGAACTATTTGGAAGCCTATAGAAAATTCCTAACAGGATGACCTCTCCTGTCCTGTTTCTAATCTCTTGCCCTTGACTAACAACGCCATATCCCCATCTCTTTTCCCATCTTCTCTGTTCTTACTGAAACATCTAGATCCTGGAGCCTGCAACAACCATCCTTATCCCTGCTCTACTCATGTCTCTGAAATGGCCACAACATCGAAATCCCAGGTATCAACCCATGCTGCAAATTCACCCACCTTATTCCGGATGCTCCTGGTGTTAAAAATAGATATGATTCAAAACAACTTTTTGCTTGCCAATGCCTTCTTGCGACCCTGAAACCTTATTTTGGACTTCCCTGTTCTTGACTTCCTCTATACTCTAATTACACTTTAGGTTCCCATCCCCCTGTTGAATTAGTCTAGATTCCTTAAGGTGTGGAAACAGGCCCTTCGGCCCAATCAGTCCACACCGACCCTCCAAAGAGTAACCCACACAGACCCACTTCCCCTCTGACTAATGCACCTAACACTATGGGCAATTTAGCATGGTCAATTCACCTAACCTGCACATCTTTGGACTGTGGGAGGAAACTGGAGCACCCAAAGGAAACCCATGCAGACACGGGGAGAATGAGCAAACTCCACACAGGCAGTTGCCCGAGGCTGGAATTGAACCCACCAGAACAGCATTAGCAAATTTCCCCAAGAATATTGGTACCCCACTGGTTCAGGTGAAGACCATCTTGTTTGTAAAATGTTTGTAACAACTGGGCAGGTACAATAACATATAAATCATAAATGCATTTCACCTATGTTGACAATGCTCCCTTCCCTTCAAATGTAATTAAAATTGAAACTACAGACAACAATGTAGATCCATAAAACTAGCTTTGTTCCAGGATGAGCGAATCCTTTTGAATAATAAATTTACCAAGAACAATACCAGGTATACAATAGCATAATATGCAACTTTAACTTTCTTATTGTTCAGGATTCATTTAGATACAGTAACATATTATTCCAGTGCCTATGCAAAATCATGTGATGTACTAAAAGCACCATCTTTATCCTGCAAGTGAATAATGCATTGTCTCTTTGGATTAAACAAGCACACTCTTGAAGGAGCCAAAATGATCTTAGCGTAACCCACCAATTAGTCAGAGATGTACAATATGGAAGCATACTCTTCGGTCCAGCTCGCTTATGCCGATCGGATATCCTAACTTAATCTAGTCCCATTTGTCAGCACTTGGTTCATATCCCTCTAAACCCTCCCTATTCACATACCCATCCAAATACCTCTTAAATGTTGCAATTGTACCAGCCTCCACCACTTCCTCTGGCATTCCATACATGCACCATCCTCTGGGTGAAAAAATTGCCACTTTTATATCTTTCCCCTCTCACCCTAAATCTGGACTCCCCCAACCCAGAGAAAAGACCTCATCTATTTATCCTATCAATGCCCCTCATGATTTTATAAACCTCTATACGGTCACCCTCAGCCTCTGATGCTCCAGGGGAAACAGCCCCAGCCTGTTCAGCCTCTCCCTATAGCTCCCTGTTTTCCCTGGAGCATCGGATTTGAGGGGTGATCTTATAGAGGTTTACAAAATTATGAGGGGCATGGATAGGGTAAATAGGCAAAGTCTTTTCCCTGGGGTCAGGAAGTCCAGAACTAGAGGGCATAATTTTAGGGTGAGGAGGGAAAGACATAAAAGAGACCTACAGGGCAACAGAGGGTGGTACATGTATGGAATGAGCTGCCAGAGGAAGTGGTGGAGGCTGGTACAATTGCAACATTTAAGAGGCATTTGGATGGGTATATGAATAGGCAGGGTTTGGAGGGATATGAGCCAGGTGCTGGCAGGTGGGACTAGATTGGGTTGGGATATCTGGTCAGCATGGACGGGTTGGACCGAAGGGTCTGTTTCCATGCTATACATCTCTATGACTCTAAGCCAAAATGGAACACAATCACAATGGAGATAAAGACATAACCAGGTATTCCATATGATAGTAGGGCCTACTTATTCAATAAGTAATACTCCACAATTTTGGGATTCAAAATGCAAGGAAAATTTTAGCAATATCAATTCTTTGCATTCAAGTAGTTAATGCCACCAGTCGAAATGGCTTAGCAAGTGAATGCAGAAGTTCACCTTTATTGAATGTGCTAGTACACTACTTTGTTGTGTTACAATCTATACATAATTGTCCTTGAAAAAGTAACTTACTCAAGTCATCTGAATAATTAAAACACTCAGTTCAAGGATATGTGTGGTTGTGGTCTTTATAACATTAATAGACAAATTCATGCTGCTAGCTACTTTTGTACAATTCTTACCATGTCTGGCTGCTTTTCCATAATCCTCAACCTTTAAAGTCCCTCCTTTCACTTCATCTAAAACAAAAACAGAATTTATTAAATCAGAAAGTCCATGAAGAGATTAAAGATGTATTTAATTATACTTACTATTTCAATTTATATTCTAGTCCCTCCCTCAGCCATAACCCCCCCAAGCATATGGACATTGTAGCATCAAAGACTACTAGAGACTCTCAATTCTGCACCTCAGTGTACTAAGTTTTGCAAGTAGTGGGATGGGGAATGGTCCACACACTGATGCTTTGGTGTCTCATGTAATGTAAGTGCTCGTGTAGATAACATAACCACAGACAAACTAATCTCATTCAATACTAATCCTAATTTTACAGCAGATGTCTCCAACTAGCCATCAGAATTATAATCCTTAGGTTAATTTGAGACTGAAGGGGAAATTCAGACTAACAATTGAGGAAGAGATTGCTTACAGGTTAAAGTTGGATGGATTGGGAGAGAGAAAAAAATATTGACAGATCACAGGACAGAGCCTGTGATGATGAGTTAGCACAGGTAGAGGGGCCTTATTCAGCTTATTTTTTTTAGATTAGATTAGATTAGATTAGATTACTTACAGTGTGGAAACAGGCCCTTCGGTCCAACAAGTCCACACCGACCCGCTGAAGCGCAACCCACCCATACCCCTACATTTACCCCTTACCTAACACTACGGGCAATTTAGCATGGCCAATTCACCTGACCCACACATCTTTGGACTGTGGGAGGAAACCGGAGCACCCGAAGGAAACCCACGCAGACACGGGGAGAACGTGCAAACTCCACACAGTCAGTCGCCTGAGTCGGGAATTGAACCCGGGTCTCAGGCGCTGTGAGGCAGCAGTGCTAACCACTGTGCCACCCACTTAAGGAGCAGGGAAGTCAAAGGGAGCACTCCTGCGAGTCCTGACCTCTACAAGAGGGTCTACAAAAAGCACTTTCTGAAGCCAATTGCTCCAGTCTCTGTTTAGCAGCCAGGTTTTCCAAGTATTTGAAAGTATCAAACTATCTCCCTATATGGAGACCCTGCACTTAGATTACTTACAGTGTGGAAACAGTCCCTTCGGCCCAACAAGTCCACACCGACCCGCCGAAGCGCAACCCACCCAAGACCTATTCCCCTACATTTACCCCTTACCTAACACTATGGACAATTTAGCTTGGCCAATTCACCTAAACTGCACATTTTTTGGACTGAGGGAGGAAACCAGAGCACCTGGAGGAAACCCACGCAGACATGGGGAAAATGTGCAAACTCCACACAGTCAGTCGCCTGAGTTAGGAATTGAACCTGGGTCTCTGGTGCTGTGAGGCAGCAGTGCTAACCACTGTGCCACCACTTCTCCTTTGCTTGAGAGAATCTAATTTAGCATCAAAACTTTCACATCAATATGGCAATGATGTGCTACCTCACTGGATACTGAATTTATTTAAATTAATCCATCAAGGCAACTCTACTTAAATTAGTCACAAACACTTACCAATAAGTCCAACATCAACTGCTCTATCATAATAGTAGGAAAATGCATAAAATGACAGACTCCCCACTTCTTCAGGTTTATGCACTTTTCTGTAGAGTATTTTTTCTACTCTTGCATAACAGGAATCATAGATGGGTTCCCCTAGAAGCATAGAGGGGAAGAAAATTAGCTTGGAAAATCAGCTTCAGATTTCACAGATAACCAAAAAAAAGTAAGAATATTTCCAGATATACAGTTTGAAAATGGTGTAGGAAAAATTGAAGACCAGATGTTTCAACACAGAGGAACTCAATTACAGAATTACTAGCAGGCGGGTGGGAGGAATAAACTTCATTTACTGTCCTTAGGAATAAAGAACATCAGTCTTGGCTACAGAGTGGTTTGTATGTCCCAAATTGCAAGAGGATAACAAGGTATGTAAAATTTGATCTGGCAACTCTTTCCTTATCTATTTAAGCAGTCGGTTTATATCCAAGTTTCAATTATTAATTGCACAATGCAATTCTGGAAGTTCAAACAGAACAATGTTCTATTGTCTCACACACATAACCAAATACATTTGCTTTACTGACTGAACATTTTCAATCCTGGAATGACTAAATCCTAAGCAGCATCAAGCTTTGTAGACAGGTGTAACGAATCATTACTTCACTCTGCTTGTTTCAAACCGATCAACTGCAACCCAAACATTATGGGTATATTATTTCAGTCCATATGTTCCTCCCTCATAACTCAGTGGAAAGGGTACCAGAAAGAGATAATCACATTTCAGACACAAAATTCAGTACCATTTAATGAATGCATAACTTAAAGTGAGATACATTAATTAACCTGTTATACATTTACAAGAACACAAGTTGATCAGGTAGTTCCTGAAATCCATTTCACCATTCGATTAGATCAGGGTTGTCCAGTTTCTCAGCTTCATTTACCCGCCTTGATTCCTAGTCTGGGGAAAGCATAGTGAATTGGTTCCTAAGAGCTGACATAGGGACAATGTGCCAAATGGTTTCCTTTCAGTACTGTAAAATTCTGTATTAGTTCACTAGTTGTTAGTTTGCCACAGTATGAGGAGGTTGACAAGCGAAAAATCAAATGCAATTAAATAGACACTTACCTGATTTCTGTCCTTTAACATTGTAAACAATTTCACCATGCTTCCATTCTGTTTTATAGCCTGGTGATAAGCAAGAACTTACAAGTTCTTGCCCTTCCTCAGCTGCAAGTGAGAGAACAAAAGGACAGCATACTTGCAAAATCAGAATGTTACAATTGAACTGCACTTTTGCAGACTACTTAAATAGTGTGATTGCTAAATTTATTTGGAATATTTAATGAATATAATTACATTAATTTGTGCATTTTATTTTGTTCAGTCCATGCATAAAACAAAGTATCAAAGATCCACAAAGTTTGTACTCTTCTACAAAACCCTACTGTAACTCTCTAGCAAGTTTAATGTCTACAAGTCAGATAACTGCATAATGTTATAGAGTCATAGATATCTACAGCACAACAAAAGGCCCATTGAGTTTGCACCATCATAAACCACTTATGCAATCCTATTTTTCAGCACATGGCCCATAGTCTTGTATGCCTTGGCATCGTAAGTGCCTGAAATATTATGTCTGAAATATTATGAGGGTTTCTGCCTCCAACACACAGGCAAAGACTTCCAGATTCCTATCAACTCTACGGTAGAAAGCTTTTCCTCATTTCCTCTAAACCTTATCTTAAATCTAACACCCCTGGTCACTGAGCCCTTCATCGAAGGGAAATGTTTCTTGTTTACCCTATCTAAATGCCCTCAATTTGAAAAATTTAAATCACACCCCCTCTCAATTTCCTCTGTACCCTCTCCAGTGTTATCACATCTCTCCCATATAATGTGGATTCCAGAAGAGCACACAATAGTGTTAGCTGCAGTTATACCAACATTTTTTGCAGTTCCAGCATCATTTCCCTGCTTTTAACCTCAATGTATCAGTTAATAAAGGCAAGTAGACCATAGCCTTCGTAATCACTTCATCCATTCGTCCTGATTTAACATTCTATACAGTGCTATCTTTTGCCAATTTTCAAGTACTGCACCATATAAAAGTTACAAATAACCTGAATTCAAAACTCATTAGACGGATAGCCTGTGCCCTATATTTGTACAATGTTGTCAATCTTTCCAGTCATTCTTGGTGTTAATTTCATACTTATTATATCCTTCATGAAGAGAAACAGCTTACTTTTCCGGTCAATGACCTTTCATCAGATATGGGAGAAGTTACAGATGTAATAAAATTTGACAAAGAGGTCGATGAGACAAGGACAAAGGAATGTGAGAGATAGGGAAGTCAGGAAAGATTGAATGATGGTAGTTTGTCCAATATGGCCAAAGAGAATGGCAATGGGACAAGAAAGGAAAACAAGATGTGCCTGAAGCAGGTGAAACGTGCAAAGAACAGGAAACAAAATCTGAAATTGTTGAATTCTGTGGGGGTCCAGAAGGCTGTGAAGTCCCTAACTGGAAGCTGTGGTGTGTTCCTCAATCTCATATTGAGCCTCATGGAAGGCCATCAAACCGAGGACAGAAATGTCAGTATGAGAGTAAGTTGGAGGATTAAAAGACAACCTACAGATTATCAGTTGGTTAACCTATTACCATAAAGAGACACAGAGAAGTCAAACAAGGGAAGAGCTTAAGATGGATAGTGTGAAACCGAGAAAAGGGTGAAAAGTAGAAGTTGAGGAACTTTTCCAATTGAGAATGAGTAGTTAACAAATACAGAAATCAACATATTGGTCAAAAAAAGTGTTGAGGGAGAAGACCCAACTAGGACTGTAAAATGCAATGTTTCACATTTCCTATTTTAAAAATGGCAGCCTTGGCTAGTAAAATGAATTAAAGGAGAAATTTTTCAATGAGATGAAAAGGTCAGACAAAGGGGAGGGCAGTACTCGTGAGAAACTGGTTGTGCCTCAGTGAAGGAAATAGTAGAGAACCCTTAGACTGTCCTGGTTTGGGATGCAGGTGTGAAGAGTTTGGATATTCATAGTGAAGAAATGATCATTAGGACCAGGAAATTGAAAACTGTTAAAACGATAGAGGGCAATCAAAAGAACCATGGATATAAATGTAGAGAGACCGAACAAGGAAAGAAAAAGATGGAGTCAAGAGTAGGATAAAATTAGCTTAGTGTGGCTGAACTGGAGAAGCAGTGGCATAATGGTAATACCAGAGGTCTAGCATTCGAGATTCCCAAGTGTTCTGAGGAGTGTGTTCAGTAAATCTGGAATAAAGAACTGGCTCAATGATGGCCATGTCACCACTGTCAGTTGTTGTAAAAACCCATCTGGTTCACAAATACTCATTAGAGAAGGAATCCTTACTTGGTCAGGCCTACAGGACTACGTGATTGGTGTTGTATAGGTATACATATGATTGACTCTTAATTGCATTCTGGCAGTTAGGGAGGGGCAATAAATGCCAGCCTAGACAGTGATGCAGACATCCCATGCATGAATAAAGCAGCCCAGAAATGGTGGGGCAGTTCTGTTTATCGTTATTGGGAAGGAGGTAGAGACTTCTTATTTTAATTCTCTACCTTGCTCTCATATTGGTCTTACCCTTGACCAATGCACTGGCCTAGTGAAGCTCAACATTATCTTACATAGTAGCCCCTCATCTTTTGATAAGGCACTTTACAGTCTTCCAGACTCTATGTTGAGTTCAACAATTTCAAACCATAAACTGTCTTCCCATTTTCTTGTGTTTTGTTTGCATACTTTGGCTTTTCTCTTATTTTTGCTTTTGGACAGTACCATACCTTATTTCTTTTCTTGTCCCAATACCATTCCCTTTGACCAAGTAAAATTAACTCTTGACATTCAATCACCTGTCTTCTACTCTATCACAGATTTTCTTTTGTCCCTGTCTATTACTTAAATCCTGTTACCTTTTTCCACTTATCATAAAATGTACGTAAACTGAAATGTATACTCAGTTTCTCTTTCCACAGATGCTGCTAGATCTGCTATTTTCAGGATTTTCTATTCTTGCCAGTACTGACTGTGTCACCTCAGATACAAATGATGTAATCTATTTTTCTAAAACCCCACCATCGAACAGGTGCTACAAGAACAGATAGTTCTCACTGAATAAATGGGCAATTTGTAAACAATGGAGCTGGTATAGCATAAACAGAACTGTACGGCACAAGGTTTGTTGACCGATCACAAGGTTGTTTGAAAGCAACTTCAAAAAAAAAAGTTCATTTTGCAAATGTTGCTCACAAAGCTAGCATTCCTCAACACCCCAGGGGGTAGTAGTGGACGTCATCATCTTGAAATGCTGCTGGCTGAGTGGTGAAGATATGTCCACAGTATTGTTAAATGAAGAATTTGAGAAGTTTGACTCAATGATGACAAAGAAATAGCAATATAGGTCAGAGCTAGAATAGTACATGACATGTAGTTGGGTGGTGTTCCCACAAGCCAGTGTAAATGTGCTAACTTCATGCACAAGTCCTAAGCCCTTCTTTAATGTTGGGAAGGAAAAATGTCAGAGGCAGAGGATTACAGTAGATTAGAAAGGGGGTGAGGGAGAATTAGCTATGCAGCTTCCAGCACTCCCACTGTCTGTACCCATGGAGTCTTTTACCTTATAGAATAAAGCAGGCTTAAATAGTCTTACTTTGAGAAATTATTGGTGTTCACCTTGAAAAATAAGAAAGTGCAAGTTAAGCTAACTTACGTGGTCTACCTTCAGTTCCTCCTAAAATCGCCAGTCTTGCTGACATCAAGCCAAATCCTAGGTAACTGAAAATAGAAAACAATGAGTGAAATGTATGACAGTAAATTGATTGCCAACACAAAACTCTATTGTTTTTAATATTAATACATGTTCTAATGAGCTGCTGTCCTTCTTGAAGGATGAGCAGCTACCCACTTATTCTACTCCTCCACTTATTCTATTAGATAATCTCTTTCTAATATTAAATCATAGCCTACTTAAAAAGCTATACATTTTGCTTACACAGTTGGTTACCTGTTGAAAAATTAATAATATTTGAATCTACAATGAACTTAGGGGTTTCCAAGTTTGACTTCCCCTTAAACATGTTAGACTGTTGCTTCACTCTCCGATAGAATCCAAAGTTTGTTCAATCTTCCCTTTCTTTTGTTTTCTCTAGCTGTTGCTTAATTACTTTGTAGAAATGGTTGCACCTAAAATATGCAGATGGATCTTAGTAGCTGTTTTTATACTGCAGTGCCCTGTCATCTGTGTTAGGGGCACAGATTGAAAATATAAAGTTATCGAATAGCTGCACAAACAAATGGTTTAAATGACAGACAATGCACCAGATGTCCACCCTTTTTTTCAGAACATAGATCCAGACATTGCAATTAATTTCTCAACATGTTTCAGCATCTTGTACCTACTATACGTATCTAAATTTGAAGGCATTATACTATACTGTACACATCTCTACTGCCCATCCTGTGAATTTTGTTTCTGTTTTCAACCTGAAGATTGCACTATGCAGTAAAACATATTTCACGTGAAGAGTTTTTAAAGATATAGATTAAAAATATTGCATGAAAATGTACTGATACCTTAGTGAATAAGTGATTAACTCAACAGAGAAAGGAATTCAATCAGGACTTCCTCAAATAAAATTAACAAAATTGTGTGTACAGCTATTCGATAACTTTATATTTTAGCTACTAAGATCCATCTGCATATTGCAGGTACAACCATAATGCAGGTGCACCAACAATGACAGGAATAGGAAGACGAGGACAAACTACACTTAAAATGCTGTATACATTTAATATTAATTTGAAGAAAATAACTTTGATTCAAAAGCTTGTCGTATGCAATTTTTAGCATGTTTAATCACGACATGATGTAGTAGAACCAGAAAGGACAATAGTACTAACCTGTGAGAGTAGACTGTGTAAGTGCTATTGAACATCTGAATTGAGGTAATATAGTTAACAGGAGAGGTCTGGAGTGTTATCTGTGGGAAAAGTCGAAATGTTACTCAAAATGACTGCAATTCTAAAGGAGAAGACTGATAATAGAAGCACAATATTTCAGTGTACCCAAGTGTACAATATAAAAATCAAACAACTTGCACTTTTGAGAACAAAAGGCCAAAGATTACATATTTTAGTCAGATATTAAAATCAGAAACAATTCTTAGCTGGACATTTGTTGACTGGAATCAAATTAGAGCAAGTAGTATGTACACCATACATTAACACAGTCATTTATTTACTTTTGAAGTGCATTTATTTTTATGCAAGTAAATGCAGAACATTGACTCTCTACTATGCCCACAAATAGATGAGTAATCTGTTAAACTACTTTTGGTTATCATGACTGGATCTCCCTATCCTCCTTCAAGTAGCACCATGGGATATTTTACAACTCTGGTTGAACAGCTCATGTGCATCATCAATGCAACAATTGCACTTAGTGCTGATCAGAATATATTGTGTTAAAGTCTCAATTTAGGCTTTGACCCACAACCAAATGTAAAAAGAGATATTATTTTGTCTGGGATGTATTTTAAGATGATTACATTGAGCTGCAATAAAGAAAACCTGAGCAGTGACATTGCCACATAACCTTTGTCTTTATGTAATTTTCATATTTCAGCATCTAAAGGAAGTACACATTTAAGGCAGCAGTGGAAAGCATAAATATGTCAATCTGCAAAATGAAGTTTTGTGACATTGGCAAAATTGTAAGACAAAAAAATCTTCCCTTTTTCACAAGCACAATTCTCTTGCTGAAACCAATAGGGCTACTATGTCATAACAGCACCCTTCACTTTTTTGTTTGAAGGCCAGCTGAGAATAGAAAATCTTTGAGAGGAAAATCCTGGAAGAGATCCTGCAAACTGCCATTCTACAGTGAAATACTTCATTGTCCTGCTTCATTGGACTCAGTCCAATTTTAGTATATTTTACTGGGCAAGTTACTTAAATCAGAGGTTAAAAAGCAAAACTTGACTAACACCAAAAGCTTGTTGCATCTAATCTTCTGTTCACAAAAACTTTTCTGTTCATGAGCAAGAACCTTTTCCAAAAAGTCTTGTGTTGACATGGCAACTGCTGCAGAGCTTCCTGATGCAGGTTGACTTGGCTCTGCAGAATAATTTGGCAGGACATGGTCACAAGCAGAAACTGCACAATTTTTAGGTTGGTTCAAAGTATCACAACATGCAATCCCATGGAATCTCAAATAGCTATACAGAATATTTTAGAGTGAAAGAAACAGTAGCTCAGTAGTTAGCACTGCTGTCTCATAGCTCCACGGAGCCAGGTTCGACTCCAGCCTTGGACAACTGTCTATATGGAGTTTGCACATTCTTCTGGTGTCTGTGTGGGTTTCCTTCAGGTGCTCCAGTTCCCTTTAACAATCCAAAGATCTATAGGTTAGGGGAATTGGGCATGCTAAATTGCTTATAGTGTTGAGGATGTGTAGATTAGGTGCATTAGTTGGGGTGAATGTAGAGTAATAGAGTAAGGGAATGGGTCTGGGTGGGTTACTCTTCAGAGGTTCGGTGTGGACTTGTTGGGTCAAATGGCCTGTTTGCACACTGTGGGGAATCCATGATGATTCTATGAAACCACCACGAGATGGAAATGTAGCTTCAGTTGAGATCTCACAAGAAATTTTAAGTGTTAGGTTATAAAAAACAGTGATAATATGTTAAACACAGATTCTGCTTCCGACGTGCAATACAATCAGTAAAGCTGAAAAATAGTAACTAGCATGTTGTGAAACACAAATATAATCGTTCTTTAGGCATATGTTGCCAGATGTCAGCACCACAAACAGTGAAACCAATTAAATTCTTCAGAAGTTCTCAGAAAAATACGAAGAACGGATTAAGGTCTCTGCAGTTCTTTCATTAAAAATATCTTGCACGTAAAGTTGAAAGTTAGAAAACTGATCACATTCCCAATTTAACAGAAATATTAGACAGGTCCAGAATAAGGAAGGATAAGAATTGAGGCAAAGCAAACTCAGTGTTAACAACCTAACTTTAAGAATACTTCTCCATTACATCAGATTGTTGAGAGTCTATTCAAACTAACCTTCTCTGTAGCAGCACAAAATATTTATATTCTGACCATTTCAGTCAGATTCCGAATCCATTTTGAGGATGGACAATGAATACACAACCAGCATTCCCATGATATCACACATACACACCTCTCCCATCTCCCAACCAAATTCAGGATAATAAAACTCAGTTCCAATTTTAAGCATGAGAATGTGCTACAATCTTAAACCCATTAACTTTATTATAAATCTGCATCATCACAGGATCTCCATGATCCACCATTATACATTCTTGAATGCAGAACTGGAGTGTTGGATGGAAACAAGATTGAACTGAAGCATTCAAAAGCAAATTAGACTGTTATTTGAAAAAAACACAATATACAGGAATCCAGGGGGAATGGCACCAAGTGAAACAATCACTGAACTAGTACAGAAAATGGGTAGAATGGCCTTCTATATAGTAACAACTCAAAGATATTACATTAGATTCCCTACAGTGTGGAAACAGGCCCTTCAGACCAACAAGTGCACACCGACCCTCCGAAAAGTAACCCACCCAGACCCATTTCCTTCTGACTAATGCACTGAACACTATGGGCAATTTAGCATGGCCAATTCACCTGACCTGTACACCTTTGGATTATGGGAGGACACCGAAGTACCCAGAGGAAACCCACGCAGACACGGAGAGAACGTGCAAACACCACACAGACAGTTGCCAGAGGCTGGAATCGAACCTGGGTCCCTGGTGCTGTGAAGCAGCAGTGCTAATCACTGAGCCACTGTGCCGCCAGATCACTCATTGACATTTAGATGAGATATAAAGATAAACATGTAAATAAGGAACCTGATTAGACAGGAAAATGGGAAATCGTTCAGTGCGTTGGGCCTGTTCTGCCACTCAATTAGATTGTTGTTGATTGGCACCTCATTTCATTTAGCACCATTTTCTCAAACTTCTTGACATATCAAAGCTTTATTACTCAGTCTGGAACATTTCAATTGACCCAGCATCCATACTGTGCTCACGTGTTGGGCAAGTTGGGGGGCTTTGCCTCATGTGAAGATTGCTCAATTTCTCTCAACGTTACAATAAATTTCAACAATGTGCATCCTTAATTAAAATTCCCCACCAGAAAAAAAATGGCTATGTTGTATCGACCTTATCAAGTCATTTCAGTATCACAAACATCGCGAATAGATCACCTCTTACCCTTAACTGATTTTCTCCTGAGCCGGTCTGAGGTCAAATCATACAATACACAATTTTGGTGTTGTGGTTTACAATGTTTTAACCTGCTTATCCACTGTCCAACACAGAATAGCTTCCTATCTGCTCACCAAAACCACCTCTCTCCATCTCAAAACATCACTTAGCTCAGCCTCAGCTTCAGTTTCATCAGAGCTTCACCACCACGAGCCCTCACTATTCTAATGTCCGCTTGAGTCAGCTTCCATCTACCGCCCTTATCCTGCTTTACACCAAGTTCCACTGACATCTTTACTTGAAATGTCTGTTTTCCTGCTCCTCAGATGCTGCCTGACCTGTTGTGCTTTTCCAGCATCACTCTAATCTCCAGCATCTGCAGTACCCACTTCAACCTCATGCTTGCTGATCAACACTGGGTCCCTATACAATGTTCAGATTTTGAAATTCAGCAAAAATCACATGACATCAGGTTATAGTCCAACGGGTTTATTTGAAAACACTAGCTTTCAGAGTGCTGCTCCTTCATCAGGTGCTAGTGAAAGGAGACCTTAGACACAAAATGTAGAAGGAAAAGATCAAATGGTCTTATAACTCATACAAATGAACTGAACACACCTAAGATGGTTCTTAAATCTTTCGTCAATTAGAATGGAGGGGTAGGTTTCAGTTGATTAATATGCAAATCCTAGAATTTTTTTCAAGTCACTGCCCTGAGATACTTTAAGGTGTCGTCAATGTAAAAGGTGGTGACCTTAGGCATTAGGTCTTGTTTGGAGTCTGTCTCTTAACCTTGAGTCAGACTAGTTTTCTTTCCAAAGTAGTTTATAAAATGCTACTGTCTACAACTTGTGCACTTTTTGAACAAAATAGAATGTATCTACAAATGCAAATTCACCCTATAGATGTGAGAGAGCGAGAGAGACTGTGTGAGTGTGCTTGTGAGAGACAATGTGTGCACATCTGTGTATAGTGTGGTGGGGTCACCTGTAGTGCGATATGAACCTAAGATCTGGTTGATGCAGTCTCATGGGTACCAAACTTAGCTCTGTTCGGTGACTGTGTGTTCTTGTGTATCCCTAAGTCCGCCTTGGAGGATGTTTACCCAAAGATCCAAAATACAAACAATTACATAGTGATATCAACAAGTTTTATCCCATCATCAGGTTTATGGACAATTTTTTTTAGAATCAGTCTCATTCTTGGATACACATCTCAAAAAAGGATGGACACCTCAATACTTCACTCAACCACAAACCTATGGATAACCTTATGATGCTCTACTTCGAGCTTCCATCCTAAACATATCAAAAAAGCCATACCCTACGGACAAGCCCTCCACATACACAGGATCTGTTCAGATGAGGAGGAACGTGACAGCACCTGAAGACATTGAAGGATGCCCTCATAAGAACAGGATACGACATTCAATTCATTGCCATAGTGAAAAACCATAATGACCTCCTCAGAAGACAGTTGTGGTATATGACCGATAGGTACCCTTTGTTATCCACGTGAGTGCCATGTTCTTCACAGTCTGCAACACATTATCAATGAGGATTGACACCTCGCCAAGATTTTCCCTACACCTTCATTTCTTGCCTGTAAACAACCACCAAACCTTAAACTGACCATTGGTCGTAGCAAACTACCCAGCCTCAGGACATCAAGCACAAGACCATAAAACCCTGTCAGGGCAGCCTCTGCATGTCAGAGCAACGACAGATATTACCATTATACATTCGGGCGGCACGGTGGCACAGTGGTTAGCACTGCTGCCTCACAGCGCCAGGGACCTGGGTTCAATTCCCACCTCAGGCAACTGACTGTGTGGAGTTTGCACGTTCTCCCCGTGTCTGCGTGGGTTTCCTCCGGGTGCTCCGGTTTCCTCCCACAGTCCAAAGATGTGCGGGTCAGGTGAATTGGCCATGCTAAATTGCCCATAGTGTTAGGTAAGGGGTGTATGCAGGGGTATGGGTGGGTTGCCCTTCGGCGGGTCGGTGTGGACTTGTTGGGCCGAAGGGCCTGTTTCCACACTAAGTAATCTAATGAGTACACTGCAGATTCTTTTGTGACTCAGCCAACATTGTATATCTCATTCGCTGTAGGCAAAGATGCTGAGGCACATTATATTCTAAACCATGCAGATGCTATGACAACAGATGAATCAACACTGCAACAATTGCCAGACAGGAATGTTCTCTCCCAGTGTGGGAACACTTCAGTGGTTAAGGACATTTAGCCTTAGATCTTTAGGTAAACATCCTCCAAGGCAGACTTCAGGATATACAATAATGCTGAGTCACCCAGCAGAGGCTGATTGCCAAGTTTAGTACCCATGAGGACGACCTCAACTGGGATCTTTGATTCATGTTGCTCTACAGATGACCACACCACATTATACACGATCTCACTTGCATGCACTCTCACAAACCCTTACACACACACACACACACACACACACACACACACATACTCCCTTACACTTGTGCACGCACATTCTCTCTTTCCCTTGACACACGCATGCACACAAATCTATCGGGTTTACAGATACTTTCTATTTTGTTAAAAAAAACACAATTTGTTGACAGTCATTATGGCATTTTATAAACTCCTACTTTGGAAATAAAACCAGTCTGACTCCAGGTTAAGACACAGACTCCAAACAGGACTTGACGCCTAAAATACACTGACTGGAGGTGTCACCGCCGTTATATTGATAACGCCTTTAGTGGTCTTGGAGCAATGACTTGAAAATAAATTCTGGGATTTGCAGATTAATCAATTGAAACTTGCACCCCCATGCTAACTGATTAAAAATTCAACAGCCATCTTAGGTGTGTTCAATTGATTCACATGAGTTGTATGACTCCTTGACCTTTGCCTTACATATTCTGTGTCTAAGATCTTCTTCTCACTAACACCCAATGATGGAGCAGCACCCCAAAAGGTAGCGTTTTCAAACAAACCAGTTAGACTATAAGGTGGTGTTGTGTGATTTTTGACCTTGTCCAACCCAGTCCAAGATCGGCACCACCACACTTGAAAACTCTTATCTTGGTTTTCAAATTCCTTTAAGGACATGCCTCTCCCTCATCTCTATTGCTCTCCAGCCTTGCTGTCCTCAAGATTTCTGCACTCACCCAATTCTGATTTTTTGCGTGTGCCTGATTGTAATCACTCCAACACTCACTGCCATGACGTTTGCTGTGTTGAGCATACTCAAGTTCTCAGACCGTACTTTCCACCACTCTTCTTCTTTTGTGGCTCAGTTTCAGACTGAGTTCAATAAAGCTGCTGTCAAGTATCTTGGGATTACATTGAAGGATCTGTGAAATTCCAAACTGATGCTGTTCTAAACTCCAAAGGAGTACAAGCCAAGTTTATGGGACTTTCTTCACAATAAACATTTTGCAGGATTGTATTTGAGCATAGCAGAAAATAGACTATTTATCTTCAAACTAGAGTGTCTATTGAGAGATAGTGTTAGGAGGTATTGTGTTTTAGTTTATCTGTATTAACTCACTCACCAGCTCGCTATGTTCATTAATACCAGGTTCCCATTCATTCATTCATAACCCTTTACTAACCCCTTATTTACTATAACACTTCCAGTCTTTTATTCATAGAACTGTGGTTCTGTAATATTCAAATTTAAAAACAACGCTTTCAAATTCATCACTGCATTTCCATATCTTATCAGTCAAGCAGTGTTTACCTCTGAATAAGTGTAGCATACAGAACAATACCATCGCCATCAAGTCTCCATGAAACATTAAAATATTAATGAGCCCTTACCAACCATCTCCTGGACCTGAATAGATCATGTAATGTTAAATACCTTTTAACTGGACCATTATCCCTTTAAGAAACTAACTGCCATGAAATTGCATGAATGAAACGAAACAAAGCTCATACAGGCAAATAGTAAGTGAATCTCACAACACAGCTGCAGTAATTAGTTTAATATCCTTTATTCTTTTACTGTGATTTTTAATTTATTAGAGCATTTAGACCAAGTATTTTTACTTATATTTACTCAGTTAAAATACAAAAGAACTAATACTTTTTGATTATGTAAGCAAACTGGTCAGACACCCTTAATCCCATCAGAAGTAACAGCCAGCACTTCGGACAGGTTTTAACACATCTCCTATCTCCTTCAAACTTTTGTGTGCTGTAGGTGATAAATGTAACACCATTGTAATGGAATTTTAACATATGTAAGAAATGTGTATAAAAGGGCTCTTGGAAGGACTGTATTTCAGGGTTCAATTGCCACCTCAAACTTGCGCTGTAATTGCCGAATACAACAGACTATTTTCACCACTCACCAATTTCAGTTGTTATTTGAACATGGGCCCACACTACAATTGAAATAGTTAAACCTGCACAGATGATCTTGGGAGATTTGCATTTTCTGCTTTTGCTAGAGAAAATTGGTGTAACCATGAGATGAAGGACTTTAATTATAGGTCAGGAAATTAACTAAATCCTGAAAAACAATTTTACATTTGAAACACTCCATCCAACTCATCTGATCTTCAATGACTTTAATGTTTTCATAACTTTACGGAATACAAAGGTATTTTCCAGAGAAGTGTTGCCAGTCCAAAATGGGTTCCACTTGGCTGCTAAAAGCTACCTTTTCATAAAGCACAGAAATAAAATAAAACAAACAATTCCACTGATATTTTGTTAACTACTAACATGTTATACATACCATTTCTTAAGCTTAACAATTAAGTTAAACACTGCCTTTGAAAATAATGGAATAGACGCACCATATAGACAAATTTGGACAGCTCCCAAAAACAGGTGAACAATGAAATTGAAATAAAAATCAGATCCAACCTAATCAGAGAAGTCACAGATCTGGTCCAAGCTGATCTCAGTTGATTGGTTTTGGACTGAAGATGTTACACTTAGTCTTGATGCTGGACACTAATGAGCAGCCACTGCTGGGATTTTTTCAGCATGGGATACAATCCATTATAATGCCTTGAGGTCAAATAACCTGACAAAAGGGCTATTTAAACTTAAATATTAATCAATGTCCAAAGAACTGATCTTCACTGGAAAGCAGAGTAAGGGAGGAAGCCAGCAGGATTAAAAAATGTAAATGAATTAATCATAAGACTAAGTTATGGAGAAAAACTTACCTCATTGTGAGGCAAAAATGTAATCTGGGTAGAGCCTCCTCCAAGATCAAGTATTCCTGTTGTGTTACGCTGTTCCCCGTGCAAGCTATCTAGAAAGAATAAGCTACAATGAACATTGAAAATCCATCATATTAAGGAAGACGCTGAAATATTTTCAAGACTAGGCAAATTGCCTTTCAATAAAAAAATGAAAGGTGAAGTGGAAATTATGTATAGTCTCCACTGGCATTAATCTCAGTTTTGGAGGCTGAAGCAGTCATGCATGCAGCTATTAAACAGACCTCTCTCTTAAAGTGCCTGACCTGCTGTGCTTTTCCAGCACCACTCTAACCTTGACTCTAATCTTCAGCATCTGCACTACCCACTATCCATTAAACTGTCAGTTACATGCTTCCATGTCTGATGGCAGATAAAGATTAATTACAATTTGTGGCTATTTCTGGAGTAAAATAATCAAACTCCCGTTAGAAAGCAAAGAGGATCCCTCCTTTCTGCAAACTGCAAGTTTGTTTAGACTCTCATCTCATAACAGAACCCAAAATATTGATGACAAGCCACACATTGCAATTAGTGTGATATTCAGATGAGAACTATTGCTGCAGGTATAAAAGTCAGACTGAATCTCTGGTAAGTTGAACTTGGGTTCCTGCTAAGTGAGAAAGGGAGATTTTACAGGAGTGCTGATGTATTCCCAATTCTACCTCAGAGTTGTCTGCCAAAATCAGCAAGCATATGAGTGGATGTTGAAGCAGCTGAAGATAGGGGTAGGGAGATACAGTGGTGATAGTTGGGCAGAGGGGTGTTTGGATAAAACAATATATAGGTCATGGCATACTAGGGTGAGATCTAAAGAAATGCAGCATGGAGAGCCTGGAAAGAAAATTAAATATACTATGAGACTAAACTGGGAAACGGAAAGTGGTGGAAAAGACAATGTGCCATACTGAGGTGCGACTGGAATGCCTTTTTCTAAAAGTGTACCTGGTGTATACATTTAATATGCTTTGAACATGAAACAATAGTTTGTGATTTTTGAGAAGATTTGTAGCTCAGGTTGCTGTTCAGGTTTGCTCACTGAGGTGGAAGGTTTGTTTTCAGACATTTTATCACTATAATTTGGGCGGCACGGTGGCACAGTGGTTAGCACTGCTGCCTCACAGCGCCAGGGACCTGGGTTCAATTCCCACCTCAGGCGACTGACTGTGTGGAGTTTGCACGTTCTCCCCGTGTCTGCGTGGGTTTCCTCCGGGTGCTCCGGTTTCCTCCCACAGTCCAAAGATGTGCGGGTCAGGTGAATTGGCCATGCTAAATTGCCCATAGTGTTAGGTAAGGGGTATATGTAGGGGTAGGGGTATGGGTGGGTTGCGCTTCGGCGGGTCGGTGTGGACTTGTTGGGCCGAAGGGCCTGTTTCCACACTGTAAGTAATCTAATCTAATCTAATCTAATACTAGGTAGCATCATCAGTGAACCTCCAGTGAAGCGCTGGTATTATGTCCCACTTTCTATGTGTGTGGTCTCTTAAGGTGGGTGATATCTGTTTAGCCTGTCCTAGGATGTATGTGTTGTCCCTGTCAAAGTGGTGTCCTTCTTCATCTGTATGTAAGGATACCAGTGAAAGTGAGTTTGTCTTTTGGTGGCTAGTTAATGTTTGTGTAACATTATTATTGTATAAAATATAAGCTTTACACTTACCTATTAAAAAGTTCACAGTGATCCAAGCAGAAATGCCTGTAATTACAAGGCATTAATTGTGAGAAAATAAACAAAACATGAACAATGGTACAGTATTCACCAAATGAAGGCAAATGATTTCTACTTTCACACTGAGGTCAGCAAACTACAAAGAGTGGCTAACTTACAATAAGATGCCAAATTAACATGCAAAGATTTAAGGGCTTGAAATAGAAGTGGTAAGTGGTTTTAAATAAGAATGTTGAATTCCACTCTGTGCAGAACCCAAGAATATGACAGGAGGTCACTGAACCTTTGGTCAGCGCCTTGAAAAATTATATAATTCCTACTCCCAGCTCATGAAGCACTAGCTAGTTCAATAAAACTATCTTTTTCAAACATCCACTACTTTCTCCCTCTTGCATGTCAGCTATCACTGTAACCTGTGTCCAAGATACAAGTTCTTCCTTCCTGATGTAAAACTCTTCTTCTCTACATATCCTACCTTACCTATCTGCATCCTTCTCACTTTTCTTTAAGAAGCAACGTTTCTCATATGTATTTTAAAGCCAGTATTTGAGTATCGGAGTTGAGACAACATGTTATGGCTGTACAAGACATTGGTGAGGCCACTTTTAGAATACCATATAATTCTGGTCGGCCTGCTAGAGGAAGGATGTTGTTAAACTAGAAAGGCTACAGAAAAGAAATTACAAAGATGTGTCGAGACTGGAGGGTTTGAGTTCTAATGAGAGGCTGGGACTATTTCCCCCGGAGTGGAGTCTGAGGGGTGACCTTACAAAAGTTTTATAAAATCATGAGGGGCATGGATAGGGTGATTAGCCAATGTCTTTCTCCCCCAAGGGTAAGGGAGTCTAAAACTAGAGAGCATAGGTTTAAAGTGAGATACAAAGATTTAAAAGGGTCCTGAGGGGCAACATTTTAACAAAGAGGGTGGTGCCTGTAAGGAATGAGCTGCAGGGGGGGGAAGTGGTAGAGGTGGCAAGTTTATAACCTTTAAAAGACATCTGGGCAGGTACCTGAATGGGAAATGTTTAGAAGGATATACGCCAAATGCAGGCAAATGAGACTAGTCCAGTTTAGGATACCTGGTAGGCATGGACAAATTGGATTGAAGGGTTTGTTTCTGTGCTGTATGACTATAATAATGTAGGAGATGGATATGAGGGACCATAGAAAGATGACCAGTGGAATGCAGAGATAAACAGGAAAGTGCCTGCAAGTTGCTGCAACAGTAAATGTCAAATTGGAGTTAAAGTCTTAAGGTGACATTGAACATTACAGAGGAGATATGAATTAGTAGGAATAATTAGGGAAACTTGGTTTTTCTTCCATTAAATCTAATCAATTTGAGGAATTGCTTTAGAGACCCAAAATCCTATCAACTAACAGTCAATTACTGTAAATGGCAACAGAATGGCACTTGAACCAAGATCTATGACTGGCCACTTTCATTTATAATTATCTCATGATCCTGGAATTCAGCAGTAGGAAAGATTCATCATCTTCTACCAAGGAGCATGAAATGGTTATTTTTTTCCACACCATGGATTGGTGGATTAGAACTGCCGGCAGAAACCTTCAAGGATGTACAAGGTTTCAGTTTCTTTCTGGCAAGACAACATGGGAATGCAGACGATTTGTCTTTGTGCTAGATGTCAGTTAGTGCATTTCACTGGGTGACATAATGTGATGCATATTTTGGGAAGAATGGAGGGAAGCAAGGTGGAGAAAATATCTTATGAATCAAAACCTGAGTACGAGAATATTTAAACAGGGACATGATTTGTCTAGGTTCAAGTGCAAGTTATGATTAACTTAAGAGCCAATGCCCTACCTTCATCAGTCCCATCCATGATACTAACACAATCGTTTGTTACTAGGAAAGGGCTCAATTGAAATACTTCCTTTACCTAGAAGGAGGAACAAATTCAGCAAAATACAAAGTATTTAATTAAATCATCCTTTCCATTAACTTTTGTTTTGGCAAATGATTAACGAAATAAATCTAGTATTGTACAAACCAAGTCAATTCAAAATCATTCTATAACCCAAAAAGCTACAGACAACCAACTCCATGACATTTATTCTATTACATACATACATTTAGACAGTAGCATGCTGAGAGGCTAATGCTAGAATCAAATCCGTCCATATGTACCCTGTGATACGAAGAACTCCAACGCCTTAAGGATTCACGCGCTTGTATTTTAAGCAAGATACATAAATATTTCCACATTGTAAATTGTGAAACTATGATACAGTGTGACCTTTCGACATGTAGATCAGGATAAATATCAAAAATTAAATATATTGAAACTTAAATGCCCCAAGCCATCATCTGTGCATATGCAAAAGTGGTTAGATAGCATAGCACATCACCCAATTTCAAAATTCAAAAACAAATACCCAGTCTTGTTTAGGAAACAAAATAATTTACAAGGAATTCCATTTTGTGCAACAGGAATGCTGGCACAGTTAACATCTTGAGGTTTTGAAGATGACAATTATCTGCTGCAATAATGGTGTACATCATGTTCTACAACATTATGCAACAACATGGAAAAGAATGCAGTTATGAATTCAATCCTATTTAAAAATACTAGACCTCCGAGCTCACTACAGGGGGCCTCTGTCTTCAGTAAATCTGCTCCTCAGGGTCAGGCAATAGATGAGAGCAATGAGAATCTCTACATCAACTTTGAGCACCGTCCAGTCCAAAGCCCAGCTGACAAAATAAACTGAAATTTCAAAGCCCCACAGTCAGAAAGAATGCAAATTTCTGGAAGGGTGTGACAAGCAAGGAAAGAGTAGAGAAAGTAAACTCTACCAAAATTTTCCTCCTGACAAAATGTCTAGAACATGAGCTGGTCATAACTTATTTTACCTGCATCATAAGATGACCTCATAGCAACATTCATGGCCCAAACACTGGCACTTGATCAACAATGTTTTCTTTTATCAAGAAACTGCAGAGATGTTCACCGCACCCAGCCACAGATACTGATGACTTCTGAATCAAGAATTGCCTTATTTGATCTATCATCTCCATTAGCCTGGCACCTAATTAATGACTCCTTCTCTAAAGCATTAAGAAAAATGCACCTTCCTCTTAACACCCAGAAAATTAAGTCTTCTTCTAAACAGCTCCCACAGCAAAATATCTTCTCTTGTCAATTAAGTACCCTGATGAAGTCCTGGAAAATGCAGACCATTTGTCATGTCTTACAAGCATTCTCTTGATGATGGCAGCCATGGAGGACAAAATTCATCAACGGCTTCATTGCACCAGCTCAGCTTTTTGCCAACTGAGGAAAAGAGTAATTGAGTAGCATGATCTTAAAACAAACTAAACTTATAATAACTCATACATGCTTCGGAGACCTAGAGTCATAGGTTCAGAGAGATGTACAGCATGACTTACTGCAGGCATCTGAAACCAGAGGAGATATACCATCAATGGTGCCTTTGCAAGATCTTTCAAACTCAGCAGGAAGAAATGCAGTCTAACAGTATCATTCTCTCTCAAGCCAACTTGCCAAGCATAGAGGCATTAATCACTTAAAACCAGTTCCACTGAACAGGACATTCCTTTCACATACTTGATAGCAGATACCTGAAGCCATTGCTTTATTCTGAACTCGAGGTAGCAGGAAACTCACAGGAGGACAGTAGAAATGCTTTTGGGATGATGTTCTCAAAACTTAATGACTGAAGAGGTCAAATATACTTGTCAACTTGGAACTGCCTGGCCTCTAATTGACCAAAATAAAGGCAGCTCATTGGGGAAGGCACATGACATATTAACAGACTTCACTGGGAATATGCAGAAGCAAAGGTGAGGTGACAGCCTATCCATCCAACACTGTTCAACCTGCACATGGCAGTCTGTAGATCACGTATTGAACTACTCAGCTTTATCTGAAATGCACTGAATCATGGAGAAAGCAGACTCAGTATTAGTTTTCAAAAGAAAATGGGCTGTACACTTAAAAAGAAAAATCTGCAGTGACAGCAAGATCACTGGAACTAATTGAAAAGCTCTTTCAAAATGTTCACACAGGAATGATGAAACAGATGTCTTCCTTTGCAAAGCAAAGATCTGAAGGAAGTAAGCTGGTATATACCTTTCACAACATACATTTATTAGGTTTGCAATGGATCATCTCATGAAACATACTTATCCCATTCCAACTGTTAGATAGTATATTAAGTGCAGATACAGCCATTTGGCCCAACAAAGCCAAATTTAATCATCTTCTCAAGCCTCCTTGCCACCTTTTCCCATGCAAATCGATCACTGTGAAATATCCTTTCCCTTCTCCATCAGATACTTGTCTCATTTCCTCAGATGCATATTTATAGTTGACTTCAATCACTGAGACAGTGGGGTCCACATTCCCACCACTCCTTGGATAAAAATGTTTCTTTTGAATCTCTTATTGGGATTTCTTGACAACAACATTTTATTGATATCGCTAGTCATGTTCTTCCCCACATTCTCTCTGTATCCAATATTAAAACCCTCTATAATTTTAGTTACTTTGATTAGGTCACCCCTTTGTTTTTTAAGACGAGTTCCATCATGTCGATTCTTTTTAGTATGTATACCGATGCATTCCTGACATCATTCTTATATATCTTCTCTGTATCCTCTTCAGTGCATTTATGTCCTTTTCATAATATGTTAACCAGAACATCATGCAATGCAATAGCTCTGGTGTAATAAAGGCTCACCAATGGTTTAGAATAACTTCTCTACTTCTCAATTCTATCCCTCTAGAAATAAACCAAGTAGTTTCATTTGCATTTTTGGATATTGCTAACTTGTGGTGCAACTTTTAAGTGACTAGTGTATTTATATTGCAATACCCTGTTGTTCTTCTATTCTACTTAAATTTGCACGTGTAATCAATTATGCTTCTATTTCTTCTACTAAATGTAGTCTAACATTTGTATTTGAATTTCATTTGTCAATTGTTTGCCATTTCCATGAGTTTATTAACCTCCTCTGTAAACTGATTGCAGTCAAAGAGTGTGGTGTTGGAAAAGCATAGCTGGTCAGGCAGCATTTGAGGAGCAGGAGAGTCGATGTTTTGAGAATACGTTCTTCATCAGGAATTCAGAATTCCTGATGAACTCTGATCTCCAGCATCTGCAGTCCTCACTTTCTCCTTGTAAATTGATTGCAGTATTCTTCAGTATTGATTATCCCTGAAACCTCCCCTATGCCCTCAAAACCTGGTGTCATCCATGAATTTAGAAATTGTTACTATAATTGTGAGCAGTGTCCCAGCACAATCCCTTGTGGAGCATCACTTTCTAGAAGTGAATAATTACTCTTTACTCCCACTCTCTGCTTTGTGTGTCATGGTCATAGAGATGTACAGCATGAAAACAGACCCTTCGGTCTAACTCGTCCATGCTGACCAGATAGCTTAACCTAATCTAGTCCCATTTTCCAGCACTTGGCCTATATCCCTCTAAACCCATCTTATTCATATACCCTTCCAGATGAGTTTTAAACGCTGTAATTGTACCAGCCTTCACCACTTCCTCTGGCAGCTCATTCCATACACGCACCATCCTCTGCATGAAAAATTGTTCCTTTGGTCTCTTTTATACCTTTCACTTTGCCCATCTTGGCAATTCTTTTTTAAACTCTCTCTCAACCAACTATCACTGTCCCACAATTTTTACACTATTTTATTTTGTCTGATTTCCACCTTATCTAACTTAAGGCCATCTAACCTATTTTCTGCGTATATTTTCATATTAGGAAGCTTTGAAAACAACTAGCAAGCCATTTTGTTTTTTGTCCTGCTTCCATATTCTCTGACCTTTTAAGGATTCAGATAAATTAAATCTATTGCTTTACTGTTGTCTATTTTATTACCTCAAATTCAGTAAGTTTGGTCAAGCAAAAATTTCCCTTTTGAAATCCATGCCAACTATTTGTTATATTTCTAATTTCTAGGTGTTCTCTATTCTCTTTCTTTGTAAGAATTCTGATTTTTATCCTGCTACTGATGTTAAGCCAACATCACTAATTCATTGCTGTTCCCAGACCTCATCTAACTCAAGTCTTGCTATGATCCTTTTCCAAGTGCAATAACTTCCAGCCATGAGCAAAATCCTCTAGGGTCCCAGTCCATAATCACGCGGGGTTCCCAGACCTCAGCGCTCTCATACCCAATTCTCTCATTGTACCTAGGAATAATCACCCAGACTCACTGCCTAGTATGGCCTTTAGCCAATTCCAGACTTCTTAACAAACCATCAGTCCCATATTCATCATCGTTGCAACAGTACCTTTCCAAGAAATTCAACTACCCCAAACCTTTCAAAAAAATAAACTGCATAGACTCCATCAGTGAAAAACATACAAGTGAGTTTCATGGAGACAGAGGGGACACAGTGAGAAAATAAAATATTTGAAAGGTGAGAAAGAAGCAATAACTTCATACAAATACGAATAAAAAGCTTCCCAATATGAAAACACTAAGCAAGTAGGTTAGCTGGCCCTAAGTTAGATTAGATTACTTACAGTGTGGAAACAGGCCCTTTGGCCCAACAAGTCCACACCGACCCGCCGAAGCGCAACCCACCCATACCCTTACATATACCCCTTACCTAACACTACGGGCAATTTAGCAATTTAGCCAATTCACCTGACCCGCACATCTTTGGAATGTGGGAGGAAACCGGAGCACCCGGAGGAAACCCACGCAGACACGGGGAGAACGTGCAAACTCCATACAGTCAGTCGCCTGAGTCGGGAATTGAACCCGGGTCTCAGGCGCTGTGAGGCAGCAGTGCTAACCACTGTGCCACCGTGCCACCCACTAAGTTAGTTAGCTAAGGTGGAAATTGGACAGAATGAAATAGACAATTTGCTAAGCTGATAGGTTTGTTCTCAGACATTTCATCACCATGCTAGGCAATATCATCAATGAGCATCCAATGAAGTGGTGTTCTGCCCTGCTTTCCATCTGTTAAGGTGGGTGATATTCATTTCCGGTTCTTTTTCTCAGAGGTTGGTAAATGGGATCCAAACCAATGCGTTTATTGATGGAGTTCCAGTTTGATAGTGATAGCGGGTCTTCTCTTTGAGTGGCTAGTTGGTGTTTGTGTCCTGGTGGCTAGTTTTCTGTCTGTCTGATGAAGTGTTGTTACAGTCCTTGCAGGGTATTTTGTAAATGACATTTGTTTTGCTGGTTGTTGGTATAGAACCTTAAAGGATCTTACATCAAACTGCTAGTGTATCCTGGTGGCTAGTTTTCTGCCTTACACCAACCAGCCACCAAAATACATGACCCACAATCACTAGTATCCTTACATACAGACGAAGGAGGACACGACTTCAACTGGGACAACACATCCATCCTAGGACAGGCTAAACAGAGACACGCACGGAAACTCCTAGGGGTATGGCATTCAAACCGGAACTCCATCAATAAACACATTGATTTGGACCCTAGTTACCAACCTCTGAGGAAAAAAAGCTGGAAATGATATCACCCACCTTAACAGACTTAGACACACAAATAGAAAGAGGGACAGAATATCAGTGCTTCATCAGAGGCTGAAAATGTGTTGCTGGTTAAAGCACAGCAGGTTAGGCAGCATCCAAGGAATAGGAAATTCGACGTTTCGGGCATAAGCTCTTCATCAGGAATTAGATGAAGGGCTTATGCCCGAAACGTCAAATTTCCTATTCCTTGGATGCTGCCTAACCTGCTGTGCTTTAACCAGCAACACATTTTCAGCTGTGATCTCCAGCATCTGCAGACCTCATTTTTTACCCTTCATCAGAGGCTCACTGGTGATGTTACGAGCATGGTGATGAAACATCTGAGAACAAATTACCAGCTCAGAGAGCAAACTTACAACCTGAACCTCAACCTGAGCTACAAATCTATTTCACAATGTTTGAGAAGATGATGTTAAAATCGTGGGACAACCCTACAGTTGGTTAACAGTAAAAAATTGAACATCAAGATAGAGAAAGTGACACAAAAGATAGAAAAAAACTGCAAAGACAGATTATCTTTGCTGTGACTAATGACATCATTTGCATTATGTAACTTTTGCATCATTTGACTCATTGTGGACAATGCCACAAATACATGAAGTAGCAACAAAACAATTCAGTATTACGCACGAATATAGCTTCAGAGTCATACACTGTTGGTTCGTCCCCACTTACTTCCCCCATATCAAGACACCCGTGTTGCCCAAACCTTCAGAAATCCAGAGCACAAATACCTCATTCACTTTGGAGAGATAAACAAGCTGGTAAAGCACAGACCGTTCTCCTACACATTCCACAGCTAGCTTTTACTCATCACTTACTTCTTCACAACAAGCTATCAAAAGTGTATTATATAAATTCTTCAAATCACTAATTTTTCTTCAACATTAGTAAAGAAAGTTGCTTCACTAGAGTTACCTTATCCAACAATTGCTGAGCTTTTACTCCTGGCAACAGACGTAAACCAGCAGTAGCTTTTAGTACTAATGGCGTGCTTGCCCAAAGGTTCCTAGGAATTGACTCTTTGGCAATGTCCAATAGGTCCTGAATGCCTTTTGTGGCCTGGAACACACAAACCATACATACCCAATGTTAAAAAAGAAAAGTCTCAGTTACAAAGAATTTAATTCTGACAGACTAAGTTTCAATAGCAATTCAAATCTACAAGCAATAATGTCTGTTGCTTGGACACATACATGCACTTTTTCTGCCTGTCAATCAAAACCAAATGTAGTATTAAGTATTAATTCAAGGCAGTCACACTAAGCTCTTGTGCATTTCCACTTATTAGTATCTGTTCAGTGTCTTAAATAGTATAGGTTTCATTTGTAGTTAGAGTCATGGTTCAATACAGTCCGTTCTGCTATAAAGCACATTTCTTCAATGCAAATTGACTTTTACGCAATCGAAGAATTTAGACCATTATTTGTAGAACTTACGATCTTGGTTCCATTCGTTTAAATGATGCTACTGCTATGCAACTTTCTTATAACGTGGATTTTGCATGAGAACGGTCTATCACTTTATCATTTGCAGTCTTTACATTTTAAAATAGTGGTTTAATATTACAGGCAGCCCTCAGGTTACAAATGGTTCCCATTCTGGAGTCCGTACACAAGTCAAATTGTATGCAAGTCAGAACACACTACAGGACAATGGAAAGCAGCTGTTTGTAAGGATAGGAAATGGTCGTATATATCAGGTCTTCAAATCTATAACCACATACAGGATTGCAATTGTAAGTATTTGTAAGTTGGTTGTTTGTAAATCAGGAACCCCCATACAGATTTTAGGACATTTATTTCTGTAATGAGAGTATTTGGATGTTGAGGAAAAGGATTAGTTCTTGCTAAATGTCCTTGAAAAGTGATGGTTGTGTGCCTTCTTGGACTCTTGTAATCCATGTGGTGAAGGTGTTCCACAGCGCAGGTAAATTGGAGAGTTCTGGGTTTAGATTCAGTGGTATCACAAGAATGGTGATAGATGACTATGTTAAGATAATGTACAATTCAGGTGTGAACATTAAGGTGATCATAAGGCTTGCAATAGTTCCTTCAAAGTAGATAGAACTTGTAATATAACATGTTTAGTATTTGCATACTTGTGAACTCAGATTTTGAAATGGATAAAAATATCTGAGGATGGGTCACTGAACCTGAAACGTTAACTCTGATTTCTCTCTACAGCTGCTGCCAGGTCTGCTGAGTTTTTAATGCAATTTCTGTTTTTGTATGTGATTTCCAGCATCTGCAGTTCTTTATTATATATTAACATTAGTCTAGCAGTCAGGAAATATGAATGCCTCATTTTCCAACTGGCAAGTTATTATAATTTGTGCACATCAATGCTGAGCCTCAGATTTTTACAATTTACCTAAATAACTTGGATGAAGGGGCCCATGGCATGGTTGCTAAATTCGTTGATGACACAACGTAAATTTTTGTTCAGGATATAAGGAGACTGCAAATAAATACAAAAATGTTAAGTGAACTAATGAAGCATAATACTATATAGAAATGAGAGATCCTGGCAGGAATAACAGCAAAGAAGCATATTACCTAAATGAGGAGTCATTTTCCGGAGCTCTGATCTGTAGAGGTATCTGAGTTTCCTAGCGCAAGTTTCAAAAGGTATACCGGTACAACAAGTACTAAGGAAAGCTAGCAGAATGTGATTGCCTATGAAGGAGAATTGAATGCAAAAGAAGGGAAATTGTACACAAGTGAGGTCATAGATGGAGCACTACATACAACATTGCTCTCTTTAAGGATGTAACTGCATCAGAAACAGTTCAAAGAAAGTTTATTAGACTAATACTTGGAACTGGTGGATTGTCTTAAAGGAAAGATTGGATAGGATAGGCTTGTATCTGCTGGAATTTAGAAGAGAAAAAGGCAATTTGATTGCAACATAAGAACATGAGGTGTCTTGACACGTTGAATGCAGAGTGGATATTTCCTCCTGCAAGAGAATTTGCAAGCAAAGCACTTATGACAGATGAAGATAAATTTTTCTCAGTGGGCTGAATGCTTTTGGAACTTCATGACTCTACATTTTGAGGAATATAGTGATAGAAAACAGCTGCTCCAGCCCTGGGATCAGCAGAGAAGTCACAGGAAGATCCCAAACTGATTTATGAAACTATCCCTTGACCATCATTGATCATGCTGAGTAGAACCGACTAAATATGTCTCAGAACGGACCCTCGCCCTTCTCTCATCCCTATGCTATAAAGTATTATTTTGAAACAATCCTTCCCTTTTGCTGTCCATTCCAACGCCCATGTTGTTGCACACCTAGCATTGTCTACCTTTGGAGTGTAAACGTCCCAGTGTCCTGCCCTCTCACACCTCGTGGATTTTTACAGGCCACTCCAGTCGCCTGCTGCTGTTCATCCAGTTCCATGGCAACACTTCCCTCAGCGCCATCTTCGAACACGTGGACGCAGACACCATCGCCCACCCACTATGGAGTCCATTCCCACAGGTGAAGATCTTTCTCCCGAATTGGAGTCAACATTTTTGAGGTTTTCAATCCGATTTCGCCACTGTGGCAATGCTGGATTAGAAATAGGATGCAGAACTTGCCGACTCAGCCCTTCAGGTCCCCTCATCCCCTCTTCTCCTCTTCTAGACAGCAACACGGCAGATTCTCCTTGCATGCTCCAAAGGATCCTGGAATCCGCTCTTCCCATATTGGATGAAGTCAACGACTGATCATCCACACCCCATCCCACCCCCACCACCACCCCCCTCCCCATCTCAGTCCTAAATGGCTTCCCCCCTCCCCTTTTATTCAGAGGCAATTCCCCCTTCCCAGGAGTGCACAGGTTCATAGCTGGGCCAAGAGGGGCTAATGTCTTTGACCCTTTCATGGTCCTTCGAGACACTGAGGTCACAAAAGACGCTTGAAGATGCCTGAAACTACTTTGAGGCTCAGGAAGCATTGTGAACTATGTTCTCCGATTCTGCACTGGAGCCTAGGAATTGCAGACACTTATGAAGTCACAGTGCCTGATGTGGATCTATTGTTGCATAAGTCCGACGTTGTCAAGGTTTTCTGGCTGCATTTAGGTGCATCATCTGCTTCCATAATTACCCACTCCACTGAACATTTACCTGCCAACTGCCCACATGGTCAGCCGTTACCTTCATCTTTCCCTCCCTCTCGACCTCTCCAATCTCTCTGCCTCGGTCTCACCGTCAGCAATGTGAATCCTTTTCCTCCTTTTTTTGTTGATCTTTGATGCCAGGAGAGATTCCCAATGTCACAGGAAACCTGCAGGAGATGCCTCTGAGCGTTCTGAACATTGTGGGGAAACAACATGGGAAACATTCCTGGGACACCCCCGCAGCTAGAGATGTGGTAAAGTGAGAGGAAGTAGGTAAATGACAGCTATTAGTGAATTAGGAATCTCTGCCAACTCCCATCCAGATGAAATGGAAGAACGGTGCAACCCCGAACTACTCCTGGTTGACAACACCACTGGTGGACAGTGACTTCCAAAAGAAGCTCTCTGAAGGGTTGACTATGCCTAGGAAAGTGGAAATGGACTTCAGCACATCACCATTCCTGATCTTGGGACTTCAGATAAATGTGAGGTAGTGTGTTTTGGTAAAGGAAATCAATACCGGACTTATACACTTAATTGTAGGAGCCTGGGGAGTCTGGCCAAACAAAGACCTTGGAGTGTGGGTTCTTAGTTCCTCGAAGGTCGAGTCACAGGCGGACGGATAGTAAAGGTGGTGTTTGGCATTATTCATCAGTGAGTATAGGAGTTGGGAGGTCATGTTGTGGCTGTACAGGACATTGTTTAGGCCACTTTTGGAATATTGCATTCAGTTCTGGTCCCCCTTCCAAAGGAAAGAAGTTGTTAAACTTAAAGAATGTGGCCAGTATTGGAGGGTTTGTGTTATAAGGGGAGGCTGAATAGGCTGGGGCTGTACAGAACATTGGTGAGGACACTTTTGGAATACTGCGTTCAATTCTGGTCTCCTTGCTATAGGAGGGGTGATGTGAAACTTGAAAGGGTTCAGAAAAGGATGTTGGAGGGTTTGAGCTGCAGGGAGAGGCTGAATATGCTGGGGCTGTTTCCCCATAAGCGTCAGAGGCTGAGGGGTGACCCTATGCAGGTTTATAAAATCAAGAGGATCATGGACAGGATGAATAGCCAAACTGTTTGCCCCAGTGTAAGGGACTCCAAAACTAGAGGGGAAAGATATAAAAGGAACCTAAGAGCCAATTTTTTCACCTAGAGGGTGGTACATGTCTGGTATGAGCTGCCAGAGGAACTGGTGGATGCTGGTACAATTACATTGTACAAGTACAACATTTAAAAGGCATCTGGATGGCTATACGAATAGGAAGAGTTTAGAGGGGTATGGGCAAAATGCTGGAAAAAGGGACTGAATTAATTTAAGATATCTGGTCGGCAAACGGGTTGGACTGAAGGGTCCGTTTCCTTGCTGTACAACTCCGAGATGCGCAGCACGGAAACAGACCCATCAGTCCAACTCACCTATGTCAACCCTTAGCAACCTTTGAATATTTTCAAAGCAGAGGTAGATAGCACTCGATAAGCATGGGGTGGGGATCCAAGGTGGCAGCGATCTAAGAGGTCTGCTTTGCTGAGCTCTGTACCTCAGTCCAGGCAAAGTTGCACTCTCACCTCCCCACTTAAATCATTTCTATGATAAGCAAGGGGTGAAACATCATCAGGGTAAGTAGAAATATAGTCAGATCAATCAGATCCTTTTTAGAATGCAGACGGTTCGAGGGACAAGTGACCTACACTTTATTCCTAATGTAGATGCTCACAAAATTGTCGGTTTCACGTACCAGTACAAATTCATCATTCAATCAACACAGTCTGCAAATAATCCAAAGTTAACCCATTGTCCTTAATAAGTGATGTGCCAGGCAGAATATTCTACTATCCTCTTGGGAATACGAGGATAGAGCAGATGAATGCATGCCTGAGGAGCTGGTGCAGGGGAGAAGAGGTCACATTTTTGTATTATTGGAATCTCTTCTGGAGTAGAAGTGACTTGTACACGGATGGATTGCACCTCAATTGGAAGGCGACTAATATACTGGCAGGGAGATTTGTAAGAGTTGCTCAGGAGGATTTAAACTAGTAAGGTGTGGGGGTGGTACCCATGGAAATAGTAAAGAAAGAGATCAATTTGAAACTGGTACAGTCTGGAAAGGGAGCAAGTCAAACAATCAGGGCAGGCAGGAACAAAGCAGAGAACAAGGTAGGACTGATAAATGAAACTACATTTACTTCAATGCAAGAGACCCAACAGGGAAGACAGATAAACACTGGGCATGGTTAGAAACATGGGACTGGGATATCAAAGCAATTACAGAAATGTGGCTCAGGGTTAGACTGGACGGACAGCTGAATGTTCCAGGATACAAATGCTATAGGAAGGACAGAAAGGGAGGGGGGGGGGGTGGTGCAAGAGAATAGATGTTCTCAGATAAAGGGACAGCTGGAAAACAAGGAGCCTTCAGAAATGAAAGAACAGGAGTCCAGAGACAGTATATTCCTGTTAAAGTGAAAGGAAAGGCTGGTTGGTGTAGCAAATGCTGGATGACTAGAGAAGGTGAGGTTTTGGTAAAGAAAAAGGAGGAAGCGTATGTCAGGTACAGACAGTAAAAATCGAGTGAATCCTTAGAAGAATATAAAAGCAGTATGAGTATACTTAAGAGGGAAATCTTAAGTATGCAAAAACAGGACATGAGATAGCTTTGGCAAATAGAGTTAAGGAGAATCCAAGTGGGTTTTATAAATACATTATGAACAAAAAGATAATGATGGAGAGAATAGGGCCCCTCAAAGATCAGCAAGGTAGCCAATGCAGGGAGCTGCAGGAGGGGTGTGTGTGTGTGTGTGTGTGTGTGTGTGGGGGGGGGGGGGGGGGGAGGAAGAGATACTAAATGAGTATCTTGCATTAGTGTTTATTGTAGAGAATCACATGGAAAACTTCAGATGGACATTTTTCAAGCTGTCACATTACAGGTGGTGGTGCTGGATATCTTGAAACGCATAAAGATGTTTAAATCCCCAGGACCTGATCAGGTGTACCCTACAACTCTGTGGGAAGCTAGGGAAGTGATTGCTGGGCACCTTGCTGAGATATTTGTATCATCGATAGTCACAGGTAAGGTGCCAGAAGACTGGACGTTGACTAACGTGGTGTCATTATTTAAGAAAGGTGGTGTGGAAAAGACAGGGAAATATAGACTGGTGAGCCTGACATCGGTGGTTGGCAAGTTGATGGAGGGAATCCTGAGGGACAGGATGTACATGTATTTGGAAAGGCATGGACGCATTAAGATAGTCAGCATGGCTTTGTGCATGGAAAATCACGTCTCACAAACTGGAGTTTTTTGAAGTAGTAACAAAGAGGACTGATGAGGTCAAACTAATAGACGTGATCAATATGGATTCCAACAAGGATTTTGACAAGGTTCCTCATGGGAGACTGGTTAGCAAGGTTAGATCTCATGGAATACAGGGAGGACTAGCCATTTGGATATAGAACTGGCTCGATGGTAGAAGACAGGGTGGTGGCGGAGGGCTGTTTTTCAGACTGGAGCCTGTGACCAGTGGTGTGCCACAAGGATGGTGCTGGGTTCACTATTTTTCGTCATTTATATAAATGATTTGGATGTGAATATAGGAGGTACAGTTAGTAAGTTTGCAGATGACACCAGAATTGGAGGCGTAGTGGACAGCGAAGGAGGTTAGCTCAGATTACAACAGGATCTTGATCAGATGGGCCACAGGCTGAGGAGTGACAGATGGAGTTTAATTTAAATAAATGTGAGGTGCTGCATTTTGGGAAAGCAAATCTTAGCAGGACTTGTACACTTAATGGTAAGGTCCTGGGGACTATTGCTGAACAAAGAAATCTTACAGTGCATGTACATAGGTCCTTGAAAGTAGAGTTGCAGATGGATAGGATAGTGAAGGTGCCATTTGGTAAGCTTTCCTTTGTTGAACAGAGCATTCAGTGTAGGAGTTTGGAGGTCATGTTGAGGCTGTACAGGACATTGGTTAGGCCATTTCTGGAATATTCTGTGCAATTTTGGTCTTTCTCCTACAGGAAGGACGTTGTAAAACTTGAAACGGTTCAGAAAAGATTTACAAGGCTGTTGCCAGGGTTGGATGATTTGAGATATAGGGAGAGGTTGAACAGCCTGGGGCTGTTTTCCCTGAAGCATTGAAGGCTGAGGAGTAACTTTATAGAGATTTATAAAATCATGAGGGGCATGGATTGGATAAATGGACAAGGTCTTTTTGCTAGGGTAGGGGAATCCAGAACTAGACGGCATTGGTTTAGGATGACAGGGGAAAGATATAAAAGGAATCTCAAGGGCAATTTTTTCACAAAGAGGGTTGTGTGTATATGGAATGAGGTGCCAGAGGAAGTGGAGGAGGCTGGTACAATTACAACATTTAAAAAGCATTTGGATGGGTATATGAATAGGAAGGGTTTAGAGGGAAATGCACCAAGTGCTGGCAAAAATGGAACTACATTAGGTTAGAATACCTGGTCTGCATGGACGAGTTGGACCGAAGGATCTGTTTCCATGCTCTACATCTCTACGCATTTAAGAAGGGTAATCCATCCTGCCAGACATATTCAGTGCAGCTACCAAATGCAAGGGAATCCTTTCATTCTCATGAAAAGTCCAAAGTCAATATATCATTGTTAATCTGTAGTAGCTAGATAGAAAGAGTTTGGTGCTTTTTTTTACAAGATTTTACAAGATTACGTGCTTGAGGACCACAAAGACTATTGCAATTGGACTCAAAGTTTGTAGATTACTTTTCATCATGATCTACCTGTCATTAATGGCAATAAACCCAGCTCTAAAATGGACTCTGAAGTTATCTCACATAATGACATATAAATGTTTTCAGGATATGAATTGAGGCAGTTTTTCTAATTCCATCCTCAGAGAGGTGTTTCAGCTGTTTACCCAGAGTATCCCCAAATCAGCATAGTCCAAACGGTATCATATTATAACTTGTTGCCAAGCAAAATTTTGTGCTACTTTTCGCAATAACTCATTTTTGACTGGAGCACTTTTATCCAACAGAAATGTGAAATTCTGAGACTGCTGAATCTCTCATTTTTAGAGATCAGACATGGTGGTTTATATGCTATTCTGTGCTGGCTAGTGTGAATAGATTCTTGTTACTGACTTGTGATTTGCAGAGCAAAATAATGGAATCTCTGATTATCTAAAATTAATCAACTTCTAGAAATACTGGAAAGATCTGGTACCATCTATGGAGAGAGAAAGAGTTTCAGGTTGATAACTTTTGTCAAAATATTTTCATCCGAGAGGTTAGCTCTCTGTCTCTGCACATGCTACCAACCTGAGTACTTCCTGTTTACTTTTATTATTGCAGATTCTCAGGGCTGACTACTATCACTGCATTGTTTAGCACAGTGCTGAATGACATTGAACTTATGCCTAATCAGCATGGCTATATTTTACATGTTTCTGTTCCTATTGACTTTGTTTGGAATTCTTGGCAAGGCGCTACAGCTTTTCTTTATGGGTGTGCAAAGTGATCTGATGTAAATGTTGAAAGTCCCAGTGCCAAATATTCAGGATGGTACTTAATGTAATGGCATTCTATATTGTTCAATGACCTGAACGGCAAGTGAAAAGGTCACAAAAATACTACTGTGGTTATTTCCAAAAATTGCAGCCTTCGACAGAAGCTGCGTATGCTGACTCAGCTCAAGGCGGCATCTAATTTTAGATTGCATAGGCAATGCTTCTGCACTGCAATATCAGTCAGTTCTGATAGAACATGATAGCACAAGAACAGAACTATTTTACATTATTAGAAAATCACTCAATAGCTGCACCAGTAAACTAATGGGGCCGGAATCATGTTATAACCAATACAGGTAAGGAAAGTTCTACAAATAACAACCCAAATTCTTCAATTGTATTAAAGACAATTTGCACTGAAGAAACAAATGTTATAGCAGAACTGACTGTACACTCAAAGATTCAGCAGCTACACCCCTGATGTGCCATTCAGCTTTTGACGGTCACACTGGTCATACTAGTTTATCAACTTCAGCTACAGTCTAGTTCCCAAGAAGCAGTTGGCAGTGGGGTTAATAGGAAGTCTTGCAAAAGGTACAGCAGACCAACCAGCTTTACTGCAGGGGTGATAGATATCAGTTGAGTGTTTGGAGAAACAAAACAATAAATGTTAAAGCAAGACCTCACACAAGATAATCAAATTTGAGGGGACTTTGTTAGAGTAAGGAAGCAATTGTTTCCTCTAAAGAATAAATTTAAAATTGAAAATAATTGGCAAAAGAATTTGATGGCAAATTAGGAGGATATTTTCACAGAGGGCTTTTTAGATCTGGGAAAGAGCTGTGGAAACAGATTCTACAGGATTAAAGATTTGCAGGGTAATGGGGAGGAAGTTGGGACCAGGAACTAAGTTAGACACCTGTTTCAAAGACTCAGTCCAGACATGATAAATCAAACAATTCCATGTTTCCTGGCCTTGAATGGAGGTGAGGGAGGTGGTGTGGGTGCAGGTTTTGCAATTCCTGTGGTAGCAGGGGAAGGTGCCAGGATGGGAGGGTGGGTTGTAGGGGGGCGTGGACCTGACCAGGTAGTCACGGAGAGAATGTTCTTTGCGGAAGGTGGAAAGGGGTGGGGAGGGAAATATATCCCTGGTGGTGGGGCCCGTTTGGAGATGGCGGAAATGTCAGTGGATGATTCTAAGAACCTAACCCCGTCAACTCTACATTCCATCATCTCTGGTTTCTTGTATATCCCCTGCTACCCTTCATCCCAATGGCAAAGGATTAGGTGCTAACTCTGGATATCTACACAACATCTACTGCATCCTTTATTAAACTCAACTTAAAACTTACCCCTTTGATCAAGCATTTGGCCTGCTCTCCATCTAGTTGATAGTCTTTTTTTCTTACACTTTTGTGAAACACCTTGACATTTTACTACACTAAAAAGGTGCCATAACAAAAGTGAGTTGCTATCACTATTCATCTTTCATCCAACATCTCCAGTTTTTAAATAATAATGCATTTATATCAATTATTTCCATTGCCTTGGTCATTTTTCCCTAAAATCATAGAAATCTTTAATCCCTCTGTCCTGCATTCTGTATTCTTGAGATTCATGGCTTCTTCACTGAAAAGAAACTTTACAATATGAAGCCTTGTATTTTTCCAGTACTTTGCAGTGCCAAACTGAGCACTTAGCCGAAGACCTCCTTCAATTTGTAAACATGAACTGCTCTTCGAGTTCTCGGTTCATTTAATTATCCAACCCATCTCAGTCTGATTAGAAAAACCTTTGCCTCCTACACTGTTTCAATCAAGCTCATTATAAATTCCCTCTTCTATCAGGTACTTTACAGCCTCAGTAATGAGTGAACAATTTGTAACAAAGGATATTAAAGTTGTTTCTCTGGTATGACAAAGTCGTAAGCTGGGGCTCAATACAATTGGGATGCTTGATTTTCTTCAGCAATAGTTACGGAATGGGGAAACTTTCATTTTGCTGAATATTCCATTTTATGAACTCCAATTCCTACTATTCTTCTGCAACTAATTCAACTATATTGGAACTTTTGTTTTTGTCAACTGTTCCCTGCCATCTCTGCATCCATGTGCAACAAGACCTTCATGCCATGCAGCATCCATGTAACAAGTGTCAGAAAGTCCACTGCCAATAATATAACAGTCACTCTTTGACATTTAGGGAAATGTCATACCTGAATTGTCAACGATGAAGACCCTGCAGTTTACCATGGACCAAAAACTGAACTGGACCAACCATATACACACTCCAACCACAAGGGCCAGACAAGACTAATTCTGCAATGAGCTGACTGGCACTCCAACTAACAACTTAGCCATGCACTCCCATCACCACCGATATTTAATGGCATCAGTGCATATTGTAAATAAAGTACACTGCAGCATGGCTGCTTTGTTAGAACCTTCTAAACCTCTGAGCTCTCCTACTTGGGAAGACAAAATTAGCAGATACATGGGACTCCAACCACCTACACATTCCCTTCAAAGCCACACACCATCCTGATACTGAACTATAATCACTGTTCTTTCATTGTTACTGGGTTAAAATCTGCAAACTCCCTCTTTATACCATTGTGGGTGTGCCTAATCTACATAGACAGTGCTTGACGAAAGCAGCTTACCACTACCACGTTGAAGGCAATTATAGATGGGCAACAAATGCTGTCCTTGTGAAAGAACAATTTTTAAAACAGTCTTACAAAAAGTTGATCATCTGTAATATCTTCCATTTTTAATGGAAGGTCATTTTCCGAAACATTAATTTTCTTTCTCTTTCTGTAGATGCAGGCGGGCCTGTTTATTTTTTACAGCCTTTTGTTATTTGTAATGTCAAAGTTTTGCTGGTAACTTTCTGTTCACTGACAAGAAGCATAGAGCAAGATAAAGTAATACCAAATGGGGCTCATCAGAATATGCCGACAATCCTGGCTTCAAAGCTTTGAATGTTTCATGTGCAAGTTTAGGAGATCCTGTTGAAAGGAATCACAAAATTAGAAATTTGGATGATTAGATTCCTCAACAGTGCAGTTCATATCAATTGAGAGAGTATGCAAAGGGAAATAACCACTGAAAGACCGAAGCGTGAAATTACAAATTTAGGCAATAAACATTCAAATGCTTAACAGGATACACATAGAAAGTTAGTGCAGGATAAATACTAGAGAGCTTTAAAAAGCATTCTGATTTAAATGTTTGTGGTGCAAATTAAGGCAACAAATGCTCAGAAAAACATGATTCAGCATTAAAAAGACAATATAGAGTGCGCTGCTCTCCATTGAGCTAGCACCCTGGAATCTCTTTCTTCCAGTTGAGGGGACACCATCAATATAGTGACTCAAAAGCAGCTCCACTGACTATGCTTGGAGATCAAAGGTTACATTTCTGGGCTAGCAATCTCGAGAAAAATCCTTAAGCACTTTTCAGACGAGAGACCTGTGACCAGTGGGGTGCCAGTCCTGGGTCCACTGCTTTTCGTCATTTATAAAAATGATTTGGATGTGAGCACAGGACACATAGTTAGTAAGTTTGCAGATGACTCCAAATTTAGAGGTGTAATGCACAGTGAAGTTTACCTCAGAGTACAATGGGACCTTAATCAAATGGACCAGGAGTGACAGATAGAGTTTAATTTACATAAATGCGAGATGTTATATTTTGGAAATGCAAATCAGGGCAGGACTTATACACTTAATGGCAAGGTCGTGGGGAGCGTTGCTGAACAAAGAGACCTTGGAGTGTATGTTCATAGTTCCTTGAAAGTAGAGCTGCAGGTAAATAGGACAGTGAAGGAGGCGTTTGGTAAGTTTTCCTTTATTGAACAGAGCATTCAGTGTAAGAGTTTGGAGATCATGTTGCATAGGATATTGGTTAGGCCACTTCTGGAATCCTGTGTGCAATTCTAGTCTCCCTCCTATAGGAAGGATGTTGCGAAACTTGAAATGACTCAAAAGAATTAACAAGGATGTTATCAGAGGTGGAGGATTTGAGCTATAGAGAGAGGTTGAATAGACTGGAGCTGTATCCCCAGAGCATCAGAGGCGGATTAGTGACCTTACAGATGCTCATAAAATCATGTGGGGCACAAATCTTTCCCATGGGGTGGGGGAGTCCAGAATTAGAGGGCATAGTTTTAAGGTGAGAAGGGAAAGATTTAAAAGGGACCTAAGGGGCAACTTTTGCACACAGAGGGTGGTACGTGTGTGGAATGTGCTGCCAGGAGAAGTGGTGGAGGCTGGTACAATTATAACATTTAAAAGGTATCTGAATGGGTATATGAATAGGGTGGGTTTGGAGGGATAAGGTCCCAGTGCTGGCAAATTGGACTAGATTAGGTTAGGATATCTGGTCAGCATGGATGAGTTGGACCAAAGGGTCTGTTTTGGTAGTGTACATCTCTATGACTCCACTTAAATTCTGATAATCAAATAAATCTGAAATATGCAGCCAGCAACAGTTTAGTGATTATAAAACTAGTGAACGGTCACGAAAATTACATCTGATTCACTTAATGTCCTTAAAGTAAAGAAATCCATCAGCCTTGTGCAGTCTGCCCTGCAGTGATGTAGTTCACTCTTAAACTGTATCAAATCTCAATTTTAAAAAATCAAATACAATAAAACCAAATGAACCAGCTAGAATCATTCTAGATAGGATAAAGGCAAAAGTAATCCAGTTGATTCTATAAAGTGTGCCTCACCTTTGGGGACTTGCATCAAAATTAGTGACAGACAGCTCAAGTGACAGTCATACACCATATTTATACCTTTCTTACAACTTCGAGTAAAAAGTGAGGTCTGTAGATGCTGGAGATCAGAGCTGAAAATGTGTTGCTGGTTAAAGCGTAGCAGGTCAGGCAGCATCCAAGGAACAGGAAATTCGACGTTCGGGCATAAGCCCTTCATCAGGAAGCCTTCCTGATGAAGAGCTTATGCCCGAAATGTCGAATTTCCTGTTCCTTGGATGCTGCCTGACCTGCTGCGCTTTAACCAGCAACACATTTTCAGCTTTCTTACAACTTCCCAGACATCTCTAGCAATACCTTGTCCCACTGGCAGGATAGAACTATCAGAGGTAACATTGCGTATAATCATGTGCAACTGAGTGTGGGAAATACTGGGAGTCCTCAACATTGAGTCTGGATCTCGTGAAGTCCCATGGTATCGCATTAAGCTTAAATCAGGAAACATCCTGATCTACATTGAGGACATCCTTTAATGTGACATATTAGCATGCTAATTGGAATGATTCAGAACCGATATACTACCTCAACATTGGGAAATCAGGACAGTTTGCTATTTAACTATATTCAACCACAATCCATAAACAACTTCACTCACACGGACATCACCATCAAATCAGGGTACTGAACCCTGGTTCAAAGAGAAATGTAGTGAGGATGCTAGGAGCATGTGTGATACATATATTATAAATCCAATTCTCTTTTCAATATTACTGTGTTGAATCTGCATCCTTCATCTCTTCAACCAGTTAATTTCAAATCATTATACCAGCTGCATAAGACCTTTCACTTCATTACTCCTGGTTCTTTTCCCGAAATATCTCAAATTTGTCCCCTCTTTTGTAATAATTAAGAGAACAGAGATCGAGAACACACACTGGATTATCAACACCAAGCTCACAGGGATCAAATTTATGAGAGAGGAGGAAACCAACAACCAATTCCAATTCCTATTCTTGGATGTGATGGTAGAATGAACACAATGGTGAATGAACAAAAGTGTACAGAAAAACCACACACACAGACCAGATCCTGAATTACAACGGCAACCACCAAACACACATAAGAGAAACTGCATTAGGATCTTGTTCAAAAGGGCTACATCACACTGCAGCACTCCCTGCTTGGAAAAAGAGGAAGAACACCTCTACAAAGTCTTTGCCAAGAACGGATACCCCTGCAACTTTATCCATAGATGCCTAATGGACAAATAATGCAACAAGGATGTGCAATGACCTAACACACTAGCCACACTATCTTATGTAAAAAAACCTCATGTTACTAACAGCCAGATTTCTCCAGATTCATGACAGCCATGCTCAGACAACAACTTACCAAAACAAAAGAAACACTACCCATCATATGCAAAACAAATGTAGCTTACAAGGTTCCATGCAAAGATTGCATGAAACACTAGATAAAACAAATGGGCAGACAACTAGCAATCCGCATCCATGAACACCAATAAGCCACAAAACATAATGACCAGCTGTCCCTAGAATGCATACGTATGAATGACAAGGACGACAAATTTGACTGGGACAAACAATAATAGGACAAACTAAACAGAGGACAGCCGGATAATTTCTAGAAGCATGGCAGTCATCCATGGACTCCAATAAATACATTGTAGTGGCATATTGGGTGTAGGTCATGAATAACCAAAACAAGCAATCTGAAACAGCAGGAACAGAACTAAATGAATTCCAGAAGACAGTACAGCAGCACTTCACAGGAGGCTCCAACGCATTTAAGATGTCACCTAGACAGGGGACAAAATGTCTGCAAATCAACTTCCCAGCTCAGCGAACACACCCACAACGGCAGCAACCGGCATTTGAACTACAAATTTTTACACAACCCTTGATCTTCATGGGCGGCACGGTGGCACATGGGCGGCACGGTGGCACAGTGGTTAGCACTGCTGCCTCACAGCGCCTGAAGACCCGGGTTCAATTCCCGACTCAGGCGACTGACTGTGTGGAGTTTGCACGTTCTCCCCGTGTCTGCGTGGGTTTCCTCCGGGTGCTCCGGTTTCCTCCCACAGTCCAAAGATGTGCGGATCAGGTGAATTGGCCATGCTAAATTGCCCGTAGTGTTAGGTAAGGGGTAATGTAGGGGTATGGGTGGGTTTCGCTTCGGCGGGTCGGTGTGGACTTGTTGGGCCGAAGGGCCTGTTTCCACACTGTAAGTCTAATCTAAGTCTAATCTAATCTGTCCCTTCTGGTTATCGACTGTCCTCCAGTCTAAAGAGTTTCTGATTATTTACTACTTTAAAACCTAGTATACCAGCGAACATCCCTATTAAATTTCCTTTTATTCTAGTCAAAGAACAGTGAAGCTGCTATAATCTCACCATGAAACTCAAATCCCTTAACCTTGGTCTTCTTCTAGCACAGAATTGGACATAGACAACATTCTGGCCGACGTCTAACCAAAAATTTATAATTTGGAGGTTGGAATGGGGTGGGCAAAGTTAAAAATCAGGTAATAGCCTGAAGGTTTATTTGCAAGTACAAACTTTCAGAGAACTGCTCCTTCATCAGGTAGTTGTGAAGTGGGATCATAAGGCAGAATTTATAGCAAAGGGTTATAGTGTCATACAACTGAAATGAAATATTGAAAAACCTAGATTTTTGTTAAGTTTCATCTTTTAGAATGGATTACAGGTTTCAGTTCATTAATATGTAAATCCCAGAACTTCTTTTAAGTCACATTCTCAAGATAAATTAAGGTTTTATTTTAAAAAGTGACATCTCAGCTCAGCCAATGCATTAAAGGTGACAGACATGGGTTGCAACCGATAGGGTACCCTTCGTTGTCCACTACTTCCTGAGAGCTGAAAAACTACACCATGTTCTTCGCAGAAAAATGTGTTGCTGGAAAAGCGCACCAGGTCAGGCAGCATCCAAGGAGCAGGATAATCAACGTTTCAGGCATAAGCCCTTCTTCAGGAATCATTATGCCCAAAACATCGATTCTCCTGCTCCTTGGATGCTGCCTGACCTGCTGTGCTTTTCCAGCAACACATTTTCAGCTCTGATCTCCAGCATCTGCAGTCCTCACTTTCTCCATGTTCTTCGCAGCCTGGAACACATTACCAATAAGGGTGAGCACCTTGCCAAGACCTTCCCTACACCTCCACTTTTCGCCCTTAAAACAACCACCAAACCTTAAATGGATCATTGTTCACAGCAAACTGCCTGGCTTTCAGGACATCAACCACAACACCATACAACCCTGCCATGGCAAACACTGGAAGGCAAATACAGTGTCAGAGTGTCAACACTGATACCACCATTAAATGTGAGGACACCACACACCATGTACACAGCAGGTACTTGTGTGACTCAGCCAACATGGTCTCTCATATGCTGCAGGCCAGGAGCCCCGAGTCATGGTACATTGGCGAGACCAAGCAGACACCACAACAGTGGATGAATGGACACCGCGCAACAATCTCCAGACAGGGGTGTCCGTCCCAGTCAGGGAACTCACCAGCGGTCATGGACATTCAGCCTCTGATCTTCAGGTAACCATCCTCCAAGGCATGGTTGCTCAGTGGTTCGCACTGCTGCCTCACAGTACCAGGAACCCAGGTTCAATTACTGTCTCAGACGACTGTCTGTGTGGAGTTTGCACAGTCTCCCTGTGTCTGTGGATTTCCTCTGGGTGCTACAGTTTCCTCCCACACTCCAAAGATGTGCAGGTTAAGTGGATTGGCTATGCAAAATTGCTTATAGTGTTCAGGGATATGTAGGCTGTGTATTAGCCTAAATATAGAGTAGGGGGAATAGGATTGGATGTCTTACTTTTCACAGGGTCGGTGTGCACTTGTTGGCCAAAAGGCCTGTTTCCACACAGTTGGGGTTCTGTCAGGTAGACTTCGGGATAGGCAACAACACAAAGTGACCGAGCAGAGGCTGATAGCCAAGTTCGGTACCTTGGGTTTATGTCACGCTGCAGGTGACTCCACTACACACACACACACTCACGCCCCCCATAACAGGCTTACACCCCATCACACTCACTTTACCAAGCTTGCACACACAGAAACACACACACTCTCCCCTGCACATGCAAATACACAAGTCTATATTGGGTGAATTTGTAATTGCAGACACATTATATTTTGCTCAAAAAATGCAATCTGCAGGCAGTCAATCCATGTAATATTTTGTAAATTCTACTTTGGAAATTGAACCAATCTGACTCAAGATTGGAATACAGATTCTAACCTCACACCTTTAATGCATTGTCTGACCTGAAATGACAGCTTTTTTTAATAAAACCTTAAGTTATCGCGAGAATGTGACTTAAAAGTAGTTCTGGAATTTAATTATTAATGAGCTGAAACCTGTTACCCACTTTAAAAGATGAGAGATTTAATAACAAATATAGGTTTGTTCAATATATCATTTCATACGCATGATATTGTAATTACTTTGCTATAATTCTGCATATTGTGATCCTGCTTCACAGCTACCTGATGAAGGAGTAGTGTTCCGAAAGCTAATACTTCCAAATAAACCTGTTGACTATAAGCTGAAGTTGTGATTTTTAACAATAATTTATGAAGAATTAGCATCAGTACGGAGGTATGGCATTGAGGGGGAGTTGGAGGTTTGGATTAGAAATTGGCTGGCTGGAAGAAGAGAGAGGATAGTAGTTGATGGTAAAGGTTCATCTTGGAGTGCAGTTACCAGCGGTGTTCCGCAAGGATCTGTTTTGGGACCATTGCTGGTTGTCATTTTTATAAATGACCTGGAGGAGGGGCTGGGAGGTTGGGTGAGCAAGTTTGCGGATGATACGAAAGTCGGTGGAGTTGTTGACAGTGAGGAAGGATGTGGCAGGTTACAGCGGGATATAGATAAGCTGTAGAGCTGGGCAGAAAGGTGGCAAATGGAGTTCAATGTTGCTAAGTGTGAAGTGATTCACTTTGGTAAGAGTAATAAGAAGATGGAGTACTGGGCAAATGGTCGGATACTTGGTAGTATGGATGAACAGAGGGATCTTGGTGTCCATGTACACAGATCTCTGAAAGTTGCCATGCAGTTAAATAGTGCTGTGAAGGCGGCATGTGGTGTACTGGCTTTTTTTGGTAGAGGAATTGAATTCCTGAGTCCTGAGGTCATGTGGCAGTTGTATAAGACTCTGGTATGGCCGCATCTGGAGTACTGTGTGCAGTTTTGGTCGCCATACTATAGGAAGGATGTGGAGGCACTGGAACGGGTGCAGAGGAGGTTTACCAGGATCTTGCCTGGTATGGTAGGAAGATCGTATGAGGAAAGGCTGAGGCACTTGGGACTGTTTTCATTGGAGGAAAGAAGATTTGGGGTGACTTGATAGAGGTGTACAAGATGATTAGGAGTTTAGATAAGGTTGACCATGAGAACCTTTTTCCACATATGGAGTCAGATATTACGAGGGGGCATAACTTTAAATTAAGGGGTGGTAGGTATAGGACAGATGTTAGGGGTAGATTCTTTACTCAGCGAGTCGCGAGTTCATGGAATGCCCTGCCAGTAACAGTGGTGGACTCTCCCTCTTTATGGGCATTTAAACGGACATTGGATAGGCATATGGAGGAAAGTGGGCTAGTGTAGGTTAGGTGGGCTTGGATCGGCGCAACATCGAGGGCCGAAGGGCCTGTACTGCGCTGTATTTTTCTATGATCTATGTACATGGGGAGGGGTTGGTGCAGCAAATTTGCTCCCAAAAGCCCTTAAAACATAGATATTTTAATCATGTGGGATGGCCAGAGAGAAGTCATCCCCATACCCAGAATAGAGAATCTTAGAGAAGTAGTTTATACAGAGATCCTGTGCCTCTCCAGCTCCTTCAATAATACGTTGCCTCTCTCCTGCCTCGCCCTGCTTAATGTAATTTCCCTATACCTGTATTCTGAACCTTTAATTCTAAAGCTATGAATACCATGTTTTTGTTTAAAAAAGCAACTGCAACATGCCCCATCATTTTCAAAGATTTATCTATATTGTAACCATTATGAGATTTAAAACACTGCTATATTATGGGGCTCTAATGTTACGGTAAAGGAAAGAAAGGAGTCATGTGACCACATTGGAATTTGATTCACAGCTTGAAAACAATAAATGCTGGAGATCAAAGAGGGTCAGACAGCAAGCCAACGTCTCAAGTCTACTTGAAGAGTTGTCTAGACTCAAAATGTTAGCTTGTTCTCTACTCTCCATGAATGCTGTGACCCTCAGATCTCCAGTATTTGTTGTTTTAAGGACCGATTCCAGCATCTGCAGTAATTTGCTCTCACAGTAAACCTCCATCCTCAAATGCCCTCAAGCATGAGTTGGTGAACTACATTTTTAAACTGTGTGATGTGTGTACACCCATGGAGTTGTCATGGTGTTCTGGGATTCTCGATCCAATAATCTCAGTCTCCCAAAGTGAGAAAGATGTTTATGGACATTAAGCTGTAAACAGGTCTTTTTATTCATTCACAGGATGAGGGCATCACCAGCTAGCCAACATTCATTATCTACCCCTAAGTTAAGAGTCAACCACATTGCTGTGGGCCTGGAGTTACACGTAGGCCAGACCAGGTAAGGACAGCAGTTTCCTTCCCTAAAGGACATTAGGGGACCAGATGGGTTTTTCTGACAATCGGCAATGGTTTTGTGGCCACCGTTAGACTATTAATTCCAGACTTTTTTTTGTTATTGAATTCAATTCCACCCATTTGCCATGCAGGATTCTAACATGGTCTCCAGAACGTTACCTGGGTGTCTGGGTTAACAATCCAGTGATAATGCCAGTAGGCCCTCAACTCCCCATACAGCATTATTACTCAAACTACAGTCACTAATTGCAGTTAAAAAGTATTGGAGCAGGGGTCATGTTTCTCAGTATCAGTATCCACATCTTAGCAATTTTGCAAAGTAGCTGGAAATAAATACCTACCATTTGGCAACTTGGTAAACTTGAAGACATGAATGCGTGTCCCAGTACTGCCAGCATCAAACATAATTCCATAGAAGTCTTGAGGTACAGGTTGTCCAAGTGCTGCCTGAATGACGAATCCTAGCCCATTTTGTGTTCTTTGAAAAGGTCGCTTTTGATATACATATATTAATATGCATACAAAAAGGACAAACACATATGCAACTTTTGGTACCTTCATGGCTCCCAACATTTAAAATCATTTTTTTTGGCTGCAGATTCAAGCACAATTTGCACAACTCATTGTAGAATCTGTAATAAAAAAGTTAGTTTAACTAATTAACCAGTTTCAAATATTGAAGACATTTTCTCAAGCTGGACAGTGAAAATTTTCTTGCTTTTTAATCAGCAATATGTAGCCTTGCAAAATTCTCAAAGTAGCAAAATTTAAAACCAAACAAATCCAGGTAATCAATGCTGGATTAATTGGAACATGTACTAAAATTCAGTATAATGCTGCACTGCTGAGGCAGAGTGGGACCAATGACCAAAATGACCCTTTCAAAAGCTGATCTTTACCCTTTATCTGTTCTGACACATATGTGACACCACTCTTAGAGACTAGTTGACTCTGAAGGGACATGGCAACTTACTCAGCCTTAGAAGGGAAACTTCTGATGGGCAATTAATGTTAGCTTTGTCAGCAACATCCACATCAAAAGAATGGATAAAGAACAAAAAAGACTTGGCCCTGCACATGCAAAACTCATGTCAAACTGTGCTCAGCATTCGCAAATGTGAATGAAAATGACAATTTTATAGTCTTTGGCTTCTCTTTAGCCGGGTTTGGGAGGTGGGGGGGGGGGGTGCATTTTCTAACCTATTTATAATGCCTGGTTGAAACATTGAAAATAGCAATAGGTCAGTGCATCAGGGCTACTTTGGAGTTCCATTGGATCATAACTGGTCAGTCTCGCTGCAATATCCCTATATCGCTTTTTACCTTATTCTAGAAATCCATTAATTTTTGAGATGAGGAATACACTTAGTGAGCCTCCTCAACCTTCCAGTGTAGACAATTCCAAAGAGTCACATTTAGAGGAAAGAAGTTCCTATTTCAATCCTAAACAGACTACCCCTTATTTCGAGACTGCCTCCCCCTGGTTTTAGCATCATCGAATGTAGATAATTCTTCCTGCATGTGCCCCGTTGAGCCCTGTAAGAATCTCTTATATGCTTCAACTAGATCACTGGTGTAGGCCTAAAGTATAACACATATTTAGATAGCAAGCAAACAAACAACTTGAAAATTACATTGCTATTTTGGCTGCTGGTAGTATTCTTGTGTGAGAATGAGAAGGTTCTGCTCTCGAGTATCATTCCAGCCATCTGATTACTAAATCTAAGTTGAAACTCTGGTGCCACAGTGAAGGAACACAATTGTTAGAGATGCCATCTTTCAAATGACGTTACCCCAAAGAGGAAATTGATATTCTTCATATAATCTGGACTAGAATTGATTATTATTTGAGGGATTAATATTGACCATGTGGAATGATTCGCTTTATTTTGAACCAGTACCATGGAAACCTCCATATCCACCTAATCTGGGGGTGGGGGAAGAATCTGAGACTCAGTTAACATCTCAAGTGAAAAACAACACCTCAGACAGTGTAGCACTTCAATCATCATATGTAATAGCATGTCATGTAGATTATATGCTCAAGTCTATGGAGTGGCACTACAACCTTCAATTTACTGCCCACAGCCTTCTGATTCACCCTTATCACTGAATCAAGGATGACATAATTGTTTCAAAGGCAGAAAATAATGCAGAGCTACAGATCAGAATAAGTTATACTATTAGATTGCTTTTTCATGGTGAGTGAGAGAATGCATTATTGGAACATGCATTATGTCATTGTGTTATAATCAAGGAAGCTTAAAAATTATGGAATTAAGGAAATAATCTCAGTAAATAATACCAAAACCCTGCTGGGTCATAATCTAGCAAATTGGAAGTAGCCTAACATAGAATATGAAAAATATCAACACACTCATGGTTACTGTATAACATAGTTATCCTCTTGGTAGGCATTTTAATTAAACCACAGAGGTTGCTAGAAAAACTCAGCAGGTCTGGAAGCATCTGCAAAATCAAATTTTCCTCAGAACTGAAAAAAGCTAGGAAAATGTTGTCAGGGGAGGGAGGGGGCGCAGGATGGAGGGGGGCAAGATGGGGGGGCAGAGCTAGAGAAAGCAGGATGAGGGAGGAAGGGAGCAGAGAGGGGGTGGGGGCAGCGTCAGCAGCATGAGGGAGGGCAGAGTGAGAATGAGAGCAAGTTGAGGAAGGGAGTCGGGGGAAGAGGGGAGGGAGTCGGGGAAGAGGGGAGGGAGTCGGGGGAAGAGGGGAGGGAGTCGGGGGAAGAGGGGAGGGAGTCGGGGGAAGAGGGTGCGGGGGGG